>NW_026521995.1:1296428-1944642 GCF_021234435.1 Artibeus jamaicensis | reverse complement strand
AAACAAAACACATAGACAATTACATTCCAAATCAAATATATTTTCTTTTAGAGTTATTTCACTATAATATCACTATAGTGAATTTTGTCTATATTGTCTATTGACAATACAATTGAGGTCTATAATAATTCAATGATTTTATAAAATTCATGGATCATAATGCCCGTGACATAAGAATACAAAACAAAACCCAAAGAATTAATAATCAGAGATATCCAGTAGATTAAAAACATATACTTTTTATCAAGGAAAAAAGAAGAGGTAAGAAAATGATTTAAGGTTCATGACTATAAAGTATCTCTTTCTTGATATTTGACGGAAAGAATAGATGGAGGTCAAGGTCAAGGAGGAAGAAAATCTGCAATGCGTTACTTACTTCTTTGTATCCAAAGATGATGCGTCCATCTATGAGGAGGGTCGCCTGGAATGTGAAGCTTCCCAGGTTGTAATTATCCTGCAGATGTACGTGGTCCCACTGGACAACAAGTGCTGTACCTATAAACCCCATCAGAACAGAAGAAGTACAATGAGAAAAACACTGTCAGCCAATTCTGGTGGGAACCTTCACAAAACCATGGATCTAGCCTTCAAATCTAGTAGTTGTGCTACTTAAATTTTACAAGGTTAAGTGGAATACTGTTACTGAAATAACATTTGGCATACAGCGAGCTTCCAGAACATGCTGAAATCAATGAAACAAATACATTTTGTCCTGGAGATGATGATGAAATACAGTTTAATGACATTTAAGATGATGGTGAAGGTTGATGATATCTAAATTGAATTCACAGTTTCAGAGTATTATTCTATAGTTCGAATTTTGGCCATCACCTGTTAAGAATACTAAAACTTTAGGATAAATGCAGTTTGCTAATAAGGCAGACTAGTTTGACTGTTTTAAAGTATTATATATTTTCAAGTGGAATGTTAACACTTTATTCTTTTGATGTAATGGAATTTAAGGGCAAAAGACCACAACGTCTGCTGTTAAGCAACAGAGAACAAGAGACAATGAATAAAACAAGTGTTTTCCAGTAAAAAAAAACAGTATTTGGAATATTGTCAAAAAATTGAGTATTCTCTAAATATTTGGTAAAAATCTAACCTCATACTGAGGTTAATATTGAGCCCAGTATGGGGGAATTTTGCCTTAGGAAGTCCATTAATGTTAATGGGCACCGGCTGCTTAAATTTCCATGAGCCACTTTCAAAATGCAGCCCAAGTGAACTGCATGAATTTCAAATACATTGACAAATGCTGAGAGAGAAAGGAACACATTCAGAAAAGCTACAATCACTTATGAAAGACCTAAAAATGTCTCTTCAATTCTTAGAACTATACTTTTCCAGGCTGAGGAAATTCTTTTAACACTAATGGAAATATTTTTCTTCGATTTCACAATGCCTGCATTTCTGTCTTTGTTGTATTGCTTCCAGCAGGCTGCAAGGTAGCTTAAAGAGCCCCGGGCTAAGATTTCTGAAGCCTCCTTGAAGTATACTGGGGAAATCTTTAGTGTTATATATTATGTTCTAATGAATCAATCTACCATGGTTTACTAGGAAACTATTAACATGAAATATAAATTACAACACAGTTTAATAGCTACCAATGAGAATTCATATACTTCTTTTAACTGCTATTGTTTTTACTGTTTTTTTAAAAGAAAAAAGAATAAGTGGCTAACACTTTTGCTTAGCTCTAAGTATTGGATTTTCTGTTTAATTAAAAAAATGATGTTGCTGAAAAATGTTCTACAGAAAATGAAACAAGCAGAACTAAAAGATCACAACCTGTCTTTCAGGTCATTAAATATCTGATTAAAACAGAAAAAAATCAAGATTGTGTGACCTAGAGTTTCTGGGTCAGTGAAGAGGTGGAGGTGCCGGGACAGGAGAGGCCAGAGAGGGCAGGGAAGCTCCACACCCCTCACCACCAAGCCACCCTCTGCTTTTCTCCCCTCTGTTTTCCAGTTAATCCCTGTACCAGATGACCCATGCATGCAGAACAAATACTGTCTTTAATGTGCTTTTTGAGTATAGCAATGTTTAGAGCTTTTGGCCAGGATGGCAACATAGGAGGCTCCAGAATTCCCTCCCACGGACACACTAAATGTATAGCCATACAGGAAGCAGTTTCTTTGGAGAGAGATCTAGAAAGTAGCTGAGTGATTGCTATGCATCCGGTGACTGAGAAAACACCTACACTGAAACTGCACATAAAGAGGTGTTGACTGTGATCCTCTCTAGAGCCCGAAGAAGCCAGCAGCTCCTGTGTTGTCCCTTTGGCTCACTCCAACCATAAAACAAGGTCACTGGCCTCTCTCTGGAAGGAGCTTACATACAAGTCTAGCACCCAGTTTTTGTGGTACCACATGAAGGATAGGGCCCCAGATCACCTATTTGTGTTATGCAATGCAATTTGCATTCCTGAGTTCCAACAGGCCTGTAGCAGATAAAGAAATAACTGTCAACAGGCTTGCTCTTCAGCACTTGCCATGGCTATTACCCCAGGAGTTAGCAGAGATAGAGTGGGCAGAAATGCCCATCTCCCAGTCTTTTTCTTTAGGACCGTGTTTGCATATTTTACAAGCTGCTGCATGAGGACCTGCCATCTAATTAGCATTCATCTAGGTGCTGAATGTTATTCTGCCAGAACCCAAAGGAGCAGGTGGACACTTCCTCCACCTTTCCCTCCAGCTCACTCCAACAACAAAACTAATTTGCTAAAATTTATCTGAAAGCTGTAGACACATGTAGTGCCCCACCTTTTATGGCTGCCATTGAGGTTTAGGCACCTAGACCCAACAGGGCTTGCAGTTACAAGTAGGAGATTATAGCAAACAAAGAAGAAGTTTCGAAATGGGTACAGGAGCACTTGCATGATTAAACTCCCAGACTTAGTGAAGACAGAGCAGGAAAACATGCCTACCTCCCAGTTTCTGCCCAGAAGGGATTTGACTGCATTCTTTCCCAGCTACATCCTGAGGGTCCAGCAACAAGCCCCCTGCATCAAGGTGCTGACTACGATCTTCCCCTTTAAGACACCAATGGGACTTGGAACACTCTCAACTACTGAGAACAACGATGATGTCTTAGAGGGGGTGTCCAACCTTGTGGCGTCTCTGGGCCACACTGAAACAAGAGTTGTTCGGGGCCACAGATTAAATGCATTGCGACGTAATCACAAAAAATCTCATACTATTTGAAGTAAACTTATGATTCTGTGTTGGGCTGCATTCATAGCCATCCTGAGCCACATGCGGCCCACAGGTTGCACGTCCCTGAATCACAAGGGTTTGAGAGACAACCAGGAGCTTCATTCAGCCTGGCTGATGGATGAGGTCCATGTCCTACACAAGACCATTCTGATGAGATGAGAAGAGAAGAGGTGGCTATTTTATCTAATGTTCAGAAATGAACACAGAGTCAAGAAAATGAAGAAGCGGAGTATGTTTCAAATAAAAGAACAAGATAAATCTCCAAGAGACAGCTCTTAATGAAATGGAGGTAAATGATTTAACCAGAAGAGTTAAAAAATAACAGTCATAAAGAGGCTCACTGAGGTCGGAAGAGCAACACATGAGCAAAGTGAGGATTTCAACAAAGAGGGAGAAAATGTTAAAAACTACTAAATAGAAATCATAGAGCTGAAGTATATAGTAACTGAAATGAAAATTTAAATAGAGAGGTTTGGCAGAAGCTAGATTAAGTTGAAGACAAGGCAGTGGTATTTATTCAGTCAGAAGCGCAAAAAGAAACAGAACGAAAAGAGTGAAGACAGGTTAAGGGACACAGAGTACACCATCACTTGGACCAATATTCACATTACAGGGATCCCAGAAGGATAAAGGACAGAGAAAGGGGCAGACAGCTTATTGAAAGAAATAGTGGCTCAAAATTTCCAGGGACAAAAACAGGCATCTAGATCCAGGAAGCTCCCCAAATACCAAACCAAGAGACTCACATGGAGACACGTTATAATGAAATTACAAGAATATAAAGATGAAGAAAGAATCTTAAAAGCAGGGAGAGAAAGCGATCTGACTCACAAAAGAATCTACGTAAGACTGCCAATGGGTTTTTCAGCAGAAACCATGCAGGCTAGAACGAGTGGGATGAGCTACTCAGAGGGACAATGGAGAGGCCTCTGTCAGGCAAAGTGCCCTGCAGAAGTGGAGGAGAGACAGTGTTCCAGACAAGCAAAAGCTGAAGGAGTTCATTACTGCTAGGCCAGCCTCACAGGAAATGTTAAACAGTGTTCTTCAAGCTGAAATAAAGTCACGCTAATTATGAAAGGAATTATACAAAACTGTAAAACTCAATGGTAAAAGGTAAATATATATTTCAATTCAGAATGCTCCACTATTGTGATCCATGGCCAGTAAATCATAAATAAATCTACTGTAAAGGCTAAAAGACAATAGTATTAAAATAACTACAACTAAAATAATTCAATGGGTATATAATATAAAAATGTGTAAATTATTACATCAAAAACATAAAATATAATGCAGGGTATAAAAATGTGGAGCTTTTATATGCATCAAACAGCTGATCACTAGTATGAATTATACTTTATAAATTGCTATTCAAGTTATTTTTCTAGTAAAGGGTTATTTTAATTACTTTTCTACTTTTCCTGCATTAACATTCTGTGACTTAGACTTCTGTAGTCATCTAGGTTGCCTGTAACATTTGGAAGCATTGTCTTATTTTTAAAATCCAGTGATTTTTAAAAATACTATCAGAAATACTATCTGAGAAATTTTCTAAACTGCTGGTGTCTCCTCTAGAAAAGTTTTGCTCTCCTAAAATGTTGAGTTTTCAATTCTTTAGCATTCTTTCAATGATCCTAACCAATACATGTTGGAGATATTTCAGTAAGTTGCTTTTGTGTAAAAGGATGTTGTGAAGAGCCTGGAATATTCAAAAGTGGTTCATTCATTTACCGAAACACAGCAAGTACCCATCTTTCATTGCCATACTGTAGGAAATCAGTATTTCCATTGGGCATTACCCAGAAGATATTTCAATAAAGTAGAATATATTAACTCTTGAGTATTACTACTTTTACAGTTCTTAGAATTAAAAACTCATCTTACATATTTATTGTTATTAATTTACTCATTCATAGAATAATTACGAAAGACTTACTGTGAATAAGTTCCTATGCCAGGTACTTAAGATAAAATGATTTCTTATAGTCACAGCCCTTATTTCAAGGAATTTAGCATTTAGCTGGAGTAGCATACATTAATTTTTTAAAAAACATTCAAATAAAAGTAAACTTCAAATATCAAGTACTGTCTAGGTACATGGTGTATGAGACAGTATATGGATGGAAAGACACACTCTACATGCTTTACGACTTTGATGCTCATGATATAAAAACTGGGTCATCAGAATCCTGTGCCCAGGAGTGAATGTCCTCAATTGTACCTAGTAAGTGACAGAGCTTAGAAAAATATCAACTTTCATCAATCATTTCCTGTTTATCAGGCGGGTGATTCTGTCTGATATGTCATGCAATAAGCTTCAGATAAGTGTCTGGTTGTAGTTCTGCCTCAAGTGTACTTAGAATATCTGTACTTTATTGAGATTTAGTACCTCACTAAATTTGTTAAAGAAGATACACTAGATAACAATCCTTAAAATAATAGGGGGAAATTATTATTACAGGTTATTCAGAGTTACCTGTACTAATACTGGAACACTCTTATTCCAGTATTATTACCTTAATATCTATTAATAATACCTTAATACTGCAACACTTGCCATTCAAATTGCTTGAACTTTATTTCTCAGAGTGTATTTCTGACTATGTTTAGTTTCCTTCTTCCTTTGCTAATCTGACCTATGGAAAGTTTCACCATACTGGTCAGAATATGGCTTTTAGTAAAATGATCACATTCCCCAAAACAGCCGCATCACTGAGTCTATATCACCCACTAGTGAATTTCTCCCTGATTATTAAGACAAGAGTAGAAATAGCTTTGTTCATGCCATATGCCTCTGTTCTTTTAAAAGGTAAAAATCTTATTCGCACAAATTACTATTCCTATGTTGCAGAGTATAGAAATGTCTATTTTTTCAAAAGTTAATTAAATCACTAAGTACTTTGAATTCACTTTTAATTATATTTGACATGCTGAATTACATCAGTTTCAGGTAAAGAACAAAATGATTCAACATTTATATGCCTTACAAAGTGATCACCACAGTAAGTCTAGTACCATTCCTTATCATAGGTAATTATTACAATATGACTGACTTTGTTCTCTATGTTGTGATATACATGTCCATGCTTATACATAACCTGGAGTTTTACTTCTATCTTTTATTAAGTTTCCCAACAAAGTCTTCTTTTGTTACAATATTTTCTCTGCTAAAGTTAGAGCTTTGAATTAGATGTAGATGTGAAAACTCATTTATGTCCCTAGGGCCCTAATTTTTACTTAGGTTTAAATAGCATTTAGTGAGATAGTCAGGGTTATCTTTGACTATTTTATATGTCCCCCAAAGAAACAGTAGGGATAAACTGTTGTCAGTACATGTTATAAACCTTAATGGGCTCTACTTCATATTTTAAAGTCAGGAAAACTAGATTTTAAAAAATGTATTCTAACTATTCACTACACTGTATTTTTAAAAGGTGTGTTCATCATATGATATATAGTTCATAACTTTAAAAAATTTAATATTGATGTATTATGCCACTTGCCTCTACTTGGAGATCTGAAAAAAATGATCCTTATTTAGCTTTTTGAATACAACAGCAAGGGTTTACGGAAAATAGCATCAAATGTATTTGATTGGTATGACGTGTTGCTTAGTATAACTGTTTTATTATAATGCTGAACAGATGTTAATATTCATTTTTTGAACAAACAAATGAATAAACGAGTGACATTTGACTATGTACTTTACTTTGCCACTAAGGGTTTAACATTTGTCATCTTAGGGAATTTGCACCAAACAGTTTACAAATCCCATCTACTGAGAACAAAATGAAACGAAGCACCCCAAGTTACCAAAACATTAAAATGAATCTGATGACCACTGCTGAAAAGTATACATTTAGTAAAAAACAGGCTAACCAATACATACCATTATCAAAATATCGGACTGTTGAATTTCTGGAGACACTGGGGTCGAAATTTGCCATGAGAGGCGCTATGTACTGCGTGGCTGTCAGCATCCGATGCACCACTTCTCCAGTGTATATGAAACCTGTAATTGGAAAAGCAGGAAATATGTTTAAAAAAGAGCCAAGATAAAATTTTAATTAAAATATGTCCAACTCGGTTGCAGTCCTGTTTTGAAAATCATAGGAGCTAGAAAAAAAGGAGCAAAAGTAATGTGTGAATGGCTGCTCCACGATAGTTGGGTCTGGATTAGTAACAAATTGGCACAGGACTCAGTAGCACCCAGCAGACTGTCAGATCAGAAATGGATGCTATGCACAACTGTAATTGTGGGGAAAGTGACTATTATCTGAAAGAGATTATTAGGCTGAAAGACTAATATAGGATTCCAACATTAAATGTCCTATTATTAATCCCTTGTTATTTTAACACTACCCAATCATGCAAATCCTTTTACAGATGAATGTATTTTCATAATGTTTAATTGCAATTTCTTAAACTGCAATCTTATTTTAGGACATTTTAAAAACTACACATGCATGTTTTTGTATTTATTTTTATATCTTTCTCCATTACTGAAATGGAGAAAATGTTTCGTTTTGTTTTTAAGTTGAAAGGCAGCTAAGCACCCATGGAAAACTTGCACATTTCTCAGATTAGCCAAGTCTTTACAAGGCTAGCACTTCATCAAAAAGATAAAGATTAAGTGTTTGCAGATAAGATGGCAAAACACTGATAATGAACCAGTGCCTCTCTGCTTATCAGTACCAGCCTACCTTAGCAGGGGATAATGAGAGGGAACTTCTATGGAGAATTTCCTCTTGAATTAACTTTCAGTAGTTCTCCATTACAACACTACCCACTTTTAATTATTCACACTGGGTTTATTTACTTTGTGGATTATCCATGACAAATTGTTAATCCTGTACTGGTTTCTTGGCTCAAAGTCTTTAGTTTGGAAAGGAAAGGTGAGTTAGCTCAAGGAATGTTAACTCATATTAATATTAATCTGAGACATGTACGAATAAGAACATATATGCAAATAGACACACACAGTATTACAAAATAAAGTCCAAAGCAAATTATTTGTGAAAATGCAGTTATAATATTTGGGTAATCGTAAGTTAACTAGATATCTGGGGCCACTATAGATCATTTTTCTATTTTTCCAGTAATTGGTAAAACAAGCAAGATTTAAAAAATACAAAATTAGGTAAGATTGAAACTTCCAGAAGTGTTAAAACCTTTGTCATCTTACTTTGTGATCTGAAGAAAGACCTAATTGGAATATTGTGGTCTTTATTGTTTCAAATTCTCAACTGGAATATCTAGGTGAGTTATTGGAAAATTAAACCTATAGTTATTTACTTTGGAATTAACTTGTTTTTGACACTTGTTAACCAGTGTCTTCTTTCCTTGACTTCCTTTTCATTTTTTCCAAAGGTATACTTAAATTCTAGCTATTAACCTTAACGTGTATTTTAACTAGTACAGTCTTTGGCATGTGTTTTAATCATTGATTACATCTTGTTTCTTATTTGATGCGCAATAGCTTTCAAAATAAATTTCTTAAGTCTGGAGAAGAATTTTGTACACTTGCAATTTCACGTAGCTCAAATGTGCTAAAAGATAGTATATGAAGTGATGCAGTCATTGCTTTTATTTCCCTGTAGATTTTCAGAGACACTCTTGAAGTTCAAAGCCCCCTATCACAGCCTTGAAATTATGAAGATGATAGTAACTATTTTTTTTCAGGGTGTATAATTTATTTTTTTCTCTGCTCCTCACCAACATGCCTTTATAATTTCACCATTAAAAAGTTAAGACATTTTCTATAAGTCTGAGAATTTAAGGAGAAAATTAAATTATACTTTGCCAATGTTCTTTCAGGAACAGTAGCTCTGGATAATTATTTCCCTTATGTTCTTTGAGTACTAATAGAAGAAACTTTACTTGATTTAAAAATAAAAGCAATAATTCAAGCTAGTAAGACAACTTTAAATCAATACAGAATTCATTCTCTGAAACAAGTCTATGAAAAGTAGCGGTGGTTCCTAGAAAAAGGGCAGCAAAATGCACAACCATGGGTGATTTCTAATACTTAATTCTTACTGTTGGTATTTAAAATCATAGACCGGTATGAAGTCTCAAATTGTTCCCACAGAAAAAAGTAAAACTATAAAAAAACATGTTACTATGTAAAAGCTGTAATTATGAGCCTTGATTCTTCTATTATGGTAAAATTAAAATAAATTACAATCACGGTTGCTGTGACTCCTACAGGTGGAGCAGCCGTTACTAAAAAGGAACAACTGGTATCACCGCCAGCTCATCCGACTCCGCTAACCATCCACTGCCTCCATCACTACCACCACCACCAGGAATAATGTGAAAAGCAATCCAGGGGGACAAATGCCCAACTACTCCTCGAAATGAGTTTCATTTGGTGAATTCAGAGAATACTTGTTTGTGTTCCTCAGCCAGGTCAAAATCTAACTCCTTCAGTGTATTAGGTTAGTTCCCAGGGAACAAGAAGTAAAATGCTTGACTGCGCTGATGGGCACTACTTAGTTCTCTGTACATCCACAGGTTTTTCAACTATCATCTCAGCAGTGGTTCATAACGAAGTGGAGGGGCACCCTACAGGCGTTGGAAGCAGGGAGGTGTACCTGGGTATTGAGTAAGAACCAGCTAGGCAAATTAAGGACACCTTTAATGCAATACATCTTTCCGAAGCTTCAAAGGCACCCAGAGCCACCCATTTAGATCATTTACCTCCTTTCTTTTCTCTCAAATTTTGTTTTTCAATAACAGTTTACATCCAGCCAGCATTATTTTTTTTATTAGTTTCAAGTGTACAGCATAGTGGTTAGACAATCATCTACTTTAGAAAGTGTTCCCCTGATATTTCAGGTGTCCACCTGTCACTATACATAGTGAAGAGTTTCCTCAAAAAATCAAAAATGGAACTTCCTTATGATCCAGTGAATATTCTGGGAATATATCCGAAGAAACCCAAAACACTAATGTGAAAGAACATAAGCAGCCCTATGTTCATTGTAGCATTATTTACATTTACCTCTTTTCTTTAACTGTCTTGGGCATGCCCAGTTGTACAGAAAAAAATATATCATTCTTCTTGGTTTTTCACATTTTGAGGTAATTTAGGATATATATATATATATATATATATTAACATATATAATAACATTATTATTGATTTTTTAAACAGTTGTAGTTATTCGATGGGCTAATCATAAAATGTCTCCTTTTTTGCTCTCTTTATGCTCTTCTTTAAATAGCACTTATTTATCTAGCCATTAGATTTGCAGACAAGTGGTTATATCCAGATAACTTGGTAACCAGAAAGATACCTCCATTTGAAAGATCCAAATAAGAGAAGCGAATGTGTTTGCTTTTTTGAATTTCAAATGATAGCTAACACACTGAACTTCTCTTCGACCTTTACTAGTAAACCCAGCATCACGTTTTGAGTTCAACTATAACCGACAGCTTTGCTCTTGCATCTTGAAGGCCCTCCTGGAGCTGCTTTCTGCCGAAGGCCTGTAGTCACTTGAAAAATCTAGTTTTTTTGCGATAGAGAAATGGGGAGAGAGAGAGAGGCAGAGAGAGAGAGAGAAATATTGATTTGTTGTTCCACTTATTTATGCATTAATTGGTTGCTCCTTGTATGTGCCCTGACCACAGATAAATCCGCAACCTTGGCATGTCAGGACAATGCTCTAACCAACTGAGCTACCCAGCCAGAGCAAACAATGTAGTTTTAAATCTAAACATTTTCAAGTCATTTGAGGATTCTATCATTGTAAGTCCTGATATGAATAAACCCTCCTCAGTCATTTTATATTTATTAACTACAGTTACATATTTATTATCCACCAATACTGTGATGTAGTGAAATTAACAAATACCTGTTCACTTTTATTAATTATATTGTTTTCATGTACTCTCTTCAGTGTACCCTTATAAAACTTTAAAAGAATATTATCATTTCCCTTTATTAAATGAGGCATGTAATAAAGCTGGGTAATTTGCTTAAAGCTACATGGCTACAACCGGTCTTCTAATTCCAAATTTTATGACCTCTTTACAATATATTTCAGAATTCATTAAGTTTCAAGAACCACATCCTCTCCCTCACTGGATTTCATACTTAAACAAGGAGTCTGAGGAAAGTAAGACATGTTCTCTCTGTGAAAATTCCAACACCATGCCTTAGAACAAAGTTGTAGTCACTTCGAATCCTGCTACTTTTTATTGTAACTCGTATTACTTCAGCCTCTGTTCTTTTAATTGGCAAATTGTATAAACAGGCTGAAGTTAGATTCCTCTATTGCAATCTACCAAGTGACACTTAAATTGGTAGGTGAGTGACATACAATTAAATAATTTATTTAATAGTGCAAGCCAGTCATTTCCTGGCCAGGTCCTTCATGTCTCTGGGCCTCAGTTCCTTTATCTGTTCAATGGAAGAGTAATGGCATTGTTATCACTGAGTTGCGATGAGGGTTGAATAAGTTGGTAAATGAACAGCACTCAAAAATAGTGCTTAAAATAAAAATTTGCTGAAAATAATCCATCTACTAAATTCTCTCTAACTTTTACCCCTTGATGTCTTCTCTGTCTAATGCATAGTAGTTGATTAGACTTGCACCGAGATGTTTATATGACTTCAAAATTGAGCTTCAGATGCACATGTTATGACACTCACTCCTCTGCACTATTCCAGTTTGGGTTAAGGCGCATCACTGATCTCACTGCAAGACAACAGGGAACAAAAAGCTTAGTGTCCAAGTTCTTCATATACATTTCCTAGTGTTATGATGGAATAAGCAGCTTGTAAAAATATTAACCTCCTATTGGTTGTAAATGGCTGCTTCATTTAGTTGAAATTGTCATAGTAATAAAGGAAGCATGAAGAGGCTGTAATTGCCTGTGAATCATTCTGTGAAACATTAATGTATAAAGGGCTGCATAGGATGGATATACTACTTCATCATCGTTCAGTTGACATTTTGACCCCAGAGGAGAGGTTGGAGCTGATGAGAACACCTGTATGGAACTGAACAGTGACGATTAAACACTCTTTTCAGAGTGGTGGCAACACCACTGCCACTTCCATGACATGTGTACTGTGATCCTCACACATGAATCGAACGCATGATCTTTTGTCCATACGGAGTTAGAAAACAGATTTTTCAAACTCATTCCTCATTAACTTTATATAGGATCTGTTTCATTTGTATTCACAAAAAATTGAGTTCTTTAACTGGGTGTTGTTTGCGATTGTTGTTTATCAACTGCTCAGTATTTGTGGTGGACAACTCGCTCAAAGCAGATAGATAGAGTCTGATCATAATTCAACTTGTATTTTGTACCACTTTATGAAATCGTAATACATCATGTGCTACAGATACCCCACTGCAGACAAATACTTGTTTGTAACTCAGTCTGCCTTTTAAACAAAGCCATGTGTGGCAGCAATTGCTAATTTGAAAATTAAAAGTTGTGGTGAGTTATCTGGTAGTGTAACTGTCTGCCAGCTGCTACTGAACAGTGACAGGTTCCGTGTAACATCCTTCCTCTGGATACAACTGTTGCTCTAGACCAGCAGTTCACGGTGAGCATAGTGGTTTACAAATGCAGACAGGAAGGAAAAGAATTTCTGAAGTTCATGTGAGCTCACTGACCACTGGCTCCACAAGCAACCTATGATATTGTCAGTCACCAAATATTTTCCCTTTTCAATTCCAACCAGCTGTAAAATATATCAAACCTATTTTATATAATGAGAAACTGTAAATACATATGTTAATATATAGCTCCTGTCATAGACTCTTTATTCTATTGCCTTAATTGGCACCACTGGGTATTACAAATTACAACAAAGTCATCCTCTGGGGAAAAAAGCAACAATTCACACTTGGTTATTGGCTGCAAATTATGTTAATGAAATTACCGATATAAAAATTTATGTTGGCTATAAGTGAATCTCTCTAACCCCAGAGAGAAAAAGTGGGAGCCAGAATTGTGTACATGAAGACAGAGACAAAAATCTGTAAATTCTTATGTTTTCTTTAACTGTCTCGGGCATGCCCAGTTGTACAGAAAAAATATATCACTCTTCTTGGTTTTTTGAAATATTAGTAAGTTGACTATAGTTTTTGTTTTCTCCATTTTTGTCTGTCAAATCAGTGTAACTTGTTCTTAACATGTGTGAATGCATAGTAAACACATGTTAATGTGCAACAGTCAATGTCAACAGTTCCCCTCCTCCCTCCTTTCAAAATGCTCTGACTCCAGGATTTCCACAGATAATTATGTTCACACTGCAGACAGTGAATGGCGCCCCCTGGAGGTATGTAGTGCATGAACAACACAGCCTCTCATGGAGCCATTGGCCAATTGCTCCTCTAACTTGAAAACCAAGTTACAAGGCACTCCCCTCTATTAGGACATATTCTGTAATTTTTCAAAAGACTTATTCCTACATGGCAGAGACAAGGAGAGTTGATTTAAATGATTCATGCTCCTAGACTGAAGATTGAGGGATCCGCTGTCAAATTTTGGACTCACATGTGGTAGTCAAATCATAGCTGGCAGTCAGTCCCCAGGACTCCAGGACTGGCTTCTGGGGATGCTGCCCATGTGTGCAAGGGCTCTGTTCTGCATTCCATCCTGGATTTTGCTCCCTGTGGGCAGTCTTTCTAGAATGCAACCACTTGGCTTCCTGACTTATGAATATCAGCCTCCTGTGGAAGTCATCCCAAATAGTCCCTTTGGGAACTACCTAGGACACAGAGAAATTGTCAGCGGGGCTTCCATCCAGGCTCTGTCCTCGAGAGAGGGGAGGTTGCTTCTTGTTCTGTTTTTCACTCACTTGCCATGACCACCAATGTGCCGTCAACCCCCACCCACAGCTCGGGTCCAATATGGGGAACAATGAAAACTGTCCCTTCTTTTTATAAGGTCTTATAAACTATCACTGAAACCCATTTTTAAATGTCCAGTAACAGCCCTGGAAGGAGGGTGGCTAAATGTAAAGAGAGGCCACCTTCAGGGAGCCTCTGTATCACCAGACATTACTCTACTTATTGAATAATTCTAGTTCTGTATGTCTTACTTTAAAAATCAGGTATGTTTAAAATAAAGTATTTCCCAGAAGGAGAGTAGCTCATTTGGATTTCTGTCCAGAAATGTAGTTTGTCCATTCTCTAGTTTACAAAGTAAATTTTACTGTACATTTTTGAAATTATAAGCACTTTCCCACCTCCATTCTCCCAGGGGTGGTGTTGTTTTCCATCACTACATTTCTAGGAAAGACAGAGGTCTCGTCCCTAAGTTGAGCCAGAACCCACCCAAGGAGGGTCATGAAAGGTCTTGAATGTACTGACAATTTCTTCACTGTCCCTCCCTTTTCAGTGCAAGAGAAATACTATTTACCTAGGCAGGCCAGAAGCTAAAAGGGAGTAGAAGAGCATCACTTTGTCGGAGACGGCCATCGGCGTTGCACCGCCACTCCCCAGTCTAGGACCTGCTCCTTACAGCCCAGTTGTTGCCTCCGATGGCTCAGATGTCTACTGTTTAGGTAGATGACAGGTAGGTATCGGTAGCGTTAAATGACACTGCTGTGCACATGAATCAATGAACGGGACTACACGACCATGGCTGCAATGCCACACTCAGCACATACACATGGAGCATCAGTAGGGTTATGACACTCTCTCACAGACAGAGGTCCACAGAGGGCCCTCTGCAGCTGCACTGACTCCTCTCCTGTCTGCCTCTGCTCTTCCTGTCCCTGGGGTCAGGCTCAGATCTCTCTGATGCTTCCAACTTCCCTGAGACCTGTGTCTTTTTACAGTCTCGGAGTTGTGATCATTTCAGAGTGTGATCATCGCTATATTTTCTCACGTGTTTTAGCAGCCTGGTCCCTTAGGGTGATGAGTGGTCAGTGAGAGCAACAAAATAACCATACCAGAAAGCATTGACCCAATTGTATATTCATATTGCACTTAATATTTTGTAATTCCCATATGCCCTACAATATGAACACTCAAAACATTAGCTGCTGAAAGAAAAAACTGCTCTGTTTAAGAATTTATATATATGGCTTTGTTTTAATATACATATATGTGCATGTGCTATGTGTATACATATACATACATATATATGAATATACATTTCTATATGGATATATGCATATATAAATCCATATATTTTATATATGTATATATACACACATACAATATATAAATGTATTTATATACATGAGAGAGAGAGAGCACATTTTAGAGTCTGTGGATTGTGTAAATATCAATGCACAACACATCTGACCACCTTAAAATCTGAAGCACAGTCAAATGCGTGTTATTTCCTCTGAAAGCACTTTGGGCCTGGCTTCGTCAGTGTGCTGACCCAGAGGCACGGCCCATCAGTACTTCGGTCAATACTACCTGCACTCAGCTTTTCAGAAATGCACTTATTTTCACAGATACGTTTTCTTACATAACATTTATCCACCCTATTTCTGAGCACTGTAATTACTGAGAGCAATGAAAGGCTGAAAGAAGTCCTAACACTTACTTTCCATATCTGTGCTCTGTATTTTCCTCCCAACTCTCTCCCTCCAACTAAATGATAAACAAAATAACAAACAAATACATATAAATAAAAAAATCAAGTTTATTTAGAGTCACCTCTTCCTAGAGTTTACTCAGGGGAGGGTTTATTAGAATACGTATTCTGCTAGTGCAGTTACTGCATAGAATTACTTGCATTCACTTGGGATATGGGCGCTGAGAGCATTTGGATAGTATTTTCCAAATTATGCAAATTATCTCACAAATGAGACCCTATTCAAATGTTAAAGATTTTACTTCCTAAACTCCTACTGGGAAAATATTTTACTAAATATATTTATCTTGATCAAAATACGGACAAAGCATTTTTTTCTTGACTTTGGAAGTTTCTGCAAGTACTATTTAGATTCTTAAATTATTAAATACATGTTTGAATAGTCACACACATTCAGATATGGATATTTTGAAATGTTCAACCAATTTTGATTTGTTTATATATGTGACTGTATTTTAATGGTTTTAAAAATAAAGCTTAAAAATTCATATTACATGCATAGAATATGTGCTTATGCATGCATGAGTAAGAAAGCAGTTAGCACCCACATGTCAGTTTACTTACAAACCAGACTAAAAAGTATATATCTGTGTATATAGACATACACAGATGTATATGTAATAAAGCATAAATTTGACCTTTAACATGCACTGAGTTTCCCTCCTGAGAATTAATCATTATTATAGATTTTTGTCTAACATTTCTTTTATTTTCTTTATAGTTTTTATGCTGTATATTTGCATCCCTAAATAATTAGCTTTGCACACATTTAGACTTCAAAGTAATTGACTTGTTTGGTAAGAATTTTCCTGAAAGTTTTTATTTTTGTGTAAATCCACATTCCTGAGAGACTCATCCCTGCTGTGCAAGCAGCTGTGTTTTACTCACTTTTCACTGCTGTGTCATAGTCCACCATATGAACAAACCACAGTTAATTTACCATTAGACTCTTGAGAACATTCATACTGAACATTCGTATTGTCTCAATTTGTTCGCTATCATTAAACAGTGCTACACGTGACCCTTGTCTGCCCAAGATATTTTAATGTATAATCCAGAAGCTGTGTGGTAGCTCATAGGGCAGGCACATGTAAAATTTCATTGGATAATGGGAAATTATTTTTCTAAGTAGTTACATCTGTACATTTTGCTTCATATCCCAATCAAAATTTGATATTGTCACACTTTTTAAATGGACTTTTTAAAAATCCTCACCTGAGAATATGTATACTTATTTTTAGACAGAGGAAGGGAGAGAGACACACACATTGACATCAGTGAGAAACATCGATCAGTTCCTCCTGTAGGTGCCCCAGCCTAGGACTGTGCCCTGGCCAGGCACCTGCAACCCTGTGGTTGATGGGCTGGAGCACAGGATGACGCTCCACCCACTGCACCAGTGGCCAGAGAGATAGCATCACACTTTTAAACAGACTTTGCTAATCTTGCTGTAAAATTATATTGCACTGTGGCACTTATTTACATTACTCAATTAAAATTATTTAGTTATTTAGATTAATTACATTACTCACCAGTAAGGTTGAATAATAATGACATTCAATATTTTTCTCGGAAGTTTATTTGCCACTAAAGTTTCCTTTCCTGTGAAGTAACTGAAAATTCCTTGCCTTTTTCTGATTGCTTTTTAGGATTTGTTTTCTAGCTTAAAAAAAGTCTGATTACTATTTATGGTTTGTACTTTTTGTGTATTCTTAAAGTGCTTCTTACACTGATATAATAGCGATATTCTTCCATACCTTGATGTTCTCTAAATATTTTATAAATTTACCTGACACATTTTTTCTTCTACCTAATATACGTTTAAAGGGTAAAAAAATGGTCAATTTGTGCCTTTTTTTCTAGAACAATAACCCAGTAAAATTTCATCCTTTGGAATGAAATGTTTGCAAAATTTCATCCTTTCTCACCGACCTGCAATATCAACTTAACCGTAAGTGTAATTTTCATAAATCTGTATGACTCTTCTCATAGTCTATTTTGAGGTGCTGGTCAGTTTCCATATTCCTGTGTGAATGTTACATGTGTGATTTCCGTGTGTTCGTATCTAGTAAATCAAAAGAGCATCACCTATCTGTCTTTTCCTTTAAGTAACAGTTACTGCCCAGCCATCTATTCTTCCATGTATAATTTGAGATTACTTTGTCAAGATATACATACATGCACACATACAAAAATAAAATAATCATGTTAGACTTTGAAATTGCACAGAAATTATGTCAATTTGGGAGGGAACTCCTTTTGATTTTGGGTCCCCCCCTCCATGAAAATGGTAAATAACTTGACTCATTTAGGTATTTTTAGATGTCTTTCACATTTAAAAGTAATTTTCTCATAAATGTTTTTACATCATTTTTAGATTAACTCCAATTTAGGTAGCCTTTTTTTGAAGCTATTATTATTAAAATCTTTATTTTCAATTATATTTTCCTTCAGTTTGTGGTGGCATTCAGAAATGCAATTGTCTTTGTAAATTGATTTTATACTCAGCAACCTTGTTTGACTCTAAAACTAATTCTAATAACCTGTCTGTACATTTTTTTTTTGGAAGGGGGCTTTGTATTTTGACAACCACATCATTTGAAAATAATGAGAATATTTTTCTAACCATTATGCCTTTTACTTCTTATTTACTATTTATATATTATGTATTGTTTTAATGCAGAAATCATGTTCGTTTTAAATAAACATATATCTAAATGATAAATTAAAATCTGTAGAACATGAAAAGAAATACAATTATCTAATTAAAACAACTACCATAAAGATGTTTTATTAGGCTAAAAAAAATGACAAAATCCTGGAATGTCCCTGCTGAAGTATGCCAATTTTGATTATTTCTCTTATATGTTTCTCCTTAAATCATCAATCCACAGACACCTGAACCTTCTTTCTCTTGATATTTCCTTAGGGATGTTATTTAACCATATCCTTTGCAACATCTTATTATCCAACCAATACAAAGCAGTAGGAAACATGATTTTCAAAAACTGCTCATTACTTCTGAATTTATTGTGCGTTTGACCAGAACAATACATACTGGGAACCACAGAAGAGGGTGTGTGGCAAACAAAAGGTAAGCCGTAAAACCGCAACTCTGGGATAACCCTAGCCCCAGAGAGCAAATGAAGGACGCTGCCCCGCCCCCCTCTTAGGTTAACCGCTAGGATGGTAGAAAAAGACCTTCCAAGAGCAGCTGCAACATTTTATCGCCTCACAGGGAAAATAAGGGATTCTTTCATTTACTTTTTCAACGCCTTTACATTTATATATGTCAAAAAGCTCAGGGGGTAGAGCTGTCATCTTTTTAGGTTGAAAGGAGGCCCTTTTCCAAGGGGACTGCAGGAAGGCAGGACAGCTACATTGTAACCGAGAACCTGCTTTTCTAAGAGGTTAGCTTCTGTGGAAGGGCAGCAAGACCCATATTGCACGTAACTTTTGTGGAACTGATTCAGACTAATTAGAACTGAGGGGACAATTTTTTAAAAATTACTTCGCTTTATGCCTGTTAAGGCAGAGAATGAAAAGGTTGAGCATGCTGGGAGGAATTCTTTCTCTGGATGTTCATCTGCAGGCCCGGGGCAGTCCGGGGGGCTGCAGGTGCAGCTTGGCCTCAGGGACAGAACCTGGCTGTGACAGTGCGCCTGCTACATGTGCCCAAAGCTCAATAAAACCAGGGTACTCAACCAGACACCAGTGCTAGAGTAATACCCCTTTAAACAAAAATCAATAATGGTTGAACTTTCCCACAAATTTGAGGTATAGGAGGCATGGGTGAAAGACAAAATTAAGAGTTCTTTGTTCAACATTTCCTTTTTCATACATTGCCAGTGTTTGAAACCCCATCTGGTACTTTATGACCCTTCACTCTCTCCTTCCTGTTTAAACCATCTCTCAGAGGAAAAAAATTGGTGGATATTATGTACTATGGTGCAAATGGTATATAATGTTTACCATATTATCTCCTCTCAGGAGTATTTACATGTTACTGAGGAAGATGACTGTCCTTAGAGTAAAGGAATGGTTCTCTGCAGTTATTATGAACAAGGGGCTAAAATCACGCAGGTGAGAGTCTATTCACAGTGCATCTCGGGTAGAGGATCAGTGCAAGTCCCCCACAAACCCCTATCATTCTGCAAAAAGTAGAAGCTGAAGTCTTGTGCTTGTGGCCCCCTACAGCCGCTCGGGTGGCTGCAACCCCCCTGAGCTGTCTCTACAAGGCTGTGGCTTTCTGAAGACTCAGCATCACAACACAATCACACTGCAAACGCGACTTTTGGGTGTGGGAGTGACATGAGGCTCCTGGTTTATGGCTGGGGCCCAGTGACTTTATAATGTACAAAACGTATAGAACCATGAGTGCATTAGAATCTAGTCACTACAGCAACACTGATATTTGAGAAGAAAGTGGCAAACCATATTGCATTATGGATGTATCTCCTAGTCAAATAAGCTTTTCAGGATAGGTGGGTCAATTTACTCATCTTTGTATAAGCTTCTTGCCTCGATACGGTGTCTGGCATACAAGCAACAGAGTGGGTTTCAAGTAAGAGACTAGCTGAACTTCCAAATGCTGCAGCAGAGATAAAGAGCCTTCCCTGGTCTGGCCACTGCCTAGCTTTTCAATGTTGTCTCCTGCCTCTCCTCCACTTGTATCCTGGCCTTCAGCTCTGCTCAGCTCTCCCCAGGGCCAAGTGGTTGTGAATGTTGCACATGCTGCTTTTCTGCCTGAAACACGCTGTCCTCCTTCTGGGCCATGAAAAAATCCTATTCATCTTTCAAGCTTCAGTTGAAACATCTCTTCTTTTGTGAAGGCTTCTTTTATCCACTCCAACTCCTGAAGATCTGATTATCCCCGTGCCCATCCAGACTTCTATTATAGATCTTAGCACACTGAGTTACAATTGTTTATTTTCACATCCACCCCCTGGCCTCTTTCTACCTCTTGTCACCAGTCAGAGACGCTAGGACAGCAGCTGGGAGTTTTTCACATTTGTGCCATAATACTCTTTGACCATCATTCATGTAATCTTCCAATTTGCAAGCAATTACTGAGTGCAAAGTGTGTTTGAGGGACTACACTAGGCGCTAAGGTTAGAGGGAGGAGAAGGACATTCTCTGGGCTTAACAGAGAATGGCACATGACAAGGCTGGAGAGCAACTCTCAGGGGTCAGACCATGGGGGGCCACGGAAGCACCAGCAAAGGCTTGGGGATATTTTTTTTGAAGACAAGCAGAATGCATTGAAGTGCTGAAGCAGAGAGTTACTATGATCAGATTAGAAGACTATTTATTTCCAGAGTTGGAGAATGGAGAATGGGTACATAGCAAAATTCAACTGGGTCTATTTCTGCCCCAGCCTCTTCTACTGGATTCACAGGTGGCTTCTATATTCGTATTTTTTATACAGTTGACATATTTAAAGTTTTTAAAGTTTGTTCAGGCAGAGTATAGACAATGAATAAGGAAGAATCATACTTGAACTAGGGTGAACAGTTCACTATTTCAACAATCTGTGGAAAGAT
This sequence comes from Artibeus jamaicensis, assembly GCF_021234435.1. NCBI lineage: Eukaryota > Metazoa > Chordata > Mammalia > Chiroptera > Phyllostomidae > Artibeus > Artibeus jamaicensis. Next base: position 1,923,296 of record NW_026521995.1, on the reverse strand, counting down.
GCAACAGGCTCAGAACTAGGAGGGAGAGACAAGTAGACACGTCAAAAGGTTTTTCAGAAGTAGCATCAATGCTCAGACGGTTCATTAATGTGAGGTGGGGGTGCTGAGGAAGGAGTCAATGGAGGATGATAGTGCCACTTACTAAAATGAAGGAACTTGTGGGGGAAAAGCTAAATCTAGGCTTATAGACTAGTTTCAGAGTAAAAGTATGCAAACAGTTTAATCTAATTCCTGTCACTCATATGCAACTTCAGGTATAAAAGGGGTCATGTAATGGTTTTCCATCACTGAAGCTTCCCTGTTGAGTTCGGAGCCATGGGAATCCAGCAATAATCGTATTCCTTCCACGGATAAGCAGCATTTCAAGACCTGGAAATGCCAGGGATTACCTGCTAACTTCACCATAAAACTGGATTTATGTCTCTGTCCCAGGTAAGGTGAGGATGCATGAACACGCACAGATAAAGCTATTCTTGCAGGAACTAAAAAAATCACTTCAAGGGTCACTTATGCCATTTTGACATGTCTTCTTCTGTGATCTAAACCTTAAGTAGAACCTTAACATTTAGCATTTATTTCCCTGCTGACAATGCATTTGTCTGTAATATCCTAAGTTCACAAATACTATATAAGGAGAGATAGCAAATATATTCCATAAGACAGGTTTTCTTTCCAACTTTGACACAGACCTCTCTTTGGAATGAAATAAGAAAGTTTACGTGTTGACATAAAGTTAAATATACACAAAGCAATAAAAATATACTTCAAAATCTAAAAAACTCAACTGTAGAAATGTTATAAAAATAATCTGACAGAAGTCTTTTCTGAGCGATCCCAACCCAGTCCAGAAAACAAAGATGAGCGCCTCCAAGAGGAAAAAAAAAGTTACTCAAGATCCCCAGTGAATATTCTCTCACTGAATAAGAGGGTGATGAGAAAAAATGTGGAGTTGAAATGCAGAGAAGGACTTCTTCTTCAGGAAAAGAGTAATAAAGAATATACAGTGAGGAAAGGAGCAATTTAAAATCCAAATTGAGGCTAGGTACAAAGTGAAAGCAAAAAGGAAATTAGAAACTTTTCATTTTCACAAGTGAACTACTTAATATCTCCATTTTGTTCAGTAACTGAAAGATTCAGCAAGAGACTAAAATAAAATTCAAGTGATAACCACATTAGGAAATGTGAACTTTGTAGATATCAAGTACTCCCTGAAATAATTGTCCTTTGGGAAAATTAATTTTGTTATAAGAAAGGGGGACATTTCTTTTCCAAAGTTCACCCCCTCCCTCCAAAATGTGGTCATTCACCCCTTTTTTGGTTTGTTTTAATTGTGGAAAGAACACTTCTTTGAACCACTGGATGATCACGGGTATGTTGTTTAAACTCCATATATGTGTAAATTTTCCAGTTTTCCTTTACTATTAATTTTCTGGTTTTATACCATTGTGGTCAGAAAAGATGTTTGATATGATATCAGTTTTCTAAAATTTGTTGACTTGTTTTGTGGCCTAACATGTAACCATTCCTGAAGAGTGTTCCACATAGGCTTGAGGAGAATATGTATTCTGAGGTTACTGAATGAAATAGTATGTATATGTCTATCATCCTCATTTGGTCTATTCAAGTTGTTCTTCACGTCCCTTGTTCCTGTATTGATTTTCTGTCGGGATGTTATATCCATTATTGAAAGTGGAATACTGAATTCCTCTGCTATGATTTCTTCCTATTTCTCCCCTCAGTTTTGTCTTTGTTTGATTTCCATATTTATGGGCACATGTATTTAAAATTTTTGTATTTTCCTGACGATTTGATTCTTTTATCATTGTATAATAGTCTTTGTCTCTCATGACAGGCTACACTTACATCACGACTCTACTTTGTCTGACATGAGAATAGCTGCCCTGTTCTACCCCAGGGACCGTATGCAGGAAGTATCTTCCACTCCTGCATCACGAGCCCACATGTGTCCTTAAGCCTAAAGTGCGTTTCTTACAGACAGCAGACAGTGCAATCTTCTTTTGTTTTCTTTTATTTTTTTACCCATTCAGCACTAAGTCTTCTGATTAGGGAGGTTAACCCATTTACATTTAAAGTAATTATTATGAGGGAAGAACTTAGGGCTGGGATTTTGTTGGTTGTTTTCTGTCTTGTAGCTCCTTTATTCCTATTTTCCTCTCTTTTTGTCTCCCTTTATATTTCATTGTTTTTTTTTGTAATGATAAACTTTGATTCTTCTTTTTCTTTTATGTATCTTTTATAGGTATTTTCTTTGGGGTTACTATTGGCCTACATCACAAGTTTTAACTGTCAGTTTTAGCTGATAAGACCAGTTTTGGGGTCATTCCTAATTGGTTTTAAAATGAAGTAAGTATGGCTTTCCTGCAATGATCACAGAGTGCTTCTTTACAATGTTTATTGACAAAACAAACATTTTGCATTGACATTTTTCATTTAGCTTTTGAACTAAACTAAACCAAATATTAGTTTATGAATGTGTATATTTTACTTGGAGGACATCTAAGGGTCAAGCGAAATATTTTCTCTGGATCGCAACACAATTGCTTTCAAAAATTAAAACAGAAAAAATGTATTTATCTTTCCAATTTTAAAGCATAACATTATTTTCCAGTGGAGGTAAAAAAATAGATAATTTGTAAGTAAATAGAGTAATGGATTTATTTTAAAATGGCATGAGGACTTTATCATTAAGGTTAAAAGAAATAAGCTTATGTGAAAGTATTAAAAAATGACAGAAAGCATTTTAAAATGTTTCCCATTGTGCATAACTCAGGTTTCCCAGTCTGTCACCCACCCTAAACTGGACGTTTCCATAGAGCAGGGGACGCACTGTCATTGTAACCTCTCTGCCTGCTGCTCTGTGCAGCACGTAACAAGCTCTCCATAAATGTTGGCTGATTTCTACTGTGGAACTAAGCAGGAGAGTAATAAACCCACGTTTTAGTTTAATCGGGTAGAATTATACTCCCTGGTGATAGAATGATAGTAGATAAAGGAGCCCAGGGAGGAGCCAGAAGTGATTGAAATAATCCAGGTGTGAGGTGATACGGAACTTAACTGTTGGCAGTGAGAATGGAAGGGAGGAGTGGGTCAAACCAAGTCTGTGGGGCAGGGGGAGGAGTACAGCTAATCAAAAAGCGAAAAAAGACAAACTTAAAAATGTAGATGCTGCAAAATTGGAAAGACTGAGGAACAAGAACCAAGGTTCGGGAGGGGAGATGATGAGCCACAGAAGTCTGAAGAGGTGGGGTCGACACTACAAACGCTACCACTGAGGTAATTAGCAAAACCTGTCTGCTCAGGCCATTTCCTATTACTGCTTAGGATGAAGATCACAGGAGAAAGAACCACGTTTTGATGAAAGGTAACAATAAAACAGTCCTAAGTGGTATGCATGGCCTGTCACCACCCTCCAGGACACAGCACTAATCTATCTACCTGGCTTTCTCCCTGGGGTAGGCAAAGTCGGGTCTCCAACCCTCCATTATTTTCTGTTCCTTTACGTATGCTCTCATTTCTATTTCCCCTTCCCGGAGAGCCCTTCTCCTACATAAACTCCATCTGTCAAAATTGCACCTCCTTCCCCAGCTTTCTCTTCAACACTTCTTCCTGAGCAAGCTCCATCCCTACCCAGCAGATGCTACATTTCTTTGAACTTCCATGTCATGTTTCAACTTTCCCATGGCAGCATACAGAATGTATCTTGTCTCTTTTGCCAGACATTATTAATCTCCCTTCAAAGGAAAAGGATCAAAATCAGCATTTACTACATCCCTATGAATGCTTAGGAAATAAGACTGTGCTTTCCATATTTCACTTATTTCTCCATTTATAAATCCAAAAGTAGACTCAGACCAAATGCTGTTTTGGAAGCTGGACACAGCGCTGAGCAGATGGAGAGTGTCCTGCCCTCCTGGAGGTTCCTTTCCAGGTTTTGGAATCACATTGACTGGTTAAGGTTGTCTCCAATTCTAAAAATGCATCACTCTAAGGATTAGTTCATAATTACAGTAGTATGTTAAAAATACAGTGTAATATTTCCACTAAAAGATTTTATAATTATTTCTCACTTGAAAGAAGATACCAGAAAGTCTATTTTCCAATGGAAAATCACAGATTACAATCATTAAGAAGAGAAACCTATAGACAACAAGATATGTTCTCAGACATAACAATCTTACTGATCTAATTCTGTAGAACTAAGCTTATAGACACTGGGGCAGAACGTCCTAGAAGAAGTATAAGATGGTCTAATGAGTTTTTAATGTGTTCAGTGTATCACTAGAAATATAATTTATTAGTCGCAGAGAGAAGCTTCTATTTTACTCAAGGGATAACAATATCTAATATGGTTGCACTGTCAATTTGTACGGAAAAATTTAAAACCACTCTGTGACAGTAATTCCCATTGGTGGCAGCAATATGGTAACTTATACCAGTAAAAACAATGGATTATAAAAATGATGACATATTGTCATTGAGACAATGCTTAAAACTCAATAGCTATCGCTAAATACATCCTGGAAACAGGATACAAATACATCACAGTATTAGTTGGTGTATTCAGAAATTTTGGGAAATGTGATATTCTGTTTCACACAGAAAAAAACTCTGTTGCTGAATTTTCCATTGCTTATTTTATACATAAACAAACACAAGAAATCCTCAATTCATGTTACTTTCTCTTGATTGCATTAAAAAAATCTTTAAAAATCCTCAGTCTTTTTTAAAAAAATCCAATTGTGATCTGAACTTTTCATCTACCATAAACTTAGTATCCATTAAATAGCTCAAAATAGTTTCTGGTGATCTACTGCACAATACAGGGCCTTATAGTTAAACATACTATCTTTTACACTTAAAATTTTGTTAGGAGGGCAGGCCTTATGTTAAGTGCTCTCACCACAAAAGAAAAATCAATCAATCAATAGAGCGACAGAAAACTTTGGGAGATGATGGATTTAATTATAGCCTTGATTACGGTGATGGTTTCAGGGATAAATACTTATCTCCAAACTTATCAAGTCGTACACATTAAATATCTACAGACTTTTGTATGCTAATAATAACTCACTAAAGTGATTTAATAATAAATAAATAAAAACTAGAGTAAGTCCTATACGTGAAAGTTTCTAAAAGTAAGAAGATCTGAAGATTAGGGATAAATGAAATAAGTCCTATACTGGAAAGTTTCTACAAGTAAAAAGATGAGAAGATTAAGGATATATGATAATTTTGAAAGATACCAAATGACATAACCTCTATAACAAAAACGCAATGAGGAGATGTTCTCCAATATGGACAATAGCCTATACCCATCCTTTTCAAATACGAATGAAATTGTTCTTTTTTGCCATTATATTTTATCTGACTTACCATGTTTCCTCCTTAACTGCTACTAAACTCTTTCTCCCCTCATTCACATAGTATATGTTCAATACCTACCTTGAACAGAGCATTGGAGAGAGGATGGTAGAAACATAGGTCTGCTGTTATATCCGTTCTCCATGCTTTGATTTTTTTCCTAACGCTTTACTAGTGCAGTTTACAATAACATTTTCTAAACATTGTAAGAAGCCCTAGAGTTTTGAATCTAATGTTCATTTCCCAGAGGGAAATTTGGTATGTGTCAATCCCTACACTTGAGCAAGGACCTCACGTTTTTTAAATTGCTGCCCTTTCCTCAGCCCCCAGGTGCAATATGAGAAACACCACAGCAGGGTGACAAGAGCCAGGCAGAAAGGTCCCAGATGGTCACTGCCCAGGTGGACCTGAAATACTGACCTCTTGTCCACTTGCCGTTTAGTGGTAATGAGGTATAATCTGCCCATTCTGAGAAAAATGGACCAAAGCATCTTGTTTAACAATCAGCTTCTGTCCTAAAAATATTTGTCTATTCCCTGAATTTATACCCTCACCTTGATTATGAGACAAGATTCTGAATTAATTTCTTTGAGCAAACACATGAAGCAAATGGAAGGCGAGGTTTTTCTTCAGTGAATTTCTTTATTTTCTTAGCTTTAGTTTTACCGTTGACATTACTACAGGTGTGCCCACTCCCCTGCCTTTGCCCACTTCATCCCCACCCGTATCCCCCTTCCCTGTGGCCACCGCCACACTGCTGTCTGTGTCCCTGCATTATGCACAATGTCCTTTGGGGAATCCCTTCACCTTCTTTCATCCAGTCACCCTTCCCCTTGCCCCTCTGATAGCTGTCAGTGAATTTCTAAGGATGTACTGAAAGTTTATTTCAAATATTTCAAATGTCTGAGAAAGATATATTGGTAGAGAGTAGGAACCCAAGAAGTCTGATAGGGAGAATTGCAAATTATTTAACTTGTATCTGGAACTGTTTATAGAGGCTAGGACAAATATAATTTAAAAGAATTTGCCTAATTTTGTTCATATTAAATTGTAACATTGTTTATATATATATATATATGTAAATATGTATATGTAGATAAATATATATATCCATTAGATAAATATATATATCCTTACATCTAAGAAGTAAATATCTTGAAATAATTTTTATTCTGAGGTTAGAAATCCAAATTTAAAAACCAAAATACTTTAAGCTCAATACACACTACTCAAAATGCTATGAACTGAATAAACCTTTTTTTTTTTTTTTTTGCACGGTTTTTCTGCTCATCAGGAAGATTTTGAAAGTCACCTTTGCATAATAAGTCTCCGGAGCCATTTAAGGGCCTGTGACTGTGAACGAAGCCCACTACAAACCACTATTCTCAACAGTGCTTCAGAAAGGTTGATTTCATCTCACACTTGATTAAAATGGGAAGTAAAACAGGATTTTAGATGCCACCTGTTAGACACTTAACTCCTCATTTTATGGTTCTGCCCAAACTATTTCCTCCCCAATTTTCCATCAATCCACATACCTTCCCTCAGAAATCTCAAAATTAATCTGTTCCAGAAGATCATTATTCATTATTGAAACTTTGAGGAATATTTATGGAGAAACTAGGTATAAGATAGGAAACAATGCAGCCACAGTTTATAACCTGGTAAATCTTTTTATTAGGGAAAATGATACTTAAATAACCAGAAACATTAAGATAAGACATCTGCCCAGGAAAAGCCCAGCCATTGTTAATGTAACGAGAATGGTTTGTGTGACATTGATGTAACCTAGGCAGCCAAGGACAGTGGACTGGAATGTGCACACACGAACAATGACGACTTCACTGTACTCATTAGTAGGGGCAGTAGACACCAGTGAGTGAGTGTGTTTATTGTGGGGCCATCGCATTCAAAACAACTGAATGAGTAGAGCAATGAATCTGCATCAGATTTTATGTTAAGCTTGGACATTCCTCCATGGAAACTATTCAAAATAGTTTCAAACTATTTTGAATGATTCAAAATGCTGCGGCTATGGATAACTTCATTACAATGCACCCCCACTCATGCATCACCTATAGTGCAGAATTTTTTGGCAAAACATCAAATCACCCAGCTGACTCAGTCCCCCTACAGCCCAGATTTGGCACCCTGAAACTTCTGTCTTTTCCCCAAACTAAAATCACCTTTGAGGGAAGAGATTTCAGACCGGTGATGAGATTCAGAAAAATATGACAGGGCAGCTGATGGCAATTCCAACAAAGGATTTTGCAGAGTGTTTTGAATGGTGGAAGAGATGCTGGGAGAATTGTGTGAGGTCCCAAAGTGTCCACTTTGGAGGGGACTGAGACATCACTGTTCTATGTACAATGTTTCTTGTATCTTCTTAAATAAATATCTCTATTTTTCATATTACATGGCTAGATACTTTCTGGACAGACCTGTATACTAAGGAATAGTGATAAATGGTGTGCTATAAAGGAAATACACAGTATACAGTATATAGTATACAGTTTGTAGTATTAGTTATGTAGTATATAGCATATAACACATATATAGTATATAGCATACAGTGCACACATACATAGTATATAGTTGATAGCATATAGTACATGGAATATAGTAAACAGCATATAGCATACAGCATATAGTATATAGTATTTACCAAAGGCCAGCTAGGTGAGTGCTCTGAAAGGCCAAGAGTTGAAGGATGCCTAGGAATTAAGGATGGGTTGTTGGGAGAACAGTTCCAGACAGAGGAGTCAGGCTATAGCAGTGAAATGGTAAGGAACATGATTCCTTTAAGAAACCGCAGGAGATCAACACTGCTAGGAACAGCCAATGTGAAGCTTCCACCTTGTCTTTCCACCTCTATCTAACCACAACCTGCTTCTTCGCCCATGTACAACCCACCTCCACATTGCCACACGCAGCTTGGTGCAGCAGGGCAGACAGGAACAACAGTTCCTAAGGAGCATGGTGAAGGACATAGCAGTGCAAATTCCTGCACTATGACCACGGGTAGGGAGGCCCTGGTGATGCCAGTAAGTCAGCCAGTTACCTTTGCAACATCACTCCAGGTATGAGGGACTCTGTCACAATGCTTAGGCTCCTCCATGGCCTTCTGTGGCTATTAGAATAGAGTCCAAAGTCATGGCTGGGGCAGCCTGTGTGGTGTGGCCCCTGACATGGGTCATTCATATGGTCACCCAGTAAGGTCTCACTCTGTCCTCTGCCTCACACAGAAAGAAAACTGACAAGTTTCAAGACAGTAATTACCCTCATAAAATCAACCTATGAGACGTGTGATGGACACTGCCAGATGTCAGGCTTGTATGTGAGGGAAGTCCCCAACGGACAGATGAATTTTGCAAAAAATAAAACTGGAAGAAGTTTCTGCTGGCACAGAAGTGAACTGCTTCATTTCTGAACATTAATTTTCTAACTCCTTAAAGGCAGGAATTATGCTTTAATTATTCTGCATCCCTGCTGTTGAGTATAGTGTCTAATTCAAAATAAGCACTCAATAAATATTTGTGGAATTAATAAATATTTTCAACTATTCAAGACCAACACTGCATTTTAAATAATCATATTTTTCCAGGGCTTAAGTTATTGATTGTGTAATTTAATAGCTTAATTTTTAAATGAGCAAATCAAACTGTGGAGGAGATTAAGTAAATGATGCTCAGGTCATATCACTCAAGAGCAGGTAAGGATACCTCTGAATGCTGTAATGGGCGTGGTGCTCTTCCTCAGAAGGTTCTCAACCATGATTGTTCACACTCCTCAAGTTCTGCTCTCTAAGTATAGACCTTATAGCCTTAACAAAACTGAGATGCATTTGCAAGAAGGGGAATGAAGCAGTGCCTGATTAAGCACAGGTTGAGGACCACATGACCTGCAAGGACAGAGCAGGCTTTGCCAAAGTAAATGAGAGGTGAGAGAAAACCCACATATCAACACAGAAGGTTGACATCTAAGACATTTTGAACACTGATGCATGAAACCTTCATGGGACGTAGCTGCTGGCAGTGAAGAGTTGGTAAATTCATTAGGAAAATAATGTATTCATATATAAAGTTGTTTAAATAACATATATGATGGGATACCATCATACACTGGAGATTAAGTCTTTGGGAAATTTTAACAAGGAGCTGGAATTGGTCCAGGAAAAATTCCTACAGAAAACAGGAACCAAGCCAAGGAATAACAGGTAGCAGGGCTGTTGCTTCTTTTCTATTATTTTAATAGCTTTTTAAAGCAGCAAAAGTACTTTAATGTAAAAATTCTGAAAACAAAAATTATCAAGCAAAATTTAAAAACTGATTGTACTCTCCAAAGATAACTACTGCTGTTAACATTTTCAATTTTCTCACATTCTCTCTCCCTCAGTAATTCTATTGCATTCCCCCAGATAATCCATTCTCTCAATATAAAAGTGACTGTGGCATATTTTGTCCTCTCCTCAAATCTCCCACATGCTCTCAGACCTCCTCACTCCCACCTGATGACCTGACCTTTGATTTCACTGCAGAAGCTGAAGCATCAGGAAGAAATGGCTCCCCTCAAAGGCCAACCCCCCCCGGGATGACCCCAACACCCTCTACCCCAAAGGCCTTTGCTCCTTCGGTTACACCTCCTAAAAGATGTGTTTTCCCAGTTGCACACTTACACTTACACACACACACGCTCCTCCTCTGGCTCCACATCAGACCATATGGAACAGAAACTTCCTTTGGCTGCACATCTCTTCCCACTATGGTCCCATTTCTCTCCACCCTTGTACAAAATTCTTTTAAAGTTTGTTTAAAATGCTGACTCCTGTCTGTACATTCAATTTCCTCTCCAACTCTTCCATGCATCCATACCCACGGGCTTCTGTCCCCAGGTCTCCTCCAAAGCCGTTCTTACCAAGGGGACCAGTGACACCCACACTGCCCATCTAATGCTCAACAGGGCCATGCCATGACCTCCCAGAGCCCTTTCTTGCATAAAATTATTAAAAATTATAATTTATGTTACATTGTTATAAAGGCAAATATAGTCTAAGATGGATTCATTATTATGTACTCATTTTTTATTCTTATTTTAAATTAATGAAAACTAAAGCATCTGTGGGCCCTGCCGCCTTGTGCGCCCTAGGCACTGCCCCACCTGTAGGTAAGGCGTCACCCAGCCCTGGTACTCAGGCCTTCCGAAGAGAAAGTATTACCCTCCTGTTCTTGAAATCTTTTTTTGAAATCTCTGGTTTTCTCCTTTTGATTGCTGTTTTCAGTATCTTCTTTTTGCTGTGGCTGGGAGCCTTCTCTGGCTACCTACACTGAGTCCCTAGGTACTTTCAACCTGCCCCGTGGATTTGAAAACTGGCCATTGCCAAATCTATATCTCCAACCCCCACTTCTTTGAACTCAGAATTCTTAACTGCTTATTTAATATCGCCAGGTGAATGCTTCAGAAAAATCTCAAACTTAAAATGTTTAAAACGCACTCTCCCCTTCCCTAATCCTGTTCCTCCCCAGTGTCCTAAGTTGTACAAGCCAAAATTCTTAAAATCACCCTGGACTTTTTGCATACTCCTCACTGAACTCATCAACAAAAATTCTCAGCAATACCTTCAAAATATATCTGGAAACCTTCCCTTGATGGCAATAGAAAAGCACAGATGTTTAGCCTGTTTAATAAAAATTAGTGACTAGATTTATAGGTGAAAGGATTATAAAAATAAATAGTGACCATATCTTGAGACAAGGGCTGTGTTACTGACAGAAAGAGAAGAGTCGGGAAGAGAGCTCAGTCACGGTCAGAGAGGCGATGGTAATCACCCAAATGTACCACACTTCAGGAAGCACTGAGTTACCCACAGTAAATATATGTTGGATGGTATTTAGGTATAATAACAATACAGAATGTAGAGTATGGATTTGGGGAGAGGGCAGGACAAAAACATCTGAAACACAAAAATAAAAGATGAGAAGCTCAGAGTCCCATCTTGGGGCATGCTCATGTACACAGCAGGACAGGAGTGTCACTAACGAGACAGAAAAGGATCTCTTAGAAATTGTTGTCAGTGGAACAAACAACAAATGAAAACCAAAATACTGTCATTTTATAAAATTCAGGGGAAGAAAATGTTCTGTGAGGAGCAGATGATCAGCAGAGCGTAATACTATAAAAAGGTCAATGACAATGAAGGTTGGTCTACCGCTGTGCTGTTAGAGTTTTCAAGGTGTTGGGCACCGTGTTCGTGATTCAGTTTCAATACCGATAAGTCTACAAAGCAGAATGAGAACACTGACTTTTCAATGAAGGTATCGGTCAAAGAAATCTTTTATAATAGAATAAAAGGAAAAAATAGCACAATAACTAAGGAAAGAAATGGAATGAAACAAAAATTTTCATAATTTGAGAGATGAAATGCATGAAGCTGAAGAGAAGGAAGTGAATGCTTACATGGGGATGAATATTTTTGAGATCAACAGATTAAGTGGCAAATCAAAGTATGAAATGCACCAAATTATTGGCAAAGTTACTTAACTAACTAAAATACTCCCTTCTCTTAATTTTATGTCACCTGTGTGACTAAGCTGTTATAAATTACTCTGTAGGCCAAGGAAATTTCACCTTAAATCACATATTTGGGGGAGGAAAGAAGAATAGAAATAACATGCCCTCAGCAACTAAGTTACAGTCAACTGTGAGTTAAATAGGTGCCTTCTGAATTACACAAAATGTGTGCACTTGGCTGATAACTACTCAATGTTTATTGTACTTCCACCCTTTACATTTGAAGAAGAAAAACTGTTTATACCCTACCACCTCCATGTTACAGATTTTCTGTTGCTGTTGCTATGGAAACCTACTATTTCTTTTCACTGCCACACCTCCCCCCATATGTACATAAAATTAGAAATAGAAACACAAATGGACTTACAAATTTATATAAAAACTTATTACAAAGTCCTACATGCAGACCAAGCATTTGTTATCTTGGTCTCAGTGGAAAACAACAGTATCAGGTTTTCTTTGTGTGGCTCACTGGTTTAACCAGAAATCCTTCAACACTCCCCCCACTTCCCTGCTACTTACGGTTTTCCACAATTGGGAATATTTCCACGGATAGTCAGCATTTGCTAGAATGAGAGTCTCTTACTCATTGTGCCTTATTATGTACTTATTTTCAGTGACGAGAAGAGAAAGGAGAGAATAACTAGTTAGACTCCTGTCTTCGGTTAAGTCATTTTCTGAACAGATAATATGAAAAATATTCTATTTTTCTTTTATATCAACATTACATGTTGATTTTACATGTTAAAGCTTATTATATCACAACTATGCCATATTGCCTGTTACACAAAAGCTATTTTGATTAAAAGAGATTTTGTGATTGAGAAGGTATAGGTAAAACAAATGAATGTTTCCTACGTAACAGAATTAAGAGGAGCACCTTAGCAACATAATCACTCCGTCAGTCAACCCTAACTAGATTTTATCCTTCTAAAACTTTCCTATCAGATCTCTTTAAGTGAGAGGCAAGACTGGAAACAACTATTTTTTATGGCTCAGAGGCCCTCTCTCAAACAACTCAGCACCCTTTTGTCTTGTTTTGCTATTATTCAAGGACTATCATTTTACATTTTATTGCTGAACAAAGAAACACTAGTAAGAACAATCATGAAAAACAAACCTTGATTGAGGGTCCATAAGAAATAAACTGAAAATAAAAGTACTTAACTATTTGATCCTTAATTTTTAAATAAAATTTCAGTAAAGATTAGTTCATTATGATTATCAAAATGAGGGACCACCATGCTGATATTAGTTTTACAAATTAATACTATTGACATGAGATAATGATCATGACATAATTAGGCCAAAGCAACAATTTCTAAAAGAGTACATATTTCAAGATCCCTTTCCTATGGCCAGAAGAGTGTGCGACAAGATGTGAACAATGATCATTTTTGGGTGCCGGCTGTAGAGTTGGCATTTTCTTTTCTATTCAATCATGAACTTAAGTGTTGGAAAATAAATTTGTAAGTAAAAACAAACAGAATCATGCTAAACCCAAAATACATACGTGGGACAAGTTTTTAAGGAATAAATGATGCAAATGGGGAAAGAGCATCTCAGTCTCCCTACAGAAACATGGTTAAAACAGTAACAGCATCTTTAATCTGCCATGGAAAATAACGGAGGGATGACAGAATAGTGGTACTCACTTTAAGGCTGGCTATTACATTTTTCCTTTTCTCCCTTCCTGAACTCAATCTGACACGGGCTATTTTCAGAGCATGACCTTTCTGCCATATACATCCGCCCCGCCTGTGAGGACCACCCGCTTCACTTAAGTACCTTCAGCACACTCTCAGTGTCTTCTGATTCAAATGACCCATTTCTTAGTGAGATAATAAGACGTCACTTAACTCTGGCTGTGTGAAATATGCTCTCAACTCTAAGTTACTTATTCACAGAAGAAAAGTGCTCCTGGATCAATCTGAAGCACAGATCCCTCAGGGGGCCCATCAAAACTCCATTTCCAGGGCTTCACAATAGAGCAATCTGCAGATTACCAGAGAGAAATGAAATGACGAGATAGGTCTGAAACCAGACAAATGGAAAACCTGAAGAAGTGCTCTAAAAATCTCATTCAGATAAACCTAAGAACGGAATCAGGTACAAAACAAATATTCAGATCCTACCATTAGGAGGACACATTGTTTGTCAAATGCTTTGTAATGATTTTATATTCACCAACTTCAACTGACACTTTTTCCTGATTCCCTTCCCCATGCATATAAATATTCATGAACTTTTAAGTTTCAAGGCTAGACTATAAATCTCAAAAACCAAACTTATGTGACAAATACTTAGCCTTCAAATAAATAATTCTCCTAGGATGTAAGCTGGAGTTCTCAATGCGAGAAGGTTTCTTCCACTGGATTTCCTTTTACATGGGGCTCTGCTGGCCACTCTCTTTGTCGAACTATCTCCTCCCTTAAATCTGGGCACTGTCCTCCCTCCTCTCCTTCCTCTGTCCCCTTACTCAGTTTTCTCCATTTGTTCTTTTCTTCTGTCAGCTGTTTTATTTTATTTATTTTTTCCTTTAAGATAAATTCAAGTTTGTGTATTTTAAATTAATTAATTTATTTTTAGTGTACTGTTTCCCATTACCATTTAGTGCTCTTATAGTCCCCTCCCCTCCTACATCACCACACTGTTGTCCATGTCTATGAGTCCTTTTTCCTTTTGCTCAGTCTCTACACCCTCATCCTACCCGTCTTTAGCTGTCATCCCACTCTCCATGAGTGTCTTTATTTTGCTTGCTAGTTCAGTTTGTTCATTACATTCTACATATGAAAAAAAATCATATGGTGTTTGTCTTTCTCTGGCTAGCTTATTTCACTTAGCATAATGTTCTCCAGGTCCATCCATACTGCCACAATGGGTAACATTTTCTTCTTTTTTATGGCTGAGTAGTGTTCTATTGTATAAATGCCACAGTTGTTTTATCTACTCATCTATTGATGGACACTTGGGCTGCTTCCATATCTTGGTGACTGTAAATAATGCTGCAATGAATACAAGGGTGCTTATGTTCTTTTGAATTAGTGTTCTGACAGTTAATCTAAATACAGGTGACCCTCTTTCCTTTCCCTTGTTTTTATTTTATTTTATTTTATTTTATTTTATTTTATTTTATTTTATTTTATTATTATCATTTTTTATGGTTGCAAAAGGGTTTTTTGTTTATTAAAGTGTACTTAACATATATTATTATATTAGTTTTCAGGTATACAATATAGCAGTTCAACATTTATAAAGCTCACAAAGTGATTACCACAATAGGTTACCTATCCCTAATATTCACAAACTTACTATGAATATTTCTGACTGTTTTTAGTTCTTCTTCTCCTTTCTTGTCTCTCCCCCAGACCTCCCTCCACCAAATCATCTCCCCTCTTTTCTCCTCTGGGTCCATTCCCCTTCCCTTTTGCCTCTTCTGGTCTCCCTTATCCTCTCTCTTTTTTTTTTTTTTTTACTTTTTATCCCAACATTTCTCTGAGTGTATGTCCTTCCATGGAGAGATTATTATTTATAAGGTTCCAAATTGATTTTTCTAGCTTTGGTGGAAGAAAGAAAGAAGGAAGGAAGGAAGGAAGGAAGGGAGGGAGGGAGGGAGGGAGGGAGGGAAAAGGAGGGTATGTACACAAAAGCCATTTATTCAAATGAAAGGATTTGTTGCCTACAAGTAAGATCCTAATTTGGACCAGAGACAGAGTGGAAAGACCTTTGAAATTTCAGACAAAGGCCTCCCTTTATTCCATCTAAGACTTTTCCTAAATCAGCATTTGCCAAATATTCCAGAAAATACTTGTTCTGCAAGATCATCCTGGAAAGAGTCCAAGTGACAATTTGGAATAAACTGCATATGATATATCCCCAGTGAATTTCAATACACATTAGCATCACAGAGATAGAAAAATCTTAGAGAAGATAAGTGTGTTTGAATTTACTCCAATATTATACAAACTTACTTGACCCCGAAATCTGTTTTAAAAGTCAGCTAATCTTCATGAACATCCCTCTGGCCAATGCAGGAGCCTCTTAACCACCCTCTGCTTTCAGCATCACCTGCTCCAATTCACTCTACCCTTCCACCAGGATCACCCGTCCAGAACATGAGTCACACCTCAAAACTCCTGATTAAAACCATCCAGGGGCCTCAGATTGTGTGCCAGATAAATATCCACACTCTCAGTAGGACACGGAGGGATTTCTAGTAATTCCGTTTTTAACCTACTTTCTGGTCACACCTGTTTTGTTACCACTTCCTCTTCATTTAACACAGTGACAATCACCAAGTTACTTGAAATCTGATAACTACTTATGACTGATTGTTCTCCTTCCTGTTCCTGGTATGCTCTCTCTTGTTTTTGTTTTTGTTTTCTGTATTGCTCACTGATCTGCTCCTTTAAAAAAGATTTTATTGATCCCTTTCTCCTTTATCCAAGTGAGTTCATTGCTTCTAACTTTGTGTTCCCATACACTTTACAAACACCTTTAGAAACATCTTAATCCCACTGAACCTACTGCATCTAGTAAATTTCAAGCCTCTACACCTGCACAGTCCAATAAGGTAGGATGAGCCACAAAGTGACTTCTGAGCACATAAAATGGGGCTTGTCCAAACTGAGAGATGCTTTATGCACAGAATATACATTGGATATTGAAGACTAAGGTAAAAATATAGTATTGATAACTTTATATGTGGAAATGCTAATGTATTGGGTACATATGGTTAAGTAAATAGATCCTTAAGTTAATTTTCCCTGTTTGTTTCACTTTTTATGTCACTAGAAAATTTTAGTTATGAATATGCTTACATTCATGGACCACACTATCATACCGCACAACACTGTTCCAGAGGGCGAGCGCCCTCTCTTACCAGCACAGCACCTACCTGTAACTGGTACTCCATACTCCGCAAATGTTTCTTGAATAAATGTGACTTATTAACACATTAGAAACAAGGTTAGAAAAACTTCCTGAAACTCTGAAGTTCTAGATTTTTCTGGTGTAGAATATGTGTGACTGTTCCATATACACTGCACAGATCAGCTTAAATGTAAACAATCACTACTTAGCTATTTCATTGAAGACCCCAGGAAATGACTCCCCCAAGCAATAAGTCCTAAAACATAAAGGTTCCTTATATGTTAGTATTAGTTGAAAAAGAATACTTTTAAAAATATTAAGAGTATTATGAGTATGGCACCACACTGGTATAAATGTCTAATATTAAGGTCTCCCCTCCCCCCAGAATATCCAGTCCAATGCCTAATGAGTAAAATCTCACACATGGCATCCTGTTGTCAGCGTGGTACCATGGTAACATACCTATTCCTTTCTCAGATGGAAAGGGAAGAGAATGGAGGAGAAGGAAAGGGAAAGCTCAATATCATAATGACCCTATAATATAAATAACATCACATCCTCCGCAGCCTCCTACGGCATCCGTGCTACTGCACTTGGACGAGGGCAGATGAGAAACGTCAGTTGTAAGGCAGCCCAAGCCCTCTATTGTGTTCACTCACGCTACTTCTCCCAGGAATCACTTTCAGGGCACGGTCCTTGACAGAAATGAAGCAGGGACTGCGGTCTAAGAATGGACAGAAAATCAAACCCACAGGAGACTTTATCTTACCGAATGGTTCTGCAGCACCTTGACAGAACTGCTGACTGTCTGCATCTTAGAATATGTCAGAATTAAAAAAATAATAATTCTGAAAACTTCTCTGTATGGTAATTGAACAACCTAATGCTATGGATAATTATCTCCAATATTTTAATCTATATCACAATTATCGTCATTAATGCACATAATATTATGTTCCTTTTCAGACAGAAATCCAAATGGTTATTTCATTAATAGAGGATGATGTCATTCGTAGATTTAATAGCTAGAAAAATATTCTGTAATTATTTGCCCTGTTCCTGGGTTGTCGCCATGTATTCTCTATGTATAGCCATATTTTCTCTCTATATAACAGAATATAAATTTCTGTTGGAAGACATTTTTACTGTTTCCAGTTAATGGAAAAGGCAACCAAATGAGCCATTATTTATGGTTTCACCTGAATTTAGACGCAAAGTTTCTTGTTTGCTTGTTTTTTGCCACTTTCTCTTATGTGTTTTAAAGAGTTCTTTGTAATAACTAATTTATGAGATAATTTTAAAAATTAATACTGGTTAGTTTTGCTAACTGAGAGACAAACGCTCCTGCACTGGGGTGATAGCACAGGCGGCGGAGGACCGCCCCCCTGAGGACCCCGAGCATCACCCGCATCAGCGCGAGGGTGCCGGTGCTCAGGAGCAGCTTGGTGAGGGTGAAGAGTCCCCAGTGGAAATCAGATTTGTCTGTACAAATTCTTAAAAAAGAGACACATACTCAAAAATCAGTACAGACTTGCACTCTATAATTTACTGATATTTTCATACACTCTCCTGAATAGGGAGGAAGAAGAAAACCAGAATAAATATTATGGCAATTTCCTTTAATTTAAGAAGTTGAGGGGCAAGAATAGCATGGGAAATATAGAATCTAAAGAACTTGAGACACATGGTCATAAACTAAAGGGGGGTAATGGGGATGGGGAAGTAGGGTGGAGGGGATTGAAGGGGGGAATAGAACAACTGTAACAGCATAATCAATAAAAAATTTTAAATAAATAAATAAATAAATAATTTAAGAATTTGGTCCATAAAGGGCAGCTGAATCCCATGAGCAACCTGTTTTATCTGTAGATTTGTTTGTTTTAGGAATGCAGCTATCATTTCAGGTTTATACATTATAAGACTATGAGAAATAATCACATGGACATTGTATTAGTGAAATATTTATCTAGGGTTGTGGTTGAAGCTATGAAACTCATTCATGTATTTAGCCAGCAAATATTTATTAAATGCCTTTACCATTGTAAAGGTACTGGCCCAGGTGCTGGGCTGACATCCATACACTCGGAGGCCTGTAGGTCAGTGGAGGAGACAGAAGGCAGGGACTGCAGCGTAGAGGAACAGATACTTTACGGCAGGAATAGAGAGCAGATACTAGAGGGCACAATGGAACGACACCTCACCCAGTCTAGGGGTGATGGATGTTTTCTATGAAGAAATGCATCAAGCTGAGACCTGAAGGACTGCAGGGATATTGCAGGTTAGGATCTGAGAATGAGGAGCAGGTGGGAAAGCCTTGGACAAGGGGATCAGGTTAGTGGAACCCAAAGGTTTTTAAATGGCTGAAACTCAGTGCAGGAGGGCTGTTCAATAAGAGATAAAAAACATAAATAGCTGTCATTTCATAGAATTCCCACTGAAGCAGAACAGATCATTTTGTCACATGGAAAAAAAGTTTGGAGGGGCAAGATTAGAAGAATAACAATAACTTAGGAAACTGCAAGTTATACAGCAGGAAGCATAAAGACAGCATGTGGAAAAGTTTCAAAAGAGCAAGTGTTAAAGACTTGGTAATTATTGGACATGACAAGAGTTCCTGAGAAGGCATAAGTCAAGAAGAATAGCAAGATTTCAGGTCTGAACAAAGTAGTGGGTGGAGTTTAGCTCACAAAAGGTGGGAACACAGTGGGAGGGGTACACCTGTGGTGAGAAGTGGGGGTGGGTGTTGAATTCAGTAACGCCTTTGAGGTGTAAATCCCCAGCAACTTCTAGACTGGATATATCTATATACTGATGTCTTAAATCATGGGTAAGCTGGCAGTGATCAAATTCACAAGGCTATATATATGCACTCTGTGTGCAACCCAGGTATCAAAGTGATTTATTATCTATTATTTCAGGACACCATGTCTGACTGTTACTCATTCAGCATTTGATTGGATGTTAGAAAATATCCTTAATATAAGAAATTTTACAAATGGGATCCTATACTCGTAATGTTCCCAATATGGTTTAAAATTATGGTTTTTAAACTAATATTAACATGTGGCAAAGTGTTACCTTTTGGGATATGTTTTGTGGGGGAATAATTTTGTGGGGCCTTCAATAATAGCTAAGTAATGATAGTTTACAGCAAAGCCATTTGTTTTCAATGTGCAACATCTATACCATGTTTGTGGAATATCCACATGTTATACACAAGAAAAATCTACTACTCTAGAATTTCATGACTTTCTCTAACTTTGTTTTTACTTGCCAACAAACAACTGAATTTAAGGCACTTATTGTAGCTTAGCCATTACATTCACGTAACACAAAATAAAGGAGGGTAAACCAGCAGGAGAACATACAAGGGGGGAGCAAAAAAAAAAAAACAACCCTGGACTTATCTTCCGGAGTTTGAACCCCTCTTAATACAGGTTTCCCCACTAGGTGAGTGTTCTGGGAACTCATCTGTCTCGGTGGACTGGCTTGCATTGTTGTGAGAGGCTACATTCAGCTTTAGTGAATTTTTTTTTTTGAAGACTCAACACGTTTGCCCACTTTATGATGGATGGTTTACAATTGCACCTGCCCACACCATGCTGAGTGTTCAGCAGTTTTTGACCAAAACAACGGCATGTGACCCTCAATCCCTACCCTCCCTATTCACCTGATCTCACCTCAAGCCACTTTTTTTTGTTTCTCCAGATGACAAAAGTCCCAAAGGGGAACACTTTGCTGATGTGGAAGAGGAGAAACAAAAAGTGGCAGGCAGAAGCACTAAGAGACATCCAAATCCATGAGTTCAAAAACTGTTTTGAGCAGTGAAAAAATGTCTCAATAGGTGTATTACATCCAATGGAGAGCACTTTGATGGTGACTCAAGTTTAAACATATAGGAATAAATACACAATTTTTAATAAATAAATTCAGGGTTCTTTTTTTTTTTTGGTGCCCCACTGTATATAGACAGGAAAGTAAGGTAAAATATCTTCACTGCATGTCTCCAGGGCATGGGATTAGAAGAACTACGCAATCCATCTCCCTCTGTGTTTTTCCTTCATCTAATTCATTCACTCTGCTCATCCCCAGGGCTACTTTTTGCCTAGATTTTATGACATCCTTATCCTCTGTTGCCACATTTCAGATTTTGTTAGTAAATCTAAGAATGATGTCAGTTTTGCCTTTTCTTTATTTTCTATGGAAAATAGGTCATGTAACTTGATTTTGGTGTGAATTATGATTGATCTTTAAAAATAACCAGGTACCTCAGAATACACTTTGACATTTCTCTGTTTACTATTTGATTCTATAGCTCTCTTCCAAAAAAGTGGTATGGGATTGGTATACCATTTACATCTGTGGGCACCAGGCACCCGGCACTTAGGATGGCTGGCTTGGCCAGTGGTGAGGGCTTAGCTTCATTTGTGGTCAGCTAACCCTCTCTGACATTCAGCTGTGCCAAAGGCAATGCTACTACACAAGCCCCATGGTTTACCCTGGTATGTGAGGCAAGGGAACTTGGTCTTTTCTTTCTTCCTTACCCAACTGCAAATGTTCTTTAAAGAATACAATGGATATAGAACCTAATGCTGACTTTCATCTTTACCAAATCAAGACAGAGCCCACATGAAAATAAAGGTGGGACTATCACCAAATGCGTCAGAGTACTAGGTATCCTGTGTTCCTTATATCCGTTAACTATTACTCTCCTCTGGGCTCTCTTCCACTGTCAATTAACGGCCATGTGTAGGAGATCTGTCAATGAACTATCACCTCTTTCAGTTTCTTCCTTCCGAGTTTTCTGTTTGGGTCCAATTTAGGTCCCATTGCTTTTGAACCAGACAACAGGACTGCTTTCCAGTCAGGACCCTCCTTTCCACCCATGACACATTCAATGGCTCCATCTTACTAGTTACTAAATTAAGCTCAACCTTCTCCTTCAAGGACATATGTATAATACATATTTCTAACCTATCTACTTGACCTCTTAGTAATTATCTCCATTTGCCTCATGCTCCAGTCACTGGACCACTCATCACTCTCCATACATGCTGTGAACAGTTCACTGTACTTCTACGTCCTCTGCCTGCAATGCTTTCCCCAGCTTCTCAGCCTACTAAAACCCTACTCTTGCTTCAGATCAAATGCTGCATCTTTCATAAATCTATTCATGACACATGCAGTGGAAATTAATTGTTGTGCTTTTTCGTTGTGTTTTTTAAAATTTGGGCTTTCAAACCCTTTGGTAATATCTCTGCAATGTACGATGTGTGTTTATAAGCTTAGCAGTAGACCTTCGAATTTAAGTAATGTAACATTTCCTCTTTTGCCTGTTTGGGAGTAATTCTGAAAGTCCATGACATGTATTATTTATGGTTTTTCCTAAGTACTCATTGAATTACCCACTGTGGAAGGACATGCTAGAGTGAATCTTATAACTGGTTGTGAGTTTAGTTTATGTCCCAGAGCCCAGCAGTGGTGTTCTTTAGACAAGGTCAAATATAATTCGGGGGGAAAATTATATGCTGCAGAAATCCTCTTAAACTGTGCCATAGGTACATTCTTTAGTAAATACAAATAGTACTTAGCCTTTACTGAGTGTTTAGCATTTGTTGAGGACTGTTCTATGCACATTATATGTATTATAGCATATAATTTTTCACAATATGCATGACAGCTGCTATTGAAACACCCAATTTACAGGTAAGAACACTAAGGAAAAGAAGGCACAGAACTACTCATTGCAGAGGCAGGGTTTGAACCAAGGCCATACTACTCTCCAGTTGGCACCTTTAACGACACACTCTGCTATCTACCTGCTGGCAGACGTGAATGCTCTCCTACAGGTGCAGCACAGCCCACTGTGCAGTTCTATCGTACGCCTCTACCTCTCTGGGGACAGAGACCATGCCTTTTGGTATGTTTTCATCAATAGCGCCCAACGTGGTTTAAATAATGGACTCTCATAATAACAACAGGTTCACTAAAATATTGAACTGCAGTACTTCTCTTCAACCAAAAAAAATATCTCATTCATTCATAATTCTACTTTCTTCTTAAAGAAAAAGGCTAATTCTCACTTGCCTTTGGACTTTGGGCCCCCAAATTAATTTAATACACATTGGAATTATTTAGTTTCTTCTACTGTGTAAAGTAAGCCTTGGCACACAAAGCGCAGCATGAGGAGAAATCCTTAGTCCACACTTAGGGACCACTCGTCCGAAACAGAGTTAAAGGAGATTTGAAACACCTCCAGGCTGCCTCGTCCCTATTGCCAGGAAGTATTTAAATTTTCACTTTTTCACCATTGTTGTTTAGATCATTTTGATTTTACGGGAAAAAAGGTACAGTGATTTATGAAGCCTATGCTGTGGGAATTTATATATTCACTTCCTTCATTCTGTGTTACAGGCTAAATGCACCAGTGTTGGAGCAAGGCCAAAGGCATGGCGGTGTGACCAACGTCTACCACCACCATATACTTAATTAAAACCCTGGCAGTTTCCAGGATGTGTCAGAAGGAGCATGGAAATCATTAATGAAATAAACGCAGGCTATGGAAGCCATGGTCCACTCAGAAATGCTGCTCCTAAACGTAGCCTATCGGTTTTACTTTTTAAAAAAATTGCCACTATATTGCTTCTGGTTTTAAATGATCTACAAGTACTTCATTAGATTAAAAAAATGTTTTTTCATAACTACAAAGTGTGGTCTTCTCATCAGGACCAGTGTGTCTAACGGCCAGATGTCAAGGTTTAAATGCTTAAACTTCATCTATTGGAGGAAGTAAAATCACTTATGGTTGGCAGGTCCCAGGGGCTATAGGATCACTCAGGATTTTATATATGTCGCTTAACAAACAAATATCTCACTAGACAATATTGACATTCATTGGCTTGAAGCTACACTTAGTATAAGGCAATGGAATGAACAAAATTAATTTTACTTTACTTTATGGAAATAGACAAAAGTGTGAGGTATACATTTTCATCCTAAGTGTTCAGCATTAATAAATTATTTTAAATATTCTGAGTTACAGATAAATTCTCAGTATCTTCAAGTGGGACAGCACACACAAAGACCTCCTCTTCAAGCCAAAACATGGGCACTAAGGGTGGACTCTACAAACCTAGTATGTGGTTCCGCATACAATGCTGGCCTGCGGGGGCCAAGAAGAAGGGAGTCTGACTCCCACAGGAAAGCATGGGCCATGTGCACTTGAACTAACCACCCAAAAGAGATCGAAAAGCTTTAAAATCAAGACTACCACTTTGGTATCTTTGACCTTTTTGTGCTTAGTTCTGCCTTTCCAAGACTGAGGACTCAGGACAGCTCCTAATTAGGTATTAATTTATTCCTTATCCTTTAAAATTTTGAAAAACAAATTTTTATACATCCTTTGCTTTACATTTAGGATACAAAAGGCTCTCATATAGACAACGTTAACCTCAGAAAAGACAGTGTTTTTAATATAAGCCAGGTGTGAGTGACAGAGCAGTTACTCCGACTGTCGTTTACATCACTCTCCGAAGTTAACTGCTGTGATGTGGTGCAGGCTTGGATTTCCAAGGAACTGCTACAAGAATGGATTATTTGAATGAAGTGGTTGTGACAGATACTGTCTTATTAAATTCCACTCTTGAAGGGAAAAAATAAAAAGTCTTCTATGCCCCTTTTGAGATCTTACACACATAGCACATATCCATTATGTTAATTCAAAGAGGCTACCCGAGTTCTGCATTCCAAACCAGCTGCGAGGAGGCTGGAGATCAAGGGTGTGCACTGGGGCGACAGTAACGGTGTGCAAAATCGCCTTAAAAACAGCAACCAAATCACTTTGGTTGTTTTCATGTCTTGGCCACTGCAGATAATGCAGCGATGAACACATGGGTGTATTCATACCTTTATGAATGAATAATGGATACTACTCAGCCATAAGAAAAGATGAAATACTACCCTTTGCAACCACATGTATGCATCTTGAGAAATCATGCTTAAGTGAAATAAGTCAGAGGGAAAAAGTCAAGAACCATGTGATTTCACTCACATGCGGGATACAAAATGAAAAGCAAAAATGAACAAAACAAACAAACAAAAACTCATAGATACAGATACCAGGATGGTGGTTACCAGAGGAAAAGGAAGGGTAGGGGGAGATGGATTAAAGGGAAAAGAGGCCCAAATATACGGGAGATTTGATAAAAGGAGATTTGATTTTAGGTGGGAAACACAATGCAATACACAGATGATATATCACAGAATTGTACACCTGAAACCTATATAATTTTATTAAGCAATGTCACCCCAATGAATTTAACAAAAAAATTAAAAAGAGTAATCTTAAGAAAACAACATAAAAAAGAGCAGGGGGGGAAACATATTACAGCATAGAACATAGATTTGGGGAAAAGTTAATGAAAGACATCAGGCACAAACTATCTTTACATACTGCCAAACCAAAGGGAAGTGAAAACATACCCGCCGTGAAAAGCTCTGGATGACAGACAAAGAGCAGAGGTGACACTGAGTCTTTTAAGAACAATCTGGTGCATGCAGTCTACGCCTTGACCTGTCAAGGAAACTATTACTAGAGAGTAATTAGATCAGCTATCTAAGATGAGTAGTGACTATTTTCCTTTATGGGTTTCAGGCAGCTGTAGTTGAATTTCTGCCTAAAACCTACCGCTGCTTTCTCCGAGAGCAACATGTGTAAGTAGAAAGGTGTTTGTAAGTTTTTTTTTTTACTACAGGGGCTCCAATGACCAGATGTTACATGAAGGCTCTCTGTTTCTTCAAATGTGTTTTGCTCTCTTAGCAAGAATAACCCAGGGAATTTTTACAAATCAGATTCTTGAGTTTTGTTACCAGAAATTCCGATTGAATAGGGAGTGGTGGTCCCTAGAGGTGGTTGGAACTTTTAGTTTACTATCCATGTCAGCTTCCCCCTGTCTCCCCAAATAAAATAACAGTAGTTCATTCAAAGTACAAATCCTGTATCATTTTTAAATATGAGTCATTAGAAAATTTTGCTATTTTTACTGAAATGAAACAGACCCCAAGCAAAAACAGTGTGCATGCTATGCAAATTCACCTTGAAGATCTTTTACTAAGATCATCACTTCCTGTCTTCACCTTTCATGCCGATTGTTGAGCCCTTGTCACCCCCTCCCCAGAACAGGGCTGGTGCAGAGCTCAGACCTTCACATTTAAAGAAAACACGCCAGGTAATTCTGAGGCAGAGTCTGTTATTCCTTCTAAACTTTTATCAGTTAGTGGCAGCCACCTGCTAAGCATGAAATGTTAAAAGATACAATTGCAGTTTAGTCTATGAAAATAACATTTTCAAAAGTGAATTGAAAGGCAGTTTCCCCTTCTCCCTGAACAGGTGAGAGCCTGGCATGAATGCTGTAGATCAACCACTATACAAACAGGCCACTGACTCTGGGAGAAAAAGAAATGCATGCTTTTGTCCTTGACCAGAGAGGTGTGCCATCTATATGTGTATGGAAAAAGCAAGTGATTTGTATATTCTATATATATACAGAACAGACAATTATTCATTGGACAAGGAATACACTGAAATAAGGAAGCCACACAAACAATACTAAAAAGCCACAGACTTCTCAATAGAGATAGTTTTACAGACACAGAGCTATTGTAAGTCCTTATTTCTACCAATACCTGCAGGGCATCTTCAGAGCTGGTCCTGAAATCCTTCATTCTACATACCCTTGACCAAATACTAGACTGAAGTATTTGTGGGCTGTCCCACCAGGCCAGTCTTTCCTTCTATCTGTCCAATAGTGTGTCCACTAAAAGCAGCCAACAGCTGTTGTCCTGTATAACCGTCCTTTCCGAGTAATCCTGTGCTCTGGAATTCTCGCCTTTTGACCTGAACTTGTCCCTGACGCCATGCCTTCACCGAGAAGAGCCATTTACCTAGCTTCTAAAGGGTATCTCAGTTACTCAGAATGACATAAATGACCTATGGAGATTACCACTTATCAAAGCAAAAAAACTATCCAGAGCTGAGCTCAATGACTAAAACTTTATAAATAGTAAATTCATAAGTGGAAATTTTATGCTATGTGTATATTTTCCCAAAATTTTCCATGTCACATTTTTTTTGCAAAATCAATTGTTCCAAATCTCTTACCTTTTTTTTTTCTGAATTAATCTACACTGCTATGGATTTTCTCTACAAGCTATTACTAGAGAGAAGCTTTGTTTTTAAAGTAGCTGTGAAAACTAATAATGAAACAAAGGCATTTTCCTCTTCTTTTTTGCCTTCAGCAAAAATTTCTCATTTGAATGATAATTTAAGCAAATTAAATGAAAATCTCTTTGTAGTCGTTAGTCCGGTCAGATCAACAAGGTAATCTAAACCCACAACAACCGCGCTAGAAATAGCCAGCAAGACATTTAGATCTACTTTTCAATATTGCGTCTCAGTTCCAGAGCTTATCAGTGGAGTTCAGAACACAATTTTGGGCTGTTCTGATATTATATCTACTAGTTTTCTGTGACATACTAAAAAAATTGGAAAAAATCCTGAAAATAAAGGTAGCACTGAAATACTAGGTATGCATAAGGATAGCTGCCTTCCAATTCAAAGGCAAAACATCACACATAAGTATTAACTGAGCAAACATTTAATATACTTTCAGTGTGGGTCTTTAATACATTCTCGAATTGGATTATCAACAATTAAGTGAATGTCAAGTTCACGAAAAGCAGCCTGGATGCCACTGGGATAATGTCCATCCTCTATCCCTATCATTCACCCATAACTAATCGTGCTTTTGATGACTTGTTCATGGCATTCTCGTTACACAAGGACTAGAATAAGAGGCAAATACGTGAGGTCTGCTGACTATAATAATGCCTGTTACCCAGTTATGACTATTGATATCACAATTAGACAAACACTTCAAAATTCTCCTGCCATGTGTTATATGCCAGCACTGGCCGCCAGCCCTGGCTGGTCTTTAGTGAAGATTATGCACTGCACTTAGAGGTGACAATATTATCCATACTGACAGAGAGGACATCCCAGGTCTGCTACAGGCTGCCATACCAACCAGTCATGAATGGATGAATCAGATTTAACAGGAGCAGTTAGAAAAGATGGTGAGTTAAGTCCCTAAACACCCTCTGTGCTGTGAATAATGCCATCAAAGAAAATAACAAACTATTTTAACAAGCAGGCCCAGCTTTACAGAGAAAATATTTTGAAAAGGAATAAAAGAGAACACTTACATATAAAAATTATAGTAATAATGATACAGGGTGCAGACAGGGGGGCCCCCCAAAAAAGATTTAGAAAAGTGTCCAGAATTCAAAGTGTATAGAAATATTGGAGAGACATATAAGATGTCCTCACCGCCCCCCCCCCCGAAGGGATGAATGGAGCCAGGCCATTGAGAGCTATTTTGCATAGCAACAGTTTTGGAGCTAACCTCCGGAGGAATGGTTATTTAACATATCTATAACCTTTAACTGGTTTCATAGATATGTTAAATAGCAGTGGCCAAGTTGGGAGCCAGAGAGAAGTTAGTAGCTGGGACTCAAGATGGGAACTAGGAGCTGCGCTCCTGAGTGAGGAGGACTTGGACTCAGAATGTAACTAGGGGCTGTGTGAGAGCTTGGAAAAGACTGGCTCCAGTACATGAAGGGTCCCCGCTTGGCCAGATGGAAAGAGAGAGCCACGCGGTTTCAGCAGAGTGAGGACCCCCTGTTGGTGGGGTGAAAGAGGGAGCCACGTGGTTTTGGCGGAGTGTGGACCCCCTCTTTCCCAGGTGAAAGGGAAAAACCACGCAGCTTTGCCAGAATGGAGATCCCTGCAGCCAGGTGAAGAAGACAGCCACATGCTTTTGGTGGAGTGCGGACTCCTGCAGCTTTGGTAGAAGAGGCCCACGCGGCTTTGGGGTGCCCCCCTTTGGCCGCGGGGCCTGAAAAGCAACAGAGACTTTGACTGGAACTGGGTACAAAGGACTCTTGCCAGTGGACTATGAGAGGGTACCACAGTACTTTGGATTAACTCGAGATCCTGCACAGTGACACAGCTGACGGTGCCAGCGGCCTGAAAAAGGGACGTGTGCTCTTTTCCTGATTTACGGTACCCGGAGTTGGGACAAGAGGGAAGGGAGCGCTGTGTGGGTGTAGGTGTATAACCTAAAGGACTTTGATATTTTAGTGGTGGCATTAGGCCTGAATAGCATTAAATAAACATTTTGTTTCCTTTTCACAAATCTCTGGCATTAAGAGATGTGTTTCCAATTGGCGGCGGACAGAAGGGCCCAGTAGATTTTAGTATTTTGGTTTTTGGGAGGGGCCCCTGTTGTACAGCAGTTTTGGGCATCCCTAGGTGGGCCAAATATTGTATTGCCCCTCCCTCGGACCTCCTCTTGTTCGGTAACAATAATATGTTATTTCTGTAGCATTTTCTATGAAATAGGCAACAACGTATATTAGTTGACAAAAATCCATAGGATCAAGGTACTTTTTTTTTGCTCTATTATAGGTTGGGAAACTGAGACTAGAGAATTTAATTTGCTAAAGATCACACAGTTATGATCGGCTTGACTTATGAACTCACACATTCTGAATCAAACATGTATTTATTTTCATCTACATGCCAGGGTGCTTCTCCAAGAAAATGAATTTCAGTTGCTAGAATCAGCAAGAACTGAGGGAGCTCTTTTGAACTCATTCCTGAAATGACCAGGATCTAAATTAGTCCTGCATTGCTTAGTGTTTTTTCCTTCTTTACCAAGATTGAACAATGCTAGAGCATCTGCTATTATGTTGTTACTTTATTGATTAAACAGGGTCACTGAGGCTCCCTTGATATTCAGTTGGGTGATGTATTTGAGCATCTGTGTAAGACTGTTATTTATGTGAATTATTGATGTAGTCACTAAGGAAGAATGCAAGCAAAACACTTATTACCGATGTTTCCAGTAAAGTCTGGATCCACCACAGTATAAATGGTGCTTTCCAGAAGCAAATGTTCCTAAGTGGATGTCCAAACACTACTGACAAGTAGATTCCTTTGTGGCTGTTGTGGCAATGGGATAGGATAAGCCTGGAAAAAAACTACTTTTTACACAGGCCCTTACCTCTGCTCATCTAGCTTCTTCCATTACTGCCCCCAATAACAACTTTTCTACCATGCACCAATGATCCTCTGTCTTTTATCTACGTGTCCTCCTTCATTCTACCCATATTTCTGATTTTTAATTTTTTTTTTTTTTTACTTATTCCTACTGACTTAGCTCCTTTTCATTCCTACAAGTCTCAGCTTCTGGGTGGCCCCTTTCTGGGTCTCCTGCTGCTCTAATCTCTAACCACACTTCACCCCCATCCACTAGAAGCCAGGGCTAATGAAATATGTATGTCCTGTTTATACATAAACAGGGCATAAACAGTAGCAACAAAAGGTGTTAATACATAGTAGCAACAAAAGGTCTTGTATATATTCAATTTAAAAAGCCACCAGGACAAGACATGTAGTAATGCTGGTGAATATGCTGAATCCACTACTGGACACTAGACACTAGCATAAATTATCAGGGAAGACTGCTCAGATGAACGGTCAGGTTTTCAGAGGTAAATCACAGAGAATCACTTAGACAGCACATAGCAGACATCACAGTTTACCCTCTGTCCAGGAATTTTTGAGACCCGAGACTATTGTGTTATGTTAGTGAACCTAATTGAATGAACTGACTTCTGTCCAGCATGTACCATCCTTCAGTACCTTCCCTTCCTGCATCAGATATCCAGACACCTATCATCTCTGCTCTGTGTTGATAACAATAAAAAAGACAAAATAACTCCATTCACTTTTTCACTATATCCAGTAAGTTAATGGATGCATCAAATTCTGTTATATGAGGTTATATCCCTGAAAGACAATGGGGTTATTTATAAATCAATTATCATGAGTAATAACTACTGTTCTTCAAAGCCTTCTATAACTATTATTAATCAAGTCCCTCCAAAAAGCATAATGTATTACTTGGAAATATTGTTAAAATATTACCATTTGAAATTTAAAACAAAAAAGAAGCTAAAATATTTGATATCATTCCTGAAAACCCAATCAAGATAATACTCACTACTTTTTAACCTCACTTACTGGGGACTTAAAGGGGAAAAAAAACAAATGATTTTGACCACATATAAAAAA
Organism: Artibeus jamaicensis; assembly: GCF_021234435.1. Lineage (NCBI taxonomy): Eukaryota > Metazoa > Chordata > Mammalia > Chiroptera > Phyllostomidae > Artibeus > Artibeus jamaicensis. The sequence goes on along the minus strand of NW_026521995.1, from coordinate 1,892,278 downwards.
TTAGTCCATGCCCTGGCTGGTGTAGCTCAGTGGATTGAGTGCGGGCCTGTGAACCACACAATCACAGTTCGATTCCCGGTCAGGGCACATGCCTGAGTTGCAGGCCAGTTCCCAGCAGGGGACACATGAGAGGCAACCATACATTGATATTTCTCTCCTTCTCTCCTTTCCTTCCTCTCTAAAAATAAATAAATAAAATCTTTAAAAAAAAAATTAGTCCAATTTGAAATGAAAAAAAAAAAACACAGCTCAAAAAATAATGGTTATTTTTTCTTGGGAGCGGAGCTAGTGAACTAGAAGACGGGGAATTGATATTTTACTTTTGCATTTTTGACTTTTTATATTTTACTTTTATATTTTATATTTTACTTTTACATGCTTGACTTTTTATGTATTAACCTTTAAGATATTAAAAATTGATTACTTAATGAACATTTTATATTTTATTAATTACCATGTGGCAAAACAAAATAAAACAGATCTAATTCTAAGTGGTTTTCTTATTAAATTTCCAACTAGGAATTTGTGCAGAAAGGAAGGGAGGGCACCTTCTTCACATGGTCAAGGAAAACAATACATGTTGTTATTATCTTTTTAATTCCTGTCATTTTTGAATCCTAATTTCATGTACAACTTCTGCATTTCCACAGTATTTTAATCATGAATCAACATCCACCTTAAATTATGGTGCCAGAATTACCTGGGTGACTTCAACTGTTCCTCAATATCTAAAGCAGCCCCCCCCATAGTTATGTCTACCTATGATGGACACCTGAAAAATATCATTACTAGTGATGGTTGCAGGAATTAAAAATCATATCCTCAAACCTAAATCTACTTTTCAAAGCATTTAAAAGGTCACCTTAGCAACCTAATGATAACAAACAATTAAAGTATTCATATAGAAAGAAAATAAGCCAGGCAGTGAAAGACAAATACCACATGATCTCACCTTTAACAGGGATCTAATCAACAAAACAAACAAAAAAGCAAAATATAACCAAAGACACTGAAATAGAGAATAGGCTGACAGTGACCAGACGGGAGAGGGGAGGGAATTTCAGGGGAAAAGGGGAATGGTTTGCAGGAACAAGTATAAAGGACACATGGACAATAATAAGGGGGGTGGAAACAGGAGGGAGGCGGGGAGAGTTGGGGAGGTGGGCTGGGATGGGGGTAAAAAGCAAAAAACTGTACTTGAACAACAATTAAAGTCTAAAAATAATAAAAATAAACAGGTGAGACTACAAAAAAAGAAAATAAAATGCAATGTGATATGCAAACAATACAAGTTATTGGTGTCATTAATAGGAATATTTTTAAGAAATATATAGGAAATTAGCTTTTTTAATGCCTCAAATCTTTATATTCTGAAGTATTTTTTAAATAAAAAGAATTAATGCATTCAGATTCTGCTTCTACCAGTGAACCAGAATATAATATAGTTCTTTCAATTAATTTTGGGCATTATCTCTGTGGATGATTGAAACTTTTGAAAATTAAAATGCTTTAGAAGCAAAGATTCATTGGTAGTTTATAAATAGATGACCATATATTTAGTTTTTATTTATATTTTTAACTGGAATATTAAGTTTATTCACAATTTAACAATATGCAAGGATGGGTCACAGAAAATTATGTATATCTCTATTTTTAAACTACTTTCTTTTTGAAATAATATTGATCCTAGCAATATCAGAAGTTATTCTAAGTTTATTTCAGTTTTAAATAAATTTAAAACTGAAGAGAGGGGAAGAGAGAGAGTAGAGGAAGGAAGGAAGGAAGGGTGGGAGGGAGGGAGGGAGAAAATGGTTTTAATGGAGGCAAGGGAAATGGGAAAACAGTGAGGTAGGAGTGAAGGAAATCATAGTTTAAAATGTCCACTTTAAGATTTTGCTTATTTTTCCCAAATCCAATGTTGAAACAAGTTCAAGAAGAATTTGTAAACACAGACAAGAATATCTCTATTCATTTCAGTTTCAGAGAAACCTATGTGTTCCTCCTTACAAATCCCAGTCCCCAGTCTACTTAGAATGGCCTGCAGTAAACTCTGTTTAACCTGACTATGGTTTCTCTTTTTCTTCTAAGCCTTTCACAGTTAATAACTTTTTAAAGATTTGTAAGGCGATGAACATTTGTTGGGCAGGTCTATCTGCTTATAACCCCTAGTCAATCATGAAAAAAAAATCCATCAAAATCTGTGGTGGAACTTGAGACTGTTATGCTAAGTGAAATAAGCCAGTCGGTGAAAGACAAATACCACATGACCTCAGTTATAAGAGGAGTCTTGAACAAAATAAACTAACAAGCAAAATAGAATCAGAGACATGGAAACATGGAATAGACTGAGGGCTGCCAGAGGGGCAGGGGAGGGGGGAATGGTGGAAAGAAGGGGAAGGGATTAGTCCAAGAACACGTATGACCCATGGACACAGACAACGGTGGGGGGATTAACTGGGAGGAGGGAAGTGGGCTGTGCAGAGGAGGTCAAAGGCCAGGAAACTTAGACAACTGTAATAGAATAAACAAAAATTCTTTTAAAAATCTTGTGGTTCAGAAGTCCTCTTTTAAGTGTTCTTACTTTTATTCACTGAGTCCTAATAGATTCTTTTGGATGGACATGTTTGCAACCATAGTGATTAAACAACTCAGATGGTCTTGCACTAGTTCCTTTTCTGCTCCATTGAATACCTCTCAGCTCAGACACTATAACCCATACAGAAGTATTGAAAAACCTGGTAATAACTGTTCTCTTTGCCTTCACTCCCAAACCTTACCCTGTTCTCCACTGCCAGAGCAGGCCAGATCTGTTCTTTTCTCAAAGAAACCCATTGCTTGCTGGACACCATCCAAATTTCTAATGTTCAAAGTACTTCACTGCTCTTCTCATCTTCCCTTTAGTAGACTCTTATTCCAATTCTTCATTCAAAATAAACATATTTACTTGGTAGAACTCTGAATGTGCTCACTGTGATCTCAGCACTGACACTTAGCTCAGCATTCCCTTGTCTGGAATGCCCCTTCCTTATCCACCTCTTTTCAACCTGCCTCTTTGCCTACTAAAAATCCAGTATGGCCAGTTGTTGGGAATGGCCCTGCCTGGTTTCTAAAGTTGTAACTGCCCCTATGGCTAAGGCTGAGTGAGTGAACTTCAGACCATAAGCCACAAAGGAGGCAAAGCTTATCTCCCTGGCAGAGGTGCCACTTCTGCTCCTTTTTTCTTCACCCTGCCTGGCCCCCAATGCTTGATCAGTTAGCCAATGACGGGTAAGATTCCCCAAAGTGGGAATGACCTAAGACAGGCACATCACACTGAGGTCCTGGGGAAAGACTTGGGGGACTACAGCAAAAGGGGGTGATGGACCCTTGCCCCTAGGCTTTGACATAGTCTGAGTCCTCATTCTGTCTACCAGAAGTCTCCTAATCTTTTGGCTGCCATACTTCCCCTGCCTGACATAAAGCTGAAACAATGCCTTAAGCCTGAAGCAATACTGGTGGTGGGTGCTATCCTGTGCTGGAAAGGGCAGGTTCCCTAGGGAGATCAGACTTAAGAAAGAATATGTAAAATCCTGTGAAACCTGCTTTGTTTAGAATGCTCTCAATTAAATGATAAGGGTCCAAACAGGAAGTGAGTTTGTTCGCCAAAGTTTTATGGCTCATTAGCTATCTGACCCTTACTCAAAAGAGGCCCTCAGAGTTCTTTGTATGTTATCTATTGTTTGATCCTTACTGCCTGATAATGATTAATGAGCTTTACCTGTATTCCCAAGCAAAACAAACCCAATAAAGCTCATTGAGGAAAAGGCTCTTGGCCCTTCTCTTTTGAGAGATCAGGCATCTTTCCTCTCCAAGAAGATCTTGTCTTAGTAGACTTATTCTCATCACTGGCGGCCAGGGGGGCCCTGTGGCCGGAGGCCCCCCTCCCCCAGCCATTGTCTAATGTTAGCTCTTTCACAAACCTGTACTTGACTGGCCCAACAAGAATGAGCAATGTTCTGCTCCTTCAGCACTGAAAGTCCTATGTACCTTTTCTTCTTAGATTCTAAGTTCCTGAACAAAAACCCTAGTTTCTTCTTCTCTGCATACATTGAAGTATCATGTACTATACCTTTCACATAGTAAGGGCTCAATCAATATTTATTAAATGAATAATCAATGAAAGTGCAAACAAGCTATTTATTTAGCCAAAAACTTTTTCAGAAGGTTCTGGTCTCATTCTGGAGAAACCCAGCTCAGTGTCTAAAGTATCTTGCCTATGCCTCTCTGAAAGAGGTAGCAAGTTCCATGCTACCACATTTTAAGCAGAGGAAAAATGTTTCCTTACATTAGTATTTTTTTCAATGAAGATATAAATCATACGATTTATAGAGTCAGAATCCATAGGATTTATTAATCAGGATTTAAGAATCCTGATTTTTTATTATTTTGAGGATATTTTCTAAGGAAAATTGGACTTAGAGGAATAAACATAATATAGCCATCTGTTTGGTTGTTTCCTACCAACTCAGCTAAGGGGAATTTTACTTAATATTAGCTGAATCACTGACATGAGTTTTAAAGATAACAATTTGAGAAACTGAAAGTGCAAAGCTGTTCATATTTTTATCACTGTGTATATACATTTTGAACAAATGTGATTAATCACATTTTGAACAAATGTAATTCACTTTAAATTTCAATGGAACACTAGAAGCCTAATGTCAGAAAACCTGACTAATGTCCATATTATAAAAAAAATATTTAATCATATTTTAAAGATGTGAGATAACATGATGTTAAGCCATGGTCTATAGGGGCACTCTTTTAATTTCACCTTTCTCTTTTTCAATCTTTCAGTGCATTAATTAAATGCCTGTTAAATGCCTGGCACTATTATAGCACAGAAATACAGAGTGAGCTCAAGAAGACAGTCTTTGTGTAAATTTTGTTTATATGTAGTCCTTCCTTTTACACAAAATTTAAGAGTTTTAGAACTGAAGTCTTTGGTTTTCCCTAAAACTACCTCTTCTTCTTGAGTTCATAATTGTTGTTCATATCATCATTTCTCTCCCTTGGTTTTAAGCCACAGAATCACCAAAACATATTCGTCACGCAAACTGTGCAGAGGAGACCCACAGCATCCTAGAATGTAAACAAACCTACCCACCCAAGAATCAGCAACAGAAGTGCCCAATTTGCTTGTAGCTAGAAGGGGAAGCAACTGAAAGCCAGCAAAGAGCCACAAGTAGCATTGTTCCCTCCTGGACCCCTCCCCCACATACAGCCCCACAATATAGTGATGTGGGTCAAATCCTAAGGCTCCTGTCAAATACCTAAGGCTCCACCCCTTACAACTTAACAGTTGCACCCAGAGAGAAAATATGGCTCTAATGAAAGAAGATATCAAAGTTCCAAAAAGAGAATGAAGTAATGAAAAGATAGCCAACTTATCAGATCTAGAGTTCAAAACACCAGTAATCAGGATGCTCACAGAAATGGTTGAGTATGGTTGCAAAATGGAGGAAAAAGTGAAGGCTACGCAAAGTGAAATGAAGAGAAATGTATAGGGAACCAACAGTGAAGGGAAGGAAATCTGGATTCAAATCAATGATTAAAACCACAAGAAAGAAATAAACATTTAACCAGAACCGAATGAAGAAACAAGAATTCAAAAAAGTAAGGGGAGGCTTAGTAAGCTCCGGGACAAGTTTAAATGCTCTAACATCTGAATCATACAGATGCCAGAAAGAGAAGAGGACGAGCAAGAACTGAAAAACTTATTTGAAAACATAATGAAGGATAAGTTCCTCAATCTGGCAAAGAAACAGATTTCCTGGAAGTCCAGGAAGCTCAAATAGCCTGCAAAGAGTTGGACCCAAAGAAGCACACACCAAGGTACACTATAATTACATTACCCATGATGAAATATAAGGAAAGGATCTTAAAAGCAGCAAGATAAAATGAGAGAGTTATTTACAAAGGAATTCCCATAAGACTATCAGCTGATTTCTCAAAGGAAATCTTGCATGCAAGAAAGGGCTGGCAGGAAGTATTCCACGTCATGAAAGTCAAGTACCTACATCCAAGATTACTCTATCCAGCAAAGCTATCATTTATAATGGAAGGGCAGATAAAGTGCTTCCAAGATAAGCTCAAGTTAATGGAGTTCATCATCACCAAGACCTTATTATATGAAATAATATAATATTATATTATATTAGAGGGACTTATCTAAGAAAAAGAAGATAAAAAATATGAACAGTAAAATGACAGCAAACAACTATCAACGACTGAACCTAAAAAAATAATAAACGCAGAAACAAACTAAGCAAACAAGTAGGACAGGGACAGAATCAGAGAAATGGAGATCAAATAGAGGGTTATCAGTGGGGAGGGGTGGGGGGAAAATGGGAAAAAAGGTACAGGGAATAAGAAGCATAAATGATAGGTACAAAATAGACAGTGGGAGGTTAAGGATACTATAGGAAATGGAGATGAAAAGATCTTCATACATACAACCCATAGACATAAACAAATGGGGGGAGGGGCTGGTAATACAGGGGGAGGGTGGGTGTAGGGAAGAGGTGAATAAAGGGGGAAAAAATGGGACAACTGTAACAGCATAATCAATAAAGTATATTTACAAAATAAAACTCTCTAATGAGTTGTCAGTCAACATAGGTGACATTAAAAGAAACCAAATAAAGCTAATATACATATGGTTATACACACACATATATTTATTTATATCTATCAACTAAACAAAAATACCTCAACAATTTTCTTAAGCAACTTTTCTTTCTACTTTAGTCACATTCATGCAGTATTACCATACTACCAAAAACTAATGAAAATTTAGGGAAAAGCAGAGGTGGTGAATCTAAGCTGAAAATTATTACAACTACATTATTTTTCCTATTGAAAAGTTTTTCCAATAGCTATACTAGTCTTTCTTAGATTTTATGTATAGATGTTACTTTATGCTAGAAGACAATGGTGTTCCCAATAAATGTCCCTTTTGAAATATGGAGTAAATTAAAAATAATAACTGTAGCAAAACTATGGATTATTTAGGGTGAATGAATAGAAAACTACTTACCCCCAGTTGCCACAGTGATTTCACGTAGAAAATGGCCATAAAATGGAAAATCGAAGGACAGATTCACTCTCTGCAATGAATGACAACCAGAAAAGAAAATCAATAATGTATATAATAGTAAATGTAATATCAAGACCCTTCCACTTAAAAAATTGATGCTTCTACTTTATCCCACTATTATTGTAGTTGATTTTAAAAACCAGAATCCTAGATGATAATAAAGGATTTTTTTCTGGTAATTACATCTTTGAAGTGTGTGAATAGAATAAAGTTGGGTTGTTATAGTCTGTTGGTTTGTTCCTTGCTTATAAGGAAACCCGAAAGTATCAACTCTAAACCAAATGATTCTCTCTAATATCACCATTGTCTTTTACATGTCCACTGAAAATCAGTCATCAGGATGAACGATTTATCTTGTTTTTTTTAGTTTGATTATTCTTCTCCAAAAAAGTACACACATTATCTGTCAAGTTTCATTGACTATAAAAAAGATTTTCTTTTATTCATATTCTATTGAATAATTATGTATTCAATTTGTTTTCTATTCATCCCATAACAAACTGCTGTTTCGTGGAATAAGTTATCTTGCATCTATAGATCTAGACCTGCGGATATTTCTTTATTTAGAGGCACTGAGCTGTCCAGATTCTGTATATTATGTCCATTTTAAAAGTACAGTCAAAGAATAGGAAATGCTGGTTACTGAAGAGGTACTTTTCCTTTTATAGAGAATACTTGGGGAGACGCAGGAATAAAGTTTATAAATCTTACCCCTCTTTTTCCTAAAAAGGGGCCTGAAGCTATATCTATATCTATATCTATAATCTTGATGTCTATATATATCATGATGTGTGTGTATATATGTATTTTATGTATGTATATATCTTGATGTATATGTATATCTTGATGTATATATGTATATCTTGATGTGTATATATCTTAATGTGTATACATATATCTTGATGTATATATTATATCTTGAAATATATACATATATATATATATAATGACCCTTCCACTTAAAAAATTGATGCTTCTCTTTATACCACTATTACTGTAGTTGATTTTTAAAGTTGGAATCCTAGATATATCTTATAATGTTATATATATAATTTTTTGTTATATATTATTTATATGTTACATACTTTACAAATATATAATATATAATAAATGTAATACATTACATACTTTATATTACTATAATAAAAATAATATATAGTAAAAATAACAAAAATGAAATATAACAAAGCAAAACAACGAAATAAAAAATCCTTGATATTTTGTATGCTTGAAATAATATGATCCAGATGTATTATTAGGAAAGAACCAAGGATAATTGTGAATTATAACAATAAACATCCACTGAGATAAAAGAACCCATAGGGAAATTAATTAGTTGGTTTAGAGCCCAACATCATTACAGATTATCTATAGTAAAGGCTATTGGGAGAGGGAAGATGGCAGCCAAGTAGGTGGAAGCTGAGTCCAATTGTTCTTGCTCCCAAGTTGGATACTTGGGTTATCTGCCAACAAATAAACTGAACATCCAACAGAATCTTAGTTGTTGTGAAGTTCAAAAGCCAAGGAGAAAAGAAGATTCTTTGCACTGGGTGGTAGGGAGATTTTATAAGTTGAAGGGGAAATATCCTGTACATGGCACCTACAGCTGTGAAGAGCCTAGTCAGAAATTGCAGCTTTGCAACTCCCTCCAATCCCAGGGCAGAGAATCTCCAAAATTGGGACAGGAGTGACTTGGATACACAAAGTCAGGGAGATCCAGGGAAATGCTTCAGTGGAAATGCTAACCATAGCTTCAGTGGAAATGCTAACTATGAGAGTGCCAGAGAGAGAGAGATGGGCACTGTATTTGCACCTGGGTCAGGTGGAGGCAGGCCACGGCCAGCTGTGACTAGGAGAGACTTTTGGCTTTTGGAGAGGTGGCCATGTGTGGAAAACCAGACAGTGACTGAGTACTGCAGTGGGTGTGCCCAGAAAGACTTTTTAAAAGGGGAGTTAAGCATGCTAGGCAGGGACTCTGTGCACAGCTGCCTTGTTAGCAAAGGGAAAAGATTGAAAGCATGGTTTGCTCCTACTGAGTGTAGCTGGGCAGAGAGATAAAAAAGGTGCACAGCAAGGGGATTTCTCAGCCCCAGCCCAGCCCAGCCCAGTGAGCAGGCCTGAGGCTGCTCAGAGAGAAAGGGGGGGGGGGGGATGACAATAAAAATACCTATCAATAATAACCTTAAATGTAAATGGATGGAATGCTCCAATCAAAAGACACAGGGTGGCTGAATGGATAAGAAAAAATGACCCACATATGTGCTGTGTACAAGAGACCCACATAAAACAAAAGATCTACATGGGTTGAAAGTGAAGGGATGGAAAAAATATTCCTAGCAAATGGACATGAAAATGAAGCTGAGGAAACAATACTCATATCAGACAAAAAAATGACTTCAAAACAAAGACCATAAAAAGGGACAAAGAAAGTCAACACATAATGGTTAAGGGAGTTGTCAAACAGGAGGATATAACCCTTGTAAACATATATGCACCCAACATAGAAGCACCTAAAAATATAAAGAAATCTGGGACGACTTCAAGAGAGATATTGAAAACAACACAGTCATTGTAGGGGACTTTAACACACCACTACTGACAATGGTTAGACTGTCCAAACAAAGAATTAACAAGGAGATGTGACACTTAATGGCACACTAGATCAAATGGACTTAATCAATACAGAAAGTTTCACCTTAAAAGAAGCACAATATATATTCTTTTGAAATGCACGTGGGATATTTTCAAAGTTAGACTACATAGTAGGACACAAAACAAGCCTCAACAAATTCAAGAAAATTGAAATTATATCAAGCATGTGCTCAGATCATAATGGATTGAAACTAGAAACCAACCTCAAGGAAAAAAAAACAAAAAATGTGAAATACATAGAGACTAAATAATGTGCTATTAAATAATGAATGGGTCAACAATGAGATGAAGGAAGAAATTAAAAAACAACTGACAATAAATACACAACAACCCAAAACATAGGGGACACAACAAAAACAGTCTTGAGAGGGAAGTTCATAGCAATACAGACCTACCTAAAGAAGACAGAAAAGTCTCAACGAAACAACCTAACCATACATCTAAAAGAACAAGAGGACAATGACAAACAAAGCCCAGAGCAAGTAGAAGGAAAGAAATAAGATCAGAGCAGAATTAAATGACATAGAGACTAAAAGAAGAACTCAAAAAATCAATAAATCCAGTAAATGGTTCTTTGAAAAGATAATGAAAATTGACGAAACTTTAACGAGACTCATCAAGAAAAAAAAGATAGAGGACCCAAATAAATAAAATCATGAATGAAAGCAGAGAAATTACAACCAATACCACCAAAATATAAAAGAGTGTAATAAATTACTATGAACAACTTTCTGCCAAGAAATTGGACACTTTGATTGAAATGGACGAATTTCTAACAACATAGAACCTTCCAAACCTGAATCAAGAAGAAGCAGAAAGCCTGAATAGACTGATAACAGCTAGTGAAACTGAAGCAGTAATCAAAAACTCCCAGCACACAAAAGCCCTGGACAGGATGGCTTCACAGGTGAATTTTACCAAGCATTTCAGGAAGAACAAACTCCTATCATTCTCAAACTATTCCAAAATATTCAAGAAGAGGGAAGACTCCAAAGTCTTTTTACAAGGCTAGTATCCTCCTAACTCCAAAACCAAAGAAAGAAAACTACAAGATAGTGGCACAGGCATCCGTGGCTCACCTGTTCCCACAACCACATCAAAATCACAACTAAAATACAAAACAATCCTCACTCAGGAATGTCAGAAATCGAGCTGAATGGGAAGTCTGACAACTACAGAATTGAAGAAACCACATTCATCTGGACTGGTAGGAGAGACCCAGATGTGGAATGGACTGGCCCCACACCCACTTGGATAGAAATTCAGGGGGGATATCTTGGGAATGAGGAGTCCCAGACCCATACCATGCCCCCCATCCCAGGATCCCAGTACCAGGAAGGTCATAACTTCTGGCAGCAAAATCCAGTGGGGATTGAGTCAGTGCTTCTCTTGGGGAATCTACACATGGACTCACTTACTGAGACTCGCTCCCTTGAAGCTTGAAAGGCATCAGTGGTATATAAAGGCATCAGTGCCACCCAGTACCGGGGTGGCAGCTTGAAAGGCATCAGTGGTATATAGGGAGAGACTAAAGTGTCTGGCATCAGGGTGAGCTAAGGCCATCGTCCCTTTGCTGAGTCCTTACTCCCACAGAGCCAGTGGGCTGGTGCCATATCAGACTCCATCAATCAGGCTAACATTGTATGACCCACCATGGAGATCCACAGAGGCTCTACCACACCCAACTTATGGGCCCACCCAAGCTGCTTCTCCATAGGAATGGGTTGTCTTGGGTTCTAAATCCTATCAAACAAGCAACAGGTGGCCTCAGTGAGCCCTAGAAGCAGCAAGGCCAGAGTTAGAGCTTGGCTTTACCTGGGAATCTCTAAATCCAGCACAAGTAGCAGCCCTCTCAGGCTGCTTTACAGCTCAGGCAGGATGTCCTAAGCAAAACACAGGTGGGGGCTGATCTTGGCTTGTACCACCTGGGAAACTCCAGGACCAGTGCACCCAGTGGACAGCTACAGAAAATGCTGGAACACCACTATGGCCCTGTACAGCTGATCCTCCACAGAGGGTGGAGGTTGGGGTCAGTGGTCACAGCCAGTCCTTGGAGCAAACTGGCCCTTCCATTCACCTGCCAACTGCAACCAAGGCTCAACTACAAGAGGAGGGTGTACTCAGCCCACACAAAGGGTGCACCTTGAGTACCCAGTTTGGGTGATAGGGGAAGCTGTGTCACTGGACCCTATAGGATGAATACTACATTAGGCCATACTACCAAGACATAGAGTCAAAGTAGCTCTACCTAATACATAGATACAAACAAAGGGAGGCTGCCAAAATGAGGAGAGAAGGAAATGTGACCCAAGCAAAAGAACTGATCAAATCTCCAGAAAAAGAACAAAACAAAATGTACATAAGCAATCTAACAGATGCAGAGTTCAAAACACTGCTTATAAGGATGCTCAAGGAACTTAGTAAGAACATGACAGCATAAAAAAGACCCAGTCGGAAATGAAGGATACACTAATTGAAATAAAGAACAATTTACAGGGTAACAACAATAGAATGGAGGAAGCCGATAATCAAATCAATGATTTGGAACATAAGGAAGCAAAAAATAACCATGCAGCACAACAAGAAGAAAAAAGAATCCAAAACAATGAGGACCGTATAAACAGCCTCTGGAACAACTTTAAGAGGTCCAACATTTGTCTCATGGGGTGCCAGAAGTGAAAAGAAAGAGCAAAAAATTGTAAATCTATCTGAAAAGATAGTGAAAGAAAACTCCCCCAATTTGGTGAAGGAAACAGACATGTAAGTCCAGGAAGCACATAAAGTCCCAATTATGGTAGATGAAAAGAGGCCCACTCCAAGACACATAATCATTAAAAGGCCAAAGGTTAAAGCTAAAGAGAGATTCTTAAAAGCAAAAGAAAGTTAGTTGCCAGAAGGTTGCCAGATAGGAGGGAGTAGGGGGAGAATGGGTGAAAAGGTGAGGGGGTTAAGAAGTACAAATAGGAAGTTACAGAATAGTCATGGGATGTAAAGTACAGTATAGAAAGTGGAGTAACCAAGGAACTTATACGCATGACCCATGAGCATGAAAAATGGTGGGTGGATTACCTGATGGTGTAGGGGGTACTGGGTGGAGGAGGGCAAGAAGGGGGATCAACAACTATAATAGCATAATCAATAAAATGTAATTAATAAAAAGAAAAGAAGACTACAAACCAGTGTCTCTGATGAACCTAAACACTAAAATCGTCAACAAAGTATTTGCAGTCTAGATCCAGCAATACATTAAAAAGGTCATACATCATGATCAACTGGAATACATCCCAGGGTTTCAAGGATGGTACAGTATTCACAAATCAATAAACATAATACATCACATAAACAAAATGAGGGACAAAAATCACATGATAATATCAATAAAAGCTGAAAAAGCATTTGATCAAATCCAGCACCTATTTATGATAAAAACACTTAGCAAAGTGGGGATAGAAAGAGCATTCCTCAACATAACAAAAGCCATAGACAAGAAACTTGCAGCCAACATTATACTCAACAGGCAAAAACTAAAGGCTTTCCCCTTAAGATCAGGAATAAGACAATGTATCTGCTTTCACCACTCTTACTCAGCATAGTACTGGAAGTTGTAGCCACAGTGATGACACAAGAAAAATAAATGAAAGGCATTCAAACTGGAAAGGAGGAAGTAAAACTGTCATTATTCACAGACAACATGATAATGTACATAGAAAACCCTGCTGTTTCCACCAAAAAATTACTTGACCTAATAAGGGAATTTGGAAAAATGGTGGGATACAAAGTCAATATTCAGAAATAAATGGTGTTTTTTGTATACCAACAAAAAATATCAGAAAGAGAACCTAGGAAAAAAATTCCATTTAATATAGCAACAAGAAAAATAAAGTACTTAGGAATAAATTCAACTAAGGAGGTAAAAGACTTGTACTCAAGTCTTTAGAACTATAGAACACTAAAGAAGAAATTAAGGAAGATACAAATAAATGGAAGCATATACCATGTTCATGGATTGGAAGAATTAACATCATTAAAATGTCCATACTATCCCAAGCAATCTATAGATTCAACAAAATTCCTATTAAAATTCCAGTGGCATATTTCACAGATCTAGAACAAGTATTTCAAAAATTATATGGAAACAAAAAAAGACCCTGAAGAGCCTCAGCAATCTTGAGAAAGAAGAACAAATAGAAGGGATCACAATACCCAATATAAAACTATACTTCAAGGCCACTGTAATCACAACAGTCTGGTACTGGAATAAGAACAGACACATAGATCAGTGGGACAGAATAGAAAACCTGGAAATAAACAAAGTTTGTACAGTCTCCTGCCATTGTACAGGCAGGAGATACAATGGGGTAAAAATATCCTCTTCAATAAATGGTGTCAGGAGAACTGGACTGGTAAATGCAAAAAAAAAAAAAAAGAAAAGAAACTTGACACCAACTTACACGACACACCAAAATAAACTCAAATTGGATAAAAGACTTAAGTATAAGTCATGACACCATAAAGTCCTAGAGGAATACATAGGCAGGAAAATTTCAGATACCCCACATAGCAATATTTTTGCTGATATATCCCGTACAGCAAGGAAAATAAAGGAAAAAAAATAAACAAATGGGATTACATCCAAGTACAAAGCTTCTGCACAGCTAAAGAAACCATCATCAAAATGAAAAGAGAACCAATCATATGGGAGAACATAGTTGCTAATGATACATCAAACAAGCGTTTGATCTCCAAAATATATAAAAAATTCATACGACTCAACACCAGGAAGACAAACAATTCAATTAAAAAACAGGCAAAGGACCTGAACAGACACTTCTCCAAGGAGAACATACAGAGGGCCCAGAGACACATGAAAAGATGCACAACACCACTAGCCATCACAGAGATGCAAATTAAAAGCACAATGAGATACTACCTCATACCTGTCAGAATGTAAGTCAACAAACAAAAAGTGCTGGAGAGGATTCAGAAAAAAGGGAACCCTAGTCCACTGCTGGTGGGAATGCAGACTGGTATAGCCACTATGGAAAACAGTATGGAATTTCCTCAAAAAACTAAAAATGGAACTGCCTTTTGACTCAGCGATTCCACTGCTGTGATTATACCCTAAGAATCCTTAATCACCAATTCAAAAAAATTCATGCAGCCCTATGTTCATAGCAGTGCTATATATAATAGTCAAGTGCTGGAAATAGCTGTAGTGCCCATCAGTAAATCAGTGGATTAAAAAACTGTGGTACATTTACACAATGGAACACTACACAGCAGAAAGAAAGAATGAACTCCCACCTTTTGCAGCAAGGTGAATGGAACTGGAGAATATTGTGTTAAATGAAATAAGCCAGTTGGTGAAAGACAAATACCATATGATCTTACCTATAAAGGAATCTAATGAAAAATATAAACTAACAAACAAAACAGAACCACAGGCATGAAAACATGGAACAGACTGAGTGACCAGAGGGGAGGTGGAAGGGGGTTAATAGTAGAAAGAAGGGGAAGATACTAGACAAAGAACATGTATAAATGAACCATGGACCCGGACAATAGTGTGGGGATTGACTGGGAGTAGGGTGGGGGGTTAGGATGGGCATGGAGGGCCAAGGGGGAAAATTAGAACAATTGTAATAGGATAATAACAAAAAAATGAAACCCAAGTCACAAACCCTACCAATGCTAATTCTGTATTTTAATAAAAAGGCCATAGTTTGGCCAAACTGTCAAACTGCCAAATTTGACAGTTTCTGTATTATCACTCCCAATACACAAATTTAAAAAAACACAGAAATATACCTAGATTAAATTGAGCTTCTTCCAATTTTGCAAATAATTGCTTTTTATATTCATTAGTGATTTCTAATTAGTTATTTGGCAAGAAATTAATCATTCAAAATTTATGGTGATTTTCAATTAGATTTTCTTTCCTTTTTAATGAAAGCCGAATCTTTAGAATGAGTTTATTATCATTTTTACTTTTTGCTGACTACTGGGAAAAGCAAAACCCATTTTTACTGCAGTAACTGAAAGGAATGATTACTAATAACTAATAAAAAAGCTTTAATAGCAAAAACACATATCTCAAAGAAAACAGCAAATAATTTTATAAAGATACTTGCTATAGTATATTATTGTCCATCATTTATTGTTGTCCTATTTCCATGCTCATGAGCAGATTGGTAAAATTTGTAGCCCTTTGACATTCTCACTTCCACAACGGGAATTTGGTTTAGACCTATAATCATTAATAAACTCTATCAATAACCCTCAATAATGAACCAGAGGAGTATGACATGAGTTTCTCACCACTACAAATATTTGAATACTTTTAGAATAAGATTGAGATATACGAATACATAAAGACTGTTTTAAAAAAGCAAATAAGTTCTCAAAGAAAATTTGTTAATAAAGCATCCTGAAGAGAAACATCAATGACTGAAATGCTTCCCTATTTAAATGATCAGTTTACCTTCCTTAACACCATACTGCCTCACACTGATAAGAAATACAAATGACAATTTAGAAAATGCCAGTTTCTCAATAGTTGTGAAATCTGCCCATTTTTCTCCAGGTGCTACTGACACTCTTCCCCAAGTACATGTCATTATTATCACAGTAATTTCCTCATGGGTGCCTTGGCTTTAATTGTCCTACAATTCATTCTCCTTATTATTCAGCTTATCACTCCTATACTCCAGAACTTTCAATCTAGAATCCCACTGTCTCTGAAATAATGCCAAAACAGTGAAAATGGATCTAAGGCCCACCACTAGTAGTCCGGCTCCTGCTCCCTCACAATTTTCCCTTCAGAGTCTGTGCTCCAGCCAGTCACCTGGAACATCTGTGAGTTCCATGAAACTGCCATTCTTAACCCTTGGCTCTGTACTTTCACATCATGTCTCTCTGACTGTTATAATCTCTCAATCTTGGTTAGTCATGCTTCCATATTCTTTAGGCTTTGGCTTAGTTTGGGGGACCCCAAATATTGACCCTGACATAAGAACTCAGAGGCAGATGGTTTTTTGGAAGGTGCTCTTACAAAGCATTAGTTAAAGGAAGTGAGAAAAGAGAAACCAGTAATAGTTACCTTATTGGGGGCGATACTGCTACAGTCAGGTCTCCCCTTGGAGTGTCTTTGAGAAACAGCAGGGAAAACATGCCTCAGAATAATTTCATTGGGGGTTAGAATTGGAACATTACCCATCAACTCCCATCCCCTAGTGACTGAAGATTGCTCCTGGGGGTGGGTACCCTCAGCCAGAAAGAAGAGATATAGCACTTGATCTAGAAAGTTTTGAGCATGTTAGAAACTGTCCCCTACAGTTTTTGGTGAACTCAGGAAGGCAGAAGGGACACGGGGAAAAGCACTGACAAGACTAATTGGGGTCACATCCTCAGAGAGTCGTGCCTTGACTTCTTCCCACTGAATCCCACCTAGCATTCCTATATATGCATGCATACATAAAACAACTCCATCAGGTTCTCATTACAACCTCTCTGAAGTAAAACTAACTCAGCAAAAGAGTAGTTAAATACAACTCAAGTGGGAAACTAGAATCTGAGTATAGGTTTGACTTACAAAAAAGCAATACACTTAACTACTGAGATATTCAAAACAAAATGATAAGAAAAGTCACACTTAAAGACAAATTCTTGGAAATTTTTATTATCCCTCTTTAAAACTCATACAACCAAAAATACTAAAACATAAACAAAAACAAACACTAGAATTTCACAAAGTGCTTTGAAGCTAAATGATTATATATTCAATATAATTACCTTTCGGTAATTGGATCATTATTCTGTCTCAGTATGGTAAATAAAACAGGCATTTAGGGAACTGAAAGAAGTTTTATTTGTTTATTTATTCATTCATGTGGTTGACAACCAATTATTCAACATCTCATATGTACCAGGAACTAAATCAGGGACTAAGGATAAAATAGTAAATAAGTCCCACCCGGTTCCTTTCTTCAAGGAGTTCACCAGGTAGTTCAGGACAGGATCAGAGCGGGTAAATGGTAGGACCAGGAGAGGACACCTAACCCAGAGGAGATGGCACTGTGACTGACTCTTTAAGAGGAACTACAGAAGTTGGCCAGAGGAGTCCTGAAGATGTGGGAGAAGAAAGGATGGGTCAAATTACATGTAGAAAGTGAAATTGGAAGGACCCTGTGACTAATCAAGCAAAAGGGAGGGGACTGAGGGAGGGCAGTCTAGAATAAAGGACAGGTTTTTGGCTGAATGACCTGTGGCCCACAGTGGCACCAACTGAGATGACAAATAGAGGAGGAAGAGTTATTTTGGTTAGGTGTGAGAAGACCTACCGTGCCACTAACTGGATATCCCTTAACCGGGTAATAAAAATAAAAGTGACCCAAAATTATCTATGCAAAAAAGAGCTCTTCTGTAACCAGAAAGGCTAAATAGAATCCTGGACATTGCCACAAAAAGCCATTGTGAACAGAAAGAAACATAGTATTGAGACTATGATCCAGCACTTGATCCAGAAATCTGCGAGCATGCTGTAATTACTATACCTTGAACATTATGCTGTCTCGGATCTCATCCCTTAAAAAAATACCTAATGTAAAAAGGAAAAGGGTTCAGGAAGACTGCCATGTGAAGACACAATAAATTAATTAAGAGACTGGGCAAAATGACAAAGAAAGGCTCAGAAGTGAATTTTCAAGAGCATGAGTAAAATCAACTAAATAAAATCAATAAAATAAAATCAACTAAATTTACTACTTCTTTACACTCTGTGGAAAGGAGTTAACTATTCAAAAGGAGAGGTATGATAATATTGAGACAAAGAAAATGCCACTTCATATGGGGGAGGACAAATTTATGAAACATTCTTTGAAGTGTTTGGTGAAACAGATCGATGTATGACAGGCACAGCCAATATATGACTGTGACTTTTAAAACCACATCATCCTCTCCCCACACCATGCCCCCTGAAGTTATAATTAGCAGAAATTTGGTCCTGTATAAATGTCTAAGCTTAGAAAACAACCCTGGGTTCAAACAACTCATGTTTATTTATACTTTTGGTCAACAGGATAAATACATTAAAAATACCATCATGTTTTACTGGTCTGATAATTTTGTTATGGCTGTATCAGCAATAATAACTTTCTTGCCTCAGTAGCCTAATGGCACATGGGGTTAGGTAAATGGGTTGGTGTGGACTACAGGTGTCCACGGGTGTTTTGGACAAGATCAGATAACAAGGACCTTTGGGCGTGAACACTGTGAACCATGGTGTTCATCTCCATGAACATTATGGGGACATTTTGGGCAGGACCAAATGTCAGGCAAGTGAAATTACGGTTGGGGACAGACTATCGGATTCCACCAGGTCACGCTCCTAGATTTCTAAGTGCATCCACACCTTCTATTGCCGCCTTTACACATTTTTCTTATACCTACTGCATTTTGTTTTCTGACTAATGATTATCTATTTTAATTCTTTTTTAACAACACAAGAAATTTAATCCTAAATACATATGGTTCCAGTTTTACTTGTTTGCCTATTTCTCAGTTGTATTACAAAGATAAATTAATCAGTGCCTGTAAAACCTAGAAGACAGAAACTTTTAATGAGAGTTAGGAATCTGGATGAGGCACTTTTATGATTCTCAACACCATTTTAAATGTCACTAGTAAAAACTGCTTTTTTGTTTCAAGACAGTGTCTTCCTTACAGTAATAAAGCACCGTGTTTCTGGATCCCTGGAGCCGTTACGTGACCTGGATGAGGCACGATCCTGCTGAAAACAGGATATGGCGAGGACCTGGTAGTGACCAAACTTTAATAATTGCTGACATCACGAGTTCATAATAGCAAAGGGTCTAAAGAATATAGGATTATTCATTTATTTAAGAATGAATTCATGGATTAATTTCTAATTTCTATTCCCATATATGAATATTGTTTTTAATAATTCAAATAATTTTTATTTATCTTAAAGCTTTCTAATAGGTGGAATATTACTTTGTAGTGATAGTAGTAAAGTGATATTTATGTTAGTTTTTCCAAAAAGTAGGTCAAATAAATCTTGACTCAAATCATTTCAGTTTATTTATGTATGCTGGGTATTAACTTTGAGAGAAATTGAAAACCTTGAGAAAAATCACATCTTGTTTTACTTAAAGGGCAATTTCTAGTGATACTGCCTTTCATATGAAATACCTGAATAAGTGACTTATTTCCAGTAAAATTTTAAAAAAATATTTATTTATTTATCTTTAGAGAGGAAGGAGAAGGGGAGAGAAACATCAATGTATGGTTGCCTCTAGTGCGTCTCCTACTGGGAACTGGCCTGCAGGGAACTGGCCTGCAACCCAGGCATGTGCCCTGACTGGGAATTGAACAGTGATCCTCTGGTTCGCAGACCTGCGCTCAATCCACTGAGCTACACCAGCCAGGGTTCCAGTAAAATTTATATCTCTAGTAAATAAACATGATTAACTAATCATTATTTATTAGATAACTTTTTAATAGGTAACTCTGAATAAATTTCTTAATTGGAATGTGGTATATTCTTCAGGAATGCACATAACAATTCTCAAAACTGATTAAGATCCAAATAAAACACATTCACCTATGGGTGCTTAAAATAGATTACTGGAGTCTTGCTACTCTACTTACCATAAGACATATGTTTTACAATCTTCTTTTAATGAAACTAGGTGTAGAATTATTTTTTTTTAATTTTACGTGGTTCTTTCCTAATTTTGGAATGACATAGCATCTTTTAAAGCCAGGGAGACTTGAAATTATATCCCAGCTTTGGTACTGAAAAGCTCCAAGATTTCATAAGTCATTTAATGCCTTTAAGCCACAAACTGCTCATTTGTAAAGTCAAGACACTTCTCTAAAAGTTATTAGGATTAAATGATCATATTATACCTGGACCTTCATAGACGCCGATTCAAAGATAGTTAATATTGTATCATGTACATGAAGGTATCTAGCATAGCAACAGTTCCTTAAAAAGTTTCCTAAACAAAGAAACAAAAAATAAAGCTCCAATTTGATTCCTAGTAAATAGCTGAAAATGATTTGATATCACATGTTGTCTCTAATACCAATGCAGGCAAATTACTTCTCTAATAGAATCATACCACAGTTAGATATTATGATTCTGAGCAATGTTATGATGCCCTCAACTTTATTATATTGAAATAGTTATGACTATTGTGTTTACTGGTATTAGGAGAATGAAATTAGCATTTAATATATCAGACATTGGTTTGGCTGGTGTAGCTCACTGGATTGAGTACAGGCCTACAAACCAAAGGGTTGCCAGTTTGATTCCCAGTCAGGGCACCTGCCTGGGTTGTGGGCCATGTCCCCAGCAGGGGGTGCATGAGAGGCAACCACGTGTAGATGTTTTGCTCCCTCTCTTTCTCCGTCCCTTCCTCTCTCTCTAAAAATAAATAAATAAACAAATAAAATATAGATCAGACATTATGATATGTATTTAATCTGTTTTAGCAAGTATGAGTCCAAGTATGATGAGGTACAGCTGCAAAATATGCCAAAAGGTACTTGATAATTACAAAAGAAACAACTGTGACCTTGCAGTGAAGAAACAAAATCTGTTAGACATCACCTTAAGCAGGTGATCAAAGTTAACATGCCCTGTGACAAGACATGCTGACATCACATACTTCCTCAACAAAAGCACAATAGAGGACAAAATACATTGGCATTCTTGCCAAAACAGAGACCTGTGTTTATTCGTGAAGAAACAAAGGTTTGAAGACAAACCACAAATCAGAGAAACTCAAATAACTGGCCAATACTCTTCAAAAGTGTTGAATTCATAACAGATAGATTGAAGACTGACTTAGGCTGGTGGAGACTGGGAGATTGGACAAATAAATGCACTGTGGGTCCTAGATTCGATTCTGGATAAGAAAAAAGAGTACAATTAACAAAATATGAGTAAGGCCTATAGACTAGTTACTAGTAGAGTAACAATGGTTTTTTTGGTAGTTTTTTAAAATTGTTTTATTGGTCATGCTATTATAGTTGTCCCAATTTTTCTCCACTTTATCTCCCTCCACTCAGTTCCCTCACTGACTCACGTGCCCTCACCCCATTGTCCATGTCCATGGGTCATACACAGAAATCCTTTGGCTATTCTGTTTCCTATGCTGTAATTTACATCCCCATGGATATTCTGTAACAACCTATTTCTGCTTCTTAATTCCTTCACCTTTTTGGCTCAATCCCTCACCCCTCTCTTGTCTGGCAACCATCAAAATGTTCTCTGTATGTATGATTTTGTTTCTGTTCTGCTTGTTTGTTTATTTTGTTTTTTAGATTCAGTTGTTGATAGATAGGCATTTATTGCCATTTTTTTGTTCATGTTTTTTATTTCCTTCTTGTTACAAAAGACCTTTCAACATTTCATATAATACTGGTTTGGTGGTGATGAACCATTTTAGTTTTTTCCTTGTCTGAGAAGCTCTTTACCTGTCCTTTAATTCTAAATGATAGCTTCACTGGGTAGAGTAATCTTGGTTATAGGTCCTTGCTTTTCATCAGTTTGAATATGTCTTGCTAATCCCTTCTATCCTGAAAAGTTTCTTTTCAGAAATCAGCTGACAGTCTCATGGAGACCCCCTTGAAGGCAATTAACTGCTTTTCTCTTGATGTTTTTAAGATTCTCTCTCCGTCTTTCACCTTTGGCATTTTAATTATGATGTGTCTGGGGGTGAGCCTGTTTGGGTTCATTTTGTTTGGGACTCTCTGTGCTTCCTATTCTTGTATGTCTACTTCTTTCACCAAGTTAGGGAAGATTCCTGTCATTATTTCTTCAAAAAGGTTTCCAATTTCTTGCTCTCTTTCTTCTTCTTCCAGCAGTGCTGTGAGGCAAATGTTGGGACACTTGTAGTTGACCCAGAGTTCCTTACACTACCCTTGTTTTTTGTGTGTGTGAGGGAGGGGGATTCTTTTCTCTTTGTGTTGCTCTGATTGGTTGTTTTCTCCTTCTTTATATTCTAAATTGCTTATCTGATTCTCAGCTTCATCTACTCTAATGGTCATTCCCTGTAAATTGTTCTCCATTTCAGTTAGTGTATCCTTCATTTCTAACTGGTTCTTTTTTATGCTGTTGAAGTTCTCTCTGAGTTCATCTGCTCTTCCCCTGAGTTCCTTGAGCATCCTTATAACAAGTGCTTTGAACTCTGCATCCAATAACTTGCTTGTATTCATTTGGTTTAGTTCTTTGTCTGGAGTTTTGTTCTATTCTTTCATTTGGGCCATGTTTCTTTGTCTCCTCATTTTGGCAGCCTCCCTGTGTTTGTTTCCATCTATCAGGTAGAGCTGCTGTGCCTCCCAGGCTGGGTAGGATGTCCTAATGTAGTAGGTGTCCTGTGGGATCCAGTGGCACAGCTTCCCCTATCACCCAAGTTGGGTAACTCAAGGTACACCCACCATGTGGGCTGGGTACATGCCCCTGTTGTAGTTGAGCCTTGGTTGCTCTTGACATGTGCAAGGTCAGCCACCACCTGTGTTTTGTCCAGGGTCATACAGCATAAGCTACAAAGCAATCTGCAGGTGGCTGCTACTTGTGCTGGGCTTGGAGGTGCCTGAGCAATGTCCAGCTGTAAACTAAAGCTGGCTGCTGCTAGTGCTGGGCCTGGGGAAACTTAGGGAGAGGTATGGGGGCTTGCTAAAGCCAGATACTGCTTCTTTGAGGGAATTTAGGAAAATCTGAAGCATGGGCCAAGAGAGCCATTTGTATGGAAAAACCACTGGAAACAGCTTGGGTGAGATTGAAAGGTGGGTAGGGCAGGGCCTCAGGTAATCACCAGGGCAAGGCAAACAGCGTGAGTCAGGTTGATGGAGTCTCAGGTATGGTACCTGCCAGCTGGCTCTCTGGCTCTGTTGCAGGAGGCACTCAGAAGAGATTGAATAATGGCCGTTGCTAGCACTTCTGCCTAGGAGATAGCTGCTGCTCTGCAGCTCTAGTCCTGATGCCACACAATTCAGTTCCTCCCCATTTGTCACTGGTGCCTTTCAATCTGCTGCCCCGAGCTGGATCTCAGAGGCAGTGAGTCTGAGTCATTCTGTGCATGGGCCGTTTAAGAGGAACTTCTAGGGATTCCAGCAGTTTCTGTCTTCCAAAGCCTTAATCCCCCCTGTTTTTTACAGCCAGAAGTTACGGGGATTTTCTTCCTGGTACTGCAACACTGAGCTGGGAGCCTGGTATGGGGCTGGGACCCTTCGCTCCTGAGACATCACTCCCAATTTTTGTCTGCCAAAATGGGTGTGGGACCAGCCTATACTGAGACTCCTCCTCTCCTACCAGTCTCCATATAGCTTGTTCTTTAATTCTGTAGTTGTAGGATTTCCATTCAGCTCAATTTCTGATGGTTTGGAGAGATGGTTGTTCTACAGTGTAGTTGTCATTTTGATGTGGTTGTGTGAGGAGGTGAGTCATGTTTACCTGTGCCGTCATCTTCTAATTTCTTGGTATTGGTAAGTGTACCGTGAGTACGTAAGATGTTAACACCGGGGAAAGCTGGGTAACAGCTTTATGAGAACTTTCAATAATCCTGGAACTTTTTTTATAAGCCTGAAATTATTTTAAAAAACACACTACAGTGAAAGGGCAAATCAGTATATTTATACCACAGTAAGTAGAGGAGGCAGGATTTCAATCTATGCAGGTTTGACTCCAAAATGCTGAGTCTTAACCACTGTATCATTCTATCTCCCTTCTTTCATACTAGGTAATTCTTTACCTAAGTTACCATACTTTCCATAACTCTTTTCTACCTGGAACCCTTAACATTGTCAGTAGCAATTTTTTTAAATGTAATAACAATGCATGAGGCCAAAGTGAAAAAAAAAACAAACAAACAAAAACAAAGTCTGAAAAAGGTTCAGAGCTGTTCTCAGATTCCATGCCTGGAATTCCAGGGACTGGACTAACAGAGCCACAGAGTGCTCCGCCCCCTGAGGCCCGAGGGCAGCACCTCCTCGCCAAGGGACTGGCACAGCCTGCAGCACTTTATTCTTCACGTTGGGGTCCAGATCCTTCCATTTTCCTCTTCCCAAGGATCGATCCAGGGGCCTATTTTCTAAACTTCCAGAACACTTCTTTACTTTTTTACAATTCTCCATGGTAATTGTCTTTCACTGGTTTATTCACCTATTTAACTGAAATCAATTCACTTTTAAAATAACAGAAACTGAAAGCTAGCAGAGGGATGTGAATATAAGTACACATACATGTATGCTTGTAGATACAGATGGAAACATTTTAATTAACATGTTTCCCCCCCAAGCAACTATTAAAGAGAGAAAATGGACCATGGAGAGGCATATACATGTGGAACAGCAATGCAAACTTCTTTTGATAGACCCTAAAGTAAAATCCTGCTTCTAGTCCAAAAATGAGCTGAGTGTATTCCAGAAAAAAAATAGCTGCAGTGGGCAGCATATTTCATAATGCTTTTACCATCTGGGACTTCTTATAAAGTGGAATGCTAGCCAACCCTCATACCCTGGGAGGAGTGAACAGGGTGCGGGTCATTGATCCAACGACTGAAAACACTGGAAACCTAATTAAAAGATCAAAATGTTCATGGAAACTGGCTAATCAATATGCAA
This sequence comes from Artibeus jamaicensis, assembly GCF_021234435.1. Classification (NCBI taxonomy): domain Eukaryota; kingdom Metazoa; phylum Chordata; class Mammalia; order Chiroptera; family Phyllostomidae; genus Artibeus; species Artibeus jamaicensis. Next base: position 1,866,837 of record NW_026521995.1, on the reverse strand, counting down.
ATACACAAACAAGTGAGTGGATACTCAGTCTTTCAGAAATAAAGCCCATCAATGGAATTGATTTTCTGAGTTAGGAATTCTAATGGCTTCAGCACATTCTCCAGAACAGAACTGAGAACTTCATTAACCCTGTATACTGAATGACACTCTGCATGAAACTGTTCATAAATTAGAAAACAGAGTGTAAGTATTTTGCAGCTACTGGTTGCTCGCTCATGTGAAACAGAGTGAGGGAACGCTCACCATTTCTTTTGGCCTCTCGTACTGCGTGGTTCCCAGCAAACACCTGACTTACAGTAGCTTGCCTACACTTGAACCCTGTGAGAATTAGTTAGGCGACAACCATTCAGAAAGGTTGCAGAGCAACAGTGAGTTCAAAGGCACACAGGAGGTAAACCAAGATTTGATAAGGAAACCCTTGGAGGGTATGGTAGAGGGAGAGAACCAGGGAAAGCCGCTTCCTGATTTTGTGCCCTGCTCTAGAAGCAAGGCGTGGATCCCGCAGGCTTCTCTGGCTAGAATGTGCACAGGAAACATTTAGGGTTCTTGTTAAAACACAGATTCCAAACTGGTAGGTGCTGGGATGAAGGGGCTGAAATTCTGTGTTTCTAATAAGCTCTCAGGGCTGCTGCTACTCCCCAGGGGGCCCCACTTCAAGTGGCAACACTTGATGTCATATAAATGTCTTTGAAACTCCAAAACAATTGTGAGGACTTTGACAAGGGTGAAATGGATTAAAACGATAAATAGACTGGGTTCTGGATAGCATCATCTCACTTCACCTGGTAGCACTTACATGTTCTGAAATTTTCCATTTCAGCAATTGAAGCATAGCAGTACTTGCTTGCCAAGCTCCTTCAAAGCAACGAATTACTAAAAGCTCTCTGCAGCAGCACTAGTACACCTGAGGGCAATTGACATTCTTGTTAGTTCCCTGACCAGTGATCCTCACACAGGGCAGGCAGGAGGAGTATTCCTATTAGGTTATCCTTTACAGTCTGAAAAGTCCCTGCTTCAGCTTGGTCCACAGGTGGCAAACACAAGGCCCACGAGCTAATCCAGCCCTGCACCACGTTTTGTCCGGCCCAGCACTTGTTTCTACCCAGTGGCAGCCGAGCTCTTCCTTAACTGTTAAGGAGTAGCTACATTTATACAGTCCTAATATTATACATTCTGCCCTTTAAAGGCAACCACGAGGCTGATGTGGCCCCTGGTGAAAGAGAGTTTGAAATCTCTGCTACTGGATTACAATCTGTCCTTCTTGTTTCCTGTTAGTGGAAAGTGGCTGTTTTAAAGTTAAATATTTATTCGTATGATGATTATTAGTATCAGTGGAACAGACATCTATCACACTCAGCCAGCCACTGAATTAAGCACTGTACAAATGTTAAACCATTTAATTCTAAAGCCAACTTTAAAATGCTGGTGCTGTTTCATTCCCATTTTACAGATGAGGAAAGTGATTAACAGAGTAAACAGCATGCTCAGAGTCACCCAGCCAGCATTTGGCCAAACAGGAGGCGAGGGGGGACTCAAATCCAGGCAGCCTGTTTCTAAGGCAGCCTGTTCGAACACTATTACCAAGCTGCCCCTCAACAGATGTGTTACGATTTGAGATTCAGTGCAAATTTATATATCAGAAGAGTGGCAAATAATTCAACATTTGGTTACAGGTTGAAATTGAAATTAGACCAAGTTCAGTTTTAACTCTTCATCCTCTTCTGCTAACTTTGCATTTTCCTAACCATTTTCAAATTAAGGAAAAGTTACAAAAATAATAGAATGAGGCCCCTATATATTTTACTCAGATTCATCAATGCTTAACATTTGGCCAACCTCTGGATTTTTCAAAACTTAAGGAAATTGATGCCTCTCAACACAGCTTCTTCTTTTAAAAAATTTTTTTACTGTTGTTCAATTACACTTTTTTCCCCATTCCCCCCCCATTACTCTCCCCTGCCCTACCCACCCCCCACCTCCCACATTCAATCCTCCACCCTCCGTTGTGTTTGTCCACGGGTCCGGTATACGTACCTGTTCCTTGACTTGACCTTTCCCCTTCCTTCCCTCGCTATTCCCAACACAACTTCTGACACCCTGGCATATCCGCAGGTTAACCTGTCTGGGAGCAGGACACACATGCCTAACCTTGGCCTATTTAACAAGAGTGAAGCTTATTTGGTATTTCTTCTCAGATGGCTGTTGCATGACAAAAAATTCCTGGCATTGTATCTCGAGAGTAGCTACAGAGCGCGCAGTGAAGAAAGGAAGACACACCCGCTTTCTGGGTCTGGACTCTGGGGCAGCAGACGTTCTGATGGGAAGCCAATTTACATAAAAAGGCAACACGTGTCATCTCGACCATTTCCCCAAGGCAGTGATTTTCAACAGGTGTGCTGCAAGAATTTTTAAAACGTGTGATACCTGACTGTTTACACTGACTTCTTATCCCTTAGACCGCCAAATTAAAAAATGACAACAGCTAACACAATGACAACCATCCAGTGTTGATGAATCAAAAGTATACCTTTTTTTGGTCAGACTGTCAAGAATTTTATTTTTCTGGTGTGAGGCAGAATATTAGTAATTAGAGCGGCACCTCGATACTCATCGTTAGTCCATTCCAGAACTTGTGATGAGTGCTGAAACCAAGTACCGAACTATGAAGCATTTCTCTCTTGCTGGACGGCATCGTGACTCATACAAGTTCTAGCAAATGCGACAAGTCCTGAGCAAGGGCCACACGCTGAAACTTCTTTCCTCATCAAAATCCCACGAGTTCAGGGTTTGACGAGTTCTGAAGTCAACGCTTACCGAGGTGTTACTCTCGTTTATGTGTGCCATGAGATGGAGAGGGTCGAAAACTGCTGCCCTAAGGCAACCATCTAAACTAAGACACAGGCTATTATTTGGTGAGAAGAAACAGACAAAAATAAAAGGTACTGAATATACCCATAAAATATTTTTAAAAGATACTGAAATACTAACTTGCGCAAGAATTTCTCTGCAAGGACATTTAAAATGTCCATTTTTTAAAAATCTTGTATAATTTAAGATATTTCACAAGAATTAAACCTACTTACTTTTAGTTGTGGTCACTCTTAACGAATATTGTTCTCTACATTTTGCTATCTTTTCTTTTACAAAATATTTTCTTGCAAAAGAATCATGTGTAAGCTTAATCACTGAATAACTTCAGGATGAGGATATTTTGCATTCATGTTATTTATAATTAACCTGCACTACAGGTTAATCTTGGCTGGGCAGCTCAGTTGGTTAGAGCATCTTCCTGATACGTCAAGGTTGTGGGTTTGATCTCTGGTCAGGGCACATATAAGAAGCAACCAATGAACGCATGAATAAGTGGACAACAGAGCAATGATTTCTCTCTCAAATCAACACATAAAAAATTAAAAGTAACTGCTGTTAAATCCCCATGGGTTCATGGAGAGAGCTCAGAAAACAGGATCAAAAATAGGTTGGAGAAAACAGGATCAAAAATAGGTTGGAGAAAACAGTCTAGGATGAAAGACAGGAGTAGTTGGATTTACTTATTCCATCAGACACATGGCTATGCCGTCCTGTTTTCGCAGCTTTATGACTATGAATGGTAATATGAAATCTTCAAAGCGGTTTCACAGAAACCTCAAGTATTCACCTCACTTGCAACTTTAAAAACCTGAGTAGACATTTATTCTGTAGCCATTGCCAGTAACACAGAATGTATAAAATTACCTCCTAATTTACTTACACTAATTTTAATGTAGGTATATAATGAATGGTGTTCACCCTCCACTAAAGACACAATATAGAAAATTAAGAAGACACTGAACTGAAATATGATAAACTGAAGTCGTTAATGCCATCATCAGAAGACAGAAGAGAGAATGGTTCTTCCCATGTACTCCCTGGCTTTGAGGCAGGTGGGCCAGCTCATCTGTTCAGCACTCAGAGGAACAGAACTCAGTTACTCTGATCTCACCTTAATTTGTTGACTGGAACAAAGGTCCTCAAGTAATACTGTCTTTAGGACAGAAAGAATTATTCTCAAAATTACTAGGTGACTTAACTATAATAGTAATGTAAAATGAATTAATTAGACCCAAATCAAACTGGATGGATTGACATCTGCAGACCCAACTCATCTGAGTCTGCTATTACATAGAGGAAAATCCCATGAAGAGAGGCAAGTAAAGCTAGTTTGATGAGCTATGGATGTCTTACTTGAAATGAAGCAATTTGAAAGACAAAAATCAGCAAGTTTATTCATCCAACCAGAATAAAAATAAGTGAAAGCAACTTGTTAGACAGTGTGAATAGAATGCGGACAGAAATATGTGGTCTAGATAATACCTAATAGAGACAGCAAATTAAATTGCCTTTTGAATTAATCATTTAGAAAAATATGCACTTATCAGTGGATTTTCTGATGCACAGAAAAAAATTAAATTATGCAACATGAGCAAACAATAGACCAAAATCACCACTGGCATCCAAATGTAGCTCTCCCAACATCAACATTATGCAAATATATGACAGATGGAAATGCTAGATGAAATGATGATATTTTTCTAAAAAAAATAAAAAACTGCAGAAAACTTCATTTTTTTAAATGAAGGTTTCTGTAGCCCTGACCTGCATGGCTCAGTTGGTTGGGTGTTGTCCTGCAAACCCAAAGGTCTCTGGTTTGATTTCCCATCAGCACCCATGCCTGGATTTTGGACTCCGTGTTCCCTCACCCTCGGCCGGGGCACTTGCAGAAGGCAGCCAATTGATGTTTCCCTCTCACATTCATGTTTTCCTCCCTCTTCCCCTCCCTCCCCTCTCTCTAAAGTTAAAAAAAATAATTAACATTTTTTAAATGGAAGGTTTCTGTATATATTCAAGTAGTCTGAGAATCCTTGCCAAGAACAGCCCAATTTTTAAAATTCAAAACAATCACCATATCAAAAAGTACAAGTTATATTTCATTTTACTGGGGTTTCTTATATAAAAAAATCAATCTTTTTACCAACCAATAGAAAAATAGTTTTTTTAGCTAACAGTGTGTTTATGTCTTGCAAACAGCATATTGACAATTTATTGGCAAAAATTTATATGGAGATATACAGATATAAAGATCTATCTATCTCGACTCTTAGAGAATACTTAGAATTTAATTTATTTGGGGGTTACTTTTTGTTGTTAAAATCTAGGACTTTCAAATAATGCCTTTACAATCTTATTTTTATTTGACGTTTTAATATTCTTTCATGTCTATTTTATTTTTATTCTCAAATTAGAACTGAAGGGTAGTTAAGGCAGGCAGGTTATAAAAGTGATATGCAGAGAGGCCAGAATCAGAGAAATAACTTTTGGAGCCATGATTTTATAGCTTCTATAATCCCAGATTCCTTCCACTGGGGATTGGTATTATACTGTGACTCAGAATCTCATACACTGTAGTTTATGAAATTGACTGACTAGTGAATCAAACTTTGTGTTCTGGAAAGAATAAAATATGTAATATAAAAGCATAGCAGAAAATATCATAAGTGTGGAATTTGAAAGTCCACACAAAGGAAAAGAAACACGTGTAAACCGCTTCCTGGGTTTGTAAGTCAGAAACTTCTGCATCTGCAACTTGACAACTGTGCAGCTTTTAATAAAGGGAAAAAACAAACAAAAACCAAATAAGTACCAGTATTTGAATATAAAGTGCCTGGCTCATCGCTTGCCATATGGCAGGCACTTAATGTAAATTTTTCAACTTGCCTTTATGTAGGAAAATACAATCCTTCCTTTTTTTAAACTTAAAAAAAATCCTCACCCAAGAATATATTTACTGATTTTTAGAGAGAGAAGAAGGAGGAGAGAGAGAAAGAGACATTGATGTTAGAAACGGCGTTTAGTTGCCTCCCATATGCATCCCGACTAGGATCGAACCCTCAGCCTAGGCATGTGCCCTGACTTGGGTTTGAACCCACAATCTTTTGGTATACTGGACGATGTTTCAGTCAACTGAGCCACCCGGCCAGGGCATAATCCTTCCTTTAACTTGTCAAAGGTAAAAGTAGGTTTTAACATCTGCTTTTTGTGTGATAATGATTTAAGAAATGTCATTCAAACCAAAAAGGACAATGAGATGTTTGAAAGAATATGTAATCAAATTACATTATACATATGTAATACATACTAATGAGTATGGCTTATACTATAAAAGGAAAGAGAAATCAGCGTGTTCTGGTGTGTGGAACATGTAAACCAAATAATTTATAAATCACTTAAGTGATTCAGAATGAAATATTTTGCCCTGAAATTATAAGATATTATTGTTAACAAAGAAAAGGGAAAATTTGTACTCTGTTTCCACCCTCCTCCTCTTTCTAAAACAGTAATCTAAGATTCCAAAGTACTCTTTGGATCACATCGATGAATGGCGGTGAAAGGAAAAAAATTTTTTTTAAATCATGCTTCCAAGTCAGACACTCCTTTGTCTTCCTCTGACCCATTCTGAGAAAGGCAGGAAAGCGGAAGGCAGTTAATCAATTGCCCCTGGTTCTGCCCCTAGCTAGATCTTTCTTTCCTCTATTTCTCTATTTCTCTCTCTCTCTCTTTTTTGGGGGGAGGTCTGACTTACTGACAGAATGCATGCCCTTGGGCATGCAAATTATATCATTTGGCGATAATATTATAAAAAGTTTCCTTTTCCCTTAAGGCTCTGAATCAAGGATTATGACAATTAGATATGAGCAAATCGAATTTATAAAATAAATGCCTTCTTCCCCATTTGTCATTTTCCTTGTGCTAAAACCCCTCAGTAGTAAAATGGGGACACTACCTGTGGTTTTGATAGAGAGATCTGATCAGATCACTGGGAGGAGTAGGAAGGGGAGGTAGGAGGAGGTTGCCAGAGGCAACGGCATCCAGTCTAGGACAGGACTGGCTGAGAAGCTGAATGCCTTTAAAGCAATGGAATTATGGGTCAGAAGATTTAAAATAAAAAGATGGCAGAAACTGGCACTCGGGTTTCTTGCAGATGCCCGGATGATTGTGCTGCAGCTGCGTTCCCCAAGGATGATATTTTGCATGGATTTTAGATAGGGAGGAGCTCCAGGTGCAGCCTAGGATCAGGCTGGCTTGGCAGAGGGTGGCAGGGTTATTTTTTTTTGGGGGGGGAGGCTTCTAGAAGGGATGAGCTCTGAGGCAGAAGACTGCCATTCTTCCAAAATTGTGGCACTTCTGTATCTTACATTGTTTTAGTTTGTAAAGGAACCCTATAGAAATAAGATAATTACAAACTAATAGGGGGAATGACTCAGGTGTTAAAGAGTTTAGCCTTACTTGATATGTTTAAGTGATTAAAGCTGCAACTAAAGTGTTAAAAGAGTTGAGCCTTCATTGAAAGGCTTAAGTAATTAAAGCAATAACTAAAGAGTTCAAGATTTTAGCCTTAATTGATAGGCTTAAGTGACTAATGCATACAGAAAGCTATTATTCCAAAACTGTGTAGCTTTTGAATAAGGTTCCTTTCCTTTATCACCAAACCTTTGTCTCTGGAATTTTCCTAGGGGATGGCGCGGCCAGCAGGACCCACTTGCTGTTTGGTAACAGTTTGGCACCTGCGTTGTTTGTGTTCTGTGGAGGGTGGAAGGAGGGACTGCGTGGACTTTACTGAGCCACATGGCACCTTAACATGACAATTCTGTCCTCATCTCTAACAACCTAATTCTACTCTGAGGAAGGCACAATAGAAATTGAGCAAAGAGATCCAGGCAGTATTGGAAACGTAAGCAGGACAACGGAGGAAATGTTAAACTACTCATCACTCTCTCCAATTTGGAAATCTCATAGTAATTTTTAACAATCACATTTTTGAAACAAAGAATAGTTGTAGAAAAAAGATTTTAATGTTCTATTAACTCAATTTATAAGTTTCAAGATATAAAACTTATTTCAATGAAGTCCAAGTGGCAAATTTTTCCAATGGAGAAAAGAAAACCCTTGTACACTGTTGGTGGGATTACAAACTGGTGCGGTCACTACTGAAAACAGTATGAAGGTTCCTCAAAAAATTAAAAATACAACTGATAAGGGAACTCAAGAATTGAATATTTTAGCCTCAGTTATAATTGCTAGGTTTAAATGATGAACGCATGTGGAAAGCTCTTATTCCAGGAACTGGAATGCATAACCTACATGACTCCAGGCAGTGGAGACAAGCAATTCAACCTTTGTGTCCCAAGGAGTCTGCAAACAATGGAGATCGTATCTGAGCCATTGTGTTCCAGGAAGAGAATGTCTGAGATGCAGATAAAGAATTGTTGATCAACAGATAAAGAAGTACTGGGAAAGTCAGTAGGGACAGCAACTCTTATCCGATTAACCTTTTTACCTAACCTCTTACCTACTCTTTTCCTCTTATGAAAAGGTTGGTTTGAGATAAGAGATTAAGACAGTTTTTATGGTACATAATCCACCATCTTCTCAGATTGCTGGCATGTGAATAAAGCACCAGTAAAGATTCAATCCTTGTCTCTACTTAGAGCTTGGTTCTGGAAGTGACATTCAGCGAGAATACTGACTTTTCTGGTTCCAGAACTATATGATCCAGAAATCCCACTTCTGGATAACTATCTGAAGAAATCCAAAATACTACTTTAAAAAGACACATGCATTCTTATGTTCACTGCAGCATTATTTAAATAGCCAAAAGATGGAAGCAACCTAAGTGTGCATTGATAGACAAATGGATAAAAAAGCTGTGGTACTACATATAATGGAATATTACTTAGACATAAAAAAGAATGAAATGCTATGTTTGCAACAATATGAATGAACCTAGAGGGTATTATGCTACATGAAATAATTCAGATAAAGATACCTTATGAGCCCTGGCTGGTGCAGCTCAGTGGATTGAGCGCGGGCCTGCGAACCAGACAATCGGGGTTCGATTCCCAGTCAGGGCACATGCCAGGGTTGCAGGCCAGTTCCCTGCAGGCCAGTTCCCAGCAGGGGACGCCCGAAAGGCAACCATACATTGATGTTTCTCTCCCTCTCTCCTTCCCTTCCCCTCTAAACATAAATAAATAAAATCTTTAAAAAAAAAGATACCTTATGATTTTACATTTATGTGGAATTTAAAAAACAAAATAAACAAAAAAGGAAACTAAGTAATACTATTGAAGGGCAGCAGAGAATACGGCACCACAAAATACGCCTTTGGGAATACTGATTGCTTTAAAATCTGGCAATTTTCAAGAAAGGAAAGACTTAGGAAACAATTTTTGACCCCCTTACCTGCCTAAGGGAATTGAAATAGAAAACCTGCTCCAGGAAGAAAGCTATCATTTTAGATAATGTGAACTAAGTATGCTAGACAAGGAAGAACCTAGCAAGAAGCTTTTGATGGGAGTCCTCACTGTGTCCCCTTGTTAACTGTGGCCCAGCAAGCATTTATGGAACTAACATTTGCTTTCCATCTCCCTGTGAATTACCTTCTTGCCCTTTGAAGCCCAAACTACAAACCTCCATTGTCCTTTCTCCTTAGCTCAAGAGGGACTATAAGCCCTAAAACTGCCTGATCTGTCCTGGGCTCTCACTTCGAAAGCCCTGTACGTACATGCTAGTAAACCTGGTAATTTTCTCCTATTAACCTGCCTCATGTTAATTTCATTATTGTCCAGCCAGAAGAACTTAGAAGGGTAGCAGGAAACTTGTTTTTACTCCCCTACATTATCAATCTCACTGTTGTAAATGGAAGTGTGTGACGGGATGTGTGTGTGTGTATGTATGTGTTCTGTTGGTGGTAATAGAGAAAATGAACCAATTTTTAACTCTAAGAAATGTATGAAAATGGCTTCAATTCTCATGACAAAAAGAAACCAGTCTGTGATGATAACAGAGCAGCTAACACAAAGCTTCCATCAATTATTTAAAAGATCGGTGTGTGGAGCGCAAGGTGAGTGCCGAGCACCAGCTCCCGTTTTCCATCTACATTAAGGCCCATCTCTGGTGTTGAATGCAACAGTGTCACTGCCACACTAACCGTAAGAAAAAATGATTCACAGCATCCTGATTTTCCTCAAAAGTACCAGAGACCTGAGGTCACAAGGCAACCAAGCAAACCCTATTCCAAAGAGAAAAAAATCTTCTTCAAGGGACACGTCAACTATCTCCCCTTTCAGAGAACACAGGAGAAAGAGATAATGGTGATGTAAGTGTGTAAGAAGAAATCAGCTAACATTTTAACTGATGACCTTTCTCTGCCTGGAGACATCACCCATAGCGGCCAACACCAGACCTGGCCAGTTTTTGGATTCTCTGATTGGATACACCAGAGTGTTACAAAGTATACTTTACAAAGTATATTGTTACAAAGTATCTTTTACACCAGCACTGTAATATAGTGGGAGGATTTTCAAATGCAATAACTTTGGAATAGATGTTGTCCTAATATAATCTTTCTCATTTTCACTTCTTTTGAAGATCTGTTCTACATCTAGCAGTGAATCATTTCCGAATCTATCATCTCGCCTGGGGTTGTTTGGGAATGGAAAGGAAGGATGATGAAATTCAGCAAGGAGGGTGGCTACTTTCTTTCCTTCTCTGCCTCAGAAAACATGTGCTCTGCACTGGAAATGAAATAAATCATCAGGGTGGATTATAATTAATTTGCATTTTAACTTAGAAGTTGATCTTCTGAAATTGGAAAATCTACATACATACGATGGTTGTGGCCAAAATTTGTGATATTTTATACTTACGAAATCTGTGTCTCTGAATCCCTTAAGTCATTGAGTCTTCATATTGACAATATTATAACAGTGGAAATGTTAAAGTTTTGTTTTCACTTCAAGGCATACTAAAGTGAACAATATCTCATCAATGGTAAGACCACTGCTATTGTCCATGATAGAAAAACTAACCAATTTCTAAAATGTTAAATCGGGTATGTATCCAGAAGCCATTATCAAGAGTTGTTGAGAAGAACCCTGACTGGTGTGGCTCAGTGTGTCGGGTATCATTCTGCAAACCAAAAGGTCACTGGTCTAGTTCCCAGGCAGAACACACGCCTGTGCTGCAGGCCAGGACCCTGTCTGGGAGAATGGGAAAGGCAACTGATCAGTATGTCTCTCCTTTCTCCCTCCCCTCTCTCCTTAACAATAAATAAACAAAAAAACAAACAAAAAACAAATAAATAGAAATTTGTTAAAAAAACCCTGCTCAGAACCAAGTGTGGTAAATTTTACACACACATTGAGTGTGGGCTTGACCACCTAGGTCAGCCTCCCAGTTTCATCACTCGCTCACTATCTAGGATCACTGAGGTGGGTTACTTATCTCTCCAGGATTCATTTCTCTTATCCTCAATCCCTGGGTGGCAAAACACTGAAATCACAGGATTGCTGGGAAGACCCAAAAGCTAATCTGTGTAAACATGCAGCCTGACGGGTTGAATAGGAAATCAACGGCCTTGAATGGTGAGGCCTGTATTAACTGACCTGTCATAGTCACCACACAGATCTGGAAACTGCCTCAGAATAGTTACACTATTTGTTTACGAAATCATGGCTGGTGACTAACGAACTCAGGCTTAAACTACGCTTGCAGACTTCTAGGTTTTTCCTTTTTTCCCTTTATATCGAACCTCTTCACTCCGATCCACAATGTGGTCTACATGTGTTATCTGAATCATCAATGTTTCTGGTTGAATCTTCCCCAGATTCAGAGTAAGAAACTCATGTAGAATGGAAGATACTAGATTAATGAAATTTTGTGAAAAATGTTCTGTAAACTCATGGATTACAAGAAAATTGAAAATCATTTAAGTATCTATCTTAACTTTGATATACAACTCACCCTCTCACTACAGAAATTAACTGTTAATTTAATTAATTAATAGTTAAATTAATGGTGGCTTCTCAAAATAATCCTTTTTCATTTTCTATAATATATGTGATTATTAATCTAACTTGCAATTGCAGAAAAAAAATATACTTTAAAAGTGATCACAGCCATAAAGTGTTGATATGCCAAGTAAAGCAAAATTTTTTTCACAGCAGATAAAAATAAATGTAAAATGTTAAAGCACTCACTGCAGCTTGCCGATGAGTATTGGAGAGTATTCCGTGAATCTTCACTTTGTCCTTTTCCATTTGGTCTATGTTCACCCACAAATCCCGGCTGGCAGAATCAGATGGGCCGTATATCCGAGATATATAGTAATTGTGGTCTGTGTCCTCCTATAATAATAGAGAATAATGCATGTCAAGAACGAAGCAGAGATGGAACTTGAGGGCATTATGCTAAGTGGAATGAGTCAGAGAATGACAAGTACTGCATGTTTTGATAGTAGAATCTAAAAAAAGCTGAACTCATGGAAACACAGAGTAGAATGGTGGTTACCAGGTTCCAGGGTTTGGGGAAAATGGGGAAATGTTGGTCAAAGTGGACTTCTTAAAAGAAACCTTGCAGGCAAGAAGGGGCTGGAAAGAAGTATTCAAAGTCATGAAAGGCAAAGACCTACACCCGAGATTACTCTATTCAGGAAAGCTATAATGGGGGGAAAGGGGAAAGGGTCGTCAAAGAACATGTATAAAGGACCCAAGTACAAAGGCAAAGGAGGGTAGGATAGAGGGTGGAAAATGGGGATGGCTGGGGTGGGAGGAAGTGATGGGGGGGGGAAATGGAGAAAACTATACTTGAACAACAATAAAAAATACTTTAATAAATAGAATGGATGGGCAGGTAAAGTGTTCCCAGCTAAGGTAAAGTTAAAGGAGTTCATCATCACCAAGCCCTTATTATATGAAATGATAAAGGAATTTTTCTAAGAAAAAGATGATAAAAAATATGAGCAGTAAAATGACAACTAATTCACAACTATCAACAACTGAACCTAAAGAAACAAAACAAAACCAAAAACAAGCAAAGCAAACAATTAGAACAGGAACAGAATCACAGAAATGGGGATCACATGGAGGGTTATCTGTGGGGAGGGGAAGTGGGGAGAGTAAGGGAAAGGGTTCATGGAATGAGAAGCATAAATGGTAGGTACAAAACAGACGGGGAGGTTAAGAATAGTGTGGGAAATGCAGAAGCCAAAGAACTTGTACGCAGGACAAGAACTGAGGTGGCGGGGGTGGGGATTCTCATGCACCTAAGGAGGTTCAGTGGGCAGGGGAATAGAGGGGAGAAAAAATAATGGGACAACTGTAATAGCATAATCAACAAAATATCTACTTTTTAAAAAAGAGTACAAACTTCAAGTATAAAATGAAGAATTTCTGAGAATCTCCTGTATAGCATGGTGACTATAGTTAACACTGTATTAACAGTATATCATACACTTAAAAGTTGCTAAGAAAGTAGATTTTTAATGTCTTCCCCACAACAAAGAACTGGTAATTAGGTAATATGATGTTAGTGTTAGCTGATGCTCTGGTGGTAATCATTCTGCAATATATTAGTATACCAAGTCCACATGCTGGATACCTCAATCTTACACAATGTTACATGTCAATGATATCTCAATAAAGCTAAAAAAAAAGAAGCATTTAAATCACTATATATCTAACTTATGTAATTCACAGAGTTCCCTTAAAAAGAAATAGAAAACTCAGTCTTCAGAAGAAAAGAAACAGAGACAGTGTCCCTAAAATTCTTAAAATACAAACAAAAAATGATACTATAAAATCAGAAACATTAGTATTCTTCAAAGTAGCCAAAAGAGTTAAATAACCTCTAAGGGATATGAGTTAGATTTAAAAGTATATAAAATTAATAAGCCTCTTTAGGAGAAATTGCTAAATAAATAAAACTTAGAGGGAATGGTATACTCTATGTATAACAGTCTTTCTGCTACAGGAGTATTAGGGGTTGCTCTAATTGCTGACCAAAGAAAATGTCACTTTTGGAACTTTTTACTGAAAACCTGAACTGTGATTACTATTGAATGACAACAAATTCAAACTTCTCTCCTTTAACACTAGGATTATACTAGGGCCTGCTTTCAGTTAATGGTCCTAGACATGGAAATAATACGTTTTTCTCTATAACTTGGATTACTAAATTCTACTCTCATTTCTCATTGTTGATATCAGCATGGTGCCTGTCACAGAACCTTTATTTTTTTTCTCATGTGTTTCTCACTCACTGAAGAGGTTTAAATGTTTTTAAATGTTACTTTGCTAAGGTACACCCAGAAAAATCATGATTCTTGACTAATTTAAATTGCAATGAATTTTTTACCATGAAATATAATTATACATATCAATTTGAGAAGTCTACTAGGTAAAATATATTTAAAACATTTAGATATATATAAGAATAACAGTTACTGAATAGAGTGTCTATGAATTGAATAATGTTTAGGATATGAATTTTATTTAATGTACTTATTAGTTGTGCTAATTATATAAAGTACATTTGTAGTAGAGTGCAGCCAGGGGGCCCCCAAAAGAAGGATTTGTAATGGGGTCCAGAACTTGGGGTATCCAGGAAATATTAAAAATATGGGATGTCTTCACCCCCACAAGTCTGAGCTGGGGGGATGGGATACATGGAGCATACATGGAGTTGTTTTGCATAGCAACAGCTTTGCAGCTAACCTCTGGAATGGTCATTTAACATATCTATAACCTTTAACTGGTTTCATAGATATGTTAAATATTTATGGCCATGCTCTGAGCCAGGGAGAAGGGAGTGACTTCCACCCATGATGTAACTGGGAGGCAACTGCCAGCCTCCAGTTACAGCACCTGTATGAGAGCTTGGAGATGACTGGCTCCATGCCATGGGGCCACACCTGCCCAGACTCACTATGGAAGCCCAGGAAAGCTGGAGGCAAGCGTAGCTGATTGTGGGAGGAGTTGGAAATGGGACTGCAGAGGAAGATTGATGCGGGGATTTAAACCCAGACTCAGTAGCCATTGAGGAGAGAACTATGCGCTTTTGGCCAGAATGGGGACTACTGCAGCCCTGTGAGAGAGAATCACCATGTAGCTTTAGCAAAGACAGCCATGTGCTTCTGGCACAGTGATGACTCCCGCAGCCTTGGTGAAGAAGAACCACGCAGCTTCGGCCAGAGCAGGGACCCCCACAGCCACGTGAAGGAGAATCACATGCTTTTGGCAGAGCGTGGACCCCCCACACCAAAGCCATGAGAAGAATCTCCACTCGGCTTTAGCAAAGAACCCCCACATGGCTTTAGCAGAGAGCTGCCACTCGGCTTTCTATTTCTTTTCCTGAGATACGGTACCTTGGACTGGGCAAAGGGGGAAAGAAGGACTGTGTGTGTTTTAAGGGACTTTGAGATTTTGATGAAGACATTAAGTCATTACTCCTAAGTCTGTATAACTTGAATAAATAATTCCTTTCCTTTTCACCAATCTCTAACATGGAGAGCTATAATTCTTTGGTGAAGGAAAAGGCAAACCTAGTACAGGGGGACCCCAGGAGAAGGGGCGTCAACTAGGTAACATTGTGGGACCCCTTCCCTGGTGGCCAATCCGGGAAAACCATGGGAGACCCCATGTACAGTAGCTTTAAAGTAATACAAGTACTTGTACATGCACAGTAAAAGAAAGCCTGCCAAAACTAGCCAGGAAGGATCCTATAAGAACAGAGTCCCTCCATCCCATGAGGTCAATCCTGCTCGGAATTGGCCTGCTCCATGTTCTCTGCTATAAACTCTGGGTGTTCGGTTCAGTTCTTTGTCCCGATCACCAACAACCTGGTTACCTGTGCCCACCTGTGACACAATTATTGCTGAAATCCTGTGAAAGCAAAAACCCCAGGTGCCTATTCAAGAGTCATCAGTCTAGATAAATACATATATATATAGAAAACTAACTACATTAAGAAAAAGAATATTCTAAATAGGTTTTGCTGCATGACTAAAAATAATGACACAAAATATAAATAATATTACATGTTAATATGTAATTAACATATAATATTGAGAATAAGTATATGTTAACAGTAAGATTAAAAAATAATAAAGTTCCTAAGTAAACTCCGATTAAACTCTGGATATCACATACAAATTATGTATACCCATGATGAAAGATTAGGAAATTCTACAGAGAAAGAAGAAAAAAAGAGATACAAAGACAAAAGCAGAAATAAAATTCTAGGTAGTCCAAGAGAGATTTCATTCCTTAGGGTTGCCAGAACTCCCTTGCAAAAGATTAGGGAGAATCGTTGAGCTCAGTAATTCAGGAAAGCAATGAAATAGCTGCCTGGAAAATGTGACATTTTAGCACTATGAAATTATTCAGACCACATGCGGTCCTTTATAGGAGTAATGGTACTTAAAGAGTTGTTAAAAGCCACTTCAGGCACAAAGACTTTCCTTTACTTCTCAAAATCAAACTATTTCTGATACCATAGAAAATGAAACAAAACACTACCGTGATACACCGAGTTGCCAATTCCTTTAGGAAACCAACAGTTACTGCAAGTAGATTGCACAGCAGGTAGCTATAAACCCTATAAAGCCATGCTTCTCAAACACGCTGGGAAATGCACAGCTGTAAATACACAGGGGACATCCTCCACAAATACAGAGAAAAAGCCCTCATAGTTGCAGCCAAACCATTCTGCACCATGCAGTTATACAATTCCTAACCCAAACACTGTCTTTTATATCGTGGCAGTTGAATTGCTTTTATAATGGATAACTTTTATGAATACAGACACTGCCTTATGCAGTAATAAAATTTGCATTCCAAATTAATTTCATTGTGTGCTAAAAAAATCAAGAATATATTAAAATGAACATCACTGTGCTAGTCATTTAAAATATATGGACACATAAAATATAATCAAAGTTCTTAGGTAAATTTATTTAGCATTAGATCAGTTGGTTACCTCACAAAGATAGTTTCACAATAGGTAAAGGAATATTATAATTTCAATAGTTTCTGCCAGGTGTTAATATATACAAATATATTATATAAATTATTTCACAAAGACTGTATAGTGCATTTAAAGGTAAAGGTATTTTAAAGTATTACCTGTGTATATTAAACCACTCAGAATCACATATTTAAAAATAGTTTGCTGTGATATAAAAATCACCTTAGTATAAGAAACCAAAGGACAAGATAAAAATTTTTTAAAAGAGATAAAGAATGAACTGACAGTACTCAGGAAAAAAAATACAGAGATGAACTCAGTAGTAACAAGAGCAGAATGAACATAAAATTGCTAGCCAGGACACAGACAACTGTCTTATAAAATATACACGAGATAAAATGGAAAATAAGAATAAAATAAATGTCAAAGATAGACAATTGAAAAAGGATACACAAACACATATGTATTTGGCATAGAAACATTCTTTTAAAATGTTAGAACAATTTTTCTGAGATAAAAAAAGACTTGAACTTATATAACACCCCCCAAAAAATTTATGATAGGATTTTGAGTAGTAAATTTCCTGGTGAGATTTCTCACAGATTTTTTTATATCCTTCCCTGGGGACATTTGTTCATTGCTTTTTTACAGAGAGAGAAAGGGACAAAGAAAGAGGGAGATACAGAAACACCAACGCGAGAGACAAGCATCGACTGGCTGCATCCGTCAGCGCCTGGACACAAGAACATACACACCCAGACAGGGGGCGGAACCTGCAACCTAGGTATGTGCCCTGACCGGGAATCAAACCTGCAACCCCGTGGGATGACACTACAACCAAATGAGCCACACCGCCAGGGCAGATTTTCTTTAAAGTCTTACAAGAGAGTAGAAAGACAAATCAAGCTATGTATAAGGAGGAAAAAACCTTCGATAGTTTTGTACTTCCTCATAATATCCAGTGGAAACCATGTCCATACAATCTGAGAGAAGAAAGTTGTGACTCAAGAATTATTTACCCAACCAAGTTATAACTTACGTATAAGGACAACAAATATATTTCTAATACATACAAATGCAGAGGGCATGTACCACATATGAAACTTCCTTAACACTGTAATGACTCGTCACACAACCAATTCAATCAAGGGGTGGCTCACACGTGGCCCCAGGACGAGGGAAGCTTTAGATGCACTGACTCCATGGAAATTACATTCAGAGAAACAGGACATTTTAGTTATTATGGTTATAAGTCAACCATGAAAATAAGTTTAAAAATAGTCTAAGTTGATTATTGTATTTCACAGCAGGAAATCAATATATAAATATGAACTATAGAAATCTAGTGTTAAAAAGTAAGAAACCCAAATTTTTAATTTTAAGAAGACCATCTGAGGCAAAAGCCTGGAACAAGTGACCTGAAGATGGCATGCATGCCACCAAAGGTCAGCGGGTACCGTGGGGGTGACTTTGCCCGCAACTAACCCCCTCACCACCACCCCCGTCCACCACAGATGAAAGTAACACTACCAAGATCCACTTGGGGAGGAGAGGTGGCCAATCTCTCAGAGGAAAAAGGCCTCAAGCCCCTTCCTCAATGGCTTTTATTGGTTTGTAATACACAGGAATAAAGGAGGTAAGGATCAAACATTAGATAACATTTCAAAGAAATCTGAGGGCTTAGTCTGAGTTAGTGTCTATCAGGAAAGGGGGTTGCAGAAACTTTGGGAGACATCCTCATTTCCTGCTTGAACCCTTAACATATGAAGGAAAGCACTCTTAGCAAAGCGGGCTTCACAGGACTTCTAGGACTTCTAGGACTTCTTTCTTATGCCTGATCACCCTGGATCCTGCTCTAGCTGGCAAGGGGCTGCACTGCCTCCCCCATCACAATTTTTCCAGCTTAAGTGGATTAGAGCCAGGAAGTGCTTCTCCCAGAGGACATGGGGACTCGGGCTATGTCAGAATAGCCAGGAGGGGTGGTGGTGGTGGTGGTGCAAGGGTCCCCTCTTTGTTGCAGCCCCCGAGTCCTTCCATGGTAGCCTCCCAAGTGATCATGCCTGGCTTAGGTGGCCCCTCCTCTGAGGAGTCTTAGCTGTCTCTGAGTATCCACTGGGGGTAGGGGAGTAAGTACAGGCAGCGTTTGCTACCAGAGACAAGCTGTGTCCTCTTGTGGCTCTCATTTTGGAGGTTGCTCACTCAGCCTTAGCCATGGGGGGTAGTTACAACTCCTGAAACCAGGCAGAGTGGTTTCAACAATGCATGCCACCAAAGGCCAGTGGGTACCAAGGAAAATTCACAATTTTCCTCAAATATAGTATTCATAGTATAGCTCAATTTTATAAAAGTACATCCATCTAAATATAAAGGTCCTATACCTTTAATTTCTATCTCTCTACCCTCTCTGACTTTATAGATAGATGGTAGATAGATAGATAAATAGACAGACAGATGTGTGCCAAAAATATACTGATTGGTTATTTCTTGATAATGGGATTTGAGAGATTTTTTAATCCTTAATCTGTGTTTTTTTAAATGATATGTATTCTAACCCCATTCTTTTTTACTTCACATAAAGCATTAAAAATACATCAAGGTGCTTAAAAGCATTAATTGTTGATTCTTGAAATCAAACCACCAACATACATCAGAAGGCACAGGCCACAATGTCATTTTCAGTTACTATAGAATTTCTATACTAAGTACTTCAGAAAGTGCTTAAGGAAAAGTCCTGGTCATACTAGTCCTGGATTTATGACTAGTCCTGGATTTATGACTAGTCCTGGTCATAAATCAGATACTCAAACTCAACATAGAGCTTTAAGGTTAATAACTTAAAATTGCTCCATAAAAGAGCTTATATAAATTTTCATTCAATCTTTTCTTTAAAATACCAGCTCTGATGACCTAGTTGATATACAGCACAATCTTTCCCAATACATTTTGATTGAGATTAAAGTTTGAATCTTTATAAAATATTTTTATGATCTACTCATTTTATTGACACATCAACTAATGCCTTTCTTCTTTTTTCACTGTATTATGTAGAAATCATATGTTTCATGTGTATAAGATACAACTCAGTGCTGGCTGGTGTGGCTCAGTGGACTGAGTACTGGCCTGCGAACCAAAGGGTCTCTGGTTGGATTCCCGGTCAGGGCACATGCCTGGGTTGTGGGTCAGGTCCCCAAATGGGGAGTGTCTGAGAGGCAACCACACACTAATGTTTCTCTTTCTCTCTTTCTCCCTCCCTTTCCCTCTCTCTAAAAATAAATAAATAGAAATCTTTAAAAAAAACTTTAAAAGCTACAACTCATTTTTAGTGAGAAACATTTGATAGCACATACGGGAGGTAATAGTGAAGAATTACTGAATAGCATTGGAAGATCGTGGCAATGTCTACAGGTCTAATTCTGCGAGACTTTGAACCAGTGACTCATGTTTTATTTTGTTTGTTATTATCCTAGCACAAACAGCTGGCTTATTTTTAGGACACAGTTTCAAAGATCTCAAACAGAAGGAGTAGGCTGAAGACAGCTACATTCTGACAAAGCTGTGGGTAGAGGATGAAAGGCGGGGAAGGGCCGGGGAAAGAGAACAGTGCTGGGGTTCCAGGTCCCTCATTCTCCCAGGACGCATCTGTGGTCAATTCTGTCACTTCAGTGAAGTCAACTGCTCATTCAGTTCATGTCAGTAGATCAAAAGTGTGAGCTTCTCCAGGCACATAATTCTTCCTCTGCCGGAGGTAAAATCATAACGAAAGAGACGTGAGTTCAGGAGCTGCAGGAGCAGCCCCACAGAATGGGCAGGGCAACATGAGACACGAGGAAGACGAGAGGGAGAGAAGTGTGGGCCCTCACCCTTCCTAACTACATATGAAGACGCTGACTAAGAGAGAATGTGGTGAGGGCAGATACTTGGGTTATATGAGTGTCTCTATTAATAAAAAGCAAAGGATAGTATTTAGCTTTCTTCACTGGGTTTCCAATGGAGCAAATTAGACCAATGTATTTAAACATAATTGAAAAGCCTATGAGCAGAAAATAAAGGATCATTAAATGAACCCTACACAATTTCAGCATCATGGGAATTACGTGGTACCTTCAAATAGCCTTCAGTATTCATCAGCAAGTACTATAGCAACACCCTCTCATATACTGAGAACGACTACTGGAATATAATTCAAATTATCAGAAAATTTAAAACCCTCTGTCCTGTGCATTATATCACATTATTGTACCACTTCTCATTATGCTCACCTGTTACACACACCTTCACCATTTCTCTAAGGGTTTTTACTTACGTGCTCAATTTGCACATTGGCCTATCGCCTATAGCCTGTCTATGACTCTTAATAGGCATGATTTATTGTACTAATTATTCACAGGAGTTTAATTAAGTGCCTTCAAGAATGTAAGATTATGTGTGTGTGTCTGCGTGTGAGAGAGAGACAGAGAGACACAGACAGACAGTTTATTGTGAGGTCTGCTGTGCAACGCATAAAATTTGGGGTGCCAGCAGTATTTCTATTACAAAACAGTTTCCATTTTTCCATTAACAATCTCTCACAGAGGAGATGATTTTAAGTGCGAGGCAGGACACACTGTCATTATTTGTGATCTTTTAAAATAACAACAAAATCAAGGCTCTACAGTTCAATTAAGCAATTGCCGAGATCCCCAGGCATTCTGCTATGAGCCGCTATGTGTTTGTGTCCATTCGCTTATTCAATGAAGCAGAACCTATTTTCCCACTGGACATAGTATGCGTTTATAGGCCCCTGGTGGAAACCTTTAACCTTTACAAGAATGAGCCTAGAGACTATTTCCAGGCTTAGAGTGGTGAGGAAGAAGAGGCCAGAGAGAAATTCTGAAGCAGTTTTGAGTGAAATACTAACATTTCAATTTATCTTTTATAAATACAAGCACACATCCCCAAATGGTGGCCACTAAAGAGGTGCATTGCCAATTTACAAGGGATCTTCTGGGAATCTTCCAACACTCCAAAAACGTAGCAAAACAATGGGCAATTGAAAAGATTTAAACTATTTATAAGATTCTATTAAAAACACATAAATTTGCCATTAAAATAATGTAGCTCAAGGAGATTTGGGGTCAAGTACAGTTTGTGTCTCATTGTAAGTTCTGGACTCCACTTTATACAAGAGGATTGAGTTAGGTTCTCTTATATTGCCTTTCAACTAAGGTTCTGACATTCTAAAGCCATAAGACAAACAGGAAGCAACTGCTAAGCATAGCACAAAAGACTGCTTTATTTAAGTGCTACTCACCAAAAGAAATAAAAGTGTGCAGTTTGAAGAGCCAGTACAGGTAGCTAGTTATAGTACCTGCACACTATTGTACAGTGTATTTTTACGGCCGCCGTGGCGTTCTTGGAATTAACCTCCCCCCCCCCCCATTGGTGGCTGTGGGTGGCCCCGGACGCCCCGAGACAAAGCTTGTCTCTGGTAGCAAACACTGCCTCAGTTTCCTCTCCCTGCCCCCAAAGCTTGGTGGGTAAGTCTCCTCACAGCAGGGAGCAACCTAAGCCAGACTCGATCAAAGAGTGAGCAATAGACCCCTGCCTGCAGGCTATGTGACATAGCCCAAGTCCCCATGTCCTCTGGGAGAAGAGCTTCCTGGCTCTAATCCCCTTAAGCCTGAATACCTGATGGGGAGGGGTACAGCTCCTTGCCTTGCTAGAGAGTGCCCTGGGGAAAAATCTGGCATCATAAAGACTTCCTGATAAACTTGTGAAATCTGCTCTGCTAAGAGTGCTTTCATTCATATGATAAGGGTCAGAGAGGAAATGAGTATGTCTCCCAAAGTTTCTGCAAAAACCCCTTTCCTGACAGACACTGACTCAGACTCTGAAGCCCTCAGATATCTTTGAAGTGTTATCTACTGCTTGATCGTTGGCCGCTGTATTCCTGTGTATTACAACCCAAGAAAAGCTTTTAAAGGAGGGGGCTCAATGCCTTTTTCCTCTGAGAAACTGGCCACTGCTCACTGCCCTTCCCTCTTGAGGGATCAGCCACCTCTCTTTGCAGATCATGTCATGTCTACTTTCTTTCATCTGTGGCAGACTGGTCGCCCCACACTTAATCATCCTTGATAAATTATAGATTGGCCCCAGGATTAGAGGTAAAGTTCACAGGCTTGTTGCAGGGGGTGCAAGAACCCCCAAGACTGCTGTGTGTCATCTGTGTGCACTGAAAAATTCATGGGCATACCTGTATACTAGTTTTCAAATACACTATATGTATATCGTGATGAGTGAATGTGTGATCATTTTACAGTGTTGTTAAATTTCTCTGTAATTCTTAGAATGGTGCATTTTTCTAGTCAACCAGAAAGAAACACCAATTGGGTGGAAGGCCTCAAATATTCTGATAATCAGAAAAGACCATCATAATTTAAAAGGATGGATATTTTTGTTCTGGATTTAGCATCCATATGGAACCAAACTTGGGTATTATATACATACAGACTTAGCCAGCTAAGGGTGTCATAACAAAATAACATCAACTGGGTGGCTTAAAGAACAAAAATTTATTTCTCACTGTTCTGGAGACTGGGAAGTCCACGATCAAGATCCTGGCTGGTTTGGTTTTTGGTGAGAGCACTCTTCCTGGCTTGTACATGGACACCTTCTTACTGGGTCTTCACATAGCAGAGAAAGAAAGTTTTCTGGTGCCTCCCCCTCCTCTTGTAAGGACACCAATCCCATTGGACTAGGATCCCACCCTTAGGACCTCAATCAACCGTATTTACTTCCTAAAGGCCCTATCTCCAAGTACAGTTCCACGGGGCTTCAACACGTGGATTTTGGGAAAACACAATTCAGTCCATGGCACGTATAGTTTCTTTATTAAGTTTTAATTTGTACAAAAGTTCTAGATTTATTAGCTTTGAAAACTCATGTCATTTTCTAGTATTAATCAAAATTGCCATTCAGGCTTTTTTATATAGGAGGACTTTGGGAAAATCCACATGGTTCTTTGTCTTGGCCTATTTCTTAGGGGGAAAAATAAGAAATGACTACTATTTATAATTTTGCAAGACTATGGAAACATTTATTCAGAAACAACTTTTAAAAATTATAACTCAGATGCAAGTTTTTACATATCGACATTTGTCAAAAGTTGGATGGTTTCCTCCAACCAACTGTGAACCATTTGGCCAATATTCTCATTTCTAAGGTAACTGCCACTATCCCCAAATTATACAGGCTGGTATGCCAAAGTGACAGGTTATTATACTTTAATTAGTCAGATTTTTCCATATAAATTTCACTCCTTTATGTCAAAGAATAAAGCTCTTCTTCTGTTATTTTTTTCTTTTCTTATAACTTCTCATGTCCTCAAAATTTTAGTCCTGGAATCAGTCAGTGATTAATAAGCTGTGAACCAAATTTTGTCAGAGGTGTGACTTGACTTACTTACACTTAGAATCAGAATCTAATACTACTTTAAATTTTAAGTATATTTTATTGATTATGTTATTATTGTTGTCCCAATTTTTCCTACCCTTCCTCTCCCTCCTCTATGCAACCACCCCCTTTTACCATCCCCCCTTAGTTCAGGTCCATGGGTCATACACATAAGTTCTTTGGCTTCACCATTTCCCACACTATTCTTAACCTCCCCCTGTCTATTTTATGTCTACCATTTATGCTTCTTATTCCCCGTACCTTCTCCCCATTCTCCCCTCTTCCCTACCTGCTGACTACCCTTTGTGCGATCTCCATTTCTGTGATTCTGTTTCTGTTCTAGCTGCTTGCTTAGTTTTTGTTTTTAGTTGTGAGTTTGTTGTCATTTTACTGACAGCAAAATTTTGTTAAAGGAGTTGTGACACCACTTAGAATCGAATTCTAATATTAATTTACATTTCTAGGTAACACTTTGCAAATAAATTTAACTTTCTAAGCCTCTATTTTCAAGACTATGAAATGAAAAGTAGTAATAAAAATAGTCATGTAACAATACTGGGGTTAAATTCTTGAGATAAACATGCGAACATATGAGGTATATTTGGGAAAAGTACAGCCATTGTTAATATAACGAGAATGGTTTGTGCAACACTGACATAACCTGGCAGCCAAGGAGAGTGGACTGGAATGCGCATGTATGAACAATGATGACTTCACTGTACTAGTCAGTGGGGGTGGTAGATACTGTTGAGTGAGCATGTGTACTTTGTGCCCACTGCATTCAAAATGACTGAGTGAGTAGAGCAACAAATGTACATCAAATTTTGCATTAAGCTTGAACATTCCTCCTCAGGAACCATTTGGACCATTCAGAAGGCCACAGCTATGGGCAACTGGTGATTGGCGGCTTCATCACAACACTGCACCTGTGCATGTATCATGTCTTGTGCAGTGTTTCTGGCAGAACATGAAATCACCTAGGTGATTCAGTCCCCCTACAGCCCAGATTTGGCACCCTGTGACTTCTGGCTTTTTCCAAAATTAAAATCACCTTTGAAAGGAAAGAGATCTTTTAGACTGTTGATGAGATTCAAGAAAATGTGATGGGGCACCTGATGGTGACTGGGAGAACTGTGTGAGGTCTCTGGTGACTGGGAGAACTGTGTGAGGTCCAAGGTGCCTACTTTGAAGGGGACTGAGGCATCATTGTCCTGTGTACAATGTTTCTTGTATTGTGTGTCTTCTTTAATAAGCATCTCCATTTTTCATATTACATGGCTGGATACCTTCTGGACAAACCTTGTATGTTGGAAACCATAAAGTGTTGTTAGGTACTACTTTTGCTTTGACATAAATATCCAGATAACAAGAAAATTTTCAGAAATCTATACTTTTATGGTACTAACATTTATTGAATTATGAATTCTTCACAAATTTCAGAGAATGAGAGTTCAATAGTTTCACCACATTGAATCCAGCTACCACTAGATTTTTGGTGATTGGTTTTGTTTTGAATCCTTTACTTTAAAAATAAGGATTTAAAAATGAGAAAATAGTTAATCACATATTTATGAGAACTGTTAAGTGTAGCTATCACATATCAGCGCATATAACATTTCAAGTTCTCAGTTTGATACATAATATACTTAATCATGCACTTAATCTTACCAACTCAATGAATTACAAAGATTCTAAAGCTCAGAAACACCAAGTATGTTACACGACATCACTTAAATCCCAGGGATATAAAAACAGTTCTGTATAACTTTAGTCTGTGTTCCTTCTACTTACATAACACCTTTTAGGTAGTAACATGTTTAGGATCTCAAAAAAATTACATTTGGTCAAATTGTCTCCATGAAGCTGCTTACTGTGTTTTCTGGAATAGCTCCCTCATTGGCCTGCCTGCCTTTCCTGTTGGTTTCTTTCACTTAATTTTTCCCAGAGTAGAGTATTCCTTTATTTTTTAAAGATTTTATTTATTTATCCTTAGAGGGGAAGGGAAGGAGAGAGGGAGAGAAATATCAATGTATGGCTGCTTCTTGTGCATCCCCTGCTGGAAACTGGCCTGCAACCCAGGCATGTGCCCTGATTGGGAATTGAACAGAGGTTGTTTGGCTCACAGGCCCGTGCTCAGTCCACTGAGCCACACCAGCCAGGGCTAGAGTATTTCTTTTAAAGAAGAAATCTGATCATATCAGTCTTCTCCAGTAAAGCTTCCCATCACACTGGGAATAATACCCAAAGTCCTTATAATTACTGTGCTCGATGCAGCCATCTCCTCAATGCCATCCTCTTCATCACACAGTCTGCACCAAACCTACTGGTTTCCTTGCCTCATCAATATGCCAATGTGCCCCGCCATCCTACTGTGCACCTGCTGCTTTATGCACCTGGAACAGTCCTCCCCTATTCTATCATTCTTTAATTCTTAGTCTGCTGCAATTTCCTATATAAAGTTTTTGATCACACTTTATAAAAATTATCACTCCCCTACCCCCACCTAAAATATCTCTCCCTCTCATCCTGGCTGGTGTAGCTCAGTGGATTGAGTGTGGGCTGAAAGCCAAAGGGTCACCGGTCAATTCCCAGTCAGGGCACATGCCTGGGTTGAAGGCCAGGGCACCAGTAGTGGCCATGTGAGAGGCAACCACACATTGATGTTTCTCTCCTCTTTCTCCCTCCCTTCCCCTCTCTCTAAAAATAAATAAACAAAATCTTTAAAATCTCTCTCCCTCTCTCTACTGGGTTTATCACCATATTCTAGGATCAGAGTGTCTGCTACCTGACCAACATTCAATACATATTTGTTGATGTTAGTGCTTCTTTACATTTCTCGAAGTTTGTTTCTTTGGCTTTATAATAACCTCCTAGAAGAGATGTCACCTTGGAGTATTCTTCTTAACACCAGGGAAAACGCAAAAGATCATACACAAACAACCTAAGATGTTGGTGACTTGAAACAACAGTCAGGATTCTGTATTTCAACCATTTAAAATTCTGTTGAGGTGAACTGGGCTCAGCTGGGTGTTGCTACTCTTGTACAGTGTCAGCTGGGCCACAGTGGGTTTGCAGCCAATTTGCATGTTAGCTGGAAGTTGGCTGGTTCACCATAGTGTTGTTCGCATATTTAGGCTCTCTATCTCCATGTGCCGTGTCCTTCCCAAGGAGGCTAGATTGGGTTTATTCACAAGGCAATAGACTTCAAGAGAGTAAGAGTGGAAGCTGCAAGGCCTCTAGAGGCACTGCTTGTAAGTTGCATAACTTTACTTCCATCCTATTCATTTGATCAGAATGAGTCACAGGCACATCCTGAATTAGAGGGAAAGTAGATTCTACCTCTGACAAATTGTAGAAAATTTTGGCCTTTTTAAACCCACCATGCCATCTAATTTTCTGTTCATCTGTGTTTGAGCTGTTTTGCTACGTGTAAAATGTAGAGGTACTCTGGCCCCCAAGGGATGCTCTATCATTTCCACTTCACTGAGAGACCATTTTGACAATACCCTCTGGGGGATTTAATATAAAAAAAGAAAAAATATCTGTAAAAGTGCTTTCATTTGGCACACAGGTACTTGTTTCAACAATGTGAATTTACTCAATAATGCTTTCTAAATAAAAATTTAAATGCCCACTTCAGATGATAAATTCTTCAAGACTGTATCTTTAGAAAAGAAAAATTTTGTTGACAGTTCTCTTAATTTTAGGTAGCTGATTAGAGGTCAAACAAGGTCAGGGCAAAGGGAGAAAGACTATGATAGATAGTTTCATGAATCAATAAAAATAAAAAAGCAAAAAGAAAAGCACAATCCCTGGAGTAGTTTTGTGATAAAATTACCAATGCTAGATTCAAACAACTATTTTCATAACATGGTTTTGCTGACCTTGCAGAGTCTCTTTCAAATCTATAAAACTGGCATTTATATCTTGCAATAAAATTACAAGATAGCTAGAAATATTTTATTTTAGTGCAGACTGTGAAACATGTTTTCCTTTTTTGCTTCTGTCTCACAAAAATTATACAGGGGGAGATCAGTGTTTTTAGCTTCTTCCTTTCCTAAGAACTAGCTGGAAAAACCCCAAGAAAAATATACACAGGCCAAATTTTCGAGACACTACAGTCTAATGCAGGAAGATGCTATAAAATGGCCTGTTTATTTACAACCATCTCTTTTAAGTGTCACTCATTTAAGCAAACAAGTATTTATGATGCACTGACTATATACGTGAAAGGCTCTGAGTTGAGTGCTTTGAAGGGCAACAGATGTTCACAATATTGTCCTTGCCCTCCTGCAACACAGTGAGGTAATGCACGTACTCAGATATCTCTGTTCTAAACCAGTGTAAGGTCACTCCAGCCCTATTGGCACAGTTACATAAGCCTTCAGAGAAGGAGAACATTTCATTCAGTTTCAGTCATTTAAAGCAGGGGAGGGTGGGTTCACAGAGTTATGATATTTAATGAGGGCCTTCAAAATGATTTGGAATTACAGAGAAAGTCTTGTTTGAGCAACCAGTGGAACAGGAGGAAAAAGCTAGGAAGATTACAGAAACTACGAGAAACAAGACATATGCAGAGGAGTAAGTAAAGTGAAGTAAGTACAGTTAGATGTGCATTTAGATCACACAGTCCCTTGAGTGTCTGAACTTGATTCTGTGTAAGGTGAAAGGTTTAGAAGTAATGGATTAAGTGGACACTCAGAAGGAACAATCTAGAAAATAGAAGGAACTAGAGAAGGGGGGATTAGAATCAGACATTGGTTTGGAAACTATTATAAAAGTCAAGAATAAACTCATTACAGCTCTAAGTAAGTTAGTGAGAGTGAGAGTAAGAGGGAAGGAGGAACTGAGAAATACTGAAGAACACTGAAAACGACACTGAGGTATTTAGTCAGGACAACCAGACAATCTGACAGCTCAGGGTGACTGGTGTCAGTTAACATGTTAAAGCAGAACTAGGAGTACCTATATGTCATTTTAAATGCTAGAAAAAAATACAGAAAATAAATAATGTCATTGGTTTCCAAATACAGTGCACACCAAGGGTCACAGAAGCAGGGACTTAGGAATAACCAGATGTAGATTAAAGGTTTCCCATATTCATAGAACACCTGCATTTCCACCTTGTTTTCACTAAACTTGAATAAATGCTCAAGGTGGCACAATGCCATGAGTTAAGGAGTGCCTTTGAACTTCAGTGGTGGTTCCAACACTTGTCTGCACATTAGAATTACTTGGAGACCTTTTAAAAATTTCAAAGCTGAGGTGATATGCAGACCAATTAAATCAGAATCTGCTCTGAAGAGCAGAGTTGAGCACAATTGTGCAGAAAAGTCTGGAAAACACTGAGTAAGAGCATGTATTACCTATGAGCTGACATTTTCAATTTTCAGCTTGAGCATGTTCTATATCTTACATGACCCAAACCAAGATGTTAGGGGAAAAAACCCTCAATATATCCTTAATGATACAATTTTAAGAATTTCATGTTTTTAAATGTTGATCTTACTACTTTCCAAACTACATGCAGCAAGGTTTATAGTCCAGAGAACTGTAGGAATAATAAACAATCTATTTGTTTGTGAAATGTTGGCTCTTTAGAGTTTCAGCACTACTGAAATTGATCTCAATAAAAAAGGCTGAGCCAGATTTCTTTTCCTTAATGGATATCAGATCTGGAGAATTTCTGAGATATTTTCTGAATGTTTCATAAGCTGCATCTTACATGTCCCAAAGAGTATAAATCTGGAATCCTCACATAGTTTTGCTGCATTAATTTGATGTAACATTTATGTGCCCCCTCCCCCCAGTATATTAGCTTTGAAACAAGTTTCAGGATAAAACAACTTTAAAAGTGCAATGGATATACTGTTTTGAGATATTAACATAATTTCAAAGACTATTAGTTAGTCCACATGTACGAGGAGGAGTCTAAACTCCCCTAGAATTTATTTATAAAATATTGTATTTGTTCTTACATGTTTAAATTCAGTCACCTTCAAAGTACTGTCCATTTGATGCAATGTATCTATCAAGATATTTTTTCTACTGCTCAAAAAGGTTTTGAACTCGTCAATTTTGATGTCTTTTAGTGCTTCTCCCTTTAAAAAAAATTTTTTTTTGGTCTCACCTCTTTCACATCAGCAAAGGGTTTCCCTTTAAGGAAACAAACAAACAGAAAGTCTCCTGGGGTGAGATCTCGTGAACAGGGATGGTGGGGCCCAGGACTCATGCCATATTTTGTGGTCAAAAACTGCTGAATACTCAGCACAGTGTGGACAGGTGCACTCGTAAATCACCCATTGTGAAATGGGCAAATATGTTGAAAGGGCCTTCAGAAATATTTGCTGAAGCCCAACACAGCCTCTCACAACAATGCCAGTTTGTACACTGATACAGATGGGTTCCTAGAACACTCACCTAGTGGGGGAAACCTGTACTACAAGGCACCTGCCCTCCAGAAGCTAATTCTGTTTTTTGGTTTTTTTTTGAGGGGGGTCCCTCCTAGTATAATCACCAGGCTTTGCATAAAAATGCAAACTATTAAACAGTGGTAAGTTGAATGTGACTATACCAAACATAATATTAATATAAATAGCACTTTTAGAAGGAGGTTAGAGTTTGCTTTTGGATGTTTAACTTGATTTACTTGTATATTTTGAATGAAAAGTTTTAAAGAAACTCTTAATATCCTGTTCTCCCATTAGAGTTCTATGTGCATTCAAATACTTGTATAAGCAGAGAATTTCCAATTGCTCATGATTTCCTCTGCCTCAGCTTCCATATCTAACTAGTTCTCTTCGCTAATCTATAATATGAATAAAAGTTGCTTAGCATAGTCATTAGTTAATAAAACAAATTCAGCTAATTTATTGGTAGAATTCAGAATATTAATTAATGGTGAAAACATTAAAAACAACCCAGGGAAAAAAGTGAAGAAAGCTTATATCAAAGTTATCCCTGGGTTTTGGACTTCCGCCAAGATGGAGGCATAGGTGGAAACACTTTACCTTCTCACACAACCAAATCTAAAAACATAAAAAGTTTTATCAACAATAAACACGGCCAAGCTACAGAAAGTTGAACAATACGAAGTCCCACAACAAGGAACCACTCAGCCAGAACGGTAAGAGGGGCGGAGCCAGCAGCGGAGCTGGTCAGGCAAAAAAGATCCCCTGACCCAGGCAGCCAAGGGCAAATCCCAGGTGTGGGGTAGTGACAGGTGGACCCAGTGAAGGCGCAAGGTGGCTGGCTGACCAGAGTCACATTATTTGCATGCAGATAAACCAGCGAAGGAGCGAGCATTGAGAAAGACTGCGAAGGCCCCAGCGGTGGGAAGCAGCAGAGAAGACCGCCATTGCTCCCTCTCTGACCCCGCCCCCACATACAGCCTCACAACCCAGCCACCTGGGTGGCCCCGCCCTGGTGAACAACTAAGGCTCCTCTCCTCATACGTACAGATCAAAACATGGTTCAAGAAGAACTCAGAGCCCCACAGCCCATAAATCTAAGCGAACAAGAAACTGCCAACCTATCAGAGGCACAGTTCAAAACACTGGTAATCAGGATGCTCACAGAACTGGTTGATTTTAGCCACAAATTAGAGGAACATATGAAGGCAATGAAGGGAATTAGAGGAAACGAAGGGAAATGCACAGGAAACCAATAGTAATGGAAAGGAAACTGAAACTCAAATCAAGGGAGTGGACCAGAAAAAAGAAAAAATTGACCAAACAGAAAAGAATGAAGAAACAAGAATTCGAAAAAATGAGGAGGAGCTAAGGAACCTCCAAGACATCTTTAAACACTCCAACATCCGAATTATAGGGGTACCAGAAGGGGAAGAGGAACAGCCACAAGTGGAAACCTTATTTGAACAAATAATAAATGAGAACTTCCCCAATCTGGCAAAGGAAATAGACTTCCAGGAAATCCAGGAAGCTCAGAGGGTCCCAAAGAAGTTGGACCCAAGAAGGAACACACCAAGGCACATTATCATTACATTAGCCAAGATTAAAATGAAGGAGAGAATCCTAGAAGCAGCAAGAGATAAGGGGATAGTCACCTACAAAGGAGTTCCCATGACTGTCAGCGGATTTCTCAAAGGGGGCTTTACAGGCAAGAAGGGGCTGGAAAGAAGTATTCCAAGTCATGAAATCCAAAGACCTACATCCAAGATTGCTCTATCCAGCAAAACTTTCATTTAGAATGGAAGGACAGATAAAGTGCTTCTCAGATAAGATCAAATTCAAGGAGTTCATCATCACCAAGCCCTTATTATATGAAATGTTATAGGGACTTATCTAAGAAAAAGAAGATAAAAAATACGAACAGTGAAAGGACAGCAAACTCATAGTTATTAACGACCACACCTAAAACAAAAACAAACTAAGAGGACAGCTAGATCAGGAGCAGAACCATAGAAATGAAGATCACATGGTGGGTTAGCAACAGGGGAGTGGGAGAAGGAGAAGGGGGAGAAGGTACAGAAAATAAGTAGCATAGACAGTAGGTAGAAAATAGATGGGGGAGGGCAAGAATAGTATGAGAAATAAAGAATCTAAAGAACTTGAGACACGAGGTCATAAACTAAAGGGGGGATGGTAGGGGAGGGGTGTGCAGGGTGGAGGGGAGTGAAGGAGGGGAAATAGAACAACCGTAATGGCATAATCAATAAAAAGAAAGTTATCCCTGGGTTTTGGTCTGGAAAGAACATTGTTACCCCAGGAAATAAGGGAATAAAGTGGAGATAGTGGGAAGGAGGGTGAAGAATAAAATTCTAATGTTTACTCAGAAAGCAAAGAATGTAGTAAATGCTCCTTGGAATCAGGGCAGGGAGAACAGGCACGTACGCACAGGGCCCCGGTGTTTTGGTACAATTAGTGTGAGAGCCAAAGTTCCATGTGGGTCTGCATGAGGTGGTTTTGACTGGATAATTTCTAAGTAACCAGTCCCATATGCAGGACACAGTTTCCCAAATCTGACATGTTTGGTCCCCTGGTAGCAGAGATTTCATATACAGTGTGGGAAAAAAGTAGGTTTACAGTTGTTCACAAGGAAAATAATGAAATTAATGAATAGTAGTACAAGAAAAACCCTGTGTTTTGTGTACTCGCAACCATAAACCTACTTTTGCCCTACCCTGTAACTCATCATGGTCTAGAGGGTTTTATTGCAAAAATAATGCCAACAACGGTTTCCAAAGCACAGAGAGCAAGAGGCATAAATTTCAAAGCCAAGGAAGCAAACAAACAGATGGTCTTGAACACTAAGAAAGGGGTCATTTCCCTCAGATATCTCATTAAGCCATAACATTGTCAGGTTAGTCATTTCAGTCCAGGAGTTCTGGAAAGTGGCTACCTAAAAATAAAATGTTGTTAGCATACTTATCAAGGCATTTATGATACAGAAAAATATTTTGGATCCAAGGTAAAGAATTCACAATGTGATCCCCCAAAAGTAAAAATGTGAAAAAAGTAAAAACAAGGATAACTTGGTGACTTTCTTAAAAAGACACACGTTGTCGAGAGACTTACCTATCAGTAAATGATAGGTATCATTCACTCTAGATAACACATATTTAAATGCCATTACTTCTCAAATAAAAACACTGTCTTTTTGCAATTTGGTTTTATGGCAATATCCATACTCCAGAGGTCACTGCCACAGGGTTTCTGTCTTCCCCTTTTGGGATAGATTAGAACATCTGTTAAGAATCAAAAGTACTGATCACATAACTGCTGAGTCAGAGCCTAGAAAATTTCTTATACTCCGAAAAAGTACAATTTATCCACGAGGACTCTAAGAAAGGTGCGAGGGTACCATGTCAAAGTGGAAACTCACCTTACCCCTGAAAATGATAATAATGAATATAACAAATGAGTATTTCCACAGGCTACACATTCCTTCCCCTTGGCATCGGACTCTCAAGAACTCCTAAGGTCAGTCTGGTCCCCCATGACTGGCTGACGAACTACGTACGAAGCAGCACAGGAGCCACAGCAAGTCCCCGAAAGCATCCCCGGGAAGGGGTGGTGGCGTCTGCTCACATTTCTGATCTTCCGGCCCTTACTCAGAGAGGAGCCCGGAGGACCCTCTCTCCAGTCCCTTCTTGTGCCACTTTCTTTCTCCCACCTTGGCCTTCCTCCAGTCCCTGGAACAAATCTACCTCCCCACCGCTTGTCATCTTCTCCACATGCTGCTTTCCCTGCCTAGAATGCTACATCCCTCTCATTCCACCATTGATGTTTCAATACAAACTTCATTGAAGGTATCTTCCTCAACTGTCCTACTTTACAAGACCCTTCTCACTCCACCTACTAACCCTTCTTTCTCTACCCACTTTGTTCCTTCATGTTTATGATTCTAGATTGATTTACTTTATGTCTGTCTACCCCACTAGACTGTAAGCTCCCATAAGGCACAGTTCATATCTGCTTTATTTACTAAAAAGTACCAGTAATAGGTAGTGATTAAATATTTGTTGAATGAATGGATGAATGAAACTGAGGGACCTTATTGTTTTATCTTGTAAAAAAAGTACTCTGAATCCCTAAATGTTCAGTTTATAAATAAATTTACAACATTTACCGAATAGTAAGCAGAGGGAAAATTGCTAGTTGGATACAATAGTTCCATGATGAATTCTTGCTGAGTACAATTGTGAGTTCAGCAGTTTAATAACAAATGAAATTACTAAAACATAGCTGGTGCAGAAAGATCTAAGTAGAGGTCCGTAGGTCCAGGCATGTGAGAAATGAATGGGGAAGAGTCCCCTGAATGACAGAGGAAATGACCTCTGTGCACAGAGGTCAGAATAAGGATTCCTGGGTGCATGTTTGGGGTTAAAATGTTTGGTTAAAGATGAGAAAAACTGCAGTGTCAATAACAAAATTTTCTCTCTTAAACAGGCTAAAATTCCCATTAGAAGACTCTGAGCAAATAGATAAGATCATATATTTGAATTAAAAAAACATTTTATAACATATCAGATTATTTTAACTATCTTTAAACTATGTTCAGTTTAGCTACATTTAAAAATACTCCCTGAAGTAACTGGTGACTAAACAAACAATTTGTTATTCAGATAGGAAATAACCTGAGAGCTATCTGAATTTTCAAGAAAGCTCCAGATCATTTTTTGTCTTGTCTTTCTACATTCCATCTCTAGCCTGTACTCATTTATTTGAATCAGAGGTCTTAGAATACTGTTTCACCTTATGAAACGACATCTCAGGCTCAATAGGGTTATATGGGTGTAAGAAGAAAAACATCGTTAACCGACATTTAATTTTCTCGCCAGGCATTCCTGTTTACTGAGGCTACATAGAGCTATGAGTGGTTCTTGTCAGCACACGCAAAATGTGGCAGATATGAAGGGTTTAGTGAAACAATTCAGTTTCCAAAATTCCACAGCCAAAATTTTCAGGGGTTGGAACTACTGTTCACAATGAATCAACCATGAACGGAGAGATTCCTACAAAAAAGAGGTTAAGGAATCTCTCCAGTGCCATAGACAGGGGTCCACATGAATGAAGAAAGAGCAAGTTAAAAGTCTGGTCAATGGAAGTGGCTTCTTTTCTTCAAGGGAAAAGCTATCACAAGTTCACTGGGAAACTTGCATTGAGGAAATGGGCAAAAAGAAGATACAGTGTGGGCCCCGCACCGGGACAATCCACGCAGCTGGTCACATGACTGAATACGAGTAGGGTTAACAAAGGGAAGCCAGAGTCAGATTGGAAGGTTAGGTGTTCAAGTGTTGGAAACTTCATAATAACACAGAATCTCTTTACATATATCAGTTATCTTAGTTCATGTAGGCATAAGTACTATAGACCGAGTCGCTTAAACAACATAAATTTATTTTCTTGCAGTTCTGGAAGCTGGAAGGCTGAAATCGGGATGCCAGAATGGTCAGGTTCTGGTGAGAGAACCCTCTTCCTGGGCTGCAAACAGGAACCTTCTCATTGTGTCCTCACGTGGCCTTTCCTCAGTACTGCACCCATGGAGACAGAGGGCACTTTCTCTTCCTCTTTTTATAAGTCCACGACTCCTATGAGATTAGGACCCCAGTCATATGAACTCATTTAACCTTAATTACCTCCTAAAAGCCCTAGCTTCAGATGCGGCCAGAGTGAGGGACTAGGGCTTCAACATATGGACTTGGGAGGGATAGAGTTCAGTCCACAGCACCAGGTGTCACTTTCCAAAGTCAGAGAAAGAGCTACAGAGTGGCGGAGCATGGAAAGTGGCTGTCTGGCATCAGAAGCCAGAAACAGGGCTGTAGGTCCTTATCCTGGCCCCGCCAGTAGTCTGAGCTGAACCCAGGGACTTCCTTATGCCTCCGAAGAAAAGTGTTCTGTGTAAGGTATGAACACTTACAGCTGGTGAAACTTCTATAAAATTGAAGAGACATGCAAAGTCTCAGCCTAAAACTTTTCCCCCCAAACAGTTAGTTATTTGGTTGAGTTTCGTTCTTTGTTTTCCCTCCAAGTCGATGCAGAAATTAGAACTGTTTATGGCTAGTAATTCATGTATACTGAATACTATTGAATACATGGTGCCCATTTAATCATACAGTTTAATTCATTTGTTATTTATTTTTTTAGTAAGCTGGTTATAGACGGAGAGCAGACCACATTTCTGTCTTATTTAAAGTTAAACCTTTATCAATGTTTCAAATATCTTTGACTTTCTAAATTTGTCCTGCTGGAAAGTATAAAATGTTTTAGTC
The DNA here is from genome assembly GCF_021234435.1 of Artibeus jamaicensis. Classification (NCBI taxonomy): domain Eukaryota; kingdom Metazoa; phylum Chordata; class Mammalia; order Chiroptera; family Phyllostomidae; genus Artibeus; species Artibeus jamaicensis. The sequence continues at coordinate 1,829,831 of NW_026521995.1, read as the reverse complement.
ACCCAAGTAAAAAAAGATGATTGCTTGAAGACATGCCATTGCTTAAATTACAGTATTTATGTATAATTAATAGAATATGCAAAAGTTATTCTTTATTATGTCCAAATACTCTTGAAAACTTAGAACATTAAATCAATCATAACCAAGTGGTAGGTTTCTCATAAGTGCAATTTCATGCACTGGAATATTTCTTTCAGAGGAACAAGAAAATAATCTTGGAAGCTTCCTGCAAAATAACCAGCTCAGGTGAGACCTCTAAAACCATCTTCTACTTCTTGTTTTCAATATCATGTTTTCAAGGGAAGCATTACAAAGTTGTCTGCCTACACTGTACCTACATAAAATAAGTTTAGGAGAAAAGCAAGACCGAAGACTTCTGGAACATATACCTAAGAATCATATTGTATTTGAATTTGACTTGACATACTGAATGGTGCCTCTAGGCTGCATGAGGCCACAGCGAGCTGCCTCCTAGAACCTGAGAATTGGATGGCTCTGTGGGAGATGACCTAGTAAGTTGCTATCAATTAAGAATGTAATCACTCATCAGTTTACTATATTATTCTAGCAATAGCATCTTGTGGCCCATCTGACAGATGGGCCTGTGGACATATTTAATTTTGACATCATTGCATTGGTCCACATGTGATTAAGAAAAAAATGAATAAAAAGCCAACACCTAAGTGTTTGACTGTCTCTTGAGAATACAAAGGTTTGGCATCTTACGCCCACGTGTCCCCAACCTGCTGTAGCCAGGCAGCTGCTACCACATCAGGCTGGGCACTCATGTCTGTCCACCACAGTCCCCATACCCCGTGGCTTTCCTATGTCCAGGAATAAATTCTCTTGCAATCAATCATGTCACTGTCTGATGTCTTTTTTTAAACACCTGGGCTATTTCCAGCATGACCCCAAAGACTCAAATTTGCCAACTGAATATCAATCCAGTGATTGATTGTCTTTAAATATGAGACTGAAGAGTTTCTGAACACTCAGAACCCGAACAAGGCAATTTTACTCAAATCTCAGGAAAACAAATTTGGAATGTGTTAGCAATTTTGGAAGTGGAAATCCAATCTACTATATGGAATTCTACGAAATGAAAAGGGATAATCAATCCAAAACAGTGGTTAACACAGACATTTGAAAATGAAATTCAATGACTTCATGTTAGAAGTGGGAAGATATATCATCCATCAAAAAATGGAAAGAGAAATTCCAGAATGATCACATCCAAGGGCGACTTGGAAATCGGACTCTCCTGATCCCTTGTGGGAGGTTAAGAGGTAGATTGCTCTATTAAAGGAAGCCTTGGGCCATGGGTAATTCACCAAGGAGTAAGTGGCTGCAAAACCCTGGAAGGCCCCAGTGTTTTCAGGAGCCCCATGCCCTTTTTTGTCCACCCAATGGTAGAAAATGCCCAATGGCCCCTGCCTATCTAGAAGCATTATGATGCTTGCTTTCAACTGAGAAAGCCCAATAAGCACTCGGGGCAGGTAGTTTAAGGTTCACAGCAATGGCTTCAGGCTTTCTGTCATCACTGGCATGAACAGAGATGATTAAGGTGCTTCTCTGTTCTCCTCTGTGTCTCTAGGCATATGTGCTGTTGCATCATTTCAATTTGTGGTTGCCTGAAATGGGAAGCAGACAGAAAGGCAGCAAAGTGAATTAAAACAGCCACAGGAGAAGCAAAATGACTGGAGTAAGAGCAGAAGCTACAGCAGCTTGCTAAAGCCAATGGACACTTTTCCTGCAAGTACATCCTTGCCTCTTTGCAAATGGCTGGTGGCTTCATTTTACCCTGCCCCAGAGATGGTACAGGGAGTGACAGCACTCACACGGCTGCTCTCTCTTATTATTTTATATGTGGACAGACTTGAATTTGTAGTTCTTCAAAAATATTGTTCAGGAGGTGGGGAGAAAATCTGTGCAGGTAGCATGAGCTTCAATGAATACAAGTAATCGATGGGGGACTCCAGTGGACACAAGAAGGGCTTCCCGATGGGCACTGAGGCTGGACCACTGTTTTTGTGCCCAGGGACAAGGGCATCCAGACTATGGTCATGGTCGAAACACTCTCTGCTCCTCTGTAAGCAGCTCACTCTCTCCTCCCTCATTTCTAATTCTGCAGAATAAAAATGGTCCTCAGGTCATTTGAGTATAAAAACAAACTTATTGCTGTACAAAGAATTCCAGTGGACACATCATCATCACACGCCCCACTTCACTACTCATTTTAATGTGAAAGTGGCCAACAAAACTATCAGGCTTTTTCCTTGGAAATCTACTTCTAGTTCTTGTCACATTCTACTTTACTTATAGTCCAATCCATAACTGAATCTTGGTTTTCTTGGTCAAAAAGGAAGGACAGCCTCTCTATCCCTTCTGGGTTTTATGTCCAATCATCAGTTAAGGATTACTCTCCTTGCATCCAGTAATATTTGCTTCAAACTGATGGATGTTTTATGAACATCAACAAATATATCTAGCCTTGTTTCATCCCTCATGGAGGTAGTCATGTGAATGAGATTTCCCAAGATGGGATCTTTTGAAAAGTCTGGCCATTTCACAGTGATATGGTTCGGAGCAATACCCATGGGGTTTTATTGCCAAACCATGCTTTACATAGACAGACCCTCTCACTTATTCTAGGAGAGAATCTCCTTATTCTTTTCCCATGGGGTTACAGCAATGGAGACACACACAATGGCTCCAGACTACACATATTGTCAGTAGTATGAGTTTCTAGTAAAAGAGATACTTGGTTGAGAAGGCAAATACCCCACAAAGAAAGAAGAAGGGCTGTAATGATGGACACAGACATGGGAGGCCGGCCTCACAGGGATGCGTGTGTGTGCAAAAGGGGAATGTGCAGGAAGAGAGAACTGGAGAACATCAGTTGGACTGCCCCATTGTCATGAGTTCGCCACTGTGTCTCCGTTCCAGTTCTCCCAATTTTGGATCCCATTATTTAAAAGGAATCCATTATGCTTTGATTCTTCTCATCGAGTTCCCTCCTTATCTTCCAGAGCCATAATCTAATGAGTGTAATTGAAGCCTAAGGCACTCACTGAAGCAAAAGGGAGTGTTAGCCCAGCCTCCAGGTAGCTGTATAATTTTTATCATTGTCCTCATGAAAAAAAATGCTGATGACTGGATGCTTGGGGAAAGAAGACACCTAATTCAAGTGTAAAGTAGATGTCTATAGAAGGGGCTAGTTAAGCCGCCATTTATTTTTTCCTCTTATGTAGGAATGATGCACCACAATTAGGAATGATGCACACATGCATGCATGTGCACATACTAACACACAAAACATAGACACACACAAAAACATGCACTTACAAATCACCCAAACTTCCATTGGCTCTGAAAAAAAATCTCTAGTAATAGCAACTCTGCCTACACATAAAGGCTTTTAAAACCTCTGCCTCCAATGCCAAGTTCTTCAGTTTTAATGCTGCAGCTGCAGCCCAAAGGGAGACAATGACACATTGGAATGGTGGCCACTGAGCAGACAGGGAAGATCACTAGGAGAAAGCACCGCTAGTGTGAAAACAGAAAGAAACAAAGAAAATTAATATGGGTCCCAGCTTCTGCTTCCAGGCTGACTCACTCACTGCTGTGTATCAAGCACTATTTCAAAGTCGGAAATCATTTCCTCTCCCCAGATTCTTTATCACCAATGTTTACAAAGTTGGTAGAAAGTCAGGAGGACCAGTCCCACAGTCACTCACCATTCACTGTAATTTACATTCACAAATCGGCAACCAAAAAAAAAAAAACCCAGTTTCCTTTGAAAATGTTTACACATTTTCCTTAAGTAAATAAAAACGCAGTTTTGCCCTGGCTGGTGTGGCTCAGTGGATTGAGTACCAGCCTGCAAAGCAAGGGATCACTGGTTCAATTCCCAGTCAGAGCACATGCCTGGGTAGTGGGCCAGGTCCCCACTGGGGGGCAGGTGAGAGGAAACCACACACTGATGTTTCTCTCCCTCCCTTTCTCCCTCCCTTTCTCTGAAACTAAATAAATAAAACTTTTTAAAAGTACAGTTTTTTTTGTCCTTTTATGAAATTGACTTTACAGAATATACACATTCTCTTTTAAATTTCAAGGTAAGAAATACACATTTGCAAAGCAAAATTTTTTTAAAACCCTTGAAGTAGCAGTTATGATTGTACCTAAATGAAAAATTTAATGTAAACACGTAGAAATCAGTTTTGCAAAGTTTTCTTTCAAATTCCTTTGGCCTCAAGTGGGATCAGTACTATGAATCCAAAATAAGATATAAATACATAACTGATTAATAGATATTGTCTAAAAGACAAATGTCAGTGTGGCCTGTAGTTTTATTTTTTAAGCTAAGGATAGTGTAAATATATGAAGTTTACAAAAGAAAAATTACTTGGAAAAGAGAAACAGTACCACCAGTGTTTAATTCATTTGCTCAATTCAGTGCCATGGATTCCAAACTATTATTTCAATTTAATAGCTCAGGCTTGAAATGCCATGTAGAAAATAGATCAAAACAAGAGTTCCCAGGGGCCGCAAAGTTCAATCCTTCTTTTGACTCTGGACAGATTCAGACATCTATGCATTGTGGGATCACGAACAAAATTGTTTGCTTTTCAGGACACACAGAAAGAAAATCAGAGCAGTCTCTTTATTCTGAACGTTACTACCCATTCTTAAAAAGACCTTTTGCCATTAGATGCCTTTTTTAAATAGAGTGGCATATTACCAATTTGTCTGTGACAAATGCAAAAGAAGCAATGACTATGAGTATACACATGCATGCTCTGTTTTACAGAGACGCTGATCTACCTTCAGCCTGCTCAGGAGATACAAGGTGTGGAATTCCTGTGCATGCTGAGCAAAGTGTGCTTAAAACAGAAGTACAATATCTCATACCTTAAGTTTAAATAATCAGAAAATTTTAAATATCTTCTGTACTTGTAATGGCCCATTTTCCTGTAGACCTCCTAGTCTTTCCACCTAAATCACGACACTAGGCAAAGACGTACGAGACACTTTTGTCAAAGGTCCCTAGAAACTTGTGGGTATCACATAAAGTTACAGGACACCATTGTTTATCACAGGCCTGTATTCCTTATTTTTTCAGTAAATTGGTGCTAAATTATAAAGTGTCTATTAATTTGTTAGATATAATAAGGCAAAGACCTGGTGTGATTTAGTGTACCAGACTGGTATTAGTATTTCTAAACATTAAGTGAGCTCATGTCATGGGGGCAGGCAGATTCGCGATCCCTACAAATCTTCCTGGGAGAAAGTAGTAGCACTAATATTCACCCAGATGTCTTAATAAAAGCCATGCTATTGACATGCCTGTCCCCACTCCTACTTAGTCTTCAAACCACAATCACTTTCATTACTCTATTTCTAATTCTGAAAAAAATCCCAGAAAAAAACTAGTCTCTAAAACATGGCACATTAATATCAAATGAGACTGTCCAGTGAATGACCCCAGAAGCTCCCTCTTTGCTCCCCAGATCCAGACAGTTGAGATCGTGAAGGGAAGTAGAACTCGCCAAACCAAAATATGCCTTTTGAGATACTGGTTATTTTAAGCTGGTTATTTTCAAGAGGCCAAAGACTCAGGAACAAACCTCTGTCCTCCCCATAACTGCCTGAAAGGAATTTAGATAGAGAGGGTCTCGTCCAGAAAGGGGGATTTCATCACAGATAACTACAGTTTCATGTAAATTAAGTGTGACAGATGGGGAGGAACCTAGCAAGGACCCTTTGATCAGTCTCTGTGCCCTGTGGTTAAAGACGGCCCGGCGAACATTTATTTAACCAGCCTTTGCTTTTCCATCTCCATGTGAACTGCCTTCCTGCCCTGTGGAGTCCCAAACCCTAACTCACCTCCTTTTCTCCTTAGCTCAGGATGACATACAAGCTCTTAACTGTCCAATCCATCCTGAGATCTAATATTCATATGAAATCCTTACATATACTTAATAAATTTTCTTTCTGTTCATCTGTATTAAGTTAATTTGATTATTTGTCCAGCCAGAAGAACTTCTAAGCATAAGAGGAAAACTATTTTTCTGGCCCCACAATAGGATATGCTCTCCACAAGGAGATGAACTGACCTTGAACACAGGTCCAACATTCCTTTGGACCTGACAGCCAGGTGCTGGTAGCCAACATTTTCTAGGCCTTCTGAAATGGCTGGCAGGAAGCCTGGGCCGCCTGGAGCTTGATCCTTCAATGTTTACTTCCCTTGTGCAAAGCTCTCCTCACGCTTGTTTAACAAGGAGAAGAAGTGAACAGGATGCGCTGCCCACCCCCCAGTAGCATTATTCCACTGTGGACCACCTCTGCATGGCAGCCACGAGGACAGCAGATGGAAGCATCTGCTGACTTTTCTGCTCTTGAAGTCCAGCCCATACTTAGGGCCACTTGCTCCTTCACCTTGAACCCCTGGCTCAGCGTATGAAGATGGGACACATTCTGGATCAGCAAACCAATTAATCTGTTTCTTCGGCATGAGTTTTCCAAATCTATTAAATACAGATCTGGACCTATGACACTGGGCTCTATTGTAATTTTTTACTGAAAACAATGATTTTCATAAAAGTGTATTTTAACTCTCCTGTTGAACGTTAGTCTGAGCAAAGAAGAAAAATGAGACTTCAAGATGATAAAATAGAAAATTCAAATGAGTAATAGTTAGCTGGTGTTTTCTACATTAGAAGTCCCCTATCACTGTCACTAGTTACTATGAAGAGAGACCGAGGACATAACAGGGTCCTCATGAGTGGCTATGAAACTGAGGTAGGGAAAGCTCGGCAATAATCTTATAATTAATCTCAGGGTCCTGGTGGGGGGAGTTAAATATACTATTTCTCCTTGGACATTGAGAATTCAAGTGTATCATTCACTCTGAAACATAATTCTTGTTCTGCAAATAAATTATGACTAACACACTTAATAATCTTACACCCTGCATGCATCATTCCAAAGACCACTTCCATGCCATGCCTATGAGTAAACTTACTTAGAGCATGAGGAAGCACCACAGAGATCATGCAGTTATTCTTCATATGACTCTCTGAAGGACAGGTATGAACCTGTTTCCATTTTTGTTTCAATAAAGACCTAGCATGTCAAGCAAAGAATACTCTATAACCAAGCAAGATATATGGTACTCTAGTTTAATCCTCATTGTCTTTTTAGAGGATGAGCAATAATTGCAGATCAGTTCTGCCTGCTTTACTATTTTCAGTGCATTTTTTCTTTAAAAACTAAAAGCCCTCATCAATAGTCCGTAAGACAATGAATGGGTTTAAATCAGAAGTTTAAAACTACATGTTTTTGTCAATTACCATAACAGAAAAAATTGAAACAGATTTTGCTGTCAGTTTTCATACAATCTTTACAATGCAGAGGTGAAGACACAGGGCCAGGACCCAACCCCCATGAGATGGGTGCTGCCCGGGGCTGTGGTCGGCTCCCCTGCGGGGAAGGCGATGGTGGGGATCTGCAATCAACCCTCAGAGTCAAGCAGGCACCGGAGGTTGGGGAAAACTTTGTCCACAGCAGCGAAGGTAAGTTAATGATTCAAAATCTAAATCCTCCTCAAATTCCTATGCTCATCCATAGCCTTTTCCCTAACTACGGTCTCATGTCACTCCACAATTCTCGTAATAAAGCTAATTCATCTTCCTATGTCCGGATGTGGGTTGTCTGATGAAATCCGCACTCACCCGAACTCAGGGCAATATTTTAGGAGCATCAGTGCAATCTTGCCTTATCCTGTTTAAAAATTTTCAGTGGCTCCTAAGAATTCCATACTTTTCCTGGTAAACCCAAAACACCTGAATATTAGTGTGATGAACGAAATGCTTGTGTCCCTCCAAATTCATATGTTGCAATCCTAACCCCCAATGCGGTCAAATTAGAAAGTGAAACCTTTGAGAGGTGATAAGGTCATGAAGATGGAGCCCTCGTACATGAAATCAGTGCCCTTATGAGAGAGACCCCAAGGAGCTTCCTAGCCCTTTCAGCCATGCGAGGACACAGCAGAAGAAGGGCCCTCTGTCCGTCAGGAAGCAGGCTCCCACCAGACACCAGATCTGTTAGCACCTTGATCTTGGACTTCTCAGCCTGCAGAACTGTGAGAAATAAATGTTTGGTACTTAAGCCACTTAGTCTACGGCACTTTTGTTATAGCGGCCCAAGGGACTAAGACACTAAGTATAAAGAAGTTTAATGTCCTGCCCCTGCTTTTTTGTGTGCAACTTACTGTCTAGAAATACTGGTATGAGGCCAGCTTCTAGTGCTTTCTTCGTAACTTGGCTCATGTGCCTTCATATGCTTTCTTAGCATTTGTGGAAGCAAATCTGACACCTACATGCATTTGAGAAACTTCAGTTCACTCCTGAGTCAAGTAAGTGTGTTCCTTCAGGACTAATCCTAGTACTCCCTTTGCTCAGCTTTCCATTTCTGCAACCACATACTGCAACCTCTGTGACTGTAACATCCCCTAAACTGGAAGTGTCTCATTAAAGAAATCTATACAACCTTTTCACATTCACCGTAAATAAGTAACAGAGTCGTGCAGTATCAGGTGGTCCTTTTTTTTTCTTCAAAAAAATGTCACAAATCTGCATTCTCACATGCATCTCACATGTAAGGATTCTCTTCCATGAGATCTCTGTGCAGAACAGTGGCCTGCAAAGGCTCCACACAGCCATGTTCTGCTAGCTTTCATTACTGCGATTCTGTGAAATTGGGCAATGTGTTTGATGATTACCCTATATTTTTATTCATTGTTGTTAACGTTCAGATCTCTGAGACACTCGAGCAGAAGGCTTTTTGTTATCTGAGAATATCCTGATGTATCCTCCATCCTGCAAACATACTGCGGACATTCTGCCCAAGTGCGGTATGATGGAATTTGCCTTCTTCTTTGTGAGATAATCATCAAAGCAAGCGCGCTCTTTTTTACAGTAAGCATTTGACAGTGATTTCTTGCCTTTCAAACATATTACCTAGTGACAGAGTGCAATAAAATGTTAGAACACACACAAGAACCAGGTGTGCAGCAATTAGCGACTGCTAACTTTATAAAGGAACATATTTTACAAGTTATAAAAATAAGATGCAGACACAGGGACAATGTAGACCATAAGTGAAGATCAAAGAGAGTTTTCCCCTAATGCATTTAGGAGAAAAATGGCTGATCTCCAGTGTTTAATTACATTTGTCACATGTATCTGATGACCACTCTCAAATGCACCTTCCTCAGGGCTGTAAGACAAACACAGATAATGTAACAATTGCTGGAACCGCCTGCAGTTTTTAACTTGATACCAGAATGGGAAATCCATGTGATGTGCTATTGGTAAGCAACTCAATTTAATCTCTTTCAGAACATTTACATCCTTAAAACTACTAGCTACTAAGTGCTCTGAGTCCTTGCAACTTAAAGTGTGGCCGGTGGTCCAGACACACATGCATCACCTGCAAGACACTGAACTGTCCAGCCGACATTTTTCTGAACCAGTTTGGATCATAAAGCTCCACTGACATGATCCATGAGCCCTATGTTAAAATCCTCCCTTCTTCAAGTCATCTAGGTGCTTGTCAATCAAGACAAAAAAAATCACACTTGATAATTGTTTTCAGAAACCCCTTCATTGTCCCAAGAGATGGAATATGAAGCTCCAAGTACTGCATGTGGAAAAAAGTATGCATTTGGTTCAGTGCCTTAGAAAGGAATTAGGGGGTTGGTGTCTGTGTAAAGTGAAGAACTGTATTTTACCAACACCACCACACAGGAGTAAGATAGTAAAGTTGTGCTTTACGAGAATCAGTCACTCTCAGCAAACACTGTCTGCTCAGGGCCCTCCCTTCTATAAGGCACCGCCCAGTTCTCTGTGCCAGAAGACGGTGGAAGGGCGGCTGGCGGAGAGGTGAAGATACATGCCAGGCTCACCCATGCGTGTGCCCCCGGGTCGCGGGTTCCCCGGAGGCTGCTCACACAAGGCTGTGCTGTGCATGGAATTCTCCTTTCCCTGAAAGTTCTGGAAGCACTTATATTCCCAAAGTCATCATAAAAAGTAGCGCAGGAGTATTGCTTTCTGACACCTCACTCTAAATACCTACACATCAGAGGAAGGCACCATTCTACTTGGCTAAGTGGTTATAGGTCCACAGGATCAGAGAAATTACAAGAAGAAAATCTTACATAAACAGACACTCCAATCAACAGTGGCATTTCTTACTGTTGGATCCCTGCTTGTTCGACCGGAAATACCACTGATTTTTAAAACACCTTTCTATCTTCAAGGGAAGGATATTTTTTAAAAAAATGATGACAACAACAACAACAAACTTCAGTTGGAAGAATTCCTTGGCTGGGATGCCAGGTTTTACAACCCCTCCATTATCTGTTCTTGTGCGGAGCCAGAAAAAAGAGTTACAAATTTAAGAGAACTGTCTTTATTTCATAATGAATCTGTGCCAAAATAGTGAAAAGAAAAGAAATAGTCTTTTCTTTTTTGACTTTGATGAGTGAAAGTGGGATAGAAACGCCAAAAAAGGCAGAAGCAAGGTCGTGCACAAGAACATGTCCTGGTGGCTTCAGTATCACTGGGATGCACGTTATTTTATGAATCACCACTGTAGCCAGGGCACTTGGGCAAAATAATTCTGATTCCTGAGATCGACTATGGGAGCCTTTCAAAGAAAAAGCACACAGAGTTGTTCATGCTTATTACTTGTAATGAGCAACATAAAGCAAAATGCTTTTATTCCTAAAGATAAGAAAGATCATGTCCCAAGGCCCAGGACAGAGTGGTCACTCTATAACCATTTGGTTCCTTTTTTTTTTTTAGTCATGTTTCCCTCAATCCAGGAGAAGTACTTTCTCCCAAAAGAAATACAACAGTGTTCAAAAATACTATTTCAAGGGCCAGAATAAATACACTTAGCAGAAAAGTTTCTGACATAGGCTTTTGTTTCCAGCATTAGTGGTGGTGTCAAGAAATGATTTGTGAGACTTTAGATCCCCAATCATCTTTATCAAAGATCCCCAGAACCCCATCAAAAGAAATAAACTCTCAACACGAAGGCAGTCCTCTTGTTGTACTATCTAGCTTCTGGGAGACAAGACCCCTTCCAGCCAGACTGAAGTGCCAAAGCCGCTCTCACCTGACACCTGGGTGCTGCCGCTGTCCGTTTTCCTGGCCCTGTATATCAGAGAAAGCCAAGTCCAGTAGAAGTGCTAAATCTGAGGGGCTGGCAGGCCTGAGGTTGAATACTGGCCTCTTTGCTCATTAATGGGAGTCCTTAGGAAGAACACTAAACCTAAATTTAAAACTGCCATCATGTAAAAGTCACTGAGATTACCAGTGAACCCGGGGAAGCAAATCTCTCTAGGCTGACGTGGGGACGATCCGTCGTACAATGCCCAGGGGACCTTCACACCACGTGAGGACCTGGCAAACAGCTTCCTGAACTGTCCTTGAATTTCCTTTTTACTGATTTGGAATCACTGATATGGTGTGTTCTCCCACTGTTAAGATAGAAGAAGAGAAAACCAGCTGGATAACAAAGTCACAGCTATAATAACAACTGGGATTACATTTTGAAGAGTGTAATACATCCCTGAGCAAAGAGATTTCCTATTTCACAAGTGATTAGGAAAATTCAGCAACCTGCATGGAGAGCACAGAGTCCTAGGAGTCTGTGTTCCCCTCTTCCAGGCTCAGTGGGCACAGCTCTGTGCAGAGAGTAAACACCTCAGCTTCTGTTCAGTTCTCCTTTATGTTGCACCCTAGCTAAAGAGCTTCTCAGGGAAGAATAATGTTGCCTACTCTGTGTTGCTATAACAACACAGTTGCCAAAATAGTAGGCACACTGCAGGAGTCAGAAGAGCCTCTTATAGATAGTGTGTGACTTCTGCTCCTGGCACATCCTCTGCTGGCTGCTAAGGGGCCTGGCTGAGGCCACCAGGGACCACCAGAGTCCATAACTAATTAAGGAGATGGAGAGGGGTTTTGAGGACTGCAGGGCTCCTCACATGCACAGACCCCCACTGGCCTGTGCTTCAGATCTTCTGAAGAGTCCTCTCACTAATGAGGGAACAAATGGGGCCTTGATACTATTGGCAGGACTGTGTAGTATCTGTTGCATGGAGTCGAGTTTTTTTCCTAAATAATGAGTAGTTCAGGGCAGTAAAAAGAATGATGCCTGATTCTTAAAAAAGATTAGGTCTGTCACCTGGAAGAAGTTAGAAACTAAAACTTTGGAGAAGAGAATATACTAGCAAACAATGGCCACACCGTAGGTGACAGCTGAACCCTGACCCCAACCTCTAGAGCAGCTAGTTCAAGGGAGTCGGAACACAATCCAGGCAGCAACTGGCCGACAGTGGGCAGGACCCCGGTAGTAACTGACAGCTTGCCTATTTTTTTTCACCTTGCATCCAACTCAGGGCCAGCCACAGAAAGCCACACGCACTCCTTCAATCAGTCTCACGAGATGCTGTTTTCAGTACCCCATCTCCAGCTTCTCCAAGTCAGAGCTTATGTGATCTTTCTCTTTTTAACTGAAACCTTTCCCATTCCCCTGACTGTTTTAAGCCTCCACCAAAGGCAAGTGATGGAAGCTGGCCCCTTTGCCATGGCAAACTGAATAAAACAGCTCTTGTTCTCATTTGGGTGGATTTTGCTCATTGCCGTAAGAGTTATCTGTTTGTTTTTGCTATATCCAGCACAATAACTAGTTCAATTTTATGATTTGCAATGCTAAGGACTATGGAAACTTAAGCAACGCAATGCTACCCTTGAGGCCTCTGGGACACCCTAAAATCTACCTTCAATCTGCCCGCAGCAAACTTCCAGACTCACCAAACCCATCTCCAATGCCTTCCCACTCCACTCCATAGCTCTATCCATAACAAAGAATTACTTGCAGTCAGAGAATGACCAACCATGCCAGTTTCTCCAGAACTGCCCCACTTTTGGCACTGATGGTCCTAACCTCCAGGCAACCCCCAGTTCTGGGCAACCCAGGAGAGCTGGTCATCCCGGGAGATGCTGCGGTGTGCCGTGCTGTTCTGCAACTCGGTCACTGAAGATGTAATTCACTCCACCAGGAATCCTCTTTTACCGCCCACAGGACATCAGCCTGGGGGCTCCTCTCAGTTTGTCAAGCCCCTGTCTAAAAGCCCACTCCTAGAATTAACCTCTCTGACAACAGCCCACACCCCCCACCCCAAGCCGATGATCACTCCCTCCCCCATGCCTGCCACGCTACAGCCTGTACGATTTTTGTCCATATAACATGGCACTTAGACCCTCCTACACAATACAGTCCTCGCAAGCAGCTTCCGTATCCTCTTCATCACTGTGTTTTCTTACCGTCATCACATACCAGAGCCCAGGTGCGTCCGTTTCATGAGTAAATGAATATATGGTGACTGAATGGGTTAGCTATTCATTCATTTGATATCATTATAATTACTTATTATTGAATTCCTAAATGTTAACAAAATAATTATTTACTAATGAATTAAATTGATCCTTAGTCCAAAAGTTCTAGGTTGAGCTGAAGGAATAGCATATGCTGAGTGCCATACAAGAAATATATTCATTAGTCCATTTCAATTGCCTGGAGTACCTACCTCGATCTGGGTGGTGTTGTCCTGGCCATCGTCCAGCAGCAGGTCTGTGAAGCTCCTGGGCTCTGGGGAGTCTTGGCCCATGCTTGCTCGGTTCGTGTCCACGGCCTTGAGGGAATCCGTGTTCCTTTTCCACCGGTGGCTGAATGCATGTGTGTCTACTTCTATCTCCTCTTCTGCCTGCGGGAGGGCCTGAGGAACTTGATGTGGCCAGTCTGTTTGAAAAGAAATAAAATGAGGTATTATTACTTGCTATGAATCATACACACGCTATCAACTTGAGTAGGAAAAAATTCTGCCAGTCAGGAAAACAGAAAACTAACTCATACAGGTGAAATCTGTTTCACTGCCATATTTTGAGCTGGTATGCACGTCTGTGAGTGGAATGCGATTTTAAGGCACATCACAAGTTGCGACAGCGGTTAACGTGAGATGCAACAGAGTCTCTACAACAGATGTGCAGCCCTAGAGCGATGCATTTTTATTCCCTTTCTTCCTTGCCTTCCACGCACACTTCATACACACTCTCCAGTTGTTCTGAGAAAACAAGCTGTAATCCAAAGGAATGAAAACCAAATGATTCTCAGTCCATTTGAAAATAAAAGTCTGACCTTGCTAACATTCGAGCTTCTCTTTGTTTCACGTGAGTTGTGCTGAACAGCAATGAGACACCAATGTGTTTGAAGGGGTTAAATAATACATGGAATGATCTTCATGTAAATGTGCTAGCCTGCCTTGTAGAGTCAGACCTGGTTCACTGCCAAAGTCATTTAATAAGCACCACCCTCAGGAAGCATCACACACGTTCTTGTTCACTTGTGCTGTTCCTCCTTGGAATCTTGTCAGAGAGGCAAAGAATGACAGTGATAGGCACTTAGAGAAATAGATGGGGAGGCAAGGAGATCAAATCACAAAGGTATTTGAGAGCCACCTGCAGGGACTGGCCCAGCTCATCCTGCCACTACAGGAGGGAAAATTAAATTTAATCATTATTCCTAGTCTTTCATTTCAGGAGGTCAGCAGGGGAAGGTGTAGCACAAGCATGAGAAATTCAGTTTCTAAGAAGAACAGCCCTCTTCCACACAACTATTACCAAAAGATAGGAATCGACAGCCGTTATAACTGGCAGGATATGGCTTCAAAAAAAGCTAAGGGAGCAGTGATTTAATTATAACTGTGATGTTCCTCTCAGTGCAGGAACATTCCAAGGAGCCAAAATGTATTTAATGTGGCTTATAATACCACTGAATCAGCTATTTGCAACTCTAATAACTAAGGTAAGCCTACCAGTACTCACCACAGGCAAATGTTCTAAAATATCTCCCTTTCACCTAAAAAAAGTGGTAATTCTAGATGGAGAGACTACTCTTTGGCTTCATTGTGAGAACTTGAAAGATCTCCCACTGCCTGATGCTTTAGTGGACATGGCTTAGAGAGAAACACTACCACAGTGTCGGCAATCTAGACCTTTCCATGGGCTTATAAAATAATAGAATTAAAAAAAAACCCCACGGAGATGGGAATGGTCAAGAATGCCACAAAAATCACAAGAATGAAGCTCTGTGTTCAATTCATAGCACTGTTGTAAGGCTGAAAAGAGTTCATGTACTTTAAGAGGTGCTCACAGTTGCCTCCCAGCCTCCAGGAAACATTTCCTTTTCACACTGCTGTTCCCACTGGCATTTGAACAGTGCTCAGTGAATGTTTGCTGAATGAATAAATGAATGAGTGAATGGGTGAATGAACTGTTGAGAGTCTCTTTGGACCAGGGAGAATTGCATAATAGGAGAAATACTATACAAGGATTCAGGAAACCCTGAGTGGAATTTTTCCTGTTATGTTTGTTAGATATGGGTCTGGCATAATTCACAAAACTCTCTGTGCTTTAGTCACCCTATATTTTAACTCGGAATGAAAGTACCTCACCCGCAGAAGCAGAGGCCACTCTTCCTGAGGGTGTGTCAGGCTCTAAGACCTGATTCTAGGCAGAGAGCTGCATAAAGCAATTTGATTTGCTTCATTTATACATTCTGCCTCAATACCCAAAATGTTCGAGGCAGCTTACAACAAAAGTAAGCAATGAAAATTTTATAACATCTAAACTAAGACCTCCTAGCACAGCTCTCAGGCTAACTTTGGAGTTGTGCATTTGCCTTGCACCGGGGGTGGCAGCTGTCTGAGTGCAAGTAGTCATAGAGGGACCACTGAAAATCTACAGAGTCCTTGTTAGACACCATCTAGACAAGAAAGTAGAAAATGTAATGCAGCTAATGGATTAAACGGTCCTAGATATAAAAAAATTTTTTTTAAATCACTCAAAAGGAATAGCTTGAACCAGAGGTATTTTCCTCTGTAATGTAAATTAGGGAAAATATACTGAAAACTTCAAAGACTTAGACTTTATTAAAATCTTCAAAACGGAATTTCAAAGCAACCCTGGGTTTCTTTTAAATTGGTATTATTGTTGGCTATTAGTTGACTGGTAATAATTTTATCACTATCTTTTCAGATGTTTATAGCACAAGACAAATATAGCACTTTCCAAGATGCCTGTCAGGCCAGTAATGGCAGCCGAGCTCCTGAGGTCCTGGCAGAGCAGGGAGTGGACGGAATGACTAACATTGGGGGAGCAGCCATCTGCATAGGGATTGGATTTCTCAACTTCCTGAGTGCCCTCCCCTTTCTCATCTGCTCCACGCTTTCTTACCCAAGGGAAGAAACAAAAAGGAGTTGCAAAATTCAGAGAATCTAAAGTCCAAACTCCCCATGGTAAATTAAACAAGGAGGCCACTCCACAGACTGAGCTGGTACTGACATATTAGCAGCCAATGCAGTAGGCAAACCCAAACCTACAACTGTACATTCCTCAAGATTTAAGAATCAAAACCTAAGGAAACCAGGCACAAATGGCCAACTCTGCTTTCCCAAATCAAGCAGATGCTTAAGCAATAACCAATCAAATAGTTTCCTTACTCCTACCTTTTCTTCATAAGAGTCCCTCCCCTAGCTCCTGTCCTTAGAGCGCTCTTGGTCACGTCTGGTTTGGTGCCCCCACTTTGGAATCAATTACTGCTCAGGTAAAGCTGACATTTTTAATATGCTGAACTCTACCTTTTAACACCACTTAGGTTGAAGTTTGGGATGTTTCATTAGTGTGTCTCACTCTTGTTTTTGCAGTGACCACTCAAACTTTGTCAGCAGGATTACTGGGGGAAAGGAAATTGAGCAGACAGGTAGGCCTCTTGTGCGAAACAACGATAAATGCTTCCTCTAGCACTTACAAGGAGGGGTAGGTCTCCACATAGCTGTGCAGTTTTGGTGTTTTTGCTTTTAAAATTTTTAGCAGGGTCTTATAAATTTTTTTCTTGCTTTACTGTCATATTGGCTATTACAGTCATTGATTGGTTTGTGTCCATCACGGATGGCTTGCTCCTCCTGAACTTCGCTGCCTTAAACTGCGTAACTGATCAAAATGGGTCACTTGCTAGCTCTAACTGTATTTACAAAAACATAAACAAAAAACTAAGAGGACCCAAGAGTTTTGTAAGGAGAAAACTGGTGAGCTTTAGGTCTTGGAACACCATGGATTTTCTTTTGGTTGCTATTGTAGAACCAGTTCTTTTTCTCTGTTTATGTTACTTACAAGCACGACTACCCAATCATCCACAGAGGATGTATCTCTACATGTTCTTAATTCAGTAGTATGTGCTTCATCGAGACTGAAGTGTAAAATTGGCTTAGATGTTGGTCCCATTTCAGAATCGTTTTTAAAGAAGTCAAAAATGGGTGTTTTATAGGACTAAAGACTGAGAAAAATTGCCAAAACCAACCACAGGCTGGTTTATCTACACTGTAAATTATTCCTATACACTTCATGAGCTTTCAAACTGAAAAATTTTTTAAATCACCACCAAAACAAATCATTGGAAGCAAGATGAAGGGATACGTGTAATGGAATTTTCCCTCCCAGCTGCAGTGAAAACAAAAGCAACAGGAAGCATCTTTGAACTGTGTGTCTGAACAGACCGTTTGCTTTCTGTCCACTGTATGTTAATTAAACCGCCATCCGAAAACCTTCGAAGGTAGTTTTCTCCAACATATTTTGCTATAGTTGTTCATAGCTCATGGGAATATGAAATGTATCTAATGACTCCCATTTGGATATTAAGAGAGAAAGCTTAAAGACATATTTTGTGTATATAACAAGTAAGTTGATTCTAACACATTCTTGAAGTATTTTACTCAATTAAAATATCCAATAAACTGTTACTGAAGAAGGTTCTTCATTATATTTCAAATAGAACATTACTATGAAACTCAATAATGTCTAGTTAATGAAAGTAAAAGAAAAAACACATGTATATTCTCAAATTATTTCATGCAAACCTTGCAAGTCTCTTTTGTGCCATCATATACTGTAAAATGAAATAATGTAAAATAATATTAAAGCAAAAGCAAAGAAAACTGTACTTAGCTGGATATGTTCATATTTGTGTTACCTTAATGATCGTATTTAAATACTTTGCATTTAATTATGACATATCTTGAAAACATCTTTAAACCCATTTCTTAAGTCTTGCATACAAATCATATGCACAATACGCATCAAACCACCAAGAAGTAATCACATAAATCGATGTGGATCTTATGTAATTAGGGTCCATCAAAACTGAACTGTTGACAAGCACTTTAGTCTACACTTTACAAGGGAACAAAATCACCTCTTTGAATCCTCCACAGAAACATTAAGATTTCTCACTGCAAACAGATTTACTGGCTAGAATCACCTGAGAATAGGTAAAGTTATTTGGCTAAGGTAGACTGCCATATGGCTTTGCATCTCAATTTATTGTCACAGTGAGGAGGGAATTATGTCCTTGGTTCTAATAATGAAATGACCAGGCAGTAGACTTGGAGGTTCTGACTGATAGCCTTACAGAGTAAGAGAGCGACAAAAGAGAAAGCATACAGAGTGTTTTGTTAAGAGATATTAAAGGGCTTGAGTAGGACGCAGGCATCCCATTCTTTTTCAGCTTCCTGTGTAATTCTTTGCACCTTCATGGTTGAGGGCCGCTGCTCCATGTCCCGCTTCCACCACGGGAGCCTTAGGTCACATCATCACCATCTTTTGCCTCGTAATTGGTCTGTCCTCAAACTCCTCCTTGTCCAATCTTGCTACCAGATATACTTTTCAAATTTATTCACATCTTTCTTCTGATTAAAATCTCTGATGGTGCCATGTTCCTGTCCCAACCAGTCTCCCCGGTCTCTGACTCCCCATCCGGCCCTGTGCCCTCACCACACAGACTTTCTCAATGATCTCTTCACTGCAGTGAACACAGTTACTTCTGCACGGAGAAAAAGCCTTTCCTCATGCCAGGCTTTGGGAATCCCACCATTCCTTCAAGCTCCAGCTCAGTGACTGTCTTCATAAATGAAGCTTCCCCTGACTTTTCCAGGCAGAGCTAGTTGAGTTTCATTTTATAATCTAAATCCTCTTTTACACTCTTCTGCCTCCCTCACTTGAATGTAATATCATGCAGAAAAAAGTTAACACAGCAGGCCTGAGACTGATATCCTTAGAAAAAATTGTATTTGCAAGGCCCTTGGCTGGCATCTGAGAAATTAGAATTAGTGAGGGTTCCCACCATTCCCTAACAGATACAAGTAGCTCACTGTGGCTAAACCTTTTGGGTTTACCCAAACAATATGGTTTATGCTGAACACCTGCCTTCCTGCTGGGACTCTGGAATTGGGGTATGTACTACGTAGAAGGCAGTTGTATGCACGGCCCTCATTAAAACACATTGGGCATTGAGTTTCTGATTATCTTCCTTGCTGACAACACCATTTCACATGTGTCGTCACAACTCGTAGCTGGAAGAGTTAAATCTCTTGTGTCCTCCTGCTGAAGCAGGCTTTTGGAAACTTGCCCTGGCTCCCCAGAGTGCCTTCCCCCCTGTGCAGACTCGGCTTTATTCCCTTTTCCTGTAATAAATTATAGTCATGGGCCCAACTATATGCTGAGTCCCGTGAACTTTTGCAGCATATCCCCCAACCTGGCCTGGAAGGTGCCTGATGCAGAGATGTTTTAGAACAGGAACTCTCACCTATATTTTTTGTCTTATCAGTGTAAGGATTGACCCTGACATACAGTAATTATCTCAAGTTTTTGCACAACAAATAAATGAATGAAAAAATGAATGATTGGCTAGGTTCCTGTTCATTTGAGACAGCATCTTAAAAGTTATGCATGCAATTTCTTGTCCAACTTTTTAAGATTTTAACCGTGTTTCTGAATAGTGGGATAACAGGGTGGAAGAAGGAGAAAACTATGGGAAAGCAAATCTGTAACAGCTCTTATTTATCTTCTATGAGTTTGATTCCAAAATAGCCACTGGCCAGTTGAGTGATGTTCAGCAACACTTAGTGCTGCAGTTCATCATCTCTGTGTTTTTCTGTTAAATGGGCTCAGGAAGAAATACAGCATATGTCTCGGAAGAATGTGGGCATGGCCCAGTGCAACCGAGAAGCTATGGAGTAGATGAAACAAGGACAATTTTAGTTAAAAGCAGAAAATACATGAGAATTACTCAAGAAGTTTGATGCGGAAGAGCTCAGCCTCTGAGGCAGAAAAGCATGAGAGCCATCACAGCCTAACTCTAAGATGTGCGAGCCTGCACACCCCTCTCCATTCGTCCCCTTCTCTGACTTCTGAGTCATTGTAGGGTTCTTGGTCACTGTAAGGCAAACCTCGGAAGAATATTAGGCAGTGTAAGAAAAATATATGAAAAATTAAACATAATGGGAAAATCTAATCAAACAGTCCAAATGGGTGTGGGATCAATTTATACTTCTAAAATTTAGTAATTTTCTAATTTCTAATTTCTAATAATTTCTAATTATTTTCTATAAAAATAATCAGATATTTAAGTTTTACATAAGAACGAAAAAGTATCCTGTGGAAAATATACTCAACTTTATAAGCAATCACTAATAAAGTTTAAAACAATTTAAAAGTACTGCTACATTTTAACTAAAGTATAAAAATAATAGAAAGATTAACACTATGTTAAGTTAATGGGAGTTATTATTATATTGCTTTTAACATAAGTTAATAATAACAAGAACTAATTTTCATTTAGGATCAATTAAATGCCAGGCACTGTTTTAAACATTTGCCTACCTAAGTGCATTTGGCATGTAGTATTATTAGCCCATTTTACATATGAGGACACTGATGTATATGAGAGGGTAAGTGACAGACTAGGAAAGTAACCAGAGCTGATCCAGAGGCTTATAGTCTTAACTATTATCTAATCCACCTGTGATTAATCTTTCAAGGAGTCAATGTAGCATCCTGTTACAAAGTCTAATGATACGACAAAAAGAAACAATCTAAAAGAAAAAGATTAAATCAGACATAATGAGCTATTTAAAGCAGCAAAAATATGTAAACAAGCCAGCATTTGAAAGCAAATAAAGAATACAATATCCCTCAAACTGACTTACCAATAGGAATAAGCTAAACAATATTAATGTAAAAACATAGCAGAAAGTAACAGCATATTAAGATTGATCATATTTTTATTATATCTTGAAAGGTTGGGAAGTACTTAAAAATAAATAATTAATCCTCTTGTTAATGGAGAATTTTCTATTAACTGCCTAGTAGAAATTAAAAAAAAATAAGTTCCTTCAAATAGATTCCAGCACTTGTTTCACTGTGATTTAACCTGCTGTTTCATAATAAAAAGGCCAATTGTCCAATAACTCAGACCATTCACTTGATTTTTCAGATTAAGTTGTCAGATTTGAAGAATTAAACTCATTTTCACAGGAACCATAATCTGTAATAATTCCTAAACAGAAAATAGTATTTTCTTAAATCTGAGGCTCTATCTTTTAATAAGATGCTTGGGATTTGCTGTAGAAAACACTGTCATGAACCAGCACATACATGGGATTTGTAGGTGTGTGACTTCCTGCCATCTGTCCAATCAGAGGGGGCCTCTGTAGCCTCCCTCCCAGCTATCGCAGCCTGTCATCCACAGCTAGCTAGATCTGAACATATTTAGGAGTATTTTGGATCAAATAGTAAATATTCAATATTTGTTCTCAGGTTTTCTATTTACCGCGCGAAAATTAATGCACTGTGAGAATTTAGTCTCCACAGTACCAAGAAAAACCCTAAAACTTATTTGGTAAAGCACTTTAACACTTCTATTTATCATTAGCCACGCTACACTACCCTTGTGTTGTGCATTGAGAACAGGCTACCCACAAAAAGCTCAGTCCCATGAATGAACATGTGACTCTGCCAACTAGGGAAGATGGAAAATTCTATAAACAAGGACCAATCATGCCAATAGCAACACTAAAGAAAATCTGAGTCCTCTGAGCCAGAACAGACCAGATGGACTCAATTGTTATCATGGTGTCCAGTGTTGAAGAGATGTCCAAATGCCTAGGGCCCAAATCCCTGAGGGCCTTCAGTTAAATCATGGCTGCCAGACGTCTGAGAGACTCCATCTCACTGAACAGGGCTATCGGGCCATGTTCAGCCAGAGGGGCCAGAATCTACAATGGCCCAATGTAGGGCTCCGGCTGAATGAGCCAATGGCTATATATGAAAACCAACCAATGCATTACTGTCAGGTTATGTTTTATAAATATTATCTAACTTAAATTATATAAATCTTAACATTATCAAAATAGCATCTAATTTCTACAGGTTAAATGTCCTCTACAGATTTGTGTGGACTTGGATAAGAGGCCAATAACATTTTTAATTTCTTCACCACAAAATTATCTCTGTTGTTTTTTTATTTTTTAAAAGATTTTATTTATTTATTTTTAGAGAGAGGGGAAGGAAAGGAGAAAAAGAGGGAGAGTAACATCGATGCATGAGAGAAACACTGATTGGCTGCCTCTCGCATGCCCCCAACAGGGGACCTCAACCCAGGCATGTGTCCTGACCAGGAATCGAACCAGCGACCTTTAGGCTTGCAAGCCAGGATGTTATAACTGTGTAACCTCAGGAAAGTCCTGGACCTTCTGGGCCTATGTTTCTTTATTAAAAGATGACTTTAGTAAGTGGAAGACATACTCTTAGAATCAAAATCAGCAGTATTTTTCTGAAATTTGACTCATTCTAAAGCTCAAAGTGAACAGATTAATAGGTTAACTGTACCCCAACTCCCTACCTCCCTGCAAAGAGATGAGCAATGCCCTCCATGTAATGTAACAGCTGGGTCAGCTGTCTGTCTGACAAGGCCTCCAGATCTGCCTCAGCCCTACTGTCTGGTCTGTGCCCATTTGACTGACTAAAGATTATTAGTTGCTAAATATTAAATATCATTCCTGGATAAAGGTGAAAATAAAACTGCAAAATCTACATTTATGAGCTCCCTTCTTCTGTGTGCTAGTGTTGAAAATACAGGATAAACAAAGAATTGTCTCCAAACGCTCTAGTTGGAGACTCGGTCATTACATTAAACTCACAAGCACAACAGCAAGCCATGAAAAAATAGTAAACAGAAAACTGTACTTGAACAATAATTAAACAATTTTTTTTAAAAAAAGAAAGAAAAGAAAAAAATAGTAAGCAGAAAAATAAAATGGTCCTCTATTATATAAATTTAAAAGGTCAGCAGAAAAACATCAACAGCATATATCATGATTAATACTGTGTATCTATTTAATTTCTGATCTACAAAATGGCAACCACATATGGTATATCTTAATACAAATATATATCAATGAATATACCAATAAATTTTATTAGTCCTCAATTAAAAAATTTGCAAATGCCATAAAGATAATTCCCAGCAAATTCCATAAATAGATAATTCAAAGGAAATATAAATAACTAATAAATATATAAGTTGTTTAACATTATAAGAAGTCAAAGAAATGCAGTAAAATACAATTGTTTTCCCCACCAGATTCACAGAGATTTATAGTCAAATCGTGCCTGTCAGTATTTGATAGCATTTTTTCTGAAGCAAGTGTTGTATTATCTAAAATTCATAGTGGGATCATAATTTTCATCAAAATTTTCTATGGGAAATTTTTCAATCTGTAGTAAAGCCTTCTAGGATTTGATACTGTGGAAATATTCTTACATGTGCAAAAAAAGACATGACTATATACAAACTGTACATAGTCTTTGAATTGGGTAAAATGTATATGCATATATAATTTGTATATTTGTGTATAATTTGTGTATATTCCTATATACAAAAAAGGGTAGAAAGAAATACCTTATGGTATTAATAGTACTTTTCTCTGTACTATGTAAAATAGCAGTAACTAGTTTTTGGTTTGTTCTTTTGACATATCTTTATTTGAAACATTTTCTACAATGTGCCGCTTCTGTAGTGAGAGAAAAATAGTCCTCAGTCTCTACTTTCTGAAGGTCAAGTTCAAATATTCCAATTTGGTTAAGGCTTCATCATTATCAACATGTCGTTCTCCTAGGCAGAGTTTTTTTAATGTGATCTCATAGAACCTCTCTCAAACCTACAGCTCTGTTCATCTCATCACATTGTAATTATTGATTAAGTGTCAGTTTTCCACAAACTACCATGAGCTCAGCCAGGGGAGGTGTCATTTACTCATCTCTGTGCTCTTTTCGGTTATTACAACAAAGTTCACTGAAACTGCCCAGGCTGCCCCGACTGTTTGTTTCCCCAGGATATGTCACAATGTAGTTGGGACAGTGACCTGGCATTTCCTTCCCATCACGGCAGCTCTTCCTTAAGACAGTCTTCTGTCTCTGCTTAACATTCTTAGGCTTGAATACTTAGATATGCTGACTTACTTCTTCTGAACATTTAGAAGCAGGCCTGCCAAATTCTGTGCAATTTCCTATACTTTTCTCACCTCTTTCTCTATATTTGAATTTAAAAAAAGTTCAGTGTTAAAACACTACTACATCAAAGTATTTAAAAATGTTTAGAGATTACTGCAGCAAATTTTCGCCAAGTTATTCTATTTCTCATATTTGATTCACATATTTCATGAAACATACATTCAAACAACCTCAGAACCACAAAGCAATAGGCAAAACTACTTAGTTTTAATATTTCCAAAAACTTTATAGTAAGTTCTACAAAAAAAAATCACAGAAAAAAATTTATGCTTCTGAATATCAAAGGCATTGTAAAGCAAGGATTTATAAATACATTAATTACAACAGAAGATGTATGATTCTTTAATCTAAACTGACACTGGTATTTATACTTAAAAATGTAATATATACACAGAAAATCGTATTGCTCCATTAAGTGTTTGAGTATTTACTTGCTAATTACTTGCATAATTAACCCACTTGCCAGTTCTCTTGATGAATAACTCAAGCTATTATTTGAGGTAAAATATCTTGAAATGGAATAATATATATTTCTCTATGTAAACCTACACTTTGAAGTTTAAAAAATTATATTCTAAATAGCCTATTTCACAAGAATGGGAAACATCAAGCCCAAAACTGAAGAAATGATAACAAATAGAAAATGGAACATCTTATAAACACGGAATAGACAGACAGTGACCAGAGGGGAGGGGAGAGGGGGATAATGGTGGAAAGAAGGGGAAGGGACCAGTCAAAGAACGTGCATGGATGACCCATGGACATGGACGATGGTGTGGGAATGGACTGTGGGGTGGGGGCTGAGTGGAGGAGGGCAAAGGGGTAAAAATTGGGACAACTGTATAGAATAACAATAAAAAATGATTTAATAAAAATAAATACATAAATAAATAAAGTTAAGAAATTTTGGTCTTTTATAAACGGCATTGTACTTTTAATAATATATTTTAATCCACTGAATTTAACAAGATTTTTCTCACTTTTTCTGGAAAACAGAAATACTTAAATTTGAATGTTAAGTACTTTTCATTCAAATAACAGTTTTAAAATAAAGTTCCCAAGAAATTTAAAAATGCCATGAATGTCTAAATTTTATAATTGCTTTCCTAAATAACATTCCTAATTAAATTGTATGATTGCATATATTTATACTGATTACACACTTAACTAACATTGTAAATAAACCACAATCAACAAAATTACATTAAAAAAGAATTAAGACAGGAAAAACTGCACTAAAATTAGATTTCAATTTCTGTGCTATATTCCTAATACACACTATCAGTTAAGGATCAAGCTACAGAAATGAGATGGAAATCCAAAGTAACATTCCATCCATTTAGAGATTAGTAAAACTCTGGAACTTTTAGAATCAAATTGTTTCATTCTCCCTTTATTCTTAAATCACTTTTTTGTAAATGGTATTTTACTCATACAGACAAATTTCAGATACACTGGGAAAGTCTCTGCTGGAAAAGTCTCTGCTCCAAATACTTAACACAATATATATTTATCATAAATGCCCTGGCTGGGTAGCTCAGTTGGCAGAGCACTGTCTCCATAGGCCAAGGTTTCAGGTTCGACCTCCCATCAGGGCACAGATAAGAATCAACCAATGAATGCATAAGTAAGTGAAACCACAAATTGATGTCTGTCTGTCTGCCTTTATCTAGCCTTTCTTCTCTCTCTATAATCAATAAAATTTTTTTAAAACTTCCCTTCTATGGGTGTTCCCACTTTAGTCTGCGACCTAGAAAAGTATCTGAATTTCATAAAATAATTTAAAATCTGTAACTTTCATCATTGGGCAAAAAATACTGCTTGCCAGAGAATTGTCAAAAATTGTATTTTGTATATTTATTAATGATCAGTATAATATTAAGTTAGAAATTATTTTCTTTATTTCAGAAATAAGCCATATCTGAAGAATGTGGATTAAAGAAATCTTGATTCAGTTCATAAAATGTGTAAGTAATGGATCTTATGTAGTTTTCTAATACTAAGCATCTCTATTTTCCTAAAAAATCATTATTCATATTACAGAGTGAATAACCTAGGTGGTTTTACAAATATTCTTAACTTAAAATATTCTTTCTTCTAATATCAAAACTTTGAAAATTATACATTTTTTTAAAATAGGAGAAAGTTTAAAATACTTATTATTCTGTCCCAGATGCAGGGCACAGAACTATCACCTTTAGTGAAAATCCTTCCTGGATATACATCTAACTGTCTGCACATGTCTGTGTACAAAAAAGTGTGTGTGTGTGTGTGTGTGTGTGCATGCCTACATAACTTGTTCATTCCAGCATTACAAAATAAGTATGTTACTGAGTATATGCTATATTAGAGAATAATTAGTGTCTGCCACAAACAATGTAACTAAACCTCAATGGTTGCACTCTGAAGTTCATACTAGAGGCTGGAATTTTGTGATCATCCTCACTTATTTTTGGAAACAAACTCTACGAGAGTGATCTGTACTCTACTGCACACAGACTGCGTCGGTTTCCACACTCACCAGCGGGGCCTGAACATGCGCATCCATATTGCCATCAATCACTTAATGGTATCTTTCATAAAAATTTTTGCCTATTTATTAGGTGGAACCTCACTATTTTGATTTACATTTTTGATTGCTTAACAAGTCAACATTGTGATGCTATTTCCATTTTGACTATCTTATTCAAATCCTTTCTGTGGGATATGAAACCATTTTTTTAATTAAAGAATTGCTTAGTTTAGGAAATATTTATCAACAATACTCAGAAAATCATGTAAATCTGTCAGAAACAACTTTATTGAAATTGACATGATTTTTCCTAATATGTGGGAGTATTCAGTTGTTCAGTTGCTTTTCACAGTTCTGACTTTCAGGGAAAGATGGAAGGATTGGGTTTGCATACACAAACATGGAGTCTACATATTTACTTTCAGGGCATGTGACTGGGAAACATACTCTATAAAGTGGGGGAAATGCTTCCGCCCCTTCAGAAGGTCCTGTCTAAAACTTTTTATTGATCGTCTCTCATACTACTGTAAAAAACTCACCCACCTTTGTTGGACTGTGCCAGTTGTAACACGATACCTTCAGAAAGAAGTGCACCCATTTACATGTCCCTAGCTCAGGGACCTTTGTCTAACAAGCAGACCTTATTAAAGCATAAACCAAATGTTTTCTTTGATCCATATCATCATCTACATTAGCCTATGAGATAAAATAATAGTATATCACCTTTTGGATGGTAAGTTTTAAAACATACTCTACAAATATTTGCTTATTTTTTTAACATCTATACTCTATTAAGCACCCCCTAGGGTTTGTTTGTTTGGTCATTCTTGGAGTAAATCATAGTAAATTGTCTTTTTGTTGTTGTTGCCAGATATCTAAATATAGCATTAATAAGCTAAAACTAATGTGAAACTTTGCTAATATAAGCATTTTAGTTCTTAGCAAAAGTGCTAAAATATTGACTCAAAAAGTAACAATACTGAAAACAACAGAACTTTGATTTTAGAATGGAACAGTGAGAATATTAACATATTTCACTTTTGTCAAATTGTACAATTTGGAGATGATGTCATATATTAAATATTTCTTTTTAATAGCTATATGGTATGGGTTAAAGTACACTGTTCTAAAATCTACTGTGAAGTAAATATTCACATTTGATATCTCACAAAACTCTAAATATTTACATTCAGTAAATTTTAAGTACAAGGTCATAGAAGTATGAGGATTATTAGATCTTGAAAGAAAAAATTAGGCATGACTTCTGTGACTTACAAATAGTTAATGGCACAGATGATAAAACATACTAGACAAAATGTTAACATTTCAAGGCTAATTAAAAGATACAGAAGAGTTATTTGTATTATCTTTACATCTTTTCTTAAATTCAAATTTATTTCTAATTAAAGTAATGCCCACTCAAACATACACTTGTATAACAATGTTCATAGCTAATTCACATTAGCTAAAAGGCTGAAACACTCCAAGTGTCTATTAGCAGATGAATATGCAAGTGAATACGTGTTGAAAAAACAAACAGATGGATAAACAAAATAGATGTACACAAAGTGGAGTATTATTCAGCCATAAAAACTGTATGCATACTAGACAATATGAAGAAACTTTGAACAAACTATACTAAGTTAAATAAGCCAGACACAAAAGGACACATATTGTGTAATTCCACTAAAATAAGGCACGTAGAGTAGTCAAATTCATAAAGACAGAAAGTAGGGTAGAGGTAACCAGAAAGAGGGAGGAGAGAATAATAATGAATTATTGTTTAATGAGTACAGGTCCAGTTTGGGGTGATGAAAATGTCTCTTGATAGATGGGGGTGATGCAAAATATTATAAACATACTTAATAGCACTGAACGGTATAACTAAAATGAGTATAATAGTAAATTTAATTATATAGATACACAATATATACTTATCACATAAAAAGTTAAGGTCCAGATGAAAATAAGCCAATTGCTTATTTTTGTATATTCTTATTCTTCATGTAATTATATTCGTACCTCAAGAGAATATGTTTATATATCTTTATACTTTTTTAATGTTTTATTTATTTTTTAGAGATTTTATTTATTTATTTTTAGAGAGAGGAGAAGGGAAGGAGAAAGACAGGGAGAGAAACATCAATGTGTGGTTGTACTCTGTTCTGGGAACCTGGCCTGCAACCCAGGCATGTGCCCTGACTGGAAATTGAACCGGCAACGCTTTGGTTGGCAGGCCCGCACTCAATCCACTGAGCTACACCAGCCAGGGCTATATCTTTATACTCTTTATACTTCAATTCCATAAAATAGGATCTGGCACATACTAAGCATTTATTTAATGTTTGATAAATGAATGAACAGAATTTATAAAAATTAGTAGCAAGTTGGTTAATCAAGGGGAGGGCCAAATTCATATAAATTATTAGGATGGCTTTATTTTTCCTGGAAGCCATATATGTCAGGTATTGCCAAATTCTGTATTTCCCTATGTATCAGATAGATTTTCAAAGGCTTTCAAAAACACTGAGTCTTCAAAATTCCAACAAATGGAGGGTGGGCTTATACCACAGGTAACACCAACAAGAGCAGTTACATAAACGGTGAATCTGGTTCCAAACCAGGGACAAAAGCACTGAAGTTATTCATCAGTAATAAAGGCCACAAGGAGAAGAAGTACCACTACAACAGGTTCGGTAATAGGATTTAAAATTTAAACAAAATAGAGTAGAGGAAAAGGGATAGGATATAAAATGAAAGTTACAATTCTGCACTCTTTCTCCTAATTTCTGTTAACAAAAAATTAAAATAAGTAAAAATAAAAATAAAAACAAAGCAATGTCAAAACTCAGAGAAACACGCTAGCATAAAAGATGGCACATGTACTTATACATTTAAATTCCAATTGACTTAAATCCAAACGTGTATTCATAATGCCCTGGACACCAAAAGGAAGGAGCTAAGGACCTGACAGAACTTAATCGAGGTAAAACTATGATAAGGGAGGTGGGATACACGTTACATTGAAAAGTAAGACAATGCTATTGAGAACCTACTTAAAGGAAAGAGGAAAGTTAAGAGGCTTTGATTGTAGGTGTTTAGAAGAATGATGGCAAACTTGCATAAAAATAATTTTGGGGTTGGTGAAAGCAGAGAGATCACCTTAGGAGATAAGCAGCTGATCCAACATGTGGTTTCTCTGTGAAGGTATCACCTGCTGTGACTTGCCCTGTGTCTGGTTCTGGAGACATCTTTCTATGCTCTCAAATGAAATTGCATTAACCTCAGTTGTCCTTTCACTCCATACTGAAGCCTGGCTGATAGCTTCACTCCATCCACAGTTCAATTCATATACGCTTAAAAATGATAATACTTGAAAAGAGAAAATTGAGAAAGTGATGTATCAATGAACTGTGTGTATATTTTTTCACCCCTAACCACTTCTCAGTTCAAACATTGCTGATAACTGGCCACGAGCAGTTCTGATATTCATGCACAGAAATCGTAACTTGACAAGAAGTCCATTCCCACTTAAATGTAACTCTCCTGTGTCTCTTCTAGAGCAAATTAACACACATTAACCCGTGTTTATTCTACATAGATAATTTCCCTTCACCTTTCCCCACAGGGAAAGCAAAATGCTCTGAGACAAACTTTGAAATATACTGCTTTGCTTCTAAAGAATGGCATGTGAATAAAGAGAAGAAAACATCAGCTTGTTCTCCCTTTAACTTTACATAATATTTCACATCTCACAACACACTGCTCTATAGTGAAGTGTTTTGACCTGCTTTTTGTTATGAATCGCTTGTCCAGGTAATAGACACACTGTCTGTGATCATTTTTTTAAAAGCCATCAATATCCTTCAATGCTATTTAGAATGTCAAGAGAATGCTTTCTTTCTTTCTTTCTCACTTATCAATCAAATACTTATGAAATTTAATTCAAATTAAGTCAAAAATATTCTGTGTTTGTATAAACCTTAAATTTGATAACCTGTTATTGGATTTTCAACAATACCTGTTTAGAAAACTGATTTAATTTTCTATTTATATGTAAATTTCTAATTCTAGGCTTAGATTCAGGTCTGCTCAGAGAATGCTAATCCTAACTCTACCCTATGTAAACTCCATGGATACAATATATTTTCCAATATCAGACATTTAAAACATTTCAAATCACTCTGCAAAATTCCTATCTAGGTTATTATTGAAGGGAAAAATGCTTTCCCCTCAACTAATTGTAAACTAATTAATTAATTCATTTATTCATAAATCAGATCATGTTCCTGGCCACTTCAAGCTTTCTAAAGGCTTCCCAGTATGTAGAAGAAAATTTGTAGAGGAAGCAGCCAGAACACAAGCCCAGGTGAGAAGAGCATCCTGCTGGAGAAGTGGAAGGATGACCAGTGTTGTCTGGAGTGGAGGAAGCCTGGGCAGGTGGCTTTAGAGGAGGCTGGGGAAGTGGGTAGGAAGCACATCACAGGGGGTCTTCAGTGTGTAAGGAAGTTGGACTTTACTCTGAGAAGAGCTGAAAAGCCATTGGAAGGTTTTAAACAAGAAGGAGCATGATCTGACATCAGAAAGACCACCTTCCCTGTTCTCTGCAGAATGGTTTGTAAGAGAATAACATGTTTGCCTTATCTCAGGTTCAACTGGTAAAAGTAAAAAAGTGAATGCTTTTTTTTAAAGATATTCGATGATCATGTAGAAAGACTAACATGTTCACTCAATAAGGAGTTGACCAATTCCCACAATTGAGCTGTTAGTTAAAGAGTGGACAGTGAGAAGAAAAGTAAGTAATCAGGCTGATAGATAACTAACAATTTAAATATCTAGGGTCATTAATTTTTCATTTCATGTGTTTAATAAGACATACAAAATATTTGACTGTGAATTTAACATATGTAACATCATTAGCAACTTCTCTAACTGGAAATAGGGGAAAAAACCAATCTCCATTATAATCCACTCCAATAATTTCCACTATTGTAGAATATACATTTAAATTCAGTGTATCAAGATGTGGCACGAGAAGCAAAATGACTGTTTTGTCCTTATCTTTCTTTGTTTAATATTCTGATAGGTAGAGAAAAAAGTAATGCCTTCAATTAAAGTAAAAGACAAGAAGAGGGGAGGAGACACTTTAAAATTTAGGGTGGCTAAAGTCCCTGAAGTGTGGAAATTCGTATTTCTACTGGAACTCTAACCAATGACCATTTTAAATATATACATTACCTAATTAACATAGGAATGCAAAGAGTAATAAAGTTGGTTTCCAGGACAGGAAATGGACCTTGACAGTTTTAGTAGGTGCTAAATAAATTTTGTGGAATGAATGAGTAGACAGAATCTCGGGAAAAAAATAAGGCAGATGTATAGTTTCCTTTTACAAGAATAAATACAAAAGGAGAAATTAGGGTAGCTGCTATAATTATAAATCAAAGGCCTACAAGTGAACTTCAGTAAAATGTCTACATTTTCCTCAAATTCACAGTAAAAACCCCGCTGAACTGGTTTGTCAATCTTTAGAATGCCTCAATGTCACCAAGGGGTCCTGAGGCTTCCTCAAACCTTCACAGAGCCCTGGCAGATTCTGTGGCAGGCGGTCAGGAAATTGTACTTGGAAGAACACTGCTGTCAGTAAAACACTTAAATATGTTTCTTCTGTGACTCTGGAATTAAAGGTTGTATGTTTATGCTTTAGGGACAGCTCTTTACAATTATATGGGGGATATGAAAGAAAACATAAAATGGTCTGGAGATACAAGTTCTGATTTTATTCTCTTATTCATTGCCACACCAACATGCATTCCATCCACAAGTACCCCCGTCTCAACACCAGACCTCTGACGGTGGTGTCCACATAGGTAACAACCAGGAATGGCAAGCCCTGAGTGAGACAGGGGTATACAATGGCAATGACAATCATGGGGACCTAAATGCTGTTTGGAACTTGGAGAGGCATACATGAAGCTCACAGTAGTCTTCTTTCTTACCTGACACGTGGGCAAGCCATAGGGATGTCTAGTCTTACAGCAAATTACTGGACCCCACCACAGTGACAAATTTGTACTGCTTTACTACCCTACAGTTGAGAATTGACTTTTATATTGTAAACATTGGGGTTAATTCGTGGAGTGATAGAAAACAAGGTACTCAGGAAAATCTAAGACTCTATCTGCTCAAAGAGGCACAGGATTGACTCAGGAAACAAAACGCAGCTTTGACTCAGCACGTCCAAGATGGGGCCGGGATTCTGCTCCTGTCCACAGTGTTTTCCAGCAGTGAGGCACTAAGAGGGCTTGACCGAACCTGGCCTCCAGAAGGTAAGAGGAGCCACAGGAGAACCTATAAAAAGGTGGAAGGCAGAAGGAAATAGAGCCACGTAAATGTTCTCATCTCAGTGGGTGTTTGCTATCCTTGGGATGGCCTAAAATGATCAAGTGAGAGTAGCTGTTACACTGGAAGCCCTTCATTCCTTTGCCCTCTCTGCAAGATATTGTTCAAATCCAAGAGCCAATTCCTCCTCTCAACTTTGACCTCCAAAAAAGTTAATTAGCCACTTGTCCTCAAAAACCAAACAACAACAAAGAACACCAGAAAGTCACACGTATCAATGTGGGCACACAGAGGAAGCTAAAAACAACTGTGTCTTCCCTCTCTTCTTTTTGTTTTTCACGAGATAAATAGAACATCTTCTTTCCTGGTTTAGTAGATTAATTCAGAGAAAAGAACAGAATTCAGCAATTACCCACTACAGACCTGATTCCTATCAATCTACTACTGGTACATGTATCAAATGATTCTCTCAGCAAAGAGTAACGACTTAGAATTTTCTCATTAATGACTAATTGGGGTTCCCTGAAAAGATACGCTGCATATAGGAGGATTTATATAACCAAATGTGATATAAGTAAGTTTATTTTAAAATTCTGTTATTGGAGTCTAATTGACATACAACATCCTATTGATTTCAGGAGCACATCATAGTGATTCAATATTTCTATACATTACAAAGTGATCCCCATGAAAAATATAAATCACATGAAAATTTAATGTAAAAGCATGTGCTGATATGAAATTTTCATAATAATGCATTTAAATTTTAGCAGACTCACTGTCCATAGAGGTAAATTGACTTTGCAGATCTGCAGTTCTTTGTTCAACATTATTGATAATATTGTACAATAATTCAGTGTCATTCGTATCCCTTGTCATTCATACAAGGAATACGAATGACATCATTGTAGAGAGAGGGTTACGTAGTTTATTTTCTAGCAATATTCTGTTTTGTATCTACCAGCACTAGTAAAGAAGCTGATTGTATCACAGGTCTTTTTTCCTTTTAAATGTACTAACCTCCTCACTAAATGCTGAATAGGCATTTCAAACAACAACAAAATCCAGGATGTCCTTCAACAGGTGAACGAATACATAAACTGTGGTGTGTCCAGACAATGGAATATTATTCAGTGCTAAAAGAAATAAGCCTCAAGTCCTGAATAGACATGGAAAAACTTAAAATGCCTATTTCTATGTCAAAGAAGCCAATCTGAAAAAGGCTACGAACTGTATGATTCCAATTATTTGATATTCTGGCAAAGGCAAAAAGGAGACAATGAAAAGAGCAGTGATTGACAGGGGTTAGGGAATGGGGAGGCGTGAACAGGTGGAGTGAGCACAGGGGATGTTTAGGGCAGTGAAACTGTATTTGTCAAAGGCCACGGAATGTACATCAAGTGTGAATTCTAATGCCAACTGCGGACTTTGGGTGACAATGTTGTATCAGTGCAGGTACAATGTGGATTGTAACAAATCTACCACTCTGGGAGGGAATGTTAAGATGACGTCTGTTACATAAGTGTGGTGGCAAGTTATATGGGAAATCTTTGTACCTTCCCATCAATTTTGCTGTGGTCCTAAAAATGCTCTAAAAACTCAAGTCTAGGGAAGGGAATTTAAGGGGAAAAAAGGGAGGGACTTGGAGGAACAAATAGGAAGGACACAGGGATGAGAACTAAGGGGTGTGGAAATGGGAGGGAGGTGGGGAGCACAGGGCCGGGGGTGGGGGCTGGGATGGGAGAAATAGACAAAAAACTGTACTTGAACAATAACTAAATAAAATTTAAAAAACTAAAGTCTATTAAAAATGTATTGCTGTTGTCCATATAAATAATTTAGCTAATGACCACAATTTCTATTCTTAAATGATATAAGTAGTATATTGTCAATTCTGTATAAAAACATAGATTAAGTTTGCTCTCCAAATATGGGATTAAAATCAAACAGGTGCTATGCTTGCATTACTGTATTGTGTTGCAAAGAGCTGTCTGTCCCAGAGCTACAATAAGCACAGAAGCCGAAATACTCAAGAAGAAAAATGATTGTAAAAGTGATGACTGAACCAGAATACCGCAGTATTAGACTTGTAAATGGCTAAATGAATGGAGAGATGGTTCTGAATGTGACTATCACAAATCAGCCACAAATGACCACTCAGAGACTCCAGGATTAAAATTAGTCATGGAAAGGGTTGTTATTTCTTAAGGAAAAGAGATTCTGAAATACTACCTCAGATGACTCCCTGGTTTTAAGATTTTACAAAAATTAGTGCGTTTACTCTACTGGAAGAAAAGCCCTTGTTATTTTTACAAAAAGTCAAATTGTAGCACTCTGCAGAGGCAGGAATCGAGAAGACCATGCATTCTGAACTAATGACAGCAGCATCTGAGACTCCTGCTCTGCTTGCTCTCTACCAAAAGGCTGCAGGTGCTGTCCCACGGGCTATCTCACCTACCTGACCAGCTCAAAGAGAGGGTGTGTCAGGGATCTATGGATGGTTAATTACTATGGGAAAGCTTTACAATGAATCAAGGCTTGCATTTTATCTACAGAATGGCCTGAAGAGCACCTTTGCTCTCATTCTGCAGAGAGTCCTTGAGTCCTTACAATCAACGTCATGCTAATCTGAAAGGACCTACTACATTGATTATGCAATTTCAAATTTTTGTGTTTAGATGGATAGATATCATGTTACAATGACTTGGCTGTAAACGGCAAAAAACCCAGCAGAGAAATAAAATTGACGGCCACCAGCTTGACTCTGCTATTTTGTGAAACCCCGCCTCCACTTAAAAGGTTGTGCGAAGATTCTTCTAGATCTAGAGCTTACTAAGAGAAGAGTCCCAAATCTCTCCCGTTAGAACCCACCGTCGCAAATAAAGTTCAGGAAGGCTTATTTAAACCAAGGATAAGTCCACGTATAGTCACTACTATGTTAAAGTGAACCACTGTGGAGGACTGACAGCCTCAAGAACTTTCTTCCAGGAGCATTCCATGGGGTTCCTGCACACATACATTCACACTCACACACAATCATGTGAGAGCACGCTTATAAAGGAATGAGGCTCAATATCACCATGTTTTTGTTCAGTCATTTCCACAGATATACAAAGTGACAACTGTGAAAACTTATCTTGTAAAGGATACTTTACAGGGTGGTCAAAAACCTGCCATAATGAAGTTCACTCGCCTCCCGGGCCTCCAGTTTACATGTCTACTCACCCAACAGTAGGGCCAATGGTAATTAAGATTTTTAAAATACTAACTTTTATGCAAAATTATGATTGATTGACAGCATTTTATTTGAAATCTTGTTCAAATGTGAAGTAGTTACTGAAGGGTAAAACTAGAAACGAAATACATGTAATGTATTTTATAATGTACATATAATGTTGCTGGTGATAATTTACTTTGACCTGAGAACTTGGTTGCAATTAAATTTGAGCAGTATAACTTCCTTCTGGAGATAAAGATTTTTTAAAGGAATATTTAGTAGATGTTTACACAAATTAATCCTCTTTAACATAGGACTTTTTGCTATTCATATGAAACAACTGAAAATAAATGAGCTCAGATATTTTAAATAGTGGGCTAAAGATACATTATAAAAAAAGCAGGTGAACAAATAGATAAGACATATTTAGTGTATACAGATAGTAGAAAAATTAAGACATAACATTTGAGATTCAGAGGAACTCTACAGATTAATTAGTCTACTGGTGTTTAAAGATGGTGAACCACACCTCCATTCTGTCTGAGCTCTTCCTCTTAAAGCCCACGGAAAACCACGTGTGGGGATCTTTAAATGCCATTAACCTCCCCAAGTAGTAAAATGGAAAAGAAAGGAAGAACTACAAAATGTTAGCTGTCAGAAAAATAGAAGGCTGATGTGTTGAGAAAGTGGATCTACAATCTACATCAGGAAGTGGGAGGAGAGGTGAGAAGAACATTGAAAAGGATTAAGCAGCAACTGGACCACCAGAGGATCTGCTCACCTGAGCAAAACAAACAAACAAGGCTGGAGGCTTGGTAAAACAGAGGGGACACCAGATGCCACAGACGGAATATCTGTGCCCCCACCCCTTCAAGACTCATCTTCAATGTGATGGTGTTTGGAGGTGGGGCCTTTAGGTAATAATTAGGGTTGGATTAGGCCATGAAGGTAGGGTCCCCTTATAAAAAGACTAAGAAATATGAAATCTCTCAGCACCATGGAAGAACACAGCAAGAAGATGGCTGCCTACAAACTGGGAAGAGAGTCTCACCAGACACTGAATATGTTGGTGCCTGGATCTTGGACTTCCGAGCCTACACCTGTGAGAAACAGATGCTGTTGTTGAAGTCACCAGTCTATGATGCTCTGTTATGGCAGCCCAAATTGACTAGGATGTCAGGCAAGGGTGAAAGCAGGGATGCTGTCCTGTCATCAGGCGACTGGTTAGCAGGGTATCATCTGAATGTAGAAATACCTGCCCTCTGCCCCACCCCAGACTGGCCTTCTAGAATGCTAATGTCCAGGCTCGGGCACTTCAGGTAAATGAAGGGAAATTGTTCACTCAGAGATCTTCATAAAGACTAGATTCTGATCAATAGCTTTGGGGTGACAGCCTAAGATGCTGTACCTAACAATTTTCCTGGTGATGTTGTTGGTCACGACCCAAACTTTTAGTAGCAGGTTTTAGACTGACCAATACAACAGCCGGACAGATTTATTCTGGGGATTTCTCAACAAAAAGACTCAGCCAGGTCAACCTACAGTCAGTGCCAACCAGCTTTTTGGCATCCCACTCTATAATATGAGAAAACAGATGATGATGTTGAGACATCTGAGAAATGACTCTAATATAAAAGAATGAAACCAAACAAAGGCAACTGAAAGAGAATAGACATTATCAGTAATAATCTTAGAAAGACCAGAAACTCTACTTCATCCATGAAAATGTTATTTTTTAATTAAGAGGGAATGTAGAGCTCTCAGAAACACAAAGGTCGGTATTAGGAATAAAAGGAACTTTACAAGAGAATAGTAAGGAAAAAGGAGCAAAATAAAAAACATACAAAAATAAGGGAAAGTAGTATTTTTTTAAAAAGAGTGGAGAAGGAATATTATTTTGGAGGCCCCACATCTCAATAATAGGAACTCCAGAACAAAGAACAGATAAAATGAAGAGGAAAAATATATGAAAGAAATCAGCCAAAGGAACTTCCCAGGACTGAGGAGTTTCCAGATTGAAAGAACCCACTGGGTGTCCTGCAGTGGACATGAATATAACCACGTCTGAGCATATCACCATGAAATTTTCAAACACTGTGGATATGACAACCAAAAAAGAACTTGAGAAAGGGAGAGACTAGATCAAGGACCTAAAGCTGAAAATGACTTAGGACTTCTCAACATCACAAGAAACTAGAAGGCAAAAAACGATGCCTTCAAAATCAGGAGGGAACTGAATTCCAACTTAAAATTCTACATGCAGCCAATTTTGCATGAGAGTACAACACAAGAGATACATAGTCTCAAAAAGCTACTCACTCCCAAGCATTTTCCCCAGAAAACTACTAGAGACCATACTGTATCAAAATCAATAGTAAATCAAGAAAAAATGAGATCAAGAATAAATAGAACAAGAGATCCAACTCAAAAGACATACAAGGAAATAATATATGACATATCTCTGGGAAGTGCTTTCACAGTCCTAATAATGTCAATATTGAGTTGGATGAATGGTGTGTAAGAGGGGGCTGAAGCTAATTTAAAGGGCTAAAATCTCATCTTCCATTCTACTTGAGATAGTTATTAAAATTGATAGACCAGAGCTAGCACTACAAGCATATTATTTAGATATATGTAAAAAATATCAAGATAAACAGTTGAAAAGAGTTAAAATAGCTGCCTCTAGAAAGTGAAAAATGATAGGGCTATGGACATGGGCTGATGATGGGTTTTCACCTGTTTTTGTTTTTTTTTTTTTAGATTTTATTTATTTGTTTTTAGAGATGGGAAGGGAGGGAGAAAGAGAAGGAGAGAAACCTATCGCATGCCCCACACTGGGGACCCTGCATGTAACCCAGGCATGTGCCCTAGATTGAGAATCAAACCAGCAACCCTTTGATTCATAGGCCAGCACTCAATCCACTGAGCTACAGCAGTCAGGGAGGTTTTCACTTCTTTAAACAATCTGTCCCCACTACTTTTTATGAAAATATAAAGAATTATAATGATTTAGTCTACTTACTCCTTTTAATCATGAAGAATCCAAGAGACTTAGAATTATAAGCTTGTCCAGGTCCCTCAACCAGTAGCCTTTAAGACTCAGGACCAGAACATTTCATTGTTTCATTATTTAAACTAGTATGATTATGTTATTCAACATAATCACAGTCATAAAAGTTTAGATAATTGTTCACTCATTCATTTAAGAAAAATCTACTGAGTACTGACTAGGTTCTCCAAGGTATAATAATGAGCCAAAGCAGACCTGGTGTCTGTCCTCATGGACTTTTTTGCAAGTTGCTAAGAGACACTACTATGACATTTACAGCTAACTAGAAGCCCATAAGATTTGGAAATCAAGTCCCGCAATTGTATACTCATTGTTTTCTCTACATTC
Organism: Artibeus jamaicensis; assembly: GCF_021234435.1. Classification (NCBI taxonomy): domain Eukaryota; kingdom Metazoa; phylum Chordata; class Mammalia; order Chiroptera; family Phyllostomidae; genus Artibeus; species Artibeus jamaicensis. The sequence goes on along the minus strand of NW_026521995.1, from coordinate 1,789,830 downwards.
CTCATGGAAGTTTTTCTCCCCAGATGGTGAACTCTTCATTTACTGACACAGTAAGCAACAAGAAAATGTCTTTCTCCTTCCTTCCTCAGTGCCAAGGGTCCAACCGCTACCAGTGTGTGAGGATGGCTTTTAAACAGCTTCAGGCTTCCATGTTCATGTTGCTTTGTCGCCAGCTTTTCAGCCCGTAGACTGGCTGACAGCCTTCCCGGAGCCACAGAAACCACAGGCTGGTTGGGTAACCAGCGATTTACGTCTTGTGGTGCAATGAAGATCCAGCAGTGGCTGATTTTGTAGAGGACTGTGGAACGACATGGGAAATCGGCTCCTCACCTACTTCCTGATGGAAATGTGACATAAGCAACTCTACTGAAAGGGGCAGTTTCATTATCTGGACATTGTGTCCTACTCTCTGACTTTTCAAAAATAACTTCAAAAGGCAAACTATTGGTGCCCTCTATTAATCTTGCTTTCTTCCTTTTGAGGTTTTAAAAAATTTAAATACTTTAAAAATATTATATATAAAGTATTATATAAAAATACTAAATATTTTAATATTTATAATACTATACATAAAAAGTCACATACCTTATTTTGTATAAGTCAGTGAAAGTAACTACGAATGACTATTCTATGGCTTTACCTATAAAACTCCCTTGAAAATAAACGTCCTTAGGTGGCAGACACAGTGCAGTTACGGGTCCAGCATGACAGAAACGCACACGTGACACCTGTATGATCCTATGAACCCAACAAGTTTAATAAAAATTATTAAAAACTAAAAGAAATAAGTGTTCTCGTTTTATTTTCTTTATTCCAAGTGAAGACTTCTTCGGTCTGTTTTTGACAGTTTTTTAAACTTTCTCCCATTTTCTTGCTGATTGTTGTGCATGTCAGAAGGAGGCAGAGTGGCGCTCTCCCAGGGAGCTCAGTCTCCATAATGATAGGTATTCGGCCGAAGAGTGCTTATTAATGGTTGTTCTCGGGGCTTTCTAGATGATGGTCTACCATTCCCTAACCACTTCCTTACAGACTGGAGATTTGTCATCAGAAGGAAAATTCCATTATCGGAACTTTATTCTGTAGCAGCAACACTGGCGTTTCTCTAAAGGTAAACCTGAAACCTATGCCCTTTGGGTCCATAGGGTCCCCCAAAGCAATCTGGTCATCTACTTCTACTTACTAATTTTAGGTACTAGGGAGAAATTCCTAATTAGAGCTTGGAAGGCTAAATTATCCTTAAGCAATATCTTTCTATATCTACTAAACCCCTTTATATTAAGGTAATTATTGTGTTGCAAATATAAAAATAATAATGCCCTGTGTTCCCACTAGAGGTAAAGAAGCACGTGTATTCTCAAATTCTGAAGGATGTGAGACAGTGGAAATACCTGCATCAATTACAAATGACAAAATTTGCAACTATGCAACAAAATCGGTGCATCTAAACTTACAATAAAAATGAAGAAATTAACCATGGGCATAGCTTCTTAAGAATAAAATAGTTAAAATTCAAAATTAGGCACTCTAAGTTTGAATTACATTTTTAACTATGAATTGACAGAGTTCTTGCATTGCCCCAATCATGAAAAGTTAATAAAATATTACAGGTCTTTTCTTTATCAAAAACACCAATTTCTCTACCATTTCAATATTTTCCTTTTTTAAAAGATTTCATTTATTTATTTTTAGACAGAGGGGAAGGGAGGGAGAAATAGAGGGAGATAAACATCAATGTTTCTCTGCGGTTGCCTCTTACAGGCCCCATACTGGGGACCAGCCTGCAACCCAGGCATGTGCCCTCCTAGACTGGGAATCCAACCAGTGACCCTTTGCTTCACAGTCTGGTGCTCGATCCCCTGAGTTGCACCAGCCAGGGCTCAATATTTTTCTTTTTTTTTAATTAATTAATTTATTTTTAGAGAGAGAGAAAAGGAAAAAGAGAGGAAGAGAAATATCAATGTGTGGTTGCCACTCGCATGCCCCCCACTGGGGACCTGGCCTGCAACTCAGGCATGTGCCCTGACCGGGAATCAAACCAGCAACACTTTGGTTCATAAGCTGGTACTCAATCCACTGAGCCACACCAGCCAGGGCTCAATATTTTTCTTAATTCTGACTTGCCATTCCGGTTCATTGGGGAGTAAGGATGTTTTAAATAAATTTGTTCCACCAGTGCAGAAAAAGGACCTAGAGGACATTAATTAGTTCAAGTTTCTCCAACTGATCGAGTGTGCCACTTCCTTTTTTATTTCAACCTTAACACCGACAGTTCAGGCTTTTGTTCTGTCTTTTCTGTATCTTAATAGCTTTACTATCCCCCAGTATGCATTCTCTCCTCATCCCACTCTCTCTTGGTCACTTTGCTAGATGCATCTTGAGACCAAGTCAGAAGACCTGATCAAAACTTTTACTGGCTCTAATTTAACCACAGGATAAAGCCCGGACCTATTAGTCTGATACTCAAGGCCACTCCAAATGATGTCTCAACCCACCCCTCAAGCCTTGTAGGTAAAATGAACTGCTCTCTCACCACCCATGTGATCCTTGGACCTTTCCACCTTTATGCCTGGTTCATGCCACTCCCTGTTCTTAGAATATCCACGCTGTTCCTTAAGCCCCATATTATGACCTTCTGCTTGACTTCACATTCACAAGACCTTTCTCTGCCTTGTCATGACAATTAGATATGCTGATTTACACCGCAGGTAATCCCATCTTTTCTCCCAAGATCCCACATCAGACATATCACTGCATTAAAGGGAGTTTAATAAATGTTTGCTGAGAGATGAATGGGAAAACACATGCCAAGCAGAAGTCTAGGATGACACATAGTTACTCAATAACCTGATGAATGCAGAAAAGCCCAAATGTAGGTATTCCTTTTGCCTAGAGACTGTTCATTTTCCTTCAGCCTAGAAATTTGAGCACAACAGTATCTATCTGCCTTCATATTCAGCCCCTTAAGCAGGCTGCTAATTCACTAGGCTGAGCAACTTTCATCTCTTTCCTCAGAGGAAACAGACCCTCGCTTCAGCCCTTTTATGTATTCTTTATCTCTGACTTAGGACATAGCATCCTTGATTATCCAAGCTGAACTGTTAGCGAGCATATACAATGTGACCAATTTTTTTTTTTTATCATAACAGGGAGCTCTGTTTGTCTGACAGACCCAAATACACTGTTTATAACTTGGTTATAGCCAGTGATTTTCACCTCTCAAGACAACTCATTCATCATGTGATTATTAGCATACTAATGGCTTCTTGAAAAATAGAAATAAAAGGTAAGCAGCAGACTCCAAGAAGAAACAATTAATCTGCATAATTTAACAACTTTAAAGTCTATAAAACAATTATAAATTGCCTACACTCTAAATTAATCTTTTTTTTAAATTATGTAAGCTCAAAAATCTTACTAAGACCGAGAGAAAGGAGTAGTGCAGAACTTGAAGAAACTGAGAACAGCTGCATGGTTTAATCCCAACACGTCCAAGGGATTTTATCTTTTCAGGTCCAAGCCGACTTCTGACAAATCCCTCGGTGACGCTGGAATGAAGCTCAGAGTGCGGCTCCCAGGACAGAACAGGTTTAGCCTCAACTCCTCGGGGCCCCTACAACCCTGTTCAGGGGGCACCGGTAGGACCACAGGCTTGTTCTGGGAGGTAACTGCAGATTGCATCTTATTCCCTAGAAATCTCTTCCTGAACCATAATGGTAACCCTGGGGTCTACAGGGCCACACTAGAGCATGCAAGGAGTCTTAGGGTCAAGAGGGCCTAACTATGTCTTCGTGTTGGTGCAATGTAACCAACGGAAAAATGCCATAAGTCTTCTGAGTAAAGGAAATAAGTCAAGGAAGGCAATGTCTTCATTAGATGTGGAGGCGGTGACTACATGTGCTTCACAGTTAGCAACTGCTAGGAAATCTGAAGGATTATGCGAGGTAATCCAGCAGAGCCTTTATTATAAACAGAAGGCTTAAATTCACATCACAGTTACGCGTAACACAAAGGCATTCACTGTCTATTTCTTATTTCTTGGTTATATTTTCCTCATGTGAACTGTCTTGGAAATGTCACTGTAACCTGCCAAGTGCTTACTGTTCCTAAATTTTAACAAGAACCAGGCCGCTGATTAGGTCAGCAGTTGATGCATAAAAGGCACAAGGATCATCATGAGCAGAAAGCTGATCCCTAACGATAAGCCAGACACTCACTACCTAACTAAATGAATTAATAAAATACAAACCAAGGACTTGATCAAAGCCAATAATGAAAAATGCTTTCTTCATTTCTGAAAATAGGTAAATGCCTAGAATAATGCAACACGTGAAGATACAACTCCCAGAGTGGGAGCGGGGAGGGCAGAGGCAGGCTGATTAAAACTCTGGGAGGAGGATTTGAACTCCACCCACTCCACCTAATACTTTCTTATTTTAATGAAAAAATATAGGCCCAACATGCAGCAGATTTCTGACCTATAGATCTCCATATTATTATGGAGAAAAAAAGTGTAAGGAAATAGGCCTCTGGAAACCTGCAGTTCATTGTCCTTTGACTTCACATAGAATTTATTTTTCCAAAACAGGGAATTTTGAATCATAGGGCTATTCTCCCTTATATGTATACATATCCTGTTTTATGGCCAGTCTCAATTGTTATAAGTACAGTAACTACTGTTTCAACAAACTAAATGGTTTCTGACAAATTACCCAAAGTATAATCAGAAGAAAACTTATCTTACTATAGCAACTGAAATGTTAGCCAATGGTATACAGGAATCTACAGAGCGTCCCCATGACATGCTTACGGACTCCAAACTGGTCATTTATCTCCAAACTGAACAGTCTGGCCTTTACACAAAATTCTCCATCTCCACTACAATTTTCCAAAAAGCTTTGAAGTACAAGACCAGGCTTGCAAAGTAATGGTTTGAGACAACAAAATTAGCAATTTAAGTCTTTATCCATCTCTTATCTATCAGTTCCCCCTGTGAATAAACTTTAATTCACTTCCACATCCACTGGGGAGGGGCAAAAGGGCAGCAACATACTTTTAAAATGAACATTTTCAGTTCAAACCATGGTTTGGTTTTTGTGGGATTTAATTTCCACTGAACAGAAACCAAATACAGATGTATTTGATTTCTCCTTAAGGGTTGGTTACGGATGAATGGAAGAACCAGAGCAAATGCCACAGAGAACCACTGGGGCAGTATAGACAGTGCATCTTGTCTTCCATCATGTATTTATGATCCCTTTGCATTACAGAAATAAATGTCTGGTACATTGCAACTTTGGCCAACAAAGTAGAAGAGAACCAAACACTCGTCAAGGGTAACTTACATGTATTGATATATAGAGTATTGCAATTCTAATTAAATAAAGCTGTGAGGTCCTTCAGCTATTAAAAATGTCATCAGCAATGAAGCTAATTTTGTGTCTGACTGGGGCTTTTACAGTAACTGATTACTTACAGACGCCAAGTGCCCCAGAGACCTTTTGCCACCTGGTTTCCATTTTTGGATTGGCAGCCACACCTTACAAAGCTTCCTGGTCTGACACTGGGCTCTGCCATCTGCTGCAATGATGTTGGTATTTAATCAATAGTTTTTGCAGGATACCATCTATGTTACCCAAAGACATTTCATTTTACCTTTTCCCTTTTATTCCGCCACTATTTATAATACATGAAAAAATGCCCCCAATGAACTGCACTGTTCAAATGTTACAACCCCACATATAATGGTTGTTGATCAAGTCTGAAGTGACAGTCTCCTCTAAACCAGAGGTTTTAGAAGCAAAGGAGGTATGATGTCATCATATTTAATGTCTCATGTAAATAGGAATTCCTTCTGCCATAAACCTGCAACCAACTTCACCTTGCATTTGAACCTGCTGACTGCTCACAGCGCAGCCCACTGCCATGTACTTTAAACAGCTGGCGGTCTTACTCAGAACCCTTCCTTACACTGTCGAGGCCTGTCCATTGCAGCTTCAACCTGCTTATTGGTCTTTGGCACACTGCAGTGACAAGATAAAGTCTAAACACAACCCATATAACAGCCTTTTAAATACGTGAAACAGCCGTCTTTCTCCTCACATCTTTTCTTTTCTGGGTGAAATAGTCCAAGTTCTTTTGGCTAATTCACATAATATTTGTTTCCTTTTCTTCGTCATTTTAGTTGACATAATCAAATGTGTTCCATCAATGCCAGTATAAAACCTTTCTCTGAAAATAAACACAATATCAAATAACAGTCCTAACTGGGATGTAGTCTTTTGGCTTTTTTCTGGAAATTAAACTGTAGATAAAGCCTAACAGTCTCTTTGCTTTTAATGCATTAATGCTCCATTTTCTGTGGTTTCTGTTTTTACCCTTTAAAACAAGAAAGAGAGCAAGGTTTCCCTTCTTTTTAAGTTGTACCACCAAAGTTGTATTGGGTTGGCCAAAAAGTCCATTTACCAGTAGTTTTTTTCAGTAAAATAAAAGAAAATTGGTTATTTTCACCAATAACTTTATTGATTTGGATATTTTGAGTATGTCAGCTACCTCCTGCATGGTAGAACATTGATTGTTCTCAATTAATGTCTCAGTTCGATCACTAGCAACTTCAACTGGTTTACCCAAGTGTGGAGCATCGTCCAGGGAGAAATCTCCAGCACAAAACTTGGCAAACCACTTTTAGACACGTTCGATCAGTCACAGCACCTTCTCCATACACTGCGCAAATCTTTTTTTTTTTGCATTTCAGGTGCATTTTTAACTTTCTTAAAATAATAAAGCATAATATACCAAAAATGTTGCTTATTTTATTCCATCTTCAATACTAAAATGGTACACAAAAATCCTCCAGTTTTAATAAGGTTTTTTTTAATGCATGCTGATATGACAGCTGTCACAATACAATTTAACAAAATTGTTTCAAATGAAGTTGAAAACAACTAAGCACTAGTAGGGTCATCTTACGGAAAAAAACAAAAGAACTTTTTGGCCAACCCAATACCATCTAAAGAACTTAAAATTAGTTCAAGATTCTAGGTGCACATGAGGGAGCTGATATCTGCAATTATTTCCAGTGAACAGAAATGTCAATCATGTGTGTCTACTATCTTGAATCAATTTTAATAGGTATACTTTTAACATATTTCTCATGTATTTCATTTATTGTTCTTATTATATATGTATGTACATAATATAAATTGTTGTTCGATTACAGTTGTCCCCATTTTCCCCCATTACTCTCTCTGACCTACCCACCACCCACCACCCACATTCAATCCCATGGGTCCTTTATACATGTTCCTTGACTTGACCTTTCCCCTTCTTTCCCCCCTCCACCCTCCCCTCTGGTTACTGTCAGTTTGTTCTTAATTTCCAAGTCTCCGGTTCTGTTATGCTCACTTGTTTGTTTTGTTGATTAGGTTCCACTTATAGATGAGATCATGTGGTATTTGTCTTTCACTGCCTGGCTTACTTTACTTATCATAATACTCTCCGGTTCCATCCATGCTGTGTTTTCTCTTAATATACTTATTCTACCTTTTCTAGTTTGAACATGGTATTTCTTAACAATAAGAAATAAGGCAGGACATAAACTAAACAATATTGCTGGGTCAAAGCTGAAGTAATTTAATGACAGTGTTCTGAGCCCATTTTGTTCATTTAGTTATTTATTTGTCTTTTTAAATGCCCACATATTTCTGAGTTTATCCAGACATAATTCAGCTAATATCCTTTCTTTTCACTCATGTTCAATACTATTATCATCTTTCCATTGTCTGGATGTGTCTTCAAAACCTAGCCAAATATTGGAGTCCTAATGAACTCCTATTGGCTCCCTAAGTTGCTTACTTCCTTTTGGTCAATTACCCATTTGTGATTTTGATACCACAACAAAATTTGGAATGAAGTAGTTAATGTAAAAGGGTGATATTCTATGCATTGTATTAAAACACATGCAAAAATGAGTTTTTGCTCTTTAGATGTAGACTGTGATGGTGTCATTATGGTCACATTTTATACAAAGTTAGCTCCTAAACGCATATAAAATTTCTGCCCTAAAGCAAGTCTTGCCACTTGGCACGGGGAAGGACATTCTGGGATTTAGGTCACTACAGGCCATTCAGAAATCAGAACTGTGGCCTATGTATGTAGCCACTGCAGCACCAGCTGCCACAGTGGCAGTGCCGGAGCCTCAGAGCCATTTCCTCCCACGTTTGCCACCCTTGCCTACATGTTCCGGGCCTGCCTATGTCAGGTGGAATTGCTAATACAATTGTTCTCTTCTCCGGTGGCCTGCTCACAAATTATGGGCTTCGGCACAATAGAAAAAGTCTTAGACCCAGTGTGGAGGAACTTGGCTGCTGAACCTTAAAAAAGACAAAAGGATGGGGGTTGAGGGGTGACTAGTAATAAAATGCAAAACTGTATGCTAAGCTCAGGAGATAAAAGAAAGGAATAAAATAAGCTCATATTGTTCCCGTTGGAGTGTAGCTGCAATACATAAATATAAAACAGAGTAAGTCTGACGTTTTCTTCTGTTCATTTACCAAAAAGGTAAAAACGTTCATGCCGAGTATGATTGTAATTTCACTTCCTGATTTACAGCGGAGCCATTTAAGAATATAACCCAAATTATAAGAATATATATTTCAATGTCATAATATATGTGTGCATGTATATATGTGTGTGTATACACAAACACATACACAGAGAGAGAGATTACTCAGATCTGGTTTAACGTTTGTGTTGTTCTTTAGTACCTGCAGTTCTACAGTTAGATGTTTCTCTGATTTGTAATCAGGATGATCACAAATGTGACTATGATAGCCCATAAAATTGTTTTCCCCAATTCAGAAAAGTTATTGAAGTTTTACTTGTCCCATTTAACTGATATCTATAAAAAGTACTTCCTAGAATTCAGAATGGAATCTTATTAGTGAGAAGGACATTGCAAATCCACTTGAGGACTACTGGGATATAATGAAATAGGAGCTTCATTCCAAAACTAGGGCACGCAAACCCAGTGTTAATAATAGCTATTCTGGGGCACAAGGAAGAATCTTAAGTTAATCATCCTGATTTCTGAGATTCATACATCTAGATGCTTTCATGTAATTGTGTAGCAAAAGAAGTGTCTTGCAGAGAATGTTATGCTCTTGAGAATCTGTGGGGTCCAAGCACATGGATGGTGGGTTTCCTCTCAGTCTGTTTCACCAGAGGCAGGGGATCTACTGGTGCCATAGACATGACCTTCTCATTCAAGACACAGATATTCTTCTGGCCACAAGCTAACATGGGACAAGTGGGAATTGCTTGTCCTAAGGAATCCCAGGTGTTGTAACTAAGGAATTAAGGTGATGAAAAGGTATGTTCAATATGACTGATGACATGAGACGAAAGGCACGGACCTACATTTTTAGCAAAAGTCCAAGAAGCAAATTGGCCTACAGTCCACACCAACTTTACCAAATTGTCTGGGAGACTTTGTAGCCATGGTAGAACTCCTTCTCAAAAGAGTCTGTACTCTTGAAACGAAACTGCTTCACTGACCACAGCTAACTGAGATTATTTTAATGCAGAGTGCAGAGGAATTTTGAGGAAGCTAAAGAATCTAATTTAATAGCACCCTTAAGCAGAATAATGCTCTTTCTTTTTAAGTCAATGCCAATTATTTAATGTTGCTCTGAAGTGCACCATTGCAGAACAGTGGCTAACTTTCCGGATTTCTCATTATGCAATATTCAAAATCTCATGTATCAAATATTGTCTCTGAACTGGACATTTGCACACAGGAGGTTTGTTGTAACATTGTCTTGGGAGCAGCACTTGATAAGGAGTGAGGAAAGCAAGAATAAGCAGAGGGAATATTCAATTAGAATGCAGTTACAGCAGGGTCCTGGGGTGACTGTGGGGATGGTCCGCAGCTAGAATGGCCCAGCAGAGCTTAAATGGCCCACAGGTTTCTGTGGACGCACAGAAACTACCACTAGTTCCTCTTGTTAACCAAACACTATGCTGTGGTTTAAAGATAATGAAAAAAAAGTACCTGCCTTCAAGGAGTTCATAGTCTAGTGGGGCAGATGGGCATGAAAGGAACAATGGCACAACACAGGGTGACAAGTGCTGTGACCGCAGCGTATGACTCTGTGCTAGGGGACTGCCTAGTATGCAAAGCACAGTGCACTGGCATTATTACTACAAGGATGTTGCCAGGATGCTGTGCATTTACTTTCCCTTTAGCGATGAGCTCGTACTGCGTTTGGTATAGTGTGTCCTTTGAATTTCTGAATTATTTCTGCAGAATTGAAAGATGGAGAAGGATTTAATACAGTGTATAGAAGTAAGAAGCTGCTCATTTAGAAAAGCCCCAACCCTGAAACTAATTTTTGGTCCAGTAAAGGACTGACAGTGAAAATCTGAGGATTCTCTTTCTACTTCTTGCTATGGAACAAACAGTAAAGCTGTCAGCCCCACGCGGTGCACTAAAGCCAGCTCTCAGAAATCCACACGGTGCATCTCTTGCCAACTCCATTTTTCAGGGTTGTCTAGGTGGTCGCTTGAAATTGGTCGTGATGGGATTACTAGCACTGCGGAAACTGGCAAACACTACCAATCAACGTTACTTTCTTTCCTCGGAGAGCCAGTTATTAAACATTTAGCGGCACAACACAGCTTTTAGCTGCTGTCGTGTTGGCTGGAAGGTTTTTCTAGTTGCTGTACTCTCTGCATATCACTCAGTTATGAAGTGACAATGCTTGCACATGTCTACTTTTAGAATCACAGTATGTAGAAGGTAAAAAAACTACCACCACCTTCCCAAAGAACCAGAGAGAAAACTCATTTTCTGTCTTTCAGAAATGACCTAAAACCTCAAGAAATAGGGGCTTGATTCCAATCAGTGATAATCAAAAAGGCTCTTCAGACATTTCCAATCATGTCTCCAAGATCTGGTTCAAGTACCTCAAATATCAGGAGAAAATCACAGTAATGAAAAGCGATCAGAGCCTTGTAGGGTGTAACAGAGCGCATCACCACTAAGGTAAGAGGAAAAGAGTGTGCTGCAGAATACTGTGAAGTTTATTTCTAAAATGCTGTAAACCTGCTATGGAAGATGAGTTACTACCAGAGTAGAGAAGAAGCAGGACAAAGGAGTCTCCTAGACAAAGGGGAGGGAAAGGCTCTGAGCCACATCTGTTATGCAATCACAAGAGGGAAAAATGATAAACAATTCACTGGTAAACATGTCCACAGATACTTCAGTGAAAATGACAAGGAAAAGTCAAATGGACTCCCTAAAATATGAATAAATCAAGTAATCAAATGACATTAACTGTAAATCACAATTATAAAGTAAATGCTACACTTCTCAATATTTAAACCTATATATTTAATCTATACTTTATATTTTTTTCATTCGACAAAAAATATTTTTGAATGTCTTTATCAGAAACTGCCCAACTTGGTTAATTCTTTAAAAGTTAGATATACATGTCCCATCAAGATAGAGGCATGGGTAAACACAATTTGCCTCCTCGCACAACTACAGCAAAAATCACAACTAAAGTTCAAAACAACTACCACCCAGAATTGTCAGAAAATCGAGCTGTATGTAAATCCAGCAATCATGGAATTAAAGAAGCCACATTCATTCAGACGGGTAGGAGGGGCAGAGACATGGAGACATGGGAACAGGTGATCCCACATCCACAGGTGGTGGATAAAAATCAGAAGGGCTATTTCACTAGCGAGGCGGGATTCTCAGGTATCTCCCCTTAAAGGGTCTACAACAGACTTAGAACTTACACAGACTCACTCCCTCTGGGCTCCGGCACTGGGGCAGCAGCTTGAAGGGCACCAGTGGCACATGGGGAGAAACTGAAGGGCTTGGCATCAGGGCTAGTGCCAGGAGAGAGCTTCCTCCCAGACAAAACTGCAGAGGCCAGGCCCTGGCATTGTCCCCTTCTGAACCCCCCCCCCCCCCCACAGAGCCACAGAGCAGTCACATCATACCTGAGACTCCATCAGCCTAGTTCACATGGGGCGCCCTGTCCATGGTAACTACCTAAGGCTCCACCCCATTCAACTTATAATGTGCTTTTCTACTTTAGGTCACACTACTAAAACAGGAAATCAAAGCAACTCTACCTAATGCATAGAAACAAATATGGGGAGACTGCCAAAATGAGGTGGCCCAAGTGTAAGAAATATGGTCTGAGTGAAAGAACAGAACAAAACTACAGAAAAATAGCTACACAAAATGGAGATAAGCAATCTATCAGATGCAGAGTTCAAAACACTGGTTATGAGGATGACCAAGGAACTCACTGGGTATTTCAAAAGCATAAAAAAGGTCCGGGCAGAAATAAAGGTTACATTAAGTAAAATAAAGAAAAATTTATAAGGAATCAACAGTGAAATGGATGAAGCTGAGAATGAAATCAATGATTTGGAATACAAGGAAGAAAAAATATTCAATCAGAATAGCAAGAAAAACAAAGAATCCAAAAAACAAGGATAGGGTAAGGAACCTCTAGGACAACTTCAAATGTACCAACATTTGATTGACAGGGGTACCAGAAGGAGAAGAGAAAGAGCAAGAAATTGAAAACTTATTGAAAAAACAATGAAAATTTCCCAAATTTGGTGAAGGAAATAAATATGCAAGTCCAGAAAGCATAACGAATCCCAAACAAGATGGACACAATAAGGAGCACACCAAGACACATCATAATTAAAATGCCAAAGGTTAAAGATAAAGAGAGAATGTTAAAATCAGCAAGAGGAAAGAAGTTACTTACCTACAGAACAGTTCTCATAATACTTCAGGATAAAACTTTGCAGGCTAAAGGGACTGGCATGAGGTATTTAAAGTGATGAAAAATAAGGACCTACAAACTAGGTTACTCTATCCAGCAAAGCTATCACTTAAAATTGAAGGGCAGATAAAGTCCATCCCAGACAAGGCAAAGATAAATGAGTTCATTATCACTAAACCATTATTATATAAATGCTACAGAAACTTATCTAAGAAAAAGAAGATTGAAACTATGAACATGAAAATGGCAATAAATTCACAACTATCAACAACTGAATCTAAAAAGCAGACTAAGCAAACAAGCAGAACAGAAACAGAATCATAGATATGGAGTTGATTTGGAGAGTTATCAATTGGAAGAGGGAAGGGGGAAAATGGGGGAAAAGGTACAGGGACTGAGAAGTACAAACTGCTAGGTACAAAATAGACAGGGGGATGCTAAGAACAGTATAGGAAACGCAGTAGATAAAGAACTTATAGGCATGGCCCATGGACATGAACTAAGAGGGGGACTGCCAGAGGGAATGGGGTGTACCAGGTAAAGGGAGGCAAAGGGGGAAAAATTAGGACAACTGTAATAGCTTCATCAATAAAATATATTTAAAAATTAGGTATCATGTTAAATGTAAACTGTAATTGAAGCATAAAATTTAAATTTAAAAAGTTAGATATAGCCCTGGCTGGTGTAGCTCAGTCGGTTGAGCGCGGGTCTGTGAACCAGACAATCACGGTTGATTCCCAGTCGTTTCAGGCTGGTTCCCTGCAGGCCAGTTCCCAGCAGGGGATGCACAAAAGGCAACCATACATTGATGTTTCTCTCCCTCTAACCTTCCATTTCCCTCTAAAGATAAATAAATAAAATCTTAAAAAACAAGTTAGATATATTATAAAACTGAACTAAAAATTTAGAAGTGTTTTATTTTAAATTCACAGTGACTTGAGCATGCTAAACACAGTTTTTTTGCTATTTACTTTTTTGTCATTGTATTTTTTATTTTAATTGTTGTTCAACTACAGTTTTCTGTCTTTTACTCCCACCCCAGCTCATCCCCCCAGTGCTCCCCACCTCCCTCCCATTTCCACCCCCCTTAGTTTTTATCCTTGTGTCCTTTATACTTGTTCTTGTAAACCCTTCTTCCCATTTTCCCCTGAAATTCTCTCCCCTCTCCCCTCTGGTCCCTGTCAGCCTGTTCTCTATTTCAGTGTCTTTGGTTATATTTTGCTTGTTTGTTTTGTTATTTAGGTTCCTGTTAAAGGAGAGATCATATGATATTTGTCTTTCACTGCCTGGCTTATTTCGCTTAGCATAATGCTTTTCAGTTCTATCCATGCTGTTGCAAAGGGTAGGAGCTCCTTCTTTCTTTCTGCTGCACAGAATTCCATTGTGAATGTACCATAGTTTTTGGATCCATTAATTTACTGATGGGCACCTAGGTTGCTTCCAGCACTTGGCTATTGTAAATTATGCTGCTATGAACATTGGGGTGCATAAATTCTTTTGGATTGGTATTTCAGGGTTCTTAGGATATAATCCTAGTAGAGGAATTGCTGGGTTATAATACACATTTTAAAGTTTACTGGAATAGTGACTCCCAGTATAGCCTTTATTCAGAGAATTAAGTGAACTGTGGTTTAATACTGACTCATTCACCTTTAAGCAGTTTCTGATTTTTATTTAGAGCAGTACAGGATGGGGCAAAAGTATGAATAGTTTGTAGCTGTTCATGTGGAAAATAACACAATAATTAATAAATAATAATACAAGATTAAACTCTGTTTCACATACACCTGTAAACCTTTTGTTGCCCCGCCCTGTAGTTCTTGAAGTGAGCTTTCAAAGGCATCACCTAGACACCACAGAAATGCAAATTCTTAGGACTCACCTTAGAACTACTGAATCCGACTATTGCTGATAACACTGTATTGTACAACTGAAATTGGCTAAGAGAGCAGAACTTTTCTGGGGCAATGTTCTTGCCCCAGAAAAATGTTAACGTGTGAGGTGATATATACATAATTAACTCAATGGGGGAATCCTTTTCTAATGTATTCATGTGTCGAATCATCACATTACACAATGTCTTACAATCTTGTTAATTATGCCCCCAATAAAGCTGTAAAAATAACTTAATTAAATAAAAAGTTTTAAAAACAATACTGGGGGTGGAGTCCAGTGAGCTGTGGTTTGAAAAGCCCTGAAGGTGATTCTGATCTCAATCAAGTTTGAGAACCACTGGTTTATGATGTAAAAGACAAAATGGGGTAAAGGTAAATTTGGGCAAAGATGGAGTGACACATGGCACATGTGTGGGTTCAGAATATGTGTATCCTGGTTACGCCTGTATCATTAGTATCTTCCACGGTGTCTGGCCCATGGTCAGGGTCACTCAGTATTTCCTGAATGACTAGCCTCCTTTTGCTGCCTTTATCTGTTAAAGAAAAAAAGTGCTAACAGAGCACATCCAAAGCCTCAGCCCCCACTGCCTTAAATGAAATGCAGTTTGGCTTCCTGCTTCAAAATCCATTTCAATTGCATTTCATCATATCACTCTTATAGATGGAATCCTCTTCCAATCAAGTGATCCACAATCCATTCCCTTTCACTGTAAGCTTTCCAGGGAAACATGGCCATTCAGACATGAAAACACCTACAGGCTCTATATTCAATACAATTTCACCTGCAAGGCGTATGCTCTTATTTCTTGAAGCAAGTATTTCCAATACAAAAATGCTTGCTAATTTCAGCTTTATGGCAGAAAATAATGCTGTGATTGTGATTCATTTCTTTCCACATTCAAACATTCAAATAAGTATCTAGTCACAAAAAGGCACCTCGTATCCCACATGAAAGAAAAGACGATGTGGTCAGTATCAATTGCTTTGAAAAAGGGTTTGAGAGAAATGATCATTAGAGCAAGTTCTCTATTCAAGTATACAGAAATGGCCACACTAGAAAATAGAACCTTTAAACTTACAGGTAACTGCTTTTCAGCAAGAGCATGATACATCATTTTGAGGGGCTTTCTAAAATGGTAAAGTCATCACCAGCACAAAGCAATTCAGCTCTGATTCAGAAATCAAGGCAGACCCTGACGAGCCAATAAATTTGACTGCTTTCATAGGTCATTAAAATGCTTCTACGTGAAAACATTCCTCCAAGATGTCTCTGTTTAATGTGCCACCCAAACATCTCTTTAAACTGAATCCATACATCAGTGCCATTGGACACATTTGGATGATACCCACAAAAACAGAGTTGCCTTTGACATCTTTCATGACTTGGCACACCTCATGAATTTCAGAGCCGATCATGTCATGACAAAGATTCCTGCTGAAACTTCTTTGTGCTTAGTGCAATTTTTGTCACTTCTAGAGTATTAGATTTTGCTAATATTTCTTTGCTCAGAAGGTTTAATGTCGCACATGCATCAGAAACTTAACAGAAGGCTAAGAACAAGAGGTTTTAAGTTAGACATATTCAATGTGCTTTAGTTCCATGACAATCCAATGTGGCCCTAACATTGAACATCAGTGCATCACTATCCCATTTGTTTGGATTGCTGTGGTCCTTGTTCATACATTCAGTGGATCATAGGTTTGTATTTAGATCTCAAAAACAATCAGTGTGCACAGTATATCGTACATTGCTGCTATTGTATCACATCCACTTCCATAAATCAAACGAAGTAATCCTTCGATCTGAAATTCCTCATGGATGTGCAAGAAAATGCAGAAGTACTATCCATAAACACTGCAGAATTCTGTTGCAAAACCAAACAGGAAGCGTCTTACTAACAACAGCTAAGTAAATTCAAACATAGTGCCATGCCACAGAGTCACGGCAGCAGCTCCCGGAACTGCTTGGCAGTACAGATGCTCAACTTAAGATAATGTATCGCTGCTTAAGACAAGTAACTTACTGCTGTTCTGCTTTCTAAGGCACTGAAATAACTAGTAAAATTAAGCCCTCATTAATTTTATATATTTGAGTCTCAAGGGCCAGTGAGCTATGTACATTGATGATTTGTAGTCCAAATGATTATGCAAAATGGCAGTTGAGAAATAATAATTTATTCAAGGCCTGTGCAAACAGACTTTATGTGGCTGACACGGGTTAATATAAAAATTTTATTGTAATGTGGTTGGGGGGAAATGTTTACTCTGGCACCACAATTCCCGGGTCAAAGGATGAAAGAGAACTAGTTTTACGTGGAAAATACCATAAATATTTGGTATTTATTGATGGTATGAGTGTAAGTTCATAGGAGTTGGATACCATTCAACTTCAGAAGCATTAGGAGAGAAACATTGTACTTTCACAAAGAGAAGAATATAAGCAACTAGAGGAGAAAATAGGGAGACAAAAAAAAGGAGGAGCTGGGAAAGACTGTGAGGCTCCACCCTCATAAAACTACAGAGTTGGGGTGTTTAAAACGCAACAACAGAGGTAAACTTTGTTCCATTTTGCCAGTGTTTGTTTCTACTGTATAAACCCCTTCTCCAAAGTTCACCCTCCATAAGTAACAATAAAATCACTGCGCTGATTTCCACATCTATGCCACATAGCACAGTACAAAGAAAATCTGCAGAAAAGAGCTACAAAAGCTAAAGGCACAGAAAATGTCCTAGAAATTATCAGAAATCCTGGCAATAGCTCTGCATTTCTGTAGGTCATAGAACTGGGGAGAAAGGGGTTGAATAAAAACTCCCCTGAGATCTTAATAGATATATCAGTTCCTACACTTACACTTGGTTTACCAAATATTTTACATTTTAAAGAAATCTGGCATTCCTTAGAGTGGATTCCACAGGAAATATATAGGTCCCAGGCTTAGAATGACTGATTTAAATAAAGGCCTTTGTGGTTCACTCTACATTAAGGTATATTTCAGATATGAATAGTTCTGTTTAATTTAAGTAAGTACTAAGGCTATATGGTATTTCAAGATTTTTAAATTAAGACATGAATTTTCAACTTACAGTAACTATAAATTTAGTGACTACCTAGACAAGATTCTTGCTAAGAAAGGAAGCAAACAAACTCACAATTATAAAGATACTACTCTAATGCTAGCTCTTTTTCTTTCCATGATAAATCAGTTTTACTAGCTTTTTATCAAAAGGTAAATTTCCATTCAATTATTTCTAATAACGAAGGCTTTGATTTCATTTTCCTTTTTTATTTGAAATGTGTTTCTCAGAAACACCAACGTTACCATTCCTGGCTACCTTTATTACCACTCCCTTAAAATCAATCATTCAACAACTTTGAAAGATAAGAAGGTTCATCAGATAAATGGTTGAATGCTTTTTATGAAAGGGATGGCAATCCTGGGTAAATTGCTTGACATTTTAGGACTAATCTCTTCACTGGTAAAACAAGCATTCAGTGACAGCTAAGGTCCAAATTTGGGTTCATTTCTTCCATTTGGTCAGGTATCAGAAAGATACTTTGCTTTCCATTTCTGCTTCTAACCAGAAGCCTGTCTGCTTCTAACAACTGATTCAACAGTCTGCATAGCAGCTGCTCAGGACTCCAAATTTCCTCTGCTGACCACAGGATGATATGCCTTGACAACCTGGCAAACAGTTTTGGTCTGGAAGCTGAATTTGGAAAACAATAACAACAACAAAAACTGACATGATGCCTATCTGATCTTGAGTTACAGAATTACACACAATTTTTTGAGATGATCTATTCTCCCTTTATACAAAAACAAAAACAAAATTAAAAACACCTCTCTCCTGTAGACTGAGTCTGAACACAACAGAAAAGCAACTGCAGAAAGGACTTATGGGGCTATATCACAGCCTTGATGAAAAGGACTAAGTCCTAAATCCCCTGGCCAATACCACTTCACATACAATTTCAATTTCACTTAGAAAGAGAGAAGATCTGGTTACAGAGGCACTTGGCTTTATCAGGCCCTATACTGAATACCCAAGGAAGATATGTTAGTTTTCCAGCTCTGATTTATATATTAGATGTCACAGGACAGTAAAGCTAATCAGTTATAATGATTTATCTTAGGTTTGTAGGCTTTATTTATATATTGAATCAAGCACATAGTGAGTGACCAAGAACCCGATCTTGGTTCAGGGAGGTCAAACATTCACTCTGCACAATAGCATGGGATGAGCATGGACAAAATCCATGAGGTTAGTCACTCCTGTCTGTCTTAGATAGTAATTGTCTAACAGGAGCCTTATCACTATGAAACTTACTTCACCCTGAGATGATAAAGAAATGGGTGATTAAGTTCCTCTGCCCTTCCCTTTGTGAAATACCAACAATATGCATGCAAACATCAATTTTCATTTAAGAATGGGTTACTCCAAGAAGATATCAGATCTAATGAAAACTAAGCTACACTATTAGTTAAGAGCTGAGCTTACAAAAATATGCTGACATAAGTCAGCCAATCTCAAAGGAATAGCCTAAGTATTTGATCATCATGAGATGAAAATTAGAAAAGAGTATGTGCATTTGCTGGCCTCTCTGGAATCACCTAACACACAGAACAGGTACCAAGACTGCACAGAACTCAAACTCTAAAAAATAAATCTCATTGTTCCAATAACTTTTGTTGAAAAGTCATATTGTATTGCTAAGGAACATGAACACAGGATGTACATTGGTACAACGTTTCTGAAGATACTTTGGTGACATGTATTAATATTCGTATGTTCTTGATCCAGCAAGGCCCATGCATGCCCATATTAAGGTCCTGGGTACATATTGTGATACAATAATTTCATGCAATTCTATCTTCCATAAAAGTGATAATTCCATGTTGTGACATGGAAAGAAGATAGTTCCAACATATTATTAAGTCAAAAAATTTACATGATTTGTGCAATTATTTGTGAAACTATATACACATAATCTAAATGTATATAGGAATGAAAAGCTGTCTGGATATTTGAGTATGAAAATATTAAAAGTAGTTACCCCCTTGGGTATCAAAAACACAAGTCTTTTTATTTGCATGTATTAATCAGTGTATATTTCACATGTTCTTACTACAGGCATTTACCATTTCTATGGTCAATATGAACTATAAGGAGATCAACAGCCCTTTTATAATGGGACACACATCAGACTCTATTGGCTCCAGAGTTAATCTCCACCCAGTCCTAGTTGTTTTTGGTGGAAGAGTTTCTTACTACTTTTTAAATCTTTTCCTGGAGTTACTCATTTTAAAGCTGGAAGGAGGAAATGTGAGGGAAGAGTATCATTGTCATTTCTCAAATCCAAAGAAAACCACAGCTGGACATGATAAATTGTGGAGTACCAAATATTAAAGACAAAGCTTCAAAGAAGCCAGAGAAAATAGACACCTTATGTCCATGGGAACAGTGATAAGAATGATGGCCAACACCGTCAGAAACAACAAATATTAGAAGATAATGAAGTAACTTCTATGATGAAAAGGGGGAAAGTATCAACCAAAATCTTCAGTTAGAACACTAAATATAAAGAGCATCTTTTTTAAAACTGAAGGCCAAATAAAGGTATTTTCAGAGAAATGAAGGCTGAGAGAAACTGGAACAAGTTGATTTGTAAAATGACACAGGGTTAAAACTCAGGTCTGAAGGAAGAAAAGAAGAATAAGAAGATGCGAAATGCTAAATATGTGAGTGAATATTTTAAAAAACTACATTTTCTCCTCGCTTAATTCCTTAAAAGACAACTCATACTTAAAGTAAAATAATAAGATATTATGGGTTCCATAACATATGAAAATAACACAAAGAATGGAAGGAGAGGTTAATGAAAGTATGTTACCAGAAGTTATTATACATAAGGGATATAATATTCATTCAAAAAATTCTGTTAGGCTCTGATAAGTCTCAAGTACATATTTGCAGTCCATAGAACAACAGGAAATAAAGAGCAATGGCTGAAAAGTCAACAGAGCACATAAAACTCTTTTAAAATACTTAGTTAATATAAAAGAAGGCAGAAAAGAAATGTGAACATAGAGAAAACTAACAAGAAAGTGCACTTAAGCCAACCACATCAATAACTGAATTAAATTTAAATATACTAACTTCCATATGAAAAGATAGACTGTTAGACTGAATTTACAAAAAAGCAAGAGTCCATTACATAATGTCCACAGGAGACACACTTTACAATAAAGATGCAGACAGTTGGAAGTAAAAGGATGAGTAAAGAAACACTACACAAACACTGATTTGGTGCACCCATTTCACTGTCAGACAAAATTGATCTTGGGACTTGGGGTAAAGTCAGGAATAAATAGGGATACTGATTAATGATAATATGGCCAATTCATCAAAACTAAATAATCATCAAAACTACATGTAAGTCCTAAGTAGATAGGTTTTAAAATATCTGAAGTAAAATATGACAAAACTAGAAGGAGATAAACATCTAAAATTAACTGTGCATATTTTAATAGTCTTCTTTCAGTATTTTCTAGCACCAGTAGGTAAAAGCAAAGTCATGAGAGATGTTACACCTTTACAAGCAGCTAAATTTAACTGACATTTAAAGAACCCTACAATTAGCAACTGCAGATTATATATTCTACTTAAAGACACATGGGCTAGTCAACAAGACACACTATACTGATCATAAAACAAGTCTTAAGATTTGCAGACAAATTAATCATACAGTATGTATTATTTGGCCCCAATGGCATGAATTTGGAAATCAAATATACTATGGGCCTAAAATAAATCACAGAGGACATTTAAACTGTTTTATACTGTATGAAAATAAAAACAAAATGCCAAAATGGAGAGGATGTAGTTAACACAGTCTTTAGAGGAAAATGTATAGTCTCTAATGCTTATTTATAAAAAAGTACAGTAGAAAACCAGTGATACGAGCATCCTTCTCAGGAAGCCTAAAAAGGAGAGACAGATTAAAACACGGCAAAGGAAGGAAATAAAAGAACTCTACCCCAAGAAAACCTTTTCATTTCAAGAGTCATATTTAAAAACTTGCCAATGTGCAGGAATAATTTTCATAAAATAGTTAAATGGGTCTTTCTAGAGTTTAATAATTTAAGGCTATTCAAACATGTGACTGAAAATACTCCAACAAAAATATCCAATTCAAAAATAACTGCAGTATTTTTCTACACTCTAAATACAACCAAAAAGAGTAAATGCTGGAATTCTACACATATTTAAATGATAGTGATTTAGCCTGCCTGTAAAAAGCTAAGCTATTGGAGGAAAACTATCACAATAGAGTGCACAGCGATGTGGTTATTAAATGGGCTGCTGAGGTAAAGATTCATTAATGTGAAAAAGGAGAATTTATTCTATGCCTTTCCCACTGGGGTACTTCTCAAGCTCATATGAATATATCCTTTGCAAGAAGGAAAATTAAAGATTTGTCAGAGTAAAAGCATTAAAAAGAGACCTTAAAATATAAATGTGCCATTAGCAAAATCTTTTAATCACATGCTTAATACATGTCATTACAAAGTGAACGTGAAGAACATATGTGACATTCTCTAATATGGCCACATACATGCAATTGTAAATTTTCTAAAATATGAATTTAAAGATAAAATAAATGGAATAAATTCATTTTAATATTATATCTTATCGGTTCCCAGTATATCCAAAAGTGGTATCATTTAACATGTAATCAATATAAAATGATTAATAAGATATTCTGCATTCTTATAAACAATATTTAAGTCTTCAGAGTCCCCTCCGAGGGCAGCTGTGGTCACCCACTCACTCACCCTTCCGGTTAGTAAACACTCATTTTCATGTAAAAGATATTTGGTTTTGGTCTGTGAAGGTTACAGAAACAAATAACACATTTGTAGTTTCAAGGAATTTTCAGCCAGTATAGATGACGTGCCCAATAATTAGTGTGACAGTAGAAAAAATGTAAGGCTATGAACAAAGTTTCAATGAATGCCATGACAGCCAGAGGAGGAGAGATTATTTCCAGAGTGGCAAGAGAAAACATATGGAACAAATTTTTCTAAAGAGCCAGGGAACTGATTTTTATTAAGCTGCACCCATTGTATATACCAGGCACTGTTAATAAGTTTTACATTTTGTCTCATTCAGTCCCTAAAGCAATCATGTATTATTAGCGCAGCGCTATTACCTTTTACAGACAAAGAAACTAAAGCTGAAAAAATTAATCCTTCACTGAACTTAAAGTCAGCCCTCAGACTACAGTCTGTGAGACTTAAAATCCCGTGTCTTTTTCTCTCCCTGAACCAGGATACCAGTGGTGGGAGGAAGCAAGCTGTACACTGTGCACAGATGGGTAGGGTCCATGGATCTCCTGGGATGGGGTAGGAGATTTTATTTTGGGGGGAGTAGTTCAGACTGATACAAAGTCAAGAAAGGGCAGAATGAGAGGTAATTATAAAAGATCACTACGGAGAAAGCCCACCTATAGCTACATCTAGGCCTGATTTAGTTGGCAGCAAAGAGTTCTAGATTTTTGGACAATAACATAATCCCCCATTCACTTTAGGAAAGTGTCCTGAAGGAAGTACACGGGGCAGAGAGAGGAGGCGGGGCAGGACAGCAACTTGAGGCAGACCTGAAGTGACCTACGCTTTACGGAGACCAAAGGGCATCCTGAGAATTTCCGGACCTCTTCAATTGTTCAGAAACATGTTTTTCAAACTAATACCCCATTTAGCATAAATAGTTTGAAACAACTTCATAATATCCATTTGTTCTCTTTGAGAGCAATCTATATTAAATATCATGTTAAGTTAGAGAAATCAAAAATTATATAACAGAATCCCCAGTTAATAGTTTTCCAGTCATTCTAAACTAATTTATTTATTTAAGTTAAATTAAAAATAAACCCATGTAAATGAAGTTCCATTGCAAAAACTGAATTAGAGCTCATACTATGTTTTTGCTCTAATGAGATCCTATATAGACAATATAGAATACAAATGAATTGTCAAAAACCAGATGGCTGGTATGAATAATAAATTATTCCATTCTACATGATGCAAATCACATGAAACATTTGAAGACACAGATGTAGTATGCTCAATGCTACTGAGCGTTACCTTTTGGAGAGCATTTACAATTACTTTAGCTGTCTATTGCTAAAGATTGGTCTAGAGGAAATTTTCATTCAAACTGTTAGGAATAACTGTTAGGAAGGAAAATGCGGGTTAAACACGTACCAAATTTAGTCCTCAAGAAATAGCATTAAATGGGCTGAGAGAGAAAATCAGTCAATATGCAAGGCTTGGTAAACTTTATTAACTGCCTTCAAAGAAAATACTTTAAAAGATAAGCACATACATTTTGCTTAAGTCAATTGTGCTTATTTTTACATCATTGTCACAATCTCTGACTGTTCCAATGCCTTCCTATCCTGTTTATTCTTCACCAGATCCAGCTGGGTTTATATAAATTGCTAGAAATTACTTAACTTCTAAAGACTCAAGTTAAGCTTTTAATATGATTTAAATACATGCTTCTATTATCCCTCCCACGCTTTCCAAAGTTATCGACTGTCCTTTTCTTCTTTGGCCTCTTTCAAATTAAAAGGCAATAACCAAGGCTGTGAAGAGCATCATTTCATCAATAAGACAGTACCTTCATTGGTATGTTTAAAAGAAAAAGAAATATGCTGTTTTCCTTCCTTTCTATAACAAGAATGGTTTATAATTTTAAAAAAAGTAAATCACTCCTAGAGACCACTTACAGTGTGATAATTACAAACTCCTTTAAGGAAAATAATTCTAGGGGTCAAGAAAGAAACAGATTGACATGTCTGAAACTAAAATTTGAAGTATCTTTTCCCTTACAATCTTTTCATTTTAAAGCAAATCTAGAAAAAATATCCACTTTAATGCTAATAGTTTTCAACCTCCCATAAGTTTGAACTTTTGTTTGAATTGTAAATAAGACTTATATTTTTTGATAGAACTGTTCTTCTCTCTTATTTTTCAAACCAAAAAATAGAAGTTATTCTTGATTTGTCCCGCTGCCTCACCACTCTCCACCCTTAACAACCCAGGCCGCATGGACTCACACTCTGCTGCACATGCATCGGATGTTTCAGCAAGCTCTGTTGATTCTACCCGCAGAATATAATCTCAGATGCCTCTACTTCTCTCCCTCTCCACTTCACAGCCCTTGTCCAAATCACCACCACCCCCTGCCTCAGCTTCCACAACAATCTCAATGGTTACTTGGTTCTCACAGTTATCTCCCTAAAATATGTTTTCCACACAGCAGTCTAAATGTTTGAAAAAGTAAACCTGACACTATTAGTATCTCATATTCACTCACCCTTGATGTGGCTTCTCTTTGACATCCAAGGTCCTGAAATCAGCTGGTCACTAGCTCTCTGGCATCAACTAAACTTACCTTCATCCTCCTTTAATAAGCTCTGATGTGTCTTTTCCACTGCTGGATCTCAAGTGCCTAATACTGTGTGCCTGACATGTAGTAGATGCTCAATAAATATGCGCTGACTTAGTTTATTGAATAATGAATATATATGTGCATATATATATGTAGCATACATATATGTTTTATACATATGTAAAACATATCTTCTTATTATGAATAATTCCTATTAGGAATTACCCAAATACTATAACCTACTCTTACTCAAATACTATAGAAACTCAACCCTGCAAAATTAACTAGTTGTATAAGTAAGTTCAAACAATGACAGCTATGATATCTGAATTCTTGATTCTAAGAAATATATAGAAACTAAAGAACTCTGAGTCACATGTATACAATCAAGTATAAAGATTTCTTTTTATTTTGAAATATATTTCCCTTGGCCCATTCCTATCAGGCCAGACAAGAATAAGTTGACCTGTTTACAATTTGCCCTTATATCTCTGTCTTATTACCCTCCTGGGAAATCTGAAGCATGACAACTAGCCAATTCTTCTATAGAATTTACTTACAGCTCAATATATTTCCAAGATTGCTGCCTTTCTAATAGGTACACACCCAAGCAGTTCCTTATAACCCTAGCAATCACAACAGAAAGTCATATATTTAACATCTTCCTATATATTCTCTGAACCAAACAGGGAGGCAAACTTGGATTAAGTCTGAATCCTCTGGAGGCTCTGACTGCTAAATGGAATTTCCCACATTCTACTCCTATTAGTTTCAGACAGCCAGAGATCATTCAATTTTAGCTGAACAACTTTGGGTTTGCTTTTCAGATCCTGTGGGAGAATCCATATTATATTTGTTCAATTAAAGCTAAATGACTTTAGGCTGCTGATTATCATTACTTATAATGGTCAGTGTCATTTCCTGGGAAATTAGCAGCCAGTCAGCTGGTGGAAAGGCTGACTTAATCAATACCTCTCTTTGTGGTCCAGACAACAGCTGCTGTTAAGTACCTTAAGAGGCCTAAAGAGATCTTCTGGACACTCGAGATTTTAGATGTGTACGCATGACTCAAAAATTCTCCTGTGTGAGTAAAATCTGACAGTAACAAGAATATCAAACAAACTGGGCTATACCTTGGCAGAGATGTGAACATGAGGCGGGCATTACTTAAAGCCATGAGGGAAACTGGGGTATGATTTTTCCATCAAATATAAAAAAGAAATATGATTTCTTAATATCAAAAAATATATTAGCTAAAATTTAAAATGATGTTTTATTTATTTATTTATTTATTTATTTATTTATTTATTTATTTATCTTTAGAGGGGAAGGGAAGGAGAGAGGGAGAGAAATATCAATGTATAATTGCCTCTCATGCGTCCCCTGCTGGGAAGTGGCCTACAACCCAAGCATGTGCCCTGACTGGGAATCGAACCATGACACTCTGGTTCACAGGCCCGCGCTCAGTCCACTGAGCTACGCCAGCCAGGTAAAATGACATGCATTTTAAAATGAGATATGAATCTTCAAAGAAAATGCTAGCTGACTAGTCAGGTCTTGTACATACTTGGACTTCTTAAGTGTGTCAGCCAAACCTTCTCGGTCATATTCAACCTCCTCCTTCATTCTGGGATTATTTTAATGGAGACAAAACTCAGGGAAGTAAAATCTTAGGGGTACTTTTAGTACTAACTCCAAAGTTCTCTGAATTAGGTGAACCTAAAGAGAAATTAAAATATCTCTTTTGTTTCATAATTTCGCTTTAACAATAGCAGAGAGTAGAAGGAACATAAATTACCACTCATCTCTCATATACTGACTAAAATTAGGCAATATGGGTAATTTCTGCATTTGCAGAACACAAGTATTAAATAAATTTTAAACTGTGGCCTCTAAAGCACTTATGTGTAGGGTGAAGTTGAGTCATCATGCGTCAGAGAATTCAGCAGACTGACTCCTTATATCCAAAATACAAGAGGTGATCATTGTAAGTTAGTTGTATATGAGCAATCATGAGAGCTTGTTTTAAAACAGGAGTTATATGCAGGTAAAGATTATTATTTTGCTGTAAAAGGTGGAGGGCTTATTAAAGAATCATTCGTTCAACAAATATTTTTGAAGCATTTCATACAAGCCAAGCACTAATACTATTGCTCCAAAAAGTATTTTTCAAAGGCACTGATTACAGGGTTTTGTGTTTTGTTTATTTTTCAATATATTATTATTATTATTATTATTTTAATTATAAGTTGACATTCAATATTGTATTAACTTCAGGTATACAGCATGATCATCATAGATTTATATAATTTTCAAATACATCTCTCCCCCTGGGAACTCTAGCACCTGCATGAAAATATACAGTTATTGCAATATTATTGCCTACATCTCCTATGCTGAACTTTACACTGTGTTGTTCTTAATGAATCCAAGTAATTGTGAACACACATCCAAGCCACTGAATTAGTTCATAAGCTGAAGTACTGAAGAAGGCCAAGACTGTTTCTGAAACTACCAAAGTGAGGTTCATGCTCATATATTCATCTATATTCAGTATGAAGCAATCATTTTATAGTCTGGGCATAGCAGAATTTTTAAAAAACTGCTGGTGTGTGTTATTCCAATAGAGTTTCTACCATGTTTATGCTACAGAGACAATGTCTTATGTTTATGTGGTGTTTTCAATTATTTTTTTTAAAGTATTTATTTGTTAACTTTAGGGAATATGCCATTCGGTTTTCAGATTCATAATGAAAATGTCACAGGGGTGCTGCACTCAATTTTCCAATTTGGAGTTATCTGAGCAAGTGAAGATTGAACACACAGAACTGAATTCTACCAGTTCAGATCAAGGTTGTTCACCAAGTGCTATAGGTTTGTAGAGTTACTCGGGCATAAGAGGTTAAGCTCAAGATATTACTAACATCCAGACAAAAGGCTTTAGAAATCTGACCCTGGCCATCTAATGATTTTTTAGTTCAACTTGATGGGTTCTTTTTCTTCTTATCTTTAAGCTCAAATTTGAAGTTTTGGCAGTAAGCCTCTTAACTAGTTTCCTTGCTTTAACCTTTGTCTCTTGTCTCTCAGTGTATGTTCCACATACCACCAACATGATCTGGGGTGGGGGACAATAAAACAGTCATGTCTGTCACTCCTCAGCTCAAACTCCTCCAAGGGCTCCCGCTCACTCAGTCAAAGCGTCACTGCACAAGTCCGTACCCCAGGCCAGGTAAGATGGGGCGCCAAACTCTCCTCGGCGGTCCTCGCTCACTCTGATCCAGCCACCCCAGCTTCCGGCAGTATCTTGAACAGGCTGAGCCCACTTCACTCCCCCTGGAATACACTTACCCACACAACCTGAGCTTGCTTCAGGTTTTTCAAAGTTGCTTTCCTTAGACGTTTAATCTAAAATGTCCACGCTCTACCCAAGTACATATTTCTCTCTTCCCTGATTCACCTGCTTCTCACCTCACCCTTAAGACAGATCACTCTCTAACACATTTATTTTCGTATTTGTCTTGTTTATTATCTGTTTTTTTTTATTTCATTACCTTACAAGGTAAACTGCAGAGGTTAAGAATTTTGGCCTGTATTTTGGACTGTATTTCCCCAGTGCTTAGCATATATGAGGCTTTCAATAAGTATTCATTAGGAAAAAGGGAAGAAAGGAGGAAAGGAGAGAGGGAGGAAATACAACTTTAAGGAGTTTCTCCTTCTTTTTTTTTTTTAAAGATTTTATTTATTTATCTTTAGAGGGGAAGGGAAGGAGAGAGGGAGAGAAAATAATTATGTTGCTTTAGGCAGGAGGAGATTTCTCCTTCTATTATTCAACTTTAGCCACCAAATGGTGGGTTATAGTGTTTCTGCCTATCAAACATGGTTGAAATTACCAATGTATCTTCTGTGACTCAAGGTTCTTTTACTAATATTAGAATATGGACAACAGGACACACACGTACGCATGTACAAACTACTCTATCACATAACACGTGTTCTGTAACTGCAGAAAATAAAATGTATCATCCAGTTTCTATGTAGTAGTCCAATTTGTATATAAGCCCACTTACAGAAAAGTCTTTAATATCAAAATGAATTGTCGTTTTCTATTAGCTAGTCACACAGTAAATCAGTACACATCAAAAAATGAAGATTCCTTTTACATTCTAATAGAAGCACCATTCCCATTATTTTAGCTCCCTGTTAGTACTCTGAAATGTTAATCTTGGTACTACATTTCAATTGAGGTGAAAGGTCCGTCTCTGACTCACCCCTACTGTTCCTATTAATTGTTTAGTTTTTCTCTGCGCCGAACCTCATGTACTCCCAGAAGGTAGTCAGATACCTCTGCTCTGACAAGCACTGGGAAAATGATCATGGCAGAAGAGCTGCTAAATTTTTCATTTCTGCATATCAGAATCTTTTCCCACTTGACTATGTAAGGTCACATTTTCAACTGGCCTCCAAACACTCAGAGAATTAGTATTTTGACATGTAGAACACTCCTGCACAAAGTCAGGTTGCTCAAGAATGACTACAATAGCATATATTACAAGTAGCTTTTTAACATAAAATATATAACATATGTATAATTCATTAATAATAATGCAATTCTTTGTTCTTTTAAAAATACAAAAGATACAGGCAACAGAATTTATGAAATAATAATCATCATTTTTTAAGATAAATTACTATATGATAAACATCTTTATATAAGAAAAGAGATGCTTAGAGAGGTTAAACACGGCTCAAAGCCTCCAAAATCCTGAGTGACAAAGCTGGAATCTGCGTGTCTGTCCCTCTCTGGAGCAGAGAGCATTAATTTAACTACCACACAATGACAGAATTCTTCTGTCCCGAGCATGGTTTTCCTTTGAAGCTGTCAAGCATAATTTATAGACAAAACAACCAGCTATAAATGGGGAAGTGGAGCTAGCAATGGTTAGTCAGAGTCTGAAGCAGAATGGATTACGGAAATCATTCTTAATTGAGGGTATTACTTTCTATCTATTGCTCCCGAGACAAAGACAATAATTCTGCAATACTATCCTCTGTGCGCTTGCTTTTAAGACCCTTGTTTATATTTTGCATTTTCCCTTCTCTGGCACCTGAGAAATAGGGTGTGGAAAGGGCCAGGGCAATAGAAAAGAAAGCATATCTCTGCGAGTGGTTAGCTTTACTCTAAGCCCCAATAATATACTGAGTAGTTAAACTCTTCACTACCTAACACACAGTGAAGGATCCCTTGGGGTAGTAATTTTATGAAGAAATGTCAGCTGTGAACTTAAAAATCACTTAATAGAAAATCTTTAAATCAGTGTATTTAAGTATTTCATCCTTTAACATTTTTTACGTGCTTACTGGGGACAGGATGTTTTTTAGTTATCAAAATGGGCATGACAGGTTCTGGCGTAAGATACCTTTCTGGACTCTTAATTTCACAAGACTTAGGTCAACAGTTAAGTTCCATGATTCCACAATGTTGAGGGGCATCTGTAATAAGCAATGTGCTTCTCTATGGCCTGAGGAAATGGGAGATGCAAATATGAACAAAATGTACCCATATTCTCAAGGGTTTTTTATATTAGCAATCATAAAGCAAGTACAACTAATCATAGTAAAAGTTATAACTTGATAAAAAGCAAAACACGAGGGTTGCACCAAAAAAAAGAGACACAAAAATCACCTTTGAGGGGATCAGAGATATTTTTGAGGAAGTGGAAACATTAGGGTAGGATACAATAGGACAGGCAAATATTTTCCAAATATGGGCATAATATCAGAAAAGCGCAGCAGCAGTGACGCACAAGACATTTCGGAGAGACCAACCTCCCAGTCATCTGAAGCCTCGGTGAACAGGGAAAGAAAACCAAGCCTTAGAAAAAAAACTTCAACATACCCGCCTAGAGACACACAGCTAGTGTCAAGGCCAGTAGGCTGAGTTCAGAGTCTGTTTTCATAACTGCTTCACTGTCTTAGTTTCCTACTACTGTAACAAATTACCACAAATTTTAGTGGCTGAAACAACCCACATTTATTACCATTCATTGTGGAGGTCAGAAGTTCAAAAGGGTCCTTGAAAGGGCCCAAATTGAGGTTTCCACAGGCTGCATTCCTTCTGGAGGCTCCAGGAGATCACTCCTTTCTTTGCCTTTCCCAGAGGTCACTTGCACCCCTTGGCTCCTGACCCCCTTCTTTCTCTTCAAAGCCAGCAGTCTAACTAGCGCCTCCAAATCTCTCTGGAGTCTCCCTCTCCTGCCTCCCTCTCTCACTTATAAAGGCCTTGAGATTACACTGAGCACAAGCAATTAATCCAGGATAATCTTCCCATCTCAAGGTTGCTGATTAGCAAACTTAATTCCTTCTGCAAATTTACTTCTCCCTAATAATGTGAGATAGTCACAGGTTCTGCTGTGGACATTTTGGGAGGGTGTCATTCTGCCCACTACACACAGGATATTAAATTTGGTAGGATCAAAGGGATAGAGTGGAAGCTGTGCTAGAAAGGAGGGTTCTGGTGGCCAATAAGCTTCTCCCCCTCCTCCGTGTTATTAGAGCTACACTTTAGAAGCTGACTTGCTCAAGCAGTGGTGTGTAGAATTGAAGGGCATGGTGATCGGAAGCAGGGAGCCCAGTTAGGAATCAGCAGATTCAGCTGAGCTGCACTGAGGAAATTCTCCTAACAAGCTATGAACAATACATGATGTTAACGGTCTTTTCAAATGTGAAAGCACTCTGCCTGAGTCATTCTTAATCAGTGGGTAAATTTGAGAGACACACAGTATTAGTTCCAATTTAAATGATTGTTCCTTTACATGGTCTTGTCTAAAATTATAACAAGAGATTTGGAAGCTAGTGTGAAAATACATTTCCAGTTTTCTGGAAACCCTTTTCAACTCAACAGGGCACAACATAACATAAGTCTTTCCTATCTGACTGGAATGAATTGGAGGCTTTGTCACACTTACTGAAAGTAGTTTGTTGGGGTTAGATATGGGCTTTTCTCTCTCCACAAGACAGTTAATTCACTGATATTAACAGGCAGTTGAATTTACTGTAAGCATATGAGTGTACTTCTGAAGCCCAGGCAAGGTGACAGGGGAACACTGTGGACTTCTTTGTAAGTCAGATGAACTTGAAGATAATTCAGGACATGTAACAAACATGCTCATAGCCAAGGATTTCACTAGCATCACAAGACTAAAAGCCACTCTCCAGTTCCATCGGCATTGCACGGGGAAGAATAAAAGACCAAGGCCAAGAGAACTGAATCCAGGCCAGGATGGACTTGGAAAGGCTGATGGTCGGTGAGTATTGCCAACATGGTGTCCACTTTTAAACAAATTGAAGGTTTACAGAATTGGGAATAATGCCTAATCATCAGCACAATTTTATAAATAGTTTCATCAGATTCTCTTGTTAGCCACAAGGGATAGTGACAAAATGACAGGCTCCTCAATAGTGAGGCTCACAGTAAAGTTAGTGAGTGAGCAGAGGAGACCTTAAAAGGGGGAACAAGGCCTCAGACACATGAACAACTCTTCGTGTGTCTGAGTAATGCTTTTCATGTAAGGCTCACTACAATATCCAACAGCCTGAATATGAGTTACCAACCACAGACAATAACGTAAAAAAGTATGTATTTCAACTGTATAATGGCTGGTGTACTCATGTGAATTAATATAGATTTTGAAAGTTTTCATGCCAGAAGTTGGAGAAAAAACAGATTCTTAATCTGGTCTTTATTTTCATCTCTTCAAAATGCAGAAGACAATCAGATATGATGGCTTCTTAGGGAAATTATAGCATCATTTCTCTATTTCTCTAAATAATATCTATTATCAGCAGGCTACAGGAAAATGCCTCTAAAGAAATTCTAGCTGGAAAAAATAAAGAAAGTCTACATTTACTGGAAGGTGTATCAAACTGATTTCAGGCTTATGAGAATGTTGTGTGTGTGTATATATATATATATATACAGTGTATGTGTGTTTGTGTGTATAAATATATAGACACACATACCATTAATATATCTTTTATATATATGTTTATCTTATAATAATGACTATCCAATTTACTTTAGAGCTATTTCTGTGTAATAGTTACCAAGAAGATAAAAGAGCCCACTAGTTTTTAGAGGAAGGTGATAAGTGTTAATATACAGGCATTTTAATAGTTCAAATGCTGAATTCTATTAAATATACCAAATAATTATTTCAATGAACAATGCAAAACAAAAGTCCATCTCTTCCAGAAGAAACACAAATGACCTTTATCAATACTTGGTTTTCCAAGTAAACAAGTCACTGAAATAACTCATTTTCTTAGAATGGGTTGATTGGATTTAATAGCTTTAAAAGCATGAGATGAAATGTGTCCTACTTTAAGAACTTCTCTAGATGGCTGGTACTGTACCTGGATGAGGGGGAAATATTCAGCAAATTGCAGGAAGAAAACCCAGGGACACAGGGAGCTTTATTTTACCAAGCACAGCAATTCTGTGTTTTAATGGATCTTGACCAGTAAACAAAGCTACGCCAACAGCACACGGCAATGCTCATTCACTCAACCACTCTATAGAAGAGATGTTGCGTAATGGCTGCTCTGCTAAAAAACTTTCTGTCCTGCTGGAGGGAAGAAGTGAGCTTGAGCTCCCTGTCACCCTGTTTCTGAGAGAACGATAGCAAAGATGGAGAACTCCTTAGCATTAGAAGCTTAGAGTATCTATCTAAGACCTAAAGTAGGAGGAATAGAACAATACAGAAATGCTTAAATTTAGCAACAATTGGATGCTGTATGCTATACATGCCTATACTGAAGAAAATCCTATTGCTCAAAACACCTGTAAGCAGGAAAAAATGTCTCATGAAATATGCAAGCAGCAAAGCATGGCTAAGTCTGGAATATTCTGGGACTAAATATAAACTTATAGGGGGACTTTGTCTGCAGCTGCCTACTCTTTCTGAGAGTTTTTGAGCTACACCCTTTCAGCAACTCTGCTGGGAAGCCAAACTCAAAATAGTTATAGTATTTGTAAGTAATAAGCTAACAAAGAGGCTTCTGTAAGGTGGAGAGATTATAATTAATGGCTAAAATATTGATTTTGAATTAATTGGAGATACAGTGATTCAAATATGCAACCCTTTATTATTACACATAAGCACCAGTAGCCTTGACTTTTCCCCTATAAATATTTAAATTAATACTTAGCCAACTGATGATGAAACTATATACATTAAACTGGATCTGAAAAACGACTATTGCACTATAGACTGTTCTTAGAATTGTTGGAGAACCCAATTAAGTGTACTGAGTAAAGTTTGGAGTCATGTAAGGCAGTCCATAAACACTACAGAAGGTGCTTATCAGAAGGGAATTTTATGGACTGATTTAAGGCAACCTTCACAGGACGGTCCTCAGAACTCTGAGGGGAAACAATGGCCACAACAAGAGGGGCACGCGTCCTCCTCTTGCTGGGGGGGGGGGGCTGCTGCTCAAGGCTGCTGGGCACAGCACGTGAGAGTCAGCCACCTTTTTCTTCTCCACAGCATTGCTTTACAACAGCATTTCTCTAAGTCCATTTATTCTTTCCAGGGCCTTGGAAAAGAAGGAGAATGGTTGCAAAAGCACTACCATTCTTAGAGAATAGCAAGAGGGACAGTTATTAAATCTCCCCCTTAGTTCAAAATGAACACCACCAGGAACTTCTGCTTTTTGGGTTCAACTATTCAGTCAGAAAATTCTACTCAAAAACCAAAGATATTATTTTTCTGAATTTCAAAGGCTGGAAAGAAATAATAAAAAAAGGTCTGATTAAAGAAGAGTTGTACCTCATCTTATAAAATATGAAAATATATATTTGGTAGAAGTGAAGTAAGAAGCCTCCGTGGAAGCCAACACATAGCTCACAATGGAAACGAGATGAATGTCAGTGGGATCTAAAGGCGTGGAGTTGGTGGGGGTGGGTGGAAAGAGAAAATAAGAGAATCTAAGGAAGATGAACTTCAAGATGTCATGTGAATTTCCATGAATGAAATATAAAGTTCTGTAATTTTTATACTAATAAAGGGCATCTTTCTTCTGTAAAGATGTTTGAAAGGATAAACACAGGTTAGGCTACACTTAGTTTCAAGTAAGAATCCCATTTGTGCTGGCTTAAGAAAATATTTTAAGAAAAAGGAACTTCTAATAAAGATTCATCCATGTGCTATATATAACTCAGCTGCAGCTGGTTCTCAGTAATGACTAGAGCCCAGACTGGGGAGCCAGGAAGGCTACAGCAATGTTCTCTGCCCATTATTTTCTTGCTGTTCACAGAGCTCCAAAAGTCACACAATGCCACCAATGGCAGCTGCCTTCACTAGGACGGTCCAATTAGTTTATGCTGCCATGAGATGAAAAAGTTTGAAAATCACTGCAATGATGTGTAACTTTGTTACAATTGCCAGTTCCTCTGGTAGTGGCTCTGATCGACCCACTTCCCTTCGGGAGCCCACTCATGTCCGGTGCAGCAGTGAGGGCCGGCCAAGCCTGGACCAATGTCTGATCTGTGCCCATGGAGGCAGTTCAGGGCAGGCCCTCCCACTGACCATCAGAGCACAGAGGGAGTAACCTGGTAAAAACACATTTTGTCTACCAAATGAAAATACAGACCAGACATAGGGTAGTGTTGTTTTTATAAAACCAATTACTTTGAAACATATTCTCTGGGAAGTGTTCATGGAAGTACACATATCCAGGAATGAGGGGCATTTATCCTTGAAATAAAATAAAGCAAGGGCATGGGGATTCTACTAAGGATCCACAGCCCTGTTCTACACTACATAGCTCTATAAATTTCACCAAATAGGTCTCCATTTTGTTTAGTTCTTTTTCTGGTGTTTTGATCTGGTCTCTCATTTGGGCTGTGTTTCTTTGTCTCCTCATTTTGGCATCCTCTCTGTTTGTTCCTGTGTGTTAGGTAGAGCTGCTTTGACTCCATGTCCTGGTAGTGGGGCCTAATGTAGTAGGTGTCCTGTAGGGTCCAGTGGCACAGCCTCCTCTATCACCCAAGCTGGGTAATCAAGGTGCACCTACCAAGTGGGCTGAGTACATCCTCCTCTAATCGTTGAAACTTGACAGCTATTGGCAGGTCAATGGGAGGGATTTACCTGAGCCACTCAGCTGCAAAGACTGGATGTGATCACTGACCATCCACCTCCATCCTCAGTGGAGGATCAGCTGTGCAGGGGCAGGGTGGTGGTGCTCCAACATGGTCCTGTCCACTGGGTACACAGGCTATAGGGTTTCCTGGGTGGTGAAAGCCAAGGAAAGCCCCCACCTGCCTGAGCTATAAAGCAATCTGCAAGTGGCTGCTACTTGTGCTGGACTTGGAGATTCCCAGGTAAAACCGAACTGTGAATCTCTCAGCAGCTGGTAGCTGCTAGTGCTGCACCCCTACCACTCAGCAAGAGGTACAGGGATTGGGGGCTCACTGAGGCTGGCTGTTGTTTGTTGGAGGGAATTGAGGAAGTTGTGAGGCATGTGCCAAGACCAGCCATTCATATGGAAAAGCCACTGTTAACAGCTGTAAACTGGGTAGGAGAGTCT
This sequence comes from Artibeus jamaicensis, assembly GCF_021234435.1. NCBI lineage: Eukaryota > Metazoa > Chordata > Mammalia > Chiroptera > Phyllostomidae > Artibeus > Artibeus jamaicensis. The sequence goes on along the minus strand of NW_026521995.1, from coordinate 1,753,070 downwards.
CTGAGGATTTCTAGGGCGGGGCGAACAGTGTTAGCCAGGTTGATAGAGTCTCAGATGCAGGTACCAGCATGCCAGCTCTGTGAGGGGACGGTCCAGACAAGGGACAACGGCCTCTGCTCACCTTCATGCCAGACACTTCAGTTCCTCCCAGTATACAACTGGTGCCTTTCAAGCTGCTATCCTGGTGCTGGAGCTCAGAGAGAGTGAGTCTGTGTAAGTCCGTGTATAGGTTCTTTAAGAGGAACTGCTTGGGACTCCAAAAGTTTCTTCCATTGACTCAGTCCCTGCTGGTTTTGCAGCCAGAAGTTATAGGGACTTAGCTTCCTGGCACTGGAACCCTGGGCTGAGGGGCTGGGGCCTCTCATTCGGAGATATCCCTCCTGAATTTTTATCCACCACACTTGGATATAGGACCCACCCATTCTGCATCTCCACCCCTTCTACCAATCTGGGTGGATGTGTTTTTTTTAAATTCTGTAGTTCTCAGACTTCCATTCAAATAAATGTATGATGGTTCTGAGTGATGGTGGTTCTATACTTTAGTTGTAATTTTGATGTGGGTGTACGGGTGGGCAAGCCGTGTTCACCTGTGCCACCGTCTTGACTGGAAGTCACAACAGGGTAATTTTTTTAAATGTTAACATACCTTGTATCCCAGGTACATCTAAGGCTAGAAATATTGAACACTTACAAGTATGAGAATTTGAAGAATTGTTAACAACTCTAGGGTTTTCCCACCTGTGGCCGGGAGCCTCATGTGGCCCAGGATGGCTACGGATGCAGCCCAACACAAAACCATAAATTTAGTTAAACATTCTGGGATTTTTTTTTGTGATTATTTGTTACAGTGTATTTAATGTGTGTCCCAAGACAACTCTGCTTCTTCCAATGTGGCCTAGAGATGCCAAAAGATTCGACATCCCAGAACACTTTGACAGAATTCTTTCCTATAAAGTATTTCATTCTGCCTCTTGGTGTCATAAATTCTTGTTAAGTCTCAGAAGCACCAGAATGTCTCAAATTCTTTTATGAAGCTTTAAGAGTAATAGGTGATTTGGCATGTATTTTTTATTTCTTATTATTCAACGGGACAACAATGATTTATTTTTTCTCTATTTCAAACAAAAGACTCAAGATACTTCATAAATCTAGGTTTTAGATATTATTATTCTGCCTCTGCAGATAATGAAACACAGTAAAGTAAGTCAGAGAATCAAAGTAAGCCTAGTAAGCTTAAGAACCAATTTAATTTCTAACTGTTAAGATGGCAATTATTAAATCCAAAAACAGGATGAAGGAGGAGACCCAACCCACACAGCTGCTCTGCTCTTCTTCCATCTACGTCCAAATACCAGTAAGAACGAAAAGAAAATTCCACTCTATTTGCTGGAGAAAATTTAAAACTTATGACAATGCAATTATTTTCAGACAGCTATTCTCAAAGTGGTTGAACATTCAAAAAACATTGGGTTCTTTGGGGTTTTTTACAACCTAATAAGCTTTTATAAGTAAGGAAATGTATTTGTACCTATCCTACTAAAGTATACGATGAGTAAATCACCTGTCTTAAAGTGCAAATACAAATACTTATTCTATAACTATCCAATTAATCAAGGCCAAAATACAGATTCATTTTAAAGGAGTAAGTCATGCAAATGAGTTCCTTAATTCTTTCTATCATTTTGAATATTAGTGTGCATTTAAAACTCATAACCTCCTAGCATTTTTTAAAATTTTGCTGGAGTACATATTTCCAAATTCGGGGTATTTTAGCACAAATTGTACTAAACAATTTGTACTAAAGTTACTCACTTTATTTTAAATTAAATAAAGCCTCCCCTAATGTAGTATTAGTATGACATTAAACCATGTTATTTTTCAACCTTCAGCTTCCAGGATATGAATTAATTTAATGATAAAAACCTCTGCTCTGAGATTCTTTCACACAACTGCATTAAATCACATATATATTTTCATTATTGAAAATTATTAAAACTTGAATTTATTAAAGCAACCAGCTTGAATATGTATGTCTAAATATACATGGTATATAAAATGTCAACCATGCCAATATAACTCCCTCCTGCCCCAGCACCCCAAGTCCCAGTAGGCATCTTTCAGAATTTAGTACTTGGAAACACAGAATTTCCTCGCATAGCTGAACACATTCATGTTCCTGCCATTTATGCCACACTTGTCACATTTTGCACAGCAGAATGCTTTAGTAGAACCCTATCAACATTAGGTCTTTTTGAGCTACTCTATTGCTCTCTCCTTCCCACATATCATCATGTGACATTTTCCCAAGAAAAAAAACGAAAAGAAAAATTCCAGCCCTTTTAAACCTCACGTTTCATGAACTTTCACAGTAATAAAATCTTACATATAAGTAGGGAGTGTTGCTAGATAATTCCTGGAGTTGTTGTTGTTGTGTGTGTGTGTACACTCATTTTGAGAAAAATGTCATCAAATTAGCATTTGGAAACATGGTTCACTATCATTGAGAAAACTCTGACCCAGGGCTGCCCTTGATTGGTAGATGCAACTCTCTGGAATTTTTTTCTTTTAAGATAACATTTTCGCTAGGTGGTCCTTCATTCTTGGAGCGAGGTAATCTATCTCCCCAACCCAGGTTGCTGACAGTGTCACTTAACACTGTTCAAGTCCCATAGCATCTCAGCTGACAAATGACCTTTCACTTCACTGATGTGTAAAATTCTGAGCACAAATACCCCAGAGGGAACACTCAAATGTGCTTTGGTTATTTCTATTACTCAACTAATTTGCACCTTTTAACCATGCATTTATCTTCAGTTCATTTGAACCTTCTTAGCCACTAGAGCACAAAACTTTAAAATCTTTTTTTATTCCGTTCTTTAGTTGCGAGAGTATTTTCCTTTCACCTACATGCAACTAGCCATGAAGTTCAGAAAAATTTTCATATCCATTCTTTCCTGGTTTCCAATTTGTGATGGTTAATTTGACTGGGGTAAAGGTTGCCCAGATACCAGGGAAAACAGTATTTCTTAATGTGTCTGTGAAGGTGTTTCTGAATAAGATCAGCATTTGAATTAGTGCACTGAGCAAAGAAGATCCCCGTCACCAATGTGGGTGGGCATCATCCAATCTACTGAGGGTCCAAATACAACAAAAAGGTGAAAGAAGGGTGAATTCCCTCTCTTCTTGAGTTGGATATCTAGCTCCTCACGCCCTTGGCCATCAGAGCTCCTAGTTCTCGTGCCTTCAGACTTAGACTGAATTACGTCACTGGCTTTTCTGGTTCTCCAGCTTGCAGGAGGCAGATCGTGGAACTTCTGGCCCTCCACAAGCAGATGAGCCAGTTCCTACAGTAAATCATTATATATAGTGATTGGTTCTGTTTCTCTAGAGAAACCTGACTAATGCATCATTCTCGCTGTCACAGTCCTAGTTAGCAACATCTTACTCCTGTCGGGACTATTGTAACAGGCTTCTCCCAGGACGTCTGGATTCCGTTTCTTCCTACTCAAATTTCTTCCACATACAACTGCTAGTTTAATTTTCCCATGAGCCAACTCTGTGACAACACTCCCTTGATAACCAACTTAGTTTTTGTTGTCTACCCAGCAGAGGCAACCCATCTCTGAAGTTTTATTTCAAGGCCATCTCATATCTTTCCCACCTTATCTTCCTATAGTACCAGGTAACTGAAACTCTTGCTTGTGAAAAATTAGATTCCTGCCCTAGGAACCATTTAGGTTTTTGCCTGAGGTAGAGCCTCAAGCTTCCCCACTGTGTTATACTGGCATATGGCAACATAAGATAAGCAACATGCACTATACATAATGCATTTTGATGTTATAGATATGAGAATGAGATTTCCAAATCAGGAGGGCTAGCAAGGATACTGTGCAAACTGGAATTTCGAGTTTTTTACAACCAGTGAGAAGCCAAATGCAAAAGGTATGCAGGGCTGAAGAAAAAATGTGTTAGCTACTGGTTATGCTGTGCCAAAAGCCACAATTACAAGTGGTATCCCACAAGGCAACACCATACCACATAAGTGGGTTAAAAGCTCTGCCAAAGGTGTTCTGGAGACGCAATAGCTACCAAGGACTGGTCACATCCTTTTATACGCCAATTTGACCAGGAACCCTTCCTTATCCGGATGGAAATTCTATTTAGATGAGCTTGCCCAGAGATGGCAGGTCCTTTTTTGGGACTGTGGCAATAAACCTGCCTGATTACTTCCTTTGTGTTCCCCTAGGGTTCTTTCTGGCTTGCATCCTAAGAATCTATTGGTATTCCCAGCAGAGTTTTGGCAGCATGGTATTAGGAAGAAAAATACAGTCTGCCCTCATAGAACTCACGACTTAAATAGGAAAGACAGATATGTAAACAACTGATCTTAATGTGATATGTTTTATAATAAATCCTAAAGTCAAACAACTGTGGGGACACAGATGAGGGGAAAATTCCTTCTGCTGTGGGCGAAGGGGCAGGTAAGGGGTAGAGAAGGGTGAAGAGTGGGGAGGTGTCATGTAAACTGGCCTCAGAGCTTAGGTAGAGCTGATATGGGGAGATGCTCTTTGGAGACATCAGCATGACCAAGGCCCTGGCATGTTATGAGGGTAGGGCAGAGCAGGCAGAAGATCTGGAGACAACAATGAAGATGTGGCATTAGGACCATATGTGACTTGCCAAAGGGGAGGGCACTGAATTTCTGGGCATTAGGAGCCATTAAGTTGACCCAAAGCAAGTAAATGTCACACTTTGGAAAAGATAATCTTGATGACTGTTGTGCAAGATGGACTGAAGGAGCGGAGGGCCAGAGGACATTAGGCTAATTGTAGGTAAGAAAAGTTGAGAGTGTAAGTCTAATGTAACTGCAGAGCAGGGAACAAATGCTGAAGACATTTTCAAAGTCAAAAAGAACATAAAAGATCCAAAGTTGCAAAGTAAAAAGTGCTAAGATGAGCTCTCATTATCTGATATCTGGAATATTCTAGATTATTTTGTTGAAATGGAATACTTAAGTAATACTTAATACTTAAGCTGTTACTTAGTATACTTATTAGCATATGTAATAAGTCGTTACATATGCTATCTCTGGATGTTTCCATGTACCCATTACAGATGAAGAAACGCAGTCCAGGCAACATCAAGTGAATTGCCACAGAGACCCGATTCTGTCACATTACAGCATGATTGGTAGCATTTGCCAATTCCCATGGTGTAAATATTTCACCATGGACAATTTCAAGCTATCAACAAGAAATCACTGAATGCAGAGCTGAGAAGGGATATGTACCATCAGTCCTCATGAGTTGGTGTGAACTGGCCCCCATGCACTACTGAACGGATCTCACAAATGTATTGTCAGGCAATATATAAGCAAAAGTCAGCAAACTATGGTTACAGACCAAACCCAGCCAGCGCCTGCTTGTGTAAATAAAGCTTTATTGGAACACAGACATGCTCCGGTGTCAATGTATTCTTTGTGGCTACTTTTGCACTGCAGTGACAGAGATGAATAGTTGCAACAGAGACTCTAATACCCCAGAAGACTAAAATATTTACAGAGAGTGAACTACCTGGCCTTTTACAAAAAATATATGTCAATCCCAATATAAAGTATAAAGTAGGCAAAACCAGCCTATGTATTGGAAGTCAGGGTGGTGGAGACCCTGAGAGAGGTGAGGTGTGGAAGAGTGACCAGAGAAGAGCACAGGGGACTTCGGGGCACTGGGAACACGGTTTCTTCATCAGCATGCTGGTCACCCAGTGCAAGTACATCATGTTTACATTTAGGACTTTTGCATTTTTTAATGCAAATTATACTTCAATACATAAAAGTTTTGTTAAATCAGGATGATCTGAGAACAGATTTTAAAATTCTGTTCACCAGTTTGTTTATATCAGCAGGATAAAGATGTATTTGTCTGTTTGATTTGTAACAAATGCTGATGAATGCTATAGATATAGATATATCAATAATAGCAGTAACAAGATGTATATCTTAGGTGTGATTATTTTTCAAATGTTTTTAATTTTTTAATTACAGTTGATATTCAGTATTGTATTCATGTGTACAGTATAGTAGTTAGCCATTTACATAACTTACGAAATGATCCTCCTGATAAGTCTAGTATATTGAGTGTGATTCTTGTCAAAACTTTCCTTCTGACGGATTATACTAGTCTATTCCCATCTTTACCACCCTGGCAGTTTTCAAGCTTATAACTCCACTGTTTTAAAATGAGTTTTCAGAATCCTGACTCCTTTGAATGTCATTTATGATCAGGCTGTTTACGGACTCACTGCATTTCCTTAGGGAAGTAACCACTGCTGTGATTCTCATGCCCAGGATTTGAAAAAATGCGAGGCAGGTCAATCATATCAATTTTACCATTCTGTGAGGTGACGGGCTAAGACAGAGAGATGCTTGGCAACAGCCAAGACATGCGCACTGGAGCCAAAGAAGCGGCAGCCGTTGCCAAGCCTGAGCTCCCAGGTGTGATTCCAAACACACACTGCTCCCTCCACAGACCCTTAGAGTCTACATTTCTAAAGTGAAATGGGAGGAGCAGGAGCTCACACTGCCTTGGGCTCTTCCACACGCCAGGTCCTAGCCTGGCGATTTTCCAGAGCAGAGAAGATACTCCTCTAGCTTCAGGCTCACGCCAGCTGCCAGCTGTCAGGACAGTACACACTCTGGCTCTAGAAGCTGGCCAGCCCATGCCCTGATGCTAGTACACAGGAGCACGGGGTACTGGGGCAGCGTGTGAGGAGGCCATCAGTCTTGTCAGAGGGCATCAGGTTCCCACCGTCAGCATCTACCAACCGTGACCTTCCAGGCAGGCCCAGACCACACAGTGTGTATAAAAGATGGAAAGAGGCTAAAAGTCCTCGCAGTCAATGATTTGTTGAGCAAAACCATGACTCTTCTATTTTTCTACTGACTCTTCAGTGGAAATATATTTCCTCTATCTGGCAAAGGGGCAACCCTAGGGTATTACTGAGTCCAGCACTGACGCTGAAATGCTATTGGCTCTAAAAGTCAACAAGCCTTCCCACGTACATGAGAGCTATTTTTTTGGATAAGTTTATTTTTTATTTTTTAAATTACTTTATTGTTTTTCAATCACAGTTGTCTGCATTTTCTCCCCACCACTCCCCCGCCATATCCCACCCATCCCCACCTCCCTCCCTTGCTTCTACCCGCCCCTTGGTTTTGTCCATTTATAGTAGTCCTTGGTGTGTCCTTTATAGTAGTTCCTGAAAACCCATCCCCCATTTCCCCCTCCCCCACCCCTCTGGCTATTGTTAAATTGTTCTTCATTTCAATGCCTCTGGTTATATTTTGTTTGCTTTTTTCTTTTGTTGATTATGTTCCAGCTAAAGGTGAGATCATATGGTATTTGTCCCTCACCACCTGGCTTCTTTGGATAATTTTAAATAAAGAAGCCATTGAAAGAGCCTGCTTCACTTTAGTAATAAGTAAGTCACAAAAGAGGAAAGTATCTTTTAGGTGTGGATGAGGACCTCAAAATGATAGGTAGTTAGGTGGTTCTTATGACAAGTAATGAAAAGAAACCTCATTTAAAATGGAGTTGGGAGGCTAGAAGTGAACTCACACATGCCACTCAATGCACCCCACTGACCCCGACAGGAAGAGACATCCCTTGTATCCCCGACAGGAAACGATAAGACTTTACTACTTGTGAAGGAAGAAGAACAGATTCCTCCTTGCCCAGTAACAGCTCAGTCAGTGGGACACTGTGAATATTCAGCCAATGCAAAGTCACTACCAATTTTCAATTTCCTCCAATTGACTCTTCTTTATAGTAGCCCCTCTCGAGGCCATAAAAGGGTCTTCCTCTCCTCTGTTTCTCTAGACTTGCAAGTGGCTTTCCATTAAACTACATGTCTCAAATGGCAATTCTTTGTTGTTCCCAAATAAAACCATTTTGTTGGAGAAATCTTTGCTTGTTAATTTGTTTAAGGTCAACACTCTTACACAAACCTCAGAGCCCCTGTAGAAGCAGTCTAGAAACCAACTAGTTTCACATTGTTTGGGATAGAAAATACTTTTAAACCAGTACACTGCATTTTTGTTTTGTACTAGCTACACCCTAACACTGAAAGAGAAGGAGAAGTTATGATGATAAATTCTCGTTTTGCTACCAAAACACTTGAGCATATTTAACAGAATTCAGCGGGGGGGGGGGGGGGGGCGGTCAAAGCATTAATCAGGTCATTGTTGATGAGGTTTACCTTTGTTTCCATCAACATGATTAACACCATTACCATAATAGCAAGGCTCATACTCGTGAGCACTTACTTTGGGCCTGAAATTATAAGATCAACTATAGGCAAATTAACCACATGCAGAAAAGGTACCAAGTCCCTCTTGCTGAAGAAGAACTTGGCCTTGACATGGGCCTGTCCTTTGGCTAACACCTCAGACATACCAAGTGGCCCAGACCTAGCTAAGTCAGTGCATGTTTGTTACCACAACCATTTGGCTTACACAGATTTTCTCCCTCTAATCTGCTGTCTAAACATTCTCTGGTTGTTCTTTGGCAAAAGGAAGTTATGTAGATGGCAGCAAGGGTGTCCTCGATGAAAGGACAAATGCCAAAACTAACTGAAGGTACTAAAACCCCTCTTGTGCTTTTCCTAATCACTTTCTATTTGACCCAAATATAGGGTCTTGATTCTGCATATCTCAAATGTGATGGATTTGCCTACAAGAAGCATGTGAGTTCAGGAGAATATTTGGTTTGGAAAGGTTGGTATCCAAACATGCTCAGAAAGAATGTGTTTTTTATTTCCATAATACTCTGACTTTGGACTCTGCAACCAAAACCTCCAATACGAGATATGAGGGTAATCTATCAAAAGATTACAATTTACTGAAAAACCATTTCATGTGGAAAGCTATCTTTTGCTCTCCAAATGACAACTGTCATGTGATAGCTGTCTTGCCGTGCAGAAGAAAGAGAATCCTAAATCAGAAAATCAAAAATGAAAGGAAATCACAAAATGCCACTGAGTGTGCCAAACCAAAAATAAATAAAGGAAGATGAAAACAAATCTTTGAAAATACATGTTTAATATTTGTTGAAGGAGACTTGGAATTTGTAAGAAGAGCCACTCTGATAACCCCATGTGTGTGACTGCAAGGAGTTGGGAAGGAAGAAAAGGAGAGCAGGTGACACAAGTTTAACATCAGGAAAGATGCATGTGTACCAAGAATGAAAGGAAATAGAGTGAGTGGGAAGAAATACTAGAGGAGAGGAGATAACTAAAAAAAATAAAAATAAAAAATAAACCCTTTGGAAGAACCTAGAAAACAAATAAATCAAAAGTAAGAATAACACCAGTAACTGAACTAGTATCTGTTAGTTTGTCAAATTTTTTTTTTTTTAGTAAAATAGCAAAAACTATGTCACCATGATGCAATGAAGCAGAAAGGGATGTTGTTGACCTGAGAGCCACTGGGACTCATAGCTTATTTGCACAGCATGTGCTGTTTGCACAACCATGGAAGTTCTTCAGGCAGGGAAGTTTTTTATTAGATTTCATTATTTAACTCAAATGCACACGCATGCACCAAAATTTTCCAAATTAGAAGGCATTTCCTGTTTTGAAATTTAACTGTACTAAGTTCCAAGTTTGTCATCCTTAAAGCCCCAGTAATTTATGTTCATTCACAGAACTAGGGAGTTTGCAGGAAAGCCTGAAAGGACCCTGCATGGCAGGAAAAAGAGTGTTACAAACAATCTGCTTTCTCCTTCTGCCAAGTCCTGTGACCCTCCCAGGGGTTGGGCAACAACAAAATTGGTAAGTGAGCTGGTGAAACTCAATTTGGACCACCCCACTTCAAATCAACCCCATATATACATGGCCAAACCAAGGGGGTACTGATAATTAACTGACACCATAAAGAGATTCTTCCCCTTTCAAAATAAAGAAATTGCTGAAGGTTCCTTTAATGTGGGCCCACTGAAGATCATTTAAAAGCACATTTTTAAATGATATATGTGCATCCTTTAAATTATATATTAACTGTGAATTGTTGAACAATGTGTACCTGTAAAGTAGCTGTTTGGCTAAAGCTTAAGGAAAGCCATTAACACCAGCTTGGCTCATAGCCTGGGCCTTGGTCAATTCAGAGGATTGTCCACAACACTCAGAGAGGGGAGTGAAAGAGGAGGTAGGTGCCAAAGGGGAGGGATGTGCCAAACTGGCTCATCCTCATGGCTTCTGAAGATCCCAGGTTCAATTCACAGTGAGAACTGGATCACTAAAATCCCTCTTCCTTCATGGCATTTGTTCTCTTAGTCAACAGGAAAAAGGCCACCTGACCCGGACAAGCTTTCCTTCCCATGTTTGCCACATGCAGAAGTCAACACTTGCTATTACATATCCCACTGTTCAGTAAATACAAGGATCTTCTCTTCTTTTCCTTTCTAAAGATGCTCTGTTTTCCATTGTTTAGCAATCTTTCCAAGTGTCACTCACACATTTGACAAAATCAGTGTACAATTCTGCTTATCACACAGAGCTTACTGGATATTTGAAACAGGTCCAATAAAAAAGTTCTGAGTACAAATATCAGCTTCATTGCATTTCATCTGTAGGAGTCAACATATCTTCTAGGTAGGCAAATATTCCCCTTGACAACCATGAATATGCTACGATCAGGGAGGTAAAGACCTTATTAGTGGTTTGCAGAGAGCTGGAGTGGAAAAAACATCCTGCTTCTTTTTTGAAAAAAAGGTTAATTCCTTTTATACATCAGTAAATGTTTGCTCCTAAAGTCCTACTATTTTCAACTGAGATATCTCATCCTCATTTTAAAAACTGATTTCAGACGACTTTTTAAAAAAGATTTTACTTTATTTATCTTTAGAGGGGGAGGGAAGGAGAGAGGGAGAGAAATATCAATGTATGTTTGCCTCTTGTGCATCCCCTGCTGGGAACTGGCCTGCAACCCAGGCATGTGCCCTGACTAGAAATTGAACCTTAGTTGTTTGGTTCGCAGGCCTGTCTGTGTTCAATCCACTGAGCTACACCAGCCGGGGCTGATTTCAGACAATTTCTTAATGAAATAACCTCCCCAAGTGAAATTTTAGAATTTGAGCTTAAAGAGTACAATACCTCATATATTTAAACAGCATTAAGAGAATTTTCGAAGTTAAAATTTTTAAAAAGAAGAAGAAGGAGAGGAGGAGGAAGAAAATGAAGAAGGAGAGGGAAAAGAAGGAGGAGGAGGAGGAAAAGAAAAAGAGAATGAAAAAGGAAAGGGCTAGAAAATGAGATTGAAGTCCTGAGAATAAAAAAAAAGGAAGAGATAAGAATTTCTTTTGGGACCATTAACGGATGTCCAAAGGACCCATTTTCCAGGATAGAGAAGAAATTCTTCTGGATTCTCTAAGCCAACAACTACCCAATTGGTAAAACAGTTCTATCAATAAAGTGATTTTCAGCAGCTAAATATGAATGAGCTCAGAGAATGAAATGAGTCTGGGAACATTAACACAACACTGCAAAAGAAACAAGTCTCTCTTCCCTTTTCTCAGGACATGTAATAAACAGGAAGTTTCTGGTAATCAGTGATTATATTTCAGAGTGCTAAGACGGAAAAGCAGATTTGTCTTATTTTTAAATTCTGACCTATAGTCTTACATTAGCCATTGCTCATACTCTGATTCTGCCAAAGAGAAGAAAAACTGGCCTCGATTTTATATTCGTGTATAAACCAGCCTCAAAGTCAGAAAGAAATATATTCAGGGAAATTTGAGAATCTGCTTTTACAAAAATTACCATTTAAAAAATTATCAATCCATTCTTAAAAGGATCCACAAAAAATATAGATTCCTGAATAGATTCCTATTCAGCGACTTAACTTTCCATGTAGCTGAAACAGAAGCAAATTATTCTGTGCACAAAAGGCAATTCTAGAGCCAGTGTAGGCTTAGTCTCAATCTCCAAGATAGAAATCTGAAGGTTGGGTATAAGTCCAAGGGTGTAGCCCTTTGCTGGGGTTTTCTAGTAGAAAACTGTTAGAAAGCCCGTCCTTGATTAAAGGATAAAAAGCCTTTATCTCCTCTCTGACCACCAAAGGAGGCTCACTCTGGAATGGTAGGCAGGCCGAGAGTCCTTCCTTCAGTAAACTCCTCCAAACCTCGAAGTGCTGTCCCCTCTCCCTCTGGAAGCCAAGTCCACCGAACCACGCCTCACCCAAGGCTGGCCTGCAGTTCCAGCGCACCCATCACGGCACAGTCACCCACAGGTCGCCAGACTGTTAATGGGATGAGTACTCTTTATTTACTTCTGATCACTTATCTGTCTTTCAAAATTTTATAATAAACACAGACTGTATTATAAAAAGCTAATTCTTTGAAAGACTTGATTATATTAAGATATACTAAGCAGATTCCCTGCTATTGTCAATTTGTCTCCTCATCTGAATTGCACTTTATTCCTCCTTTATCAGAAAAATGTCATCTTGTCCTTCAAAAGTCCAGTCAAATAAATATCACCTTCCTCTGGGAAGCCTTCCCTGTCGGTCCACTCCCACTCCCACTGTGTTCCCAGGGCACATGATTCTTAACCAATCATGTTTTACTGCAGTTTAGTGTTAGTTTCAAGGTGTAGGTTAGTTTCTCAACGTGAGGTTTATTTTTTCTTTAATCTTTTTTATTCTCAGAATTCTAGCACAGCTCCTGGAATGTAGTAAGCATGCAAAACAAATGGAATGACCACGGAATGAAGGAATGAATGAATGCCAGTAAATTTTGTCAGGAACATCAGCTTCATGGTACATTGGAGACCAGTCCGAAAAGGAAAGAGACAGAAAAAGAGATGGGAAGAGTTGGGACAACAGTCATTATCCAAATTGCAGGAAACCTCTACAGATCACGAGCTACCTGTAAACTTCTCCAGTCTCTTTTCATAGATGACGCAGCCAACAAAATGTCAAGGGCTCTCATTGTTGTAGACAGATCTTCAAATAATCAGCCTGTCTCATTGATATGCCTCATGGCATGTCTCACTGCAGTAACTCTGGACAACTACACACACTCCACGCTCTCGTTTCAAAGGAAGGTCTTCCACAGGCCATAATGCTCAAAGGTAGTTTCGGGAATGGGGGAGGACACACTTTAAGCAAAACTGACATTCAGATTCCATTCTCACTACTAATGCCTTTCCCACTAGATGATAACGACAACGAGAAAACATGGGAAGAAATTCTACAATTGTCTATTGTGGCCCCAGCTCAGATTCTTGAAAAAGTGATTCCATCAGCCTCCTAGGAATCGCCTATTCCACTTCACGGGGCAGCGGTCATGTAGACTTCTGCCCGCTGATGCCTCTCTCAGGCAGACATCCTTCTCTTCTCCTTTAGGCAATTTTCCAACAATATATATATTACTGCAGGCAATAAAAACCTGCATGTGGGCTGTTTACTCTTTGCAAAATAAACATACAGTTAAAGAGGCAAATATACCCATTACATATTTTTGTCATTGGCTGCCACCTGCTCAGTACAGAATCGTCACTCCCATAAAACTAAGCTGGAATGGGGATACTGCCCATTCAAACAGGGATGCAGTCTCACCTGGATCCTTGGTTGAGCATGAATTTAAAAAATCATTATTTCTCTTGCTTTTAGTTTTGCTACCATGGAATTTGTATAAAATCACAGATTCATCATCCATGAAGACCATTAGAGGGGTAACTGGATGTTTTACTTCCCTAAATTCACTTTTGTTATAAATTCTGACAGCCACAATTGCATTAGGTCCCCTCTTCACTCTCCAAAATTTCTATTTTTACTCACATTTGCCCTATGTTGAAAAACAAGGAAAAAATGCCAACGCTACCTCTCTGATGTTACGGATCACTGGTTCTGCTTAATGCACCCATGTGGATGCCTCAAATATCTGTATGTGGGAACTCTAATTTCAGCCATCAGGTATAATGAGCTTATTGTTCAGCTGGTAAACTCTAGCACAAAACAGTCACTGAGAAACTCTGCAGGCTATGTACTTTCTCATTCCACTGTGGAACACAGCAGGCAATCCAGTTCAATGAATGTTATTCCTCAACTAAGGACTATCCTGCCGAGGCTGATGAAGACCTATTTTGGAATGGGCTGACTTGAACAGAAAAGTCCGTGACTTCAACTAGTCCCCTTGTAGTCTCTCACTCCAGTGGGCAAACAGTCTGGGCAAAGCAAGGGATGGTTTAGTAAAGTATAATTTTGCATAAAACTCCATGATTAAATATACTCAGATACTGTCCTTATTTTCAAATATACTGATGCACACAGCATTTGCTTAGACAACAAAACAGACCAAAGCATCTGCTACACACCCTTCTCGCACTAAACATATATAAATGAGTAATAACACAAAGCAATCACCTTACTATTTTGCCTCTCTGATATCATGTCTCTCAGACTGCACACAGGGGGCCCACTCACAACAGAACCGTGTGAATGCTGCAGGGTACCACCAGGTTACAAATCCACTGGTGTGCAGAGTGACTGCGGTCTCCACGCCTTCAGCTTCCTCATGGTTCCAGCTGAGCTGCCATAAGTTTGACAGACTTTCCTGCAGGACCAGAGTGACCTTCTTTGGCACTCAGCTGTTAAATACAGCTCACTGGCGTCACAGCTGGAAGTTAAGTGAGGTAACTGTGCTGCGTGTCTTCGGCAGGTCCACACGCTTTTATTTTATACAGTAGCACTTTACAGACCTTTCACATCGCCCTGATTTTGAATCCATTTCCTGTCAGCTTCCCAGAAAGTAAGAGATAACAAATACAAGTCCACTGTTATCTGGAACAAGCCATTATGGTATCTCTATAGATGGTAATAAAATGGGCAGTGGGAAACTCCTCTGTCATCCAAAAAGAGCAGTACATTTTACCAGCACTAATAATGCAACTCACAGGCCACCAATATCTATGCTATAAATGTAGAAATTGAACGGTCAAGATGTTGAATGTCTCTACCAGAACTGCTCCTCGGGAGAGAAAAAGATTGGTGGGTGCCAGTTTTTGTCCCCTTTTCAGATATCCTCCAAACAACTTCCACAGATGGCCCACAATAAAAGTCTCAGGATTAAAAACATTTTCCCCAAAAGTTCTAGTTGGAACCGCACTGAGTACTTTGCTACTCTGAGAGATCATTTTCCATTTTTTGTTTCGATGTTTTCTCTTATAAAGAGATAAGAACCTTATTGGCCAATATGATAAAACCCTGGTAAGGAATTAGGGGCCTCCATTTATCAGTAATGTTAAAAGAATCAAAAGGAATATACGGAATTTGAGAGAAAGAGAAAAATCATGAATTGATAACCAACAGTAGTGGGGATCAATTGAAGATTATCAACTTTATCACAAAAATAGAGTAGCATTCACATACCAGTTTTTCCGAGGGAAAAACACACAATCAATGTTTTCAAGTGGAAGCAATGATAAAGATTATTCAATCCTCATCTTCTACTTACTGTCATGAATTGTTTTTAAATTGTCTCCATTTGCCTCAGTGTAACACCTAGGTAAAACACCTTTCCTGCCTATATCAAATGAAAATGATTCAGTTTAATAAATATGTACAATAATGCCAAGCCCTCAATAACACTTATCGACACAAAGAGATAGTATATAAAGACATTAATTGACTTTTATGGAATTCAACTCTTCTATTGTGTTTAATGTAAATGTGTTTATATTTTGTTAAACCAATTTACACAGGCTTTGTTCTCACCAGGTGAGACTTTTATGACTTTATACCTAGGAGAAATTTCAACTGCTTTGTGACATTTGGAGGTTGATTGTCAGTGAGACGTTATCTGTTTAAATAATTTATAAAACTTCATTCTTTCTAAATAAAGCTTGTACATACTTTCTGCTTAATTTTGGCAATTTGTAACTTACTGCTCTAAAAAAAATAAGGCACTGGACAGATTATAAAATGGCTCAAAAGATTTCTTAATATAAGCATCCCTGGCCAAATAGCATTTGGATGAGTTAAGAATAAAAAAAATGCCAACAAAAACATGTTAAGTACACAAAGATCATATTCCCTTTGTATTCCCATCTCAAAATGACGAGGTTAAGAGAGCTTTGTATTTGAGACACTCAAAGGGTTTGAGCAACAGTTCAGTTATTTTTCAACCCTCAAGAATGTTTGGTACCATGTCTGTTAATAAGGAAATAGTTTGATGAGTCAGTGTCTAAACTTTCACTGCCTAGGAAACCAATCCAAAATGGGAATTTCTGGCACTTTTGAGCAATTTCATGAGTTTTAAATACATGCTTTAGTTTTAGAATCACTGAACTATACTTTATCATTCAAAACACTAAGCGAAGTCTCATATGTGCTCTTTGAAGTGTCAGCTGTTTATTCCCATCTCTTAAGTAGGGCCCAGCCCACACAATGAAGCCATAAAGTAGATGCAACAGGACCTATTCAAAGTGAGTACATAGTCTTAAGTCAACCTGAGGAATGACTAGAGAGGGAAGCCTCACCACCAGCCACAGCTTTCTTTCCCCCTCATCCCCATGAGCACTGATGTGCGCCTAAGCACCTCTTCACTCCAACACACACATAACCTTACACACAAGGAACAGCCCCGTAAAGGATAAGTTATGGTAAGTTTTAATCACACTGGCACACTGTCCCTCAATTCACAGTGGGTGGACAGACGCACTAGTCTGCCCAGGGCCTCTGCTAGCCAGGAGAGTGCCTTCCTGTAAATCAGAAGCGGGTGTTCCCTGGGTGGGGCAGACAGGGGAGTCCTGACTGGCTGCCGGGAGCTGCGGTTGCCTTGGGCTTGGCAGGTGTGCAGAATGCGGCTGAGTTTCAGCCCTCACCTCCCCCGGCAGTGCCTCTGTGCAGAGCTCAGACCACACAACTGTGGTGCAGCAACCTATCTGGCCCTGTTGACCCTAGTAAGCTAGAGCCACAGCCTTACGGAAGAGAGGAAAATAATAAGCATAATGGGGACTTCAGCAGGAAAATGAAACTACAATTAACAGGTTACGTTTTGCTTTTGTCTGGTTACATATGATACCTGTCCTAAATCAAGTGACCATCTCAGAAAAGATGTTCTATGAAAGCAATCATCATGTCTTTTGGGGTTCTCTCCAAATCCCTAGATCACTGGCATTGTTATCCAGAAGGTTCTCGGCATTTAGTTGCAAGAAAAATGGTCAAAGATAAAGCTGCCCCCTGAAACATCTGCAAAATGGTAATACGTTGTACGTGATTCACTGTATTTTATTCATGTAATATGAACCTATTTTCTCAATTTGAATTCATATAACTAATGATACTATAAAAAGCTATATCAAAACTTACGCTTTTCAAATTCTAAAACCAAAGAGTTTTGTTTTTTTAAAAAAAACTATACCAATTGGCCCTGGCTGATGTTGCTCAGTGGTTGGGTGCCGGCCTGCCAATCAAAGGGTTGCTGGTTCAATTCCCGGTCAGGGCACATGCCTGGGCTGTGCCCCTTGTGGGGGGACACATCAGAGACAACCACACATTAATGTTTCTCTCCCTCTCTTTCTCCCTCCATTCCATGCTCTAAAAAATAAATAAATAAAATCTTTAAAGAAAAACTATACAAATTGAAGTTAAGTGGAATGGTCACTTAAACAGAATAAAAGAAAAGAGAATATAGCCAGTCATTCTGAACCGTGAAGCCTCATAATGCTGGGCCCGGAAGAAACCTCAGAGGTCGGGAGGCAAAACTCAAATGCCCGCAGGGACGGAACAAGTACCACTGGCAAGTGCACAGGCCACATGTAATGAAACCAAGACACGGGTGCAATGCAGAGCAACCACAGGTGCTGGGACTCAATGTCGGGGATCAGCAGAGAGTGAGGAGAACAGGAAGGTGTATTTGTTCTGTTATGGACTGAATACCTCAGTCTTTGCCCCACACCACAAATTCGTATGTTGAAACCCTGATCCCAACATGACTAAGTCATGAGGGTAGAGCCCTTATGAATGGGATTAGTGCCCTTATAAGAAGAGGCCAGAGCGTGAGTTAGCTCTCCTTCTATTATATGGGGGCATAGAAGACGGCTGTCTACAAAACCAGGCGGCCGGCCCTCACCAGACACTGAGTCTGCCAGCACCTGGATCTTAGATGTCCCAACCTCCAAAACCATGAGAAATGAATGTTTGTTATTTAGGCTACCAGTTTATAACTTTTTTTGTAAAGCACCCCAAACTGACTCTGACAGCATCTGAAAGTGGTAAGGTAGTAGGAACACTCAGTCCAGTAACTTATTGCTATGTCACTATTATAAAATTATTTGATTGTGTGATTGGAGGGTGGGCAAAAACAGCAATTTATTTTCTCCTTTCAATCCATTGGTCCTAAATCAAATTCCATAAATATGCAATACAATACATCCCTGACTAAAACACAGCCTGTCAAAGACTAGAAGTTGTTAACATGCCTTTGCCTATTTCCTTCTGCAGACCAAACATTGCTACTTTCTCCAATCCACTGATCATGAGCCTCAACACCCAGTTGCCCATCTGCAGTTTGATGTTGGTATTAAAATGTGGGGTCTAGAATGGACTGCCAGAGCATGTGTGAACACACAATGGCCAAAGTGCAAGTTGTGATAATAAAAGACAGAAGAGAAAGATAAAATCGGCTGGGTCTGATGGGCTCAAATTACCACTATCAAACCCAGGTATAAAAAAAACCTAGTAACCCCCATCTCTATGAGAAGCTGCCATGGATACAACATGCACTGCTTCTTTTTCTGAATCCTTTTTGCTTTCTGTTTAGTAATTCAGTAAATTTAGTGTCAGCTCAATTTGTTAACTGCTTTCCCTAAAACAAATAACTATTAATTAGAGTGACTGTTATTAGCTACCTCCAAGTCTTCCAAGTTGCAGATGTTTTTACACTGGGCTCTCCCAATGAGACTGGCAGCCTAGGATATTCTCTGTCAGCAAGATTCCCTCCTGTTAGCCAGCTCCTACATGCGATGTAATGTTCCTTTTTAAAAGGGAGGCTTTGTGCAAATACAAATGAGAAGGATGCTGTAAACGTACACACAACAGCAGTTAAAGCTCACATGTGTATAAGGTGGATTTTTGTAGACTTGTTCAAGAGAGTCACACTTTGCATCTGCTTCAAAAAATGGCTTATAGACCTGCCAACACTAAGCACCATTTGATTCTACATTATTATTGATAAGAACAGAAAATTCACAAAGTAGAATGGACTTTAAATTTAACTAGCCTGTTTACTAGCTTAATTTTACAGTCAGATAAAAATTTTTAAGTACAGAATTTCAATCCCAGAACGTTTATGTGACTCCCCCATGACATTGCTGACAGCCCTGGAAATTCAGCATTGTTCTTCAGATCTCAGCTCGGCCTACTTCCCACAGACCTTCACTGCTCTGTTGCAGTTGCAACAGTTAATACTGAATTTAAAAATGCAAGTTCTCTGGGAAGGAACTGTAATTACTAAAGGTCCACGATAAGAAGCATACCAGCACCAACAGAAAAATGTCCCTGTTAACCCTAAACCTTAGGACCAATCCTCTGGTACCTATTGGCAGAATATTTAAGAGGAAGAGCTATTCTCCAGTTACAAGAGCTATTCAATTCACTGTTTTCCTTTTATAATTTTAATTTTTTTGGAGAAGAATCTTGCATATAGCATTGATTTAAAAGCAGTGTTCGAACTACACACTATTAGGAATACTCAGCAGCCATTTTCAAAGAGAGAGCCCCTCTATTTATTTCTCCATAATTTATAGCCACAAAGCAATACAGTAAACCTTCTCTATTGACAAACGTACTAAGTTTAAGTTACTGTGTTTGCCACCTCACTTCACACAGCCTGCACTAATACATCAAATGCATTAGTAACTGTCCAGCTTGTTTCCTATGAGAAATGTTCAAGGGCCCTCAGATCCAGTAATGCACATTTACACTTGACTTAACAATGCTCACATCTCCTGCGACTCCACATGCACCCCATGCACGAGACATTCACTACCTCACGATTTAGAAATTCTGAGCAGTCAGCTGCCTGCCACTGAGAGGAACTCATCCTTACAGATGCCCTTTACAAAAGCTGTATTCGCTGTCTGAGGTAAGAAAAGCTAATCATGCTCAATTGATTCCACACCTACACCTCTGGGAGCACTGGTATCAGAATACAAGAAAGCAATGCCTATGTTAATTTATTACTTTTCTTTAATATACCCTCCCCTACAACTTTCAACTCTTTCACACCTACTCAGGCCAAGGCAAGCCTCCATTTTTTATTGTTTTTAAGCAAGTATTAGCTCAATTTGTTCCACTTGTGTTTAATGTACTTGACATTGGAAAACAACCAGCATGCTCATGGTCCTCCAAGCCCACCCGCGTTCTCAACGTTTTCACAGCCTTCCTTTCACAGATTTTCTGACTACAGAGATTGTGGGAACTTGAACTCTACCTACTCAGTGCTGCTCATCACTTAGGCTGATCGGAAGCCCCACCTCCTGTCCAAAGCTATTTCTCAAGTACTGCAACTCAGGTTAATTACATTCTATTCTAAGAGACCAGGGTGGGACTTCCTGGCTCTGCCACGAACCAGCTGTCTGTCTCAAACCACAGCTCTCCTGATCTCATAACCTCATCTTCTCTCCTGTAAAATGAAGGACAGATGAGAGTGGCAATGCCTGCTGCAGCTCATCTAAATCAGGGTGGCCCTGCTTAACATTTCTGGCAAGACGATAGCATCTATATGGCTACCATACACAAATTAACCAGTGGCTGAAAGGGACTGTGAGAACACTGACTGAAATACAAAAGGGCTGACTAGCAATGGGGCACCTGCAAAGAAAGGGTGGAAATATTTCACGAGTCCATTCAAGCCCAAAGAGAAACACGGTGTGCCCAACTTTGCAGCGTCCACTGGGAGAGTGTTGCTGTGAACTCTGCAGATCAGGTTCACTGCTTTAATCTGACGGAAAAACTGATCGGGGCTGTGTGTTTTCTTTGTTATCCAGGTCTCCGGTTTATGAGCTATTCAGGGGAAGCTGAAGCAGAATATAAGCATTTAATTTATTTTATTGTAATGCATTTCGATGAGTAGGTTTTAAATACCTCTTAAAAAGTTTACTCAGCTGTTGACATAGATCACAGCCTTTGGAAAATTAAAGGTCTCTAAGAGATCCAAACCGTCTGAGTCCCTTTCTTCCTGATGGGAGAGAACACAAACAGCTGCAATTTAAAAGCACAGTTATTGAAATTCAGTCTGAACATGTGCAATTAACAACTAGAAACTGCTGCATTCAAGTTTCATTGCTAAAAGGACCAGGGCTTAACTGCATCAGACATTTTACAGAACTGAAAACTCATATGAGGGAATTTGTGTCCAAAATTCAAAGGTGATTCACAGAATTTGATGAGTATGAAACATGACTTAAGTTTCTGCAGTATTTCTGATGATCAACCCCAGGATGGATCCGAACTATCATTAAATACACTTTAGTTTATAAAAAGGCCTGCCAGAGCTTTGGCCCAACTGCAGCCGACCACAACCATAAAATATCCTTCATGCTGCTACAGTGGTGCGTGAACCCCGGTCCATGCCCAGTCCAGTGGCCAGCTCAGGGCCCCTGGCTGGAACTGAAGGCTGGTGCTACTCTGAGTAATACAGTGCAGGACTCAGACTTAAGTTCAGCCCTGACTGAACAAACTCCACACTTTTTTGAGAAGAATTGAGACCAGCTTTCTAAATTAAATGATGAAATTCAATCAATAGCCACTCTGACAAGTGAGCATTGTATAGAAGAAAAGGTCTTCAGACTCTTTTGGCAATACTTCTATTGTAGCAATAGCACCCCTGTTTTTGAATGGCAGAAAGACTATATAAAAACCACTGATGCTAGAAAAATTTCTTGTGTTCTGCAGACACATGGAATTTTGTTCTTGAGTTTCACTGCTGAAAAACCAGGAATATACAATACTTAGGTCAAATGATCATTTGAACTACAAAGGAATAATATTTGTTTATGACTATAACTTTTGCTTTTGAGCCCCAAGTATATGCCAGGTACTGGATATATTTATTTCTAATCCACAGATGTTTGAGGGAAAGTTTGAGTTCACTGCAGCTCACAGCCACTATGTAGCTCTGAGCCTCAGTTTCCAAGTCTATTAAATGGAGGTCATATTCGTAGTCATTTCATAGAATGCTATAAGATTTAATAAACAGCTTGTCATAGCATAGTGCCTGTAAATAACTGTTAGCTACTCTTGCCGTTCCAATATTTAGTTGAGTATTTTCCCAGCTTTCACTTCTCATCCATCCATATGTGTTTTGAAAAGAAAGCAAAAGAAAACTTCCTCCACTTCCTCTTCAACATTTTATCTACTTTGATACAGCTGATGTTCTTCCCAACAGAAGATTTATAAATTGGATGCACTTTGTTCTTTTCAGGGCATGTGTGAGAGAGAGAGCTGAACAGTTAAGGACCAGCTGGCTGTTAGACCCTGGACTCTACCTGACAGAAGAAAGGGAGAAATGAGTGTTGCATTCCCATCTGTGCTGCTGAGGCTACAGCCTCCATGTTTGACTTGGGCATGCTGTGCTAAAACAAGTGTAGGGAAGACTTCTGGTTCTGGAATCACGGAGTGAGCACACCAGAAACCCTAGATAAAATGAATGAGACCAGCAGCAGAAGACTCTGAAAGGTAGAGCACAGGAGGCAGACTTTCTAGGAATCTTAAAATGCAAAGAACAAAGCACTGACCTGTGTTAAAAGAATTGTTGAAAGAAGTTCTTCAAACAGAGGCAATGGCAACAGAAGGAAACTTGAAACATCAAAGACAGAGCGCAACAGAACAGATAAATATATGGGCAAAAAGGACACTAACCCACTTCTCTTGAGGTTTTAAAATTATTTTAAATGTTTGAAAGAAAAATTATAATATTTTCCAACATGGTTCTCAACTTTATATGCCTGTAAAAAATTATAAAATGAGGAGGGCAAAAGGAAAAGTGGCTAAGGGCCCTACAGTTTACTTGAAGTGACAAAATAATGATATCAGACTGTAATTAAGTTCCAGATATATTGTAGGATTCCAAAAGTAACTACTAAAAAAATTAAAAACCCAAAAGCATTATAGATAAAGCAAAATAGAACACTAAAAGATGTTCACATAACTCATAGGAAGGCAGGAAAAAGGAAGCAGGAAAACATAAATCAAAGAAAAGAATAAAATGTCAGACTTAAAGTCAAACAAAATACCAGTAATTTCATTAAATATAAGAGTTCCAAATATACCAATCAAAGGACATAAACTGGCAAAGTGAATTATAAAAATGATCCAACTATATGGTGTCTACAAGACAGTCATTTATAATACAATGATAGGTAGGATAATAATAAGGATATACCATGGAAATAGCAACTAAAAACATGGTGTTATGTCATATAAAGTACACTACAGACTAAAGAAAATGACCAGAAAAAAGAAGTAACACTGAATAACAATAAAAGTGCCAAAATATAAAACAGTATACGGATGGTTACAAAGACATAGGGATAGACTTTGACTACTGCACTTAATACTGTTGGGTCACTTTTGTTAACTCTCTAAGTTTCCATGTTACCAACACACACACACACACACACACACACACACACACACACACAGACTGTATCTCTATGTCTATGCCATAGAGTTGTTCAAATACATAAATGAGGTCATTACATAGAAATGCCAACCTCTTGTTCTGTATTCTTTGTCCCTCCACTACCCTACAAATGCTTTGGCCTTGAGAGCTAAAAACGGACAAGAGAAATCCTCAAAGTAACCTGAACTTTTCAATTCTTTACACAGCATTTCTTTCACATGAATGGCCATGAGCATTATTTGCAGAGCATCATCTATAACTGTGAGTTTTTGCAAGAAGAATATACTGGCAAATTAGTAAAGAGCTTGGAAATGCAGATTTGAACTAACTTCAGAGCTCATTGTATGATGATGGGTGAATCGATCAGTGAAAGATGGTAATGGAATGGAATGCAGATCCTTACAAATTTATACCTGCTTCTTCTTTTTAGACTTAAAATAGGAAGTAAAGGCAAGGAACAAGAAAAATAAATTATACCATATAATTATTATTTAATATTCCACAAAATAAAAATTACAAAAAAGAACAGAGAATAATTACTCAAGTAATCTCATTTGATATTTTTTTCTTCATTCTTATCTTTTTGTTTCTTTCTATTTTTCTTTCTCGTCTCTGTGTGTATGTTGGACCTTCTGTTTTGGTGGAGAATGGATATCTCATCCTTTCCTTTTGAGCATAAGTTTCATCTGTGTGTGTGTTGACCACTATAACTCGTGATTTGGATAGAATTAAAATAAAAATTTTATTTTGAAATTAACTTTTCTATTTTCTATCTAAATGGTCTAGAACAAAATTTAGTATTCCAAAAGATACTAGCAAAGATTTACCAGAAGAAGAAAAAGAGATAAAACGAATGCCACCCCCAAAGGTACACTACCACTTGCTTTTTACTGATGACAGCACAGTTGCCCCAAACAGTGAGCACTATTATTTTCATAATTGACCAAAAGAATAGAGTGAAGCAAAGGAATTTACAAATTTATACTATTTAAGTTTTAACTTAATTTTAGGAAATGACGTAGTTACCAAATGAGTTACTAAATGATAATTAATAATAAATAAATCAGAATATAAAATTTCAAATAATTTAAGTTTAAAGTTGTAAATTTATTAATGGGAATAAAACTAATGTGCATAGGTTTTTTTATGGAAATTCAATTCATTGTGTTTCACTGCATGCAAAAACATTCAGGTCACTTTGAAAAGCTGTGAGAACTCAGACACCAGAGCTCATTACAGGTCATGCTCTCTCAGGGCCAAGCTTAGGAAAGAGTCTTGAGAGAAGCTGCATTCTAGATCATTAAACTGCCTTTGGGAACAAGTTCCAGGTAACCAGTTGTTGGTTTTCTGGACTATATAGCTAAAAGAGTAACTTTAAAAATGTAATTAGACCACTGGATGATTTTTCAGAAGGCAAATCCATTGTCCAGCTAGAGAAAAACCTAACTAGTTCTTAAATTTATTTTTTAATATTTAACTGCTACGATGGCTTTATGTTTATGTTCTTAAACTTGATATACTACTAACTTCTAAGACAATTTGTGGCAGTTTCCAAAATTAATCATATTGTTAAATATGATTGTTCTTAAAACAAGTAAAACATAGACCTTAAAGAGCAGCAAAGAAAATAGACGTTACCAGCCCCTATTAACAGCAGACATTGCTAATACCAGTGCTCCCTTTGGCCATGACCACTGGATTGGACTGAAAAAAACACTGTATCAAAGTCATATGCATAAGGTGATTAAGGTATGATGAGTTCTTTGCTCACACACACGAGAAATATTTGATAAATAGTTTTTATTCACCTCCCTAAATCCCATTCTCTTCATGTTATAGAAAAATAGCAGGTGCGATAAGATTAGACAAAATACTAGAAGTTTAAGGAGGGAAAATCCAGATTGATTTCTGCCCATTGGATTAACTTGATTTCAAGATGAGCTTGTGAAAGTCCACATTTAGAGACAGAGGATAAGACAAGTTTTGTGTGCATTTATTTTGAAGTCTCGGCTGGCTCATGGGAGAGCGGGCAGCACGGGGACACCGCGGCCCCGTCAGCTCTGCTGGCTCTGCGCCCTCAGACTGGAATCCCTGCAGAAAGGAAAACAAGGGAGGGGCTCCGGGGCCATCACCCCAAACCCTGAGATGCAGTGACGGGAAGGAACATGTGGAATCAGTTTGAGAAAAATAAACTAAGTCAGGGCAATATGACACAAGTCATAAACCGAGACAGAGTAGAGACAATTTAAGAAAAGGAAATAGCTTCGGGGAGGTATTTTGAGATGCAGCAGACAGAAATTTCAAAGCCAGAGATGGAATTTGCTTACACAGAACATGCACTTCAGAACATTACATATCTATCTATTCACCATCTCTCTTTGCATGAAAAGACTTTAAATACTGATCTGTAACCCAAAATACAGTGTAATATATCCCACTAATAAAATATTTTTGTTCTTTCATGAACTTTACTAGACTTTTCTGTGGCTGATATTACAGTGTTTCAAGCAAATTGACCCGATACTTTGTAAGATGTGGGAAATTTTGTAGGATAAAACAATAACCTTAGAGAATTTGAATGAGACAGCTAAAAAGATCTTATTTAAAATTATGCCACAGTAAATCAGAAATGTTTAAAGAGGCCTCAAGTATTTAAAGTAAATAAAAATTATATTGAGAATGCCTGTCTTAAAATGTTTACAGATGAAATATATGCAGAAAGATAATCTTTAAATCTCTACTCCATTCAGCAGACACAGTTGAAAATTTTTACTATTATATCACAAATGATGAAAAGCTCACTGATCCATGTTCTTGGTTTTGTTTTTAAGCAAGCACATTAGATAATCTATACAGTCTCAACTATGATGGGCCTGGAGTGGTGAAGATTACCACCAGGCCAGCTGCAGCCCGATTCCCGGAGAGAAGCCCACACCCCAGAGAAGGGCTAGGTTTTTCAGGGGAGATAGTCATGAAGTAAGATGTATTCAGTTATTAGATTATGGCAGTGGGTGACGACAGACCCTAGAATGTGCTGTCTTCTGCCTTTGACTGCAGCTCCACGGGCCTGCATCTCTCCCAACAGCAACCACCCCTTCCGATGCAGAAAACAAGCGGCAACTTGAAAAATGATCACTCTCAACATTCAGGTGAAGAAAAGGGCAAGGGTGGTTATCAGTGCTCTGCTAGGAGGACCTTGGCCTTATTATTTATAAGAAGGCCCTAGCTTCATAATCTCTCACAGACTCTTTGACTCATTTTCCTCCTCTGGGACAGTGGACATAATAGCAGTATTTACTCCATTGTGTTGTGAAAATTAAATAAGATAACCCATTTTAAGGGTTTAGAGAAATGCAGGACACACATACTATCTGACATACAAATGTTATTTTCTTATCACTATCACACTCATCATCATCATTCTAACTCCCTGGACAATGTATAATTAATTTCCAAAGACAAAAGAAGTTCACAAGTACAAATCCATCAAACCCGAAGACAAATAAACACATCAGCATACAGTTTATTGGTTCTTTGGTGCCCTCATCCCTGGGGCTACTGGCTGTCAGAGATGTTGACGTTTCCACGAGGGGATGACAGAGACTACAACATCCTTCAGTACCACTCGGGCCTGTGGAAGTGTGCAGCTGACTGACACAACACAAATGCCAATCATGTGTCCGTCACTAAATATTTCCTTAAAGGTGGAATTAGACTTCCATTGTCCTAATTACAAATGACGTCATAATAGGATATCCCAATGAGTCTACTAGCAATACATTGAACACAGGCAGTTGATAGCACTTTGGGTATTTGAGCTTTAGGGCTCTCAGCGTAGTGCCTAGCTTACAGTAAGTCTTGCAGAAAGGTGTCATCATCATCACCATCATCGTTTTAGTAACGTCTTATACCTGTCTATTCCCTCTAGCCATTAGACAGCAAGCTTCCCAAAGCAGAGCTCATGGTTTATTTTCTTGATAACTCTAGTATGTTAAATACTGCTTGACCCCATAATGAATATTCACTATGGATGAATAACTGAATACAGACATGAATGAACGAATGAATGAGTAATCCAATAATTAAGGTGAGTAAATCAGTCAATAGATTGGTTGGTCGTGTTCTATTCTGCTGTGGCCATCTGGTCATTCCTGTAATCTCTTGCCAGACTGTTGTCAGATTTTATTAGGTTTGATTTGTGACTTTGGTGAAATATATGCCAGCTTCCACAAGCTTTATTAATCTCTTTTTTCTTGCCAACTTGTGTTTAGATAATACATTGCTGAGGCAATAGGGCTCTGGGATAAACTCTAGCTTTTCTATGAGCAAGAAGTAAAGACTAGTTTGAGCTAGATGAACATGAACCTAAACAAAGAAGTGACATTTGCTTCATAATTGTGTGTGTGTAAATAAAACTCTAAGACACAATAGTTAACTGGCCTTCCTAAGATTTGATTCAACAAATTTGATTCAGGGATTCTCAGTTCTATTGAGACTGGTCCCCTTACTCTCAGCTCCAGAGTTCCAGTTCTTATCCATGGAAACTGGGTGACCAAACAGCAACTCCCGCCATGCGAACTCATGAGACGCTGACATACAAACCAGAATGCCACCGTTTTCACTGCACACCCTAGCAGTCAGTCATAAAGATCGCTTTGCTAGTGTATTCTTTCCTTGAAGAGAACTTCACATAGTGGTAAAATGATGACAAAAAGTTGATTAGCAATCAAAACTACAAAAAATTAGATGATCTTAATACGGCGATGATCAGCTAAAAAGGGGAAGGCTCTCTTCCCCATTGCAGGACTAGAGCTTACTGTGTCCTCTCTTTAGAAGACCCCTCCTCTGGATGCGGGGAGAGGCCTGGGGGCAATATCCTGCTGGAGTCCTGTGAGACTGCTGTGAGAAATAAGTGAGATATTGTATGTAAGATAAACTGCCAGATAATTAGCAGTTATTCTGTGCCAGTATTCTTCAAATCGGGTTACGTGTGTCCTGAGGGAACACAGATGCTTTCGATCCCAGCCTAAACTTCCACATGCACTGTGTCTTCTCACTGGTCTCCTGGAGAACACCTTTACTCACCAAAATCTCAGTCTGGTGCGTTTCTGAGGCATGTTAAATCCTCCTAAGCACTGAACAAAGGACATATCAGCATACCTGTGTTAGATCTTCTTTAGTCAAGGCCCCAACACCTCCTTCAGATGCAATTTCAATAGTATGTTGCTTTTTACTTTCAATAACTGCTTATCATAAGGTAGAATACAGTTATGATATTTTGATAATTAGGCTACTCTAACAAATATATTGATAATTCCATGTTTTGAATTATAGTCACAAATAACTTATGAGTGCTGCATTTTAATTTACTTACATATTTATTGCAAATTGACCAATAAAAGATTTTGCTGTTGGGATCAATTTTCTGGGAGAATCATTCTTATAAAAGTGCACAATAGGCTAATGATAGCCAGTGTCTTCCCTGGCTCCTGTCTCTCACATTTCATCTTACTTTCAGAAAATAATTTTGGCTCTACCTTCAAAATAGTCCTGGAATCCAACCAATTTTCACAACTCTCACCGGAACCACTTGGGACCAAGACACCGCATCTCATGCCTGGATTACTGTGACAGCCCCTGCGCCTCCCCTCCTGCTGCCACCCTTCCCTCACTGTGGTTCCCCCTCAGCACAGCAGCCGGCATCATCGCACTAAAAAGTCAGCCAGCTCGTGCCGCTCCTCTGCTCAAAAGACTCCAGTGGGCTCACCCACCCAGAGTGGGTGCCGAAGTCCTCACAGTGCCTGCCAGGTCTGTGCCATCTCCTCTTCTGCCTGACATCTCTGACCTCATCTCCAGCTTCTCCATTCACTGACTTGGCTCCAGCCACACAGGCCTCCCTAGTGCTCCCTTAAAGCAACAAGTGTGCCCCTGCCTCCGGACATCTGCATTTACTGTTTTGTCTACCTGGAGCTCAGACAACTACATGGCTCCTTCTCCAGGCAACTTCGAGTCTAGGCCCAATGTCGTTTTATGTGTGAAATCTCTGACCACACACATATACATCATCTTAAACACGTCTTATATTTTCTGTATTTTTTGATGCTTTGACAGCTGAAACCTTGCTGGTGCTGGAGGGACTGCCCCTTCCAAGGTTAGCCCAGAGGTACTGAACCACTACCCTAAGAGCACACCTTCCATCTGTAAACCAGTCATTACGAGGCTCA
The DNA here is from genome assembly GCF_021234435.1 of Artibeus jamaicensis. Lineage (NCBI taxonomy): Eukaryota > Metazoa > Chordata > Mammalia > Chiroptera > Phyllostomidae > Artibeus > Artibeus jamaicensis. The sequence continues at coordinate 1,723,165 of NW_026521995.1, read as the reverse complement.
CACCCCCCCCCCAACCTTCTCTGACACTCACACGCAGTGCCACTGTCCACCTGCCACCATCAGCCTGGAGCCACATACCAAACCCTAGGAACAGCTCTTATACTCTGTAGACCTCGAAATTATTCAAACTAGCCAATCTTAAGCCCGTTTTCCCTGACTCGCCATTTCCTTCTCATGGAAACTGCAATAAAGACTCTCCTGGTTTTCTTCACTTCCTCTGCCACTGCCCACCCTGGTGCTTCGTGTGTGGCACAGTGTGTCCCTTCTCTTACACCATGTCATTTTTTCCATTTAAACCATCTTTGAACCTACTAGCCTCACTATATTTAAGTAATAATAAAACTTACACTTCAAAACATACACATAGATGAGCATGTGCACATGCTTACGCACTTTAGTCCCTATCTCTGATTTGTTTTGCTCAAATTCTGGCAAAATGTGTATTATCATAAAGACAAGAGACGAGAGCTGTTGGAGAGACTGTGGAAAAAAGAGAACTCCTGTTCATTTTTGGCAGGAATGTAAGTTGGTGCAGCCACTATGAAATACAATATGAGAATCCCTTTAAAAATCAAAACTAGAACTACCATATTATCCAGCACAAGCCCGCTTCTGCTAATACAACCAAAGGAACTGAAATCAGCACTTCGAAGACAGATTTGCACTCCCATGTTCACTGCAACATTCTGCATAATAGTCAAGATATGGAAACAAGTGTGTCCATAAATGGAAGAATGGATAAGGAGATGAGATACATATGTATATAAAATAAATCTATTTTCACTCATATGTCCCCTAGAGCAAGGGACATAAGGAAAGAATAAACAAATAGGACTTCATCAAAATAAAAAGCTTCTGCACAGCTAAAGAAAACATCAGCAAAATGAAAAGGGAACCAACTATATGAGAAAATATATTTGCAAATGATATCTCAGACAAGGGATGGATCTCTATAATAAATGAAGAACTCACATGACTCTACTCCAGGAAGACAAACAACCCAATTAAAAAATGGGCAAAAGACCTGGACAAACACTTCTCCTAGGAGGACATGCAGAGGGCCCAGAGACATATGAAAGGATGCTCAGCATCGCTAGCCATCAGAGAGATGCAAATTAAAACCAGTGAAATACGGCTTCACACCGGTCAGCATGGCCATCACAAACAAATCAACAAACAACTTTTGTTGTTTGTGCTGGCAAGGTTGTAGAGAAAAGGGAACCCTAGTGCACTGTTGGTGGGAATGCAGACTGGTGCAGCCACTGTGGAAAACAGTTTAGAATTTCCTCAGAAATCTAAAAATGGAACTGTCTTTTGACCTAGCAATTCCACTGCTGGGATTATACCCTAAGAATCCTAAAACACCAACTCGAAAGTTGCACCCCAATGTTCTAACAGCACAATTTACAATAGCCACAAGCTGGAAGCAACCTAAGTGCCCATCAGTAAATGAGTGGATCAAAAAACGGTGGAATACTATGCAGAAGAAAGAAAAGAGGAGGTCCTATGCTTTGTGACAGCTTGGATGGATTTGGAGAACATTGTGCTAAGTGACATAAGCCAGGTAGTGAAAGACAAATACCACATGATCTTACCTATAACTGAAACCTAATCAAAAAAACAAACAAGCAAGCAAAATATAACCAGAGACACTGAAATTAAGAACAAACTGACAGTAACCAGAGGGGAGGTGGGAAGGGATATAGAGGGATAAAGGGGGGAAGGGTCATCAAGGAACATGTATAAAGGACACATGGACAAAGCCAAAGGGGGTAGGACTGAGGGTAGGAGGTAGGGATGGCTGGGGTGGTAGGGAGTGGTGGGGGGAAAATAGAGACACTATACTAGAAAAATTTTTAAAAAAAAGAAATCTAATAAAATATATAATGTGTATATATAATGCCTATTTAATGTATGTATACAATAAAATATTATTCAGCCTTGAGCCAAAAAAAAATCCTGACATTTTTAACAATATAGATAGAACTTGAGGGCATTATGCTAAGTAAAATTAGTCAAACAGACAAAGACAAATACTGAGTGACATTACTTATAAATCTAAAAAGGCTGAACTTAGAAATGGTGGTTACCAGGAGCTGGACATGGGTGAAAGGGGACTATGTCAATAAAACTTCCAGTTAGAAGACTAATATGTTCTGTGGCTCTAACGTACAACACAGTATACACAATACTATTAATACTACTGTATTGTACAGTTGAAAGTTGCTGTAGGAGTAGATCTTATGTTCCTACCTCACAAAAGAAATGGTAATTATGTGACTTGATGGTGGTGTTACCTAATGCTATGGTGGTAATAATTTTGCAATATAAAAATGTATCAAACCAACACTTTGTACACCTTAAACTTACACAGTATTAAAAATCAATTATATCTCAATAAATCTGAGAAGGAAAAATAAAAGAAGACTGGCCAACATTTCTGACAATGAGATGTCCTATTCTTTATGATACCACCTAGAGTGGAGATTGGACAGGGTTTATTTTTCCAAGAGTTGATTTATAGACTTCAAGTGTTAACCTCAAATTGAAATGGTTACTCATTTACTTAATTTCAAAAATCCTTTTTCCTGTTGGCATATGTCTTCTGTTCACACTGGGACCGAAACATAGAAGGCTCTAAGGCACTCATTATTCCTGAGCTACATGTTGTAGAGAAGTTTATTCATTAATACCTCTTCTTAAACATACAGTGCATAACTTCCTCCTTACCTAAGGTTAAGAAATCTTTTTCTTTCTTCTAAAGAAATAGCATGTGCTTCCCTAATGAATAGTGTGATTCATATAACTGCTAATTTTCCCTTTTGCTTTACTGATCAGGAAGATGAGAATCAAAGTCTCAATTCCAATTCCACCAAATGATTATTAACAAATACGTAGCTCATGCATTTTCATTCCAAAGCACCACTTCCCACCATCCACCTCCTAGCCCCAACTCATCTTTTGCTATTCATAGTCTCTCCAATTCTGTTTGCATTTATTTACACTCCAATCTCACTGCTTTTCAAGCCCTTTGTGAAATGATACAGATAGTTAAGTAAAGAAGCTGGCAAATAAAAACTCACTTCTATATGCCCTTGGAAACAATTACTAAAGTTCCTTTCAGTGGGACAGAGAAAAACAATTTTATTATGGCCAAACTGAAAAATCTAAGAACCGTGACCTTTCACATGTTCATGTCTATATATATATTTTCCCCCATTATGATGTATCTACAAGACTGAATAAAACCATGTTCTAACCTAAGAGAATAATACAAAAAGTCAAATAATCAGAAGTTCTTGGCCCCCAAAATATAAACATCTTAAATTTAAATAAAATCAGAACAGGTGAGCCAGAGATTGTGATTTTATTAAATACTATAATTTTATTAAAGACTGTCATTTTATTAAAATATTTGATATCATGGGTACAGGTTTTAAATAAATCTAAAGTACTTAACAAACATCATGTTCTTACATAATAATAACAACTTATTATCCTACCATCTTTTCACATGTAATTTTAAATTTTTTTAAATTTGGTTTTTTCCAGTAAGAGTTTAGTGATACTTTTAGGCCAAATATACTTTAATCATCCACAACTACTAGCAAGGTACAGTTCCTTTGTACACATTGACAATAGTGACCCAGCCTTACAAAGTTCTTTTGAGGCTGCTTAATAGGATTCATGAGTATTTATTCTCATACAATGTGTGCCATCAAAATCTCCTGCATTAATTTTGTAAAATGATGTGTTAATTAGGCAGCAGTTGGTATTTCACAGGCCAGAGTGTTAAACCACCCAGACTTCACTAGCTTTGGCAGCAGATGGAGGGCAGACTGGTTGTTTGATCTATATAAACTACCTGGTTGGAAAAAAAATTGGACATTATGCTAACTTATTCTTATCCCTTAAGCATTTAATGTGTCAATGGAGTGTGCCAATTGTCTACCACCGTAATGCAAAAATTATGAGAAACAACCATAATGCAGAACTCAGGGAGACAAGTGCACTGAGAGATTGCGAAGGAGACGGGGGTGATCCTGCAGAATGAAAAGAAAAATCAAACGAGAGTAGAAGACAAGGGGAATAACCCCAGTTCCCTTCCTCCTGGCAAAGCCTGAGTGAACTCTGATGTGATTAATGGGTCATCTTTTGAGGTTTCCTTCTTTCTGTTTGGAGCCCAGACAAGGGGTTAAAAAAAAGTAAAACTGCCAAGGGCAAGAACTTTGTACCCAGAACTTAGTGCAGCGACTACACCACTGCGGGCCTAAGTACAAATTTGTTTATCTCCAGCTCTCCTGCTTTAATGCAATCTCTGTTTTGAATGAATGCCTGCTGTGTGCAGGGAACTGGGCCAGGTCGAAGGTGGCAGAGGGCAGACAGCAAACACCCTGGGTTTGCGCCCTGTAGTAGTCCGACTGTGGGGCAGCTCTCAGCCCTGACTGGTAAGACTTCCTCCTACTCTGCAGTTCCAGGGAGTTGCAGGAATGGGTGGCAAAGAGAAGGGACCCTGGTTTACAAGCTAAATTTCCTTACTATTCCCCAAGTTAAAGTCAGTTTTTGTTGCTGCTGTTACAGTTAAATTTTGTTGTTGCAGTTAATTTTTTACTGTTTGTATTTGCCACACTGAACTAAAGTTTGTTTTGGTTGTTTTGGATAATAAAGTTAATTTTTATTGTTGCTAATTTTCACTAGTCGTGCTTGAAAGACATACCCCAGCTAAGACCTGTTTTAATATTTCCAAATACATAATAATATAATAGTAAAATTCTTCAGTGAGCAAGAAAAAAAGTCGCATACACACATGCAGAACCATAGTTGATCAGTATCTTCCTTGTTCTTTGTACTTAGTGAACCATTCAAGGCTAAATTTCAAGTCATCTCTCTATATGAAAATAGTGTTACTTATTTTTATCTCTAAAAAACAAATCATAGTCAAGATAAAATATTTTATCTAATGAGTTGAATTGATGGGAGAGCAGGGTATTGTTCAGTTTCATTAATTATAGAAGAAATACATGATAAATGACAGTAAAATTTTTAATTTTCAAAAAAATAACCTTAGCTTTTAGCCAGTTCTTCTACTTTAAAATCATAATATATTATATATTAGGTAATAATAAATTGCCTACTGCATAGTTACTAATAATTATGTATGAAAGGCATCACATACAACCATACATACTTCCAGCAGACAGACCCAACATCTGTTCCTAGCTCTGCTACTACCCAGCTGTGTGACCTTGGCCAAATCATTCCATTTCTTAAGATGGCAGTGTTTTCAACTATGTAACATGATGGGCTGCAGGACCTCTTAAAAAGTCCCCTGCTATATATATTTTTAAAAATAAACTTGTTAAAATTTTAAATACAGGAAGCATATATTTATGTTTTTCTTTATAAAAGCAAAGTAGAGAGTCATGGAAGAGAAATGACAAAAAAATAGTATTCTCATATTATCCTGGATCATAAAGGAACTCTAGATAAGACAAGTCTTATACTCATCTAAAGAAGGAGATCAATCATCGTCCTATAGTTATGATTCCCAAGGCTCATGACTTCCCCTACTTGTTAAGTAATACAATTAATAGTATCTACAAGGAGATATGGACAAATAAATTCCTCACCCACTCCACCCACTCACTCACTTTGCCCTCTAAGGAACACAAAGTTGTAGAAACTAGAAAGTGGTTAATTCAAATAAATCTTTGATTCATGGGACTATTATCCATAGAGAAATTTCACACTGTGTTATGGAAAAGTTTAGGGAACAAATGAACTGCTTAGGATTGTGTTATAAAATGGAAGGTACCAGTCCTTTAGCTTCCCAGAACTCCTCAGGTCTTGGGTAGTTGATGTTGATGGACACCTAAGAACTCTCATTAAGACACACCTTTCTCTTCCCCCAGATTTTTCCCAGTCCTGGTTCCTGCTGCACCTCCACCCTGTGGAGCTGTGCCCAGGCTATTTTCTCCTCCTGAAGACTGGGCTTTGACTCCCTCAGAAACAGGGTATTTCTCTGACTTTATTCCATTTTCAGGAATGGAACCCCACCAGGTCCAATATTTGGGCACTGGAGTGGGTTCAAAGGAATGGACCTGTTACCATGGTTGACCCTGGACCAGACCATTCAAGTCATTTAGTAAATGAATCCCATTCATGAATATTCAGGTTTCTTCTTCAAAGTTCACTGAAGAGGTTTCGAGGAAGAAAACATTTCTGGGAAGGGCTGTGTAATTAGTTGATCAGAACTGAGCTGTCATTTGCCCTTGTGACATGCTGATGACAAAGTAAAAAGAACTTGGGGGATTGTTTTACTAACTACAAACTTTTACTTACAGTGGGCTTTGTCTGTAAGATTATTTTCAACTGTACTAAACTTCTAAAACATTCCCTTTAATTTCAGAAGGATTGTTTCTTTGCAAAGGAAGCCATCATTATGCTGAACATAGACACTTCTCTTTGCACAGAACTCCCACCCAACTTAAAACAAGTCTTAGAGTCATCATACGGAGTTTATGGCCATTCTTAAAAAAAAGGAACACCTCTCTCAATTAATTTATATGACATGGCTTTCTAAAGGCATTTAGGACCTTGAGGATGAACATTATAAAAACGCATGTGTAGGCATTCACCACACAAAAATTAAGTAGCCTACAGGTCACTTTGTTATAAGCCATCAACTACTTCAACTCCTACAATAATGATCATGGTACTTTTTTTCTCCAAATGTTACTTAACACTTCCTCCAACAAACATCACAAATAATAGAGTTTTCTGATATATATTCAGTTGTGAAAATATGCATTGGGACTTAAGATTCAGCATAACAATATCTTTATATGGATACCTATGCAATTCTCAATCCCAAACACACTGGACTCCTAGCAAAGTGTGTGCCTGTCATAGCTGAAACCGCTATAGGCCCTGCACAGAATCAATTCCCCTGATGGGCTCCGTAAGCTGATTAGCAATATATAATTACCTATATAAGCCCCTTTAAATAGGATTATTATCCTTTACTGATGAAGATTGGAGCCAAACCCTGAGGATATAAGATAAAAACAAATCTCTAAGTATCTATAGAACTGACCTGCCTTGGATGAACCTGCTCCTTGTGATGACAATGGTGAGCCATAACTGGTAGAGGGCATTCCAACTACGGCAATAGTAAGAAAGAATGTCTCCTGCTGCCTGGCTTGGGTGTCAGTTTTCCCTGTGCACAAAGGGTTTTATTTAGAGATGAACAAATGCACACTGAAACTTACTGCTGTGTAGACACACCAGAAAATACAAAACATTGCTATGTGAAGTGACCATCAAATGTGGAGGGCAGTGTACGAGAGTGAAAGGAATCTCTAAAAAGGCTCTCTTTATGTATAGAAGCTGTACTTCCTTTAAATCAATTTTGTATCATAGGATTAAGCTTTTATGGCCAAAGATGAAATAATGGAAGGAGCCCGATTTATGAAATCACAGCATCGATATTCCTATAGATGAGCAATCACATATACAGAGCATCCAGCAATTCTGATTGGAGGCATAGTTATAAGTTTACCCCATAAATTTTTGTGAGCAGAATCCCCCTTGGAAGCACTTTTGGCATGCAATGTCAAGAGCAAGCCTCTTCTTTACCTGCACTAGGATGGCAGTGTGCATTGTGGGGGTAACAGCAAAACTGGAGAGTCACACTGTCCGGGTTTGAATTCTGACTCAACTTCTCACTGCCTGACTTTGGATGACTTAAACATGCAACCTCGCCATTCTCTAAATACTCACCCATAGTTCCAAACCAGTAAGAGCGCATACCTCTTTAGGTGGTCGTGGGGTTAATTGTGTCCTTAGACAGTGGCTGACACACAGTAGAAAACAGATTTAAGTAATAGCTAGTGTAATTATTTAATAAATACTTATCAAGTACCTATTAAGTAGGAGATATGACTCTTGTGTAGTAAATATTAATGTAAACTGAAATTTCTTTGCACTGTATTAACATTCTGTATTTCTAAATTCCTGTTTTTCATTAACAAAAGGAAATGTCTCTTGGCAAGAGACCTTTTTTTTATCCCAGGAACAAGCAAATTCATTAAGAGAAAACAATGTAACATGAGAGTGAAGAAGTTACAGTCCTTTTTGTTTCCACAAGGATCTCTTAACTTATTCTGTGAAGATGAAAATCCAATTTTTTAAATCAAAAAACAATTCCACATGTAATACCATTTGGTGTTTACTTTGTTCAGACCTTAAAGGTAAAACCAATCCCTTGTGTTATTAGACTTGAGTTTTACTTTAAAAATAAGTTATAACAGCTAAATGGCATTGGTCTAGAAGCAAAAAAACAGGTTTCCTCAATCCTACCTAGCTTCACAATCACCGCATAGGTAAATGACCTTCCAAGGGCAGAGGGTCTAAAATTAGGCCCAATTTCTTTGCAGGGAAGATTCAGGGAGCTTTAAAGCAGGCGGCAGAGGTGGGGACCTGGGGGCTTTCATTTTTTAGCGCCTGCAGCAGGTACTCGAGGAGTAGGAAGCACAGCTCAGAAAATAATAATTCCCGTGTTAGACTCTGTGGCTAAGGCATTCAAAAGCCTGTAAGGCAATTTAACAGATGTGAATGGTAATGACAGAAGATTATGAATAGGGAACAGGAGGAAAGGGAAAAAGGGAAGAAGTACCGGGGAAGGAGGTAAAAAAAAAGTGACTATAGGTTAAGTCAAGGTAAAAAACGGAAAGCTGAGAAGCCATGTGCTTTTATGCACACAGAATGAGACACAAAACACTATGCTACTGCCTTTTTGTATTACTACAAAGAACAGAATACTAACAACCCAGGATTTTTTTAAAGGAGAATAGAGCATATTGTACTATATTCTAAGTCTTTTAGCTGGACAATTATATTTTCTGGTACCTGGAAGACAGAGGAAGATTAAAGAGGGAAATAATTAAAGATGTGTAGAGAATGGCAGAAAAGGAGAGTGCGTGGCAGGATATTGTGAAAGAAATGAAAATAGAGGTTGGAACCTAGAACTAAAAAAAAAAAGTGGGAAAGTCAGAGAAAAAGGAACCCCAAAGTAAAGCATAAAAGGAGAAAAAATAAACTCTGTTGCAAAAAATGCCCAGGTGGCTACTTGTATTTTAGAGTTCCATAAGAAGGATATGGATATATATATATATATATATATATATATATATATATGCTGGAAATTATAGCAAAAATAAGAGAAATACAATAAAATAAGACAAATACATTAGTTATATATGCATTCACATACATCTAACTGTATTTTACAAGCAGAAGACTAAACTGTGCCTCATAAATGTGCGCTGTATGCTTATGCATAGTTGAGTTTTAAAAGAGGGACTTAGCAATCCTTGATTGGAAAAACAGGTCTCCGTCATGCCTCTAAGGTTTGAGGGAATTAGAGAAAACCAGAGCTTCCTCCAAATTTATTTATTTCTGTAATATACAATATGTAATGGGCTCCATGCCCTTCACTTTCACAGAGTGGGCATTAATAATTAAAGGAGCAATGTACAAAGCAATCAGGAATGAGTGACGGGTCCCTGACACGTGGCGATGGAATGCGAACAGGCTCCCTTAGGGTCCCAGCTCTATCACTGGCCCTGCCTGCAACTATTCTAAACCTCAACTGCTTAAAATCCAGACTACGATAAAAACCTACAACCCACGGTATTTTTTGAGAACTCTGTGAGAAAACTGAGTAAAGACGTGGGCCAATGTCTATACATAGTCAGCACTCATTTTAATGACAAGAGTTACCTGCAGAAACTCTTGTAGAGCCCGCCTCTGAGCCTGAGGTATAAGATCTGTCTTGCTCTATGAGCTTCCTTGCTGCAGATGTCTAAAATTAAGGCTGAGAAACATATTCATCTCAAAATTGCAAAATCACCAGCTCTTAGTGACAATATATATTCGTGGTTGGTGACTTTGCAAAACACACTAGGCAGGCCACAGAGAAAGGGGAAAAAAAACTGAGAGAAGACAACTCAGTTCACTTTATACCCCTGGCATAGCTGTGGTCACTTAATAAATTTCCTTTTCAAAAGTGCCTGAGTCATTAAACGAGGCTCCATTTTGAGGGCACTAGGACACTTTTTAATTGCAGATTACAGCAAGTTATTAAAGGAGACCCTTGTGGTTTGGAAACAATTAATGAATCATTTAATGAATCACACAGCCATATATTTGGAGGAGCCCAAGAGGCTTGAATGAGTTAATGCATATGCCTCCAAGAGCATGATGGAAAGCAGAGTGCTGTTAAGAGAAGGGAAAATAACTGGCAATGAAAAGAATCAGCAGAGCTTGTCACCACGTAAACTTACAGAATATACCCCAAATGGGAGGGTGTGCTGCTTCTAAGAATTTTCATATGTCCTTAAGCATTTTATAAAATAGACCAGGAAAAAGACAGGAGCACTGGCACTGAACCACCTTTCAAAAGAAGCAATGAGTCAAACACTAGGCTCCATCATATCATAAGAACATTTCCTACAGGTAGATGGTATTTTTTTCTACTAACCTCTGCAGCATGTAAAATCAAGCCATGGGCTAAGCTTGAAAAGAAAGTTTTATATCAAATTACTCTAAAGTTTTTAATTAACATTCATAAAAGCTGAAATTTCTTCACAGAGAGCCTGCAAAGAATATTAGTTAGTATCATTAAAACCAGGACATTCTTGCTCTACACCCCCAGGTGATACATCATCTTCCAGATTTGCAGCAGGTCCCCCTCTTTAATGGCACTTTCAGTAATTGAGTTTTTCATTGGTGTTACTACCCCTTCCTATGTACGCCAGGTATGGCCAGTCCTATCCCAAACCCTGCCCTCTGACGTACTTCTCAGATGCTAGGCTCTCAGATGCCACCTTGATCTGGGCAGGTATCGTCTGCTCCAACCCAGTGTGAGTCTCTGCCCCATCTGCCTCATGAAATATGTCCACCAGGCTGCACTGAGCTTCCCTGACTGTTTGTGGGTGTCCTGCTTCCATGCTGTAATTACAGTAGTGTCACCCAGCTTGCTCTTCTTTCGGTCTCTTCAACAGATACCAGTCTAATGATGGTACCAATCTAATTGGTAAGACCACCTTAGACACCAATCTAATGATAGTCTAACTCACCCCCGGCCATTGCTCCCTGCTGTAGGTAATCCACACCTGGTCATATTTTAAATCACTACTTTAAAGGCTGCCCAACTATCGATAACCAGAGAAAAAGAACTTTGCTTGAAAATAAAATCTATAATTTATGCCAAATCCTAGATACGGGTAAAGAGCTTCCCAATAATTTTAATACTCTCAGAATTCTCAAGTAAAATTCACATCACCTTTGACCAATTCAGTTCAATTAATATTTACTAAGCAATACTTTCTTATCATTCTCTTGGCAAAGCAGGCAACTCATTATGCTACTTTATTAAAAAATTAAAGGAAAATAGAGATATGAAAGGAAAGGTCCTCGAAAGATGAATGCTTTAATTATAGCAAACTCATTCATACTCTCTCAGAGGGGACACCAAAGCATCTTGCACTGTCCGAAGCACAGTGATCCACATGTTCCTACACCAGACTGAACGGCAAACTACAGTGTGGGCTGTGTGGAAGTACCTCAGCACCTAGGTTTCTCCGTCTTTAGGTGGCTAAGCACTGGTATCATCGTTTAATGACTTACATCCTGCCAGTGGCGTGTATGTGAGTATAAAAAGCTTTCCCTCCTGTTTCAAGAAAATATTATTTTACTTTTACTTTTATGTCAAATGACCTTAATAAATTTTAACACTTTTACATCCAAGACAGAGGCATATACTATCTTTGATACCATTTATATTTTTGAATTGTCTCTATTACTTCATTCTTGACTGACTGATGGGGAACACATTTATATTGTACACGTACAGAACTTAAATATGAGCACACGTGTACATACACACATACACACTCACATGCTTTTTATTTAGTCTCCTCATTCTCAAGCCAATCTCTCACTCACATAATTGTGTTTTAGGTTTCAGCACCAGTTTCCCTGATGAGAAGAGCTTCACTGATCCAGATTACACAGAACATATTATCTGTAACTACCAAAGAGACATAACTGAAAGGATTTAAAACTACATACCTAATATATAAAGTAGTGCTTTTCAAAGTAGTGTGTCCTGGGGACCCTTAGGTGTTGCTGAGACCCTCTCAAAGGGGTGTGAGGTCAAAACTATTTTCATGATAAAATTGAGATATTTTTACTTTTCCCCCTCATTCACTCATGAATCTATAGTGAAATTTTCCATGTTATATGATGTGTAAACCAAGACATCTTCTATTAGGCTGAATAGTAAGTTTATAGAAGTGGAAAATATATTTTTACTTCTCTAAGTTTTTGTTTTAAGAAATACTGTATTTTGCATAATATGTCACGTGTAAACAAGGACTGAGTTTATTTTAAATAAGGTAGGTAAATATTTAAAATTCACTTTTAATTTGTAATATAGGTAGTATTAGGATATATCATTCAAAATAAGAATTACTAGGATCCTAAATAATTTTTAAACATTTCTAGAGCTCCTGAGACAGAAACATTTGAGCATCGCTAATCTAAAAGAAGATGAGCTTCTGCAACACTAACATACAGGGGTGGGGGAAGCTGGATGACTGAAAGGCACAGAGAATTTGAGTCCAAATGACTGAGCTAAATATTAATTTTCACTATCCTCTCTTTGATCCCTATGATTGATTTCATGTCTGAAATATTTTTATTTAATCTTTATTATATTTTTAATTACCATTTAGACCCCTTATACTCCCCCTGCATGTGGTGACTGCTGGGGACACATCCATGAGTCCTTTTTCCTTTTTGATCAAACCCTTCATCCTTACCTCTGCCCCCCCCAGCTGTCATCCTGCTTTCTACTGCAAAGAGAAGATAAAATATGGATCTTAGAGAGAATTACTGAAACTAATGCAATATTCCAGAAAAAAAAAAAAGGAGCTGTAAATGAGTTCTCAGCATTCTTTTCTTCCTTCTTGACTGACCAGCCCTTTGAAGTAAACCATTATACATTCTCGTAAGATGTACAGTAAATTACACAGAAGTAAAATAGGAAAAAGAAGAAGAATTTTCTGTTTTGAATTTTATGCTATGGATATTTTAAACCTGAACAAAATACATCAATATGTTTAAAAGGAAGTCTATGAAAAGATGCTAAACTTCACTAGCTGTTAGGGAAATGGAAGTCAAAAGTACAAAGAGATTCCACCTCACAAGTGAGTGGCTGTTATCAACAAGGCAGGTGATGTGCTTTGCTTCCTTGAACAACCAAAAGAAGGACAACAATAAAATTTAAAACAAAAACAATCAGAACTGCCAGAAAATTGAATTGTATGGAAGTCTGACAACCAAGGAGTTAAAGAAGAAACATTCATCCAGACTGGCAAGAAGGACAGATATGTACAGCCAGGGTGGAGAGGACTCCTGGTAAGGTGGTAGCTTGCAGAGTGGGTGGTCCCACATTTGCATGCAGATAAACTAGGAGGAACAACTGGGAAGCAAGACAAACCATACAACCCAGGGTTCCAGCATGGAGAAATAAGGCTTCAAAATCTCTGACCATAAATACCTTAGGGGATAGCTGTGGTTGGAGAAACTTCCAGTCTCATAAGAGAGTTCATGAGAGAAACCCACAGGGTCCCAGAACATACACAAACCAATCCACCTGGGAATCAGCACCAGAAGGGCTGAACTTGCTTGTGGGTAGTGGGAGGAAGCAACTGAAAGCCATATGAAAGGCAAAAGCTGAGCAAACAGCATTGTTCCCTCTCAGACCCCTCCCCTACATACAGTGCCACAACACTGCAACATGGTTTGCCTTGCTCTGGTGAATACCTAAGGCTCCCTCCCTTACAATGTAACAGGGGCGTACAAAAAAATATATGGCCCAAATGAAAGAACAGATCAAAGTTCCAAAAATGGAACTAAGTGATGAAGAGATAGTCAACCTACCAGATGCAGAATTCAAAACACTGGTAATCAGGATGCTCACAGAAATGGTTGAGTATGGTCACAAAATAGAGGATGAAGTGAAGGCTATGCAAAGTGAAATAAAGGAACATGTACAGGGAACCAACAGTGAAAAGAAGGAAACTGGACTTAAGTCAATAATTTGGACCACAAGGAAGAAATAAACATTCAAGCAGAAGAGAATGAAGAATGAAGAATTCAAAAAAATGAGGAGAGACTTAGAAACCTTCAGAACAACTTTAAGCATTCCAATGCCTGAATCACAGGGATGCCAGAGGAGAAGAGGAAGCCCAAGAAATTGCAAATTTATTTGAACAAATAATGAAGGAGAACTTCCCCAATCTGGCAAAGGAAATAGACTTCTGGTAAGTTCAGGAAGCTCAGAAAGTCCCAAAGAAGTTGGACCCAAGGACGCTCAGAAAGTGCCAAAGAAGTTGGACCCAAGGCACATTATAATTATATCATCTAAGATTAAAGATAAAGAGAAAATTTTAAAAGCCGTGAGAGGAAAGGAGATAGTTACCTACAAAGGAATTCCCATAAGACTATCAGCTGATTTCTCAAGAGAAATCTTACAGCAAGAACAGGCTGGAAAGTTTTCAAAGTCATGAAAGGCAAGGATCTACATCCAAGATTACTCTATCCAGCAAAACTATCATTTAGAATGGAGGGGTAGATAAAGTGCATCCCAGATAAGATCAAGTTAAAGGAGTTCATCATCACCAAGCCCTTATTATATTACATGTTAAAGGGATTTCCCTAAGAAAAAGAAGATCAAAACTATGAATGGTAAAATGACAACAAACTCATACTATCAACAACTCTACCTAAGAACAAAAACAACAACAAACTAAGCAAACAACTGGAACAGGAAAAGAATCACAGAAATGGAGATCATATGGAGGGTGATTAGCAGGAAGGAGGAGGGGGAAGAATGGCAGAAAAGGTATAGGGAATAAAAAGCATAAATGGTAGGTACAAAATAGAAAGTGGGAAGTTAGGAATAGTACAGGAATTGGAGAATCCAAACAACTTATATGTATGACCCATGGACATGAACTACAGGGGAAGGATGCTAGGGGGAGGGGTGGTTCAGGGCAGAGGGGGATAAAGGGTAGAAAAAATGGGACAACTATAATAGCATAATCAATGAAATCTATTTTAAAAAGAACGAGACAGGTAATAACATGTGTTGGAAATGTTGTAAGGAAAAAGGAACCCTCATTGACTGATGATGAGCATGTAACCTGGTATAGACACCATGGAAAACAGTCTAGGGGTTCCTCAAAATTAAGAATAGAGTTACCATATGATCTACCAATCCTTCTTCTGGGTATCTACCTGGAAAACTCAAAAATATTTATTCCCAAGAATATATGCACCCCTACATTCCTTGAAGCATTATTCCTGGAGGCCAATGGAGACAACCAAATTGTCCTTCAGAAGAGGATTTGATTGCATAAAGATGTAGTACATACATACTATGAAATACTACTCTGGCACAAAAAAAGATGTAATATTGCTTTTTGCTACATGAATGGACCTTAAGAATATCATGCTAAACAAAATAAGTCAGTCAGGAAAAGCTAAGAGCTATATGATTTCACTCCTATGTGAGATTTAAAACTGAAACTCAGACACAGACAACAGTATGGTGGTTACCAGAGGGAAGATGGTTGGGGGTAGTAAAGGGTAAAGGGCCAAATACATGGTAACAGAAGGTGATTTGACTTTAAGTATAAGGCACACAATGTAATACACAGATAATATATCAAATGTATACTTGAAATCTGTATGACCCTATTACCCAACCCGACCCCAGTAAGTTTAATTTAAAAAGGAAAAGTTTTGTGGCATCTATCCTGTCCAACCAGGTCTTCAGAGAGCCTATTAAACACCTTCCAGTTTTTCCTCATTCGTTAAAAGCCATGCATTATTAACTTTTTGTTGCTTTTTTTCTTAATAAATTTCAGGTCCCTTGAGGTGTAAGATCAACAAAGAAACCGACTCAAGCACAGGCAACCGATATAAAACAGGTTCTCATCTTACTTGTTCTCAATTTTGTGCTTTTTTTAAACACGGGTCAAGGTGTAATCTTGGCTGACCTTGTCGGGATGTTGACTAACACTGAACTTACATTAAACAAATCTTTTTGACATATGTCGCTGTTTATCCACATGCCATCCATTCGTTCACAGTTGCTTCACTGAATTCAAGTGCAGAATTTAATATCTGTCTTTCTAAACCTTTCACACTGCTGCATTTAATTTCTTGATTTAGCTCTGCCCTGCTGCTTGGTGACATCTATTTATGGAAGCAGGACAGCAGTGGTGAAAAAGAGCTGCCTGACTTGAGAGTCAAGCAGAACTGGGTTGAAATCCTGCATCTGCTAGCTGACCATCTGATTTTTTCAAAGCCTGAATAACCTCTTCTTGCTCTGCTTTACTGTTATGAATTACCCTAAACATTTTCTTGGCCTCCTGAGCCTGATCTCTGGGCTTCCTGTTTTCCTTAATTAGAGGATGCAAACCCCGACCCCTTAGTCTTTCTGGCCACATTCAGTTAACATTCCTACTGTAGGATAATGAATGGATATTTATTGTGTGAACCTGTAGCAGAAATACATATAAATGAAGATTTTAGATCTTACAAGAAACAAGCAAGTAACTGTGAATTAGTGTTATCCTGAACATTATTATGAACATGTGAATTACTTCAATATGAGCCAGAGTTCCAAAATGAGGAATCCTTCAAAGGAAAAGTCCACTAGTCGCTTAATTAGGCACTTAGTAGGTACTCAGTATCAACTCTGATTAGAAAATGTCAAATTTTAATAGATGAACTTGAGCTGCAACCAGCAATGCAAACCCTGTCAAAATAGGTGTCTGAAAAGATACGATGACCACATGAGGAAGCGACTGGAAAATTAAGTTCAGCTGGACATTCTTTCAGTCCATTGAGGACAACACTGAGAATCTATAGCACAGGTGGCGCACACAAGGCCTGCAGGCTGAATCTGGCCCTCCACATTATTTCATCTGGCCCAGCACCTTATTTCTACCCGGCGGCAGTACCAACCTCTCACTTAACTGTTAAGGAGCAGTTACATGTATACAGTCCTAACATTACATTCAGCCCTTTGAAGGCAACCGCGAGGCTGATGTGGCCCTCAGTGCAAACTGATCTACAGAATATTAATATACGGGCTGTGTATTTTTTTAAAATGTATTTTACTGATTATGCCATTACAGTTGTTCTATAAAATATATAAAATTAATGATACAATAACTTGAAATTGCTAATAATTATAATGCCTTTTATAACATGACCTTGGAAAAGTTATCTGAACTTCCTGGCAGTTTCAATAATTGAGAAATTTATAAACAACTTTATTTAGCACTGTAATCAACTACTAAAGTTCCTTAACCTTTTTTATTGTATTAATAATGTAATGTACCTTTAAGATTTTTGTTGTCACATCTGCCTGTAAGTCCATTACCACTCATCAAGCCTATACCCTCTTCTACCTCCACCCAACAAGCAGTTTTTAAAGCAGCAGGAATATTGGGAAAAACAAAACAAAACAAAACATCCCAGCTATAACAACAGCATGAAGTAAGGCATAAGCATTAGAGTGAAAATTTAGTATGAGATGACTGGGGTCTAGAAAGAAAATAACGAGAGCTGAGGAAGAAGAGGCTGAAAGAAGACCATTCATGAAAAGCCCTGATGCTTTATTTTATAGAGAGTTCCAAAAGAGCCCCTCTGCCAAACTATTGTATGTGACATTATTAACATTAATAATGTATTTGTTGAAGTAAATATAATAGAAAATACTTTTCTCACTGATTCCAAGTAGGAAACTTTAAAAACAACAAAAGTTATTCACTAACATAGTTCGAAATGTGGTCACCCAAGCTTTAAGGTATTGATGATCACATTTGTGCTTTTAATGTTTTGAGACCATGCCTACACATTTTTATCCTTAAGCTATGCTCTTCAGTGTTAACTCGTATTGTGGCTTCTTAAGCAGAACAGTTTTGCTATTAGTCCACATGAGCCAAAGCAACTAAAATTTTTATTTTTCAATAGCACAACTGAAGGAAAAGAAAAGCCCCTGGATCAAAGCATTTCTAAACATTCCAAAGGGTCAGATTCACTAAATCAACTTACTGGCAATGGAAACCAGAGCTAGGTCAGCCACAATCTTGCTTTATCTACTTGCGAATTGTATTGTGTTACTCACAATAAATTTCAAATTGATGTCCCACCCTTACTTCCATTATACCTCAACCTATCCTATAAAACTCAGCGGAATTAATCCTTCTGAATACCCTTTTACTACATGTTCCTGATCTTATGCCTTCAATGAATTCCCACTGCCTACTGAAACTAAGCATAGCCTTCTCAGCTTGAAAAGCAAGGCCTGTCCCTACATGACCCTGGAGAAGTTCATCTCCCCAGAGTGCTCCAACCTCCACAGTATCTACACTATGGCCCAGAAATTCTGAATTAATTCTTATTTGTCAAATACATCTCATAATTTCCCAGAACTGTACCTCTGATAGTGTTCTTCTAACCTCCAAAAGAGGCACTGCTTGATTATTGCACTTAACAGCATTCACATATTTTCTACACTTTTACTGATCCGATGTGCCCTCTCTGCATCCCAGGACGATCCTTCCCTTGGCATTGAGACCACAAAGATACTGTAATCTCTCCAACACGTGCTGGCTCCTTTTTTGCATTTTGAGAGCACACTTCAGCTCCCAAAGCATTTGCTTATTTACTGTGTCCAACTCTATTGTCTTCCTCCTCACCTGAATCCGACTGCCTGCCCTAACCATCCTTTGGAAGGTAGATATAGTATAACTAATTCAATAAACCCATAATTTGGTTATATTTCTTGAAAGGAAAAGACCATGCTTTGCTCACAATCAAGGGAATGTCCCTTAGTCCTTGTAAATAACACAGTATCTAAGCTACACTCACTGCAGCAGTTTTTTGTATACCTAATTGACTTACTCTACCCAATACTAAAATAGGTGGATGGAAAAAAGAAAGTTTCAAACAGTAATGCTCTCAAATATAAATCACTAAACATGTATATTTATTAAAATGAAAGCACCAGGCAAGTATCTAACATTTGAGGTATCTAAAATTTAATAAATAGCTGTGGCTGGTGTGTCTCAGTGGATTGAGTGCCAGTCTGTGAACCAAAGGGTCACCAGTTCCATTCCCAGTCAGGGCACATGCCTGGGTTGCAGATCAGGTCCCCAGGTGAGGGCACATGAGAGGCAACCACACATTGATGTTTCTCTCCCTCTATTCCTCCCTCCCTTCCCCTCTGCCTAAAAATAGATAGATAAACAAAATTTAATAAATAACAGAATAATTTGATATGTGTATTCATGCATTGATATGAAACTCAGTGATTGCCTAAATTTATACAAAACAGCATCCGAACATTCTAAATGGATATGATTTGACACTCAGTCAGCAAACCTTGACTGAGTGCACTGTATAAGCCAGCACTGTGATACCCACAGAGTTCCGACAAATCATCAGTGCTAATATGAGTGTAGTAAGTATTTCAAGTGTAAGCAGATTTTCGCTCAGCATTTTGTTCTGAATCATATTCCACAAGTTGTAATTCTCAGACCTCTAATTAGCTGTCCTCTGATTGCTTTAATCTCTGAGTGGAAGAATTTATTTTTTCATAACAGGCACCTACAAAATTTGATTCCCCAGATTCTGCAGTGATTAACTGGCTAACACTACTGACAGAGATAAGAATAGCTCTCTTACTCTAGACCAGTCAGCGTAGCTAATGCAGTGGCATCAATAAAAACAAAGGAAGTTTAGAATTAGACACTAAAATAAGAAGGAAAAATCCCCAACATTTGTGGGAGAGAAGCCTTCTGCATTGGCTTCCCCAGGCTGTCACTCAAGTTTGCTGTCAATTCTGAGAAAAAACCAAAATGCCTAATGAGAGCCATTTCAAAATAGCATGACACCCAGAGAAAGCCAGTTCACCGTGTGTGTGTGTATGTGTGTGTGTGTGTGTGTGTGTGTGTGTGTGTAATCTCTAAGGTGTGGGAGATAATGCAATTGGTGGCTAAAAAATATTGGCAGAAAAAAAGACAAAATAATTTTCATTGGCAATAAAAACACATTGAGCTATAAAAACTATGAAGTTCAATTAATAAATAAGGACAACCTTAGGCCATTTTAGCTTCAATTAACTACTGAGGTTAAGGATAGCTCATTCACAAATTAAATTACCCAAATGCCAATGAGCGCATTTTATATTAAAGGTATTTGCCTAGAGTTGAGCACTATTGTTATCCAAAAAAATTTTACTTGGCAATTCTATCATTCCAAGAAAAAAAGTATTCTAATTCAATTTGACTATAGACAGCATTTATTAATGCATTACCCAATTCTCAAAGTTTTCCAATCTTTATGCTGTTTTCAAAGAAAATATACTTTTTTAAAATCTAAGAGATAGGAAAGAGCAAGTTATATATTCCAGGTATATTTTTCAATTCTTTAACTTAAGATGTAAATAAGAATTCAAGAACATTTTTAAAGTGGGGAAATAATATATCTTCTCTTTTGCTGTGAGATAATGGCCAAAATAATAAAATTTGAAGTCTAATGAAAAGTACATGTGATGCTCCTATGATATGTTTTGAATGTTTATACCTACATATGCTATAATCACTATTTTATAAAAGTATAAAATGTATACTTCATAAAATAGTAACTCACTTATTTTTAATGAGTTGACAAATTCTTTTTTGCTTGATTCCACTCTAAATGTCTTCACTAACCCTCTCTCCAATATATCCCCCTAAAAAGGCAAGGTTGGTTTGGGTAGTAATGGAACCTGAAGATGCTTTAAGCTCCTCCCTCCAAAGTATTTACTGGCATTATGTTAAGTAGGACATATTCTTCCATTGATGCTAACCCGTGTTGAAGACCAAGGAAGAGGAAGAAAAACATACCAGAGCTTTATTTATTTTAACTATTGTAACCATAGTTAGGAAGTAGTCCAAGTTCTTATAACATAGCCCAAAAGTTCAGTGACTCAGTTGAGATAACAAATTTCCGTATCTCTCCAGAGGTAGGCAACAATCCAGGGAAAGTGAGTGGATTTGCTCCACAAGTTCATCCAGTGACCCAACTCCCTTCCACTTTAGTGCAGCACTAGGTTGTGAACCTTAAATTCAGAGTAGAAGCTGGGTTACCAGATCTCCATTCCAGTCCACTCAGAGGGAAAGCAATATTCTCCAAGCAATGATTTAGATGTTGCAAGCATCATTTCTGCTCAATGAGTGGCAAAAACCTAGTCACATGGCCATACCTAAATGCATGGGTGGTAATTAAAAAATCATCACTAGCTACGTAGCTATGTGCCTGAAAAAAATTATAGCTTGAAAAATAGAGAACAGATATTGTGGGCAAAGAGCAACCTACAGAACTTGATTTTGAAATAAATGTCATAGAAATAATGGTGACTCAGAAAGGGCTGGTCTAGTCCCAGTTCTGCTACTGACTGAGGAAGTCATTTGCTACCTCTCTCTCTCCCCAGCTCCATCTATAAAAGAGTTTTAATTAGGATTTCCCTGTGTCATTTTATCTCCATAGAATTGAACAATCATTCAGTAGGACTCAAACAATTTGTTGAGGTCATTTTCCATCCATGACTGTAGTGGCATTTTATAAAGGATCACCTGTTTTCTAGGTTTCTTTCAATGGCAACTATGACTAGTATTAATTTAATTATCACAAGATCAGATATGTTTTTGTGTGAATTTTTTCAAAGTACCTTCAATTTAATATCACTGAATAAATATCTGAATTTCACCTGACAACACTTAACAGTTTTTAGAAGCAGAAGTGCTTTTATTGCTCAAGAGATACTATCATGATTAAGAATCTAAGAGACAACGCAAAATGAAATGGGAAAAATGGTATATTTGCTACAACTAGATATACTATTCTGTCATAACTATTCACATTTTGTGATGCTTTGCTTACTCTTAAAGAATTGGTTTTTTAAATCTTTTTATAGAGAAAAATATACCTATAGCACAATGTTGGTTGAGAAACCAGAAATCAATGTTTTGACTACATTTCACTACAATTGGGAAAGATACCTAGTTTTTCAGACATTTACCAATCTTAACATACAAGTTTTTCTCACTGGTTTTAAAATAATCTTCCAAAGTTAGCAAAACTTTCATTTTGCCACAAATGGAAAAAATCTCTCAGTCCGCAATCCTACATCCCTCCCTCTAACCTGTGTTTTCTTCCTTCTGGTGCCTCTACCGTGCTCCCAGAAGCCTGGTGCAAATAGGACTTGATGATAAGAAATTGGGGAGAATAAATTATGGACCACCGTCTGGGCTCACAATCATCACCACTGACTATCTTCCAATTTTGTGAAGTTTGTCTAAAAAAACAATGTTGCAGGCAAATTACTAAGATTTTTTTTCCAAGGCAAAAGTTTACCAAAAAAATTCAGGAATAAATTTGCACAGAGTGCTTTTTGCATATATCAAGAAAATGAATGCGCTAAGCTCTTCTCTCATAACATGTCCCATATTTTATACAACACTGAATTAGAGATGACAAAATTCTCACTTCACTGACTCTCAAGCTCAAATTTTATTTAACTTGAAAAATCATATAATTGAAGAAAACAGAAATTTTGCTGTTGATGTCTTAGGAAAGTTGAACTAATTACTTTAACTTGTATTTCCATCTACACTGTAAAACAAACTCACTGCAAAAATTCGAAGTCCCAGTTGTGCTCAGCTCAGCATTATGGGAGAAATCTGATTAGTCTGTGCATGCACACATGTGTACACACAAAAAAATCCTATATTACCTCTATTTTTATTGTACTTTGATTCATTTCCTTGACAAACTTTGGACTCTTTACTATCTTTGACTGTTATTTACCAAGGCTGTTAAACTTAACTTGGTTATTTAAATTTACCACTTAAAAATATTTCTAAAAACTGAATCTCTTTTTAGCTTCTAATTATTCTTTCTGAGTAAATGTATATATGTAATTCTTTTACTTCCATGTTGTTCCATACAACTTTCAGTTATTTATTTTTATAACAGAATAAGTAAAACTGCAAAAGAGTCATGGACTACATTCACCATTTCTTTTCTATTTATTTTCTATCACTGCCACGTTTTGTTAAGTTTTTTTAAAAACTAAAATGGGCCCTGGCTGGCATAGCTCAGTTGATTGAGTACGGGCCTACAAACCAAAAGATCAGAGTTCAATTCCCAGTCAGGGCACATGCCTGTGTTGCAGGCCAGTTCCCAGCAGGGGACACATGAGAGGCAACCATATATTGATATTTCTCTCCCTCTTTCTTTCCCTTCCCCTTTATAAACAAACAAACAAACAAACAAACAAATAAAATGGCATACAACTCTGCCTTTGGTACCACTTTCCATGTTGAATCCCAAAGAAGCACAACAAGGCTGAGCTCAATATGGAGCACTGGGAACTGCTTTGGCTTTCTGATTTAATTGCTGGACCTTCAGTCTATAATGTTTGGTAGAATAATATGATTGGCTCTTATATGATACCATTAGAAGGCATCAGCGAAATCATTTAGAATAATCATGTACCCCACAAGGAGGTTTCCCCCACATTTCTGGCAGCTTATCTCCCTCCTCGTACAAACTTAAAATGCATTATCCTGGGTCAAGGACCTCCAAGACCAGGTGCCAATGAACATTCCCAGGCTCCCCCCGCCAACTCCAATCACACTTGAGGAAACTTTCACCCAGGTCCCAGTTCCACAAGCACTCTTGTTTTTCTAGTCTTTTAACCCTTTCTGCCTTCAATTCTTCCTGCTAACATCACAGCCATCACGGAGCCTTGTCTAGTCTTTTCTCAGCACCCCCCCCAAAATCAACTCCATTTTCTGCATGACTCTCTGACCCTTTTAGCAGTGTGTTCTTGTTCTCTAGTGCTTAGCCTGTTGCTTCCTGTATTCTAAGTGTTGTGTGTTTTACTTACCCCGCTCTTAGACCTATATTTCTCTTGGGCAGGGAGTCAACATCTGTAATTTCTACATTTTACAAAGGTTTTTTTTTTTAATACAGGTTCAAGAGTCAATGACTCCACTATACATAATTATATATACAGTATCAGATGGTTACTAGACTTACTGGGGTGACCACATTGTGAAGTTTATAAATGTCTAATCCCTATGCTGTATGCTTGAATCTAATCATATCAATAATATTGTATGTCAACTGTAATTGGAAATAATTATTTTAAAGAAGAGTCAATGACTGTCTAAAGTTGAGGAAGCAAGGAGGGTAGGAAAGAGACAATGACTGATGTGTCCTTGCTGATTGTTTAAGGCTCCTTATGTCTCTGAAAAAGTGAGTTGCCTTCTGCCACACTAATCAATAAGAGGGGATTCAGTGGCTTAAGAGAAACTCATACATTTGCCTACTATAAATTGTTTCTAAACAGAAGAAAGACTTTATCTTAAATGCTCCCCATGCTTTCCACTTCATGCCATTTCCCAGCATTCATTTTTGAAGTCCATTAGTAGTGTTACTCATTTTACTGATTTCACTGGCAGGAGTAGCGGAGTTAATCAACCCCGATCACACTGTGTTCAGCTCTGCTGTTTTCTGGGAGCTGCCTTCAGCAGGTGAAGTTTAATACAATGTTCCCCACCTGCTGGAATGGCTTTCTCCTTCTCTATTTTTTCTTTTACCACCCACTGGCAGGTCTGAAATTTTAAGAATTTGAAAACTTGGATTTATAATTTTTAAAGAGCTTAATATATCTTGTATATGTCCTCATAAGAGCTGAATATTGGTTCCAAGATTGACCTCAAAGCTCTTTTGACTCCAGACCGTTTTAGGTGGCACCCAACACTCCATGGCCTCCATGTAACCACCTACTCTCACACTGCAATGGAAACAGATTTTCACGACACCAAAAAAATAAAATGGGATTTCTTAAATATGTTAATGAAACAGTACATTTTATACATTGTTTATAAGATTTTGGTAATAAATCTTTTTGTTCCATTCTTAAACCAATGTAGGTCTCCTACTGGACCATTGTACAAAAGATCAGACATTGAAAACATAAGTGATTGTCCCCTAGGGGAGAGCAGGGTCAGATCCACATACCTCTAAGTCTTGAATGATCTATAAAACCAAACCAAACACACCTCTCTACTAGGTGTGCAGTACAATAGCCATAGACTCAGCAACCTTCCACAGAACAGCCCTCATTGTTCCCAGCACTCCTCTAGGCTCACTCCATCCTAAATCACTGCAGCAAAGAACTCCACAGACAAATACCAGCACTTAAACTATGGTGACTTTGGCACACATGATAAAAGCATTGCATGAACACCCTTATTTTGAACCAGTACCGACCCTTTTGCTTTATTAGGAGGTTTTCTGTCAAAACAATTCTTTGGTGTCATATAAACACTCAAAATGTTCTGTGAGGAGTTTGTGCAATCACTTGAATCAGCATAAGGATTAGACATGTGGAAAAGGGGAGTTAACAAAACAGTCTCAGACTCTTTCCTGGGTACTGGTGACCTTTACGTAGACCCAGAGAAACTTTAAAAGCATTTCTCAGGGAGCAACAAAGTGAAATTCTTTACACTTGCATTGACTTACCCCAGAGAAAATCTATGTCCCATGACCATAGGCCCCCACTGCTAAAGAACACCAGAGATCACAAACATGCCCAACCCCACCGCCCTGGCCTTGATTCTAACTCTGACCAGCGTCCCCTCTCTCCACCCTATTTCCCAATTCAGCAGCTGCCACACCCCTTCCTCTGGAGCATTCCAAACACATTCGTCTAGGTGTGGCTGAGACAGTTTTACTCTTAGTTGAGCTAAGCCAATGTGGAAATGTTTCAGGCAACTTTACTAGGCACTTAAGGCAAAACTGCAAAAACACAGAAATAGGTAGAGGGTGTTCTTACAACTAAAGACTAACCCTAGCTCTGTTGGGCTGATTCTCTTTATGAGGCCACACGTTCCAGGTCTCAATTTTCATGCCTTCCAGATTAACATGTTCCTCTAGTTTATTACATCCTCTAATAGGGCTGCCATCACGGTCAGGGTTAGTGATATTTTTGTGGGCTCCCCAAATCTGCTTTCAGCGTTTTCTTTACATCTGGGCGCATGCCATTGCGGACTTAAACTTTACCTCAGGGATGAAGCCACCTTGGCCACATTCTGCAGTAGTTCCCCTGCCCGCTCTGAGTTTGCTTCTGCAGATGTCTTCATTCACTTTCTGGACTACTTTATGGATAATGATCCCAGGAATTCCTTCTCAAACTTATTAAACTTTCTGAAGAAAAATAACTCACTAGTTCCTTTTAAAGAAAAATAACTCACCCATTGTTCTCGACAAGCATTTCACCTTAGTATTCCAAAATATTTACTCAAAAATGTTTATTAAACATCTAATATGTGTCAGGCATGTATGCAGGCCCTGGTGGTATCAGAGTGAAGAAAACAGACACATCCCTGCCTTCATAGGCCTTCCGCTGAGGACGGTGACACATAACGAACACTATGTTAAGTCACATGGCACATTAGAAAAGACACGCCACAGGGAAAACAAAGCAGGAACTGGGCACTGGGAGTGGAGCACGCACAATTAACGGGAAATGTCAAGAAAATCCTCATTAATGAAATTACATCTGAGCATGAATTTTAGTTCCAAGAACCTAAGCAAGAATAAGGTTTAATAAAATTTGCAATCCAGGTACAATGTGACATTGACACATGCTATTATCTGTCTTCAGCTTTTTGGTTACCTCTGTATGTGTCCCATAATGGAAGGCTTCAAGCTATGTTGTGTCCCTATGTCAACATGCTGTGGTTAAGAGGATGGCTTCTTCAAGAATCCTTTTGCCATATGTGTAAACTACTTTCTTCGTAAGGTCCTAATTCTTTAAAAAGACAAATAGTTGTGACTCCTTGCTTTCCCATTCTTCCTTTCTTTCTTTAGATTATTAAACATTGTGATGTTCTAGCTTCCAAGAGGATGTCCACCAGCCTTTTATCCCATTTCCAATCCCTCACTGTGAGAAAGAATTAGATAAGATCCTAATGGTGGTTAGCAGCCAGGCTGCCTGAGTTCAAATTCCTGCTCACATCTTGGACAATTCAAACAATAGAGACAATAATACAACCTACCTCGAAGAACTACTACATACATCACATGAGATAATGCATAAAAAGCATTTAACACAGAATCAGTGCATAGTAAGCAGTAAATAAATCATACACGACAGATTTTTCCTTTCTCCCTTGAGCCTAACGCCAAACAGGTCTGGCAAGCCAACATCTAAGTAATAATACAGGGTCCGGCACAAATAACACCCTCTTTATTACAAAATCTTTTATTACTAAATCATAAGCATGCAACTCACACTCAAGCACACCATATGACATTTTAGGTAAAATGTTCCAATTTAAACTAAATTATGATGCCTATATTATTACCCTACCAACCACACTCAAGCAGCCTTACTTCTGCAGACCCTGTAGATGCAGAAGTGGAAATAGTGCCAGTGGTAGTAGGAACTGCAACTGATCTTCGGTGAGTATTTCCTAATGCCAGGAAATGCCCTAAGTACTTCATGTGCAATATTTCACTTCATCTAGCACCTTCAATCACATTTCAAGATAAATAACAGATTCCAGGCTTTCCACTTTTAATTTTCCCCAAATACTCTAGCACTCTTGGTCTTTTCCTTATGAAGTGCATTTCTACTCCTTTGTGTCTATTTTTTCCTGCATTTTAGTCATATTCCATAGTAGTTTGTTAAATTTATTAATTATTTTGATGACTATTACTTTACTGCATATTCTTCCACAATGAATTTTAAAATAGTTTCACAAGTTTTCTGAACAAAAATAGAGATATATTTCTAGCATAATCAAGATGTTCAGAAATATATTACATTATATTGCTATTACATTAAATAAACTAATAATTAGACATTATACATAAATAACTATAAACAGACACTACTCAATATAACATTAATGAAATATTATTTATTTAAACTTAATATTAAAATCAAAAAGTAGAACTTCTGGCCAATATGGAGATGTAGGTAGACACACTGTGCCTCCTTGCAGAACCAAAAGAAGGATGACAACAAAGTTAAAAACAAAAAAACAACCAGTACTGCCAGAAAATTGAACTGTATGGAAGTCCAACAACCAAGTAGTTAAAGAAGAAACATTCATCCAAACCAGCAGGAGAGGCAGAGACAGGCATCTGGGCGGAGAGGACTCTTGGTAAGGCAGCAGATGGTGGACCAGGTGGTCCCACATTCACGTGCAGCTAAACCGGGAGGTACAACTGGGGAGCAAGACAGACCACACAACCCAGGGTTCCCAGGTTTCCAGTGTGGGGAAATAAAGCCTCGAACCTCTGAATGAAAACTCCTGTGGGGGTTGAAGCAGCAGCAAGAGAAACTTCCAGCCTCACAGGAAAGTTCGTTGCAGAAACCCACTGGGTCCTAGAACATACACAAACCCACCCACCCAGGAATCAGCACCAGAAGGGCCCACTTTGATTGTGGGAAGTGGGGGAAGTGACTGAAATCTGGCAGAGAGTGGAGCAAGCAGAACTGTTCCTTCTCAGACCACTGCCCCACATACAGCGTCATAACCCAGGGATGTGGGTTATGCTGCCCAGGTGAACACCTGAGGCTCCACCCCTCACTACATAACAGGTGAGCCAAGACAAAAAAAAAAAATGTCCCAAAGGAAAGAACACATCAAAGCTCCAGGAAAAACACAAATAAGCAACAAGGAGATAGCCAACCTATCAGATGCACAGTTCAAAACACTGGTTATTAGGATGCCCCAGGAACTCACTGGGTACTGTAATAGCACAAAAAAGACCTAAGCAGGAATGCAGGCTGCATTATATGAAATAAAGAAAAATGTACAGAGAACCAATGGTAACAGGAAGGAAACCAGGACTCAAATTGACGGTTTGTAGTAGAAGGAAGAAAGAAACATTCAACCAGAACAGAAGGAAGAAACAAGAATTCAAAAATATGAGGAGAGCCTTAGGAACCTCCAGGACATCTTTAAACGTTCCAACACCCGAATCACAGGGATGCCAGAAGAAGAAGAGAAAGAGCAAGAAATTGAAAACTTATAATGAACAAATAATAAGGGAGAACTTGCCCAATCTGGCAAAGGAAATACACTTTCAGGAAGTCCAGGAAGCTCAGAGAGTCCCAAACAAGTTGGACCCAAGGAGGAACATATAAAAGCACATCATAATTACAATAGCCAAAATTAAAGAGAAGGAGAGAATCTTCAAAGCAGCAAAAGAAGAGAGTTACCTACAAAGGAGTTTCCATTAGGCTATATGCTGATTTCTCAAAAGAGACCTCGCAGGCAAGAAGGAAATAAATATTTGGAAAAGAAATATTTGAAGCCACGAAAGGCAAGGACTTATATCCAAGATTACTCTATCCAGCAAAACTATCATTTAGAATGGAAGGGCAGATAAAGTACTTCCCAGATAAGGTCAAGTTAAAGGAGTTCATCATCACCTAACTCTTATTATATGAAATGTTAAAGGGACTTATCTAAGAAAAAGAAGATAAAAATATGAACAGTAAAATGACAACAAACTCACAACTATCAACTGAACCTAAAAAAAACTAAGCAAACAACTAGAACAGGAACAGAATCACAGAAATGGAGATCACATGGAAGGTTATCAGTAGAGGAGTGGTGGGGGAGGGGGAAAAGGTACAGAGAATAAGTAGCATAAATGGTAGATAGAAAATAGATAGGACGAGGTTAAGAACAGTATGGGAAATGTAGAAGCCAAAGTACTTCTATGTATGACCCATGGACATGAACTAAAGGGGAGGAATGTGGGCTGGAGGGGGATGCAGGGTGGAGGGGAATTAAGGGGGGGAAATGGAACAACTGTAATGGCATAATAAATAAAATGTTTTATTGATAAAAAATAAAATTAAAAATATAATAAGTAACCATACCGTGTTTACTCTCATTTAATCCTTTCAAGAGTTCAGTGATTTCTATCAGAATAACATTTTGAACAAAGCAGAATATAGGTTTAAAGAAAGTACATGAACTCGTTCAGTCATTAAAGGGGCAGAGCCAAATCTCAAACCCTGAGTTCTCTCACTCAGAGGCCCATGTGCAACTATTATAATCTGTTTCTCATAATCTATAGTATATGGCAGAAGGTGCTAGCATATACATAATTTAAAATTAACAGAGCATAATGGAATGTCAACAGGGAAAAAATTAAAAGAAACAAAAACACCTTCATATTTTAACTTAATATTGGCAGTTTCCCAATAAACTTTTTAAATTAAGCACAACTATGCTTAAGATGAACTGGTGGTTCATATGTAATGCTATGTTTTGAAATAATATTGAAAGAAGAATAAAGTGTCACCTTAAAAAAGTGTAGGCTGACAAACTAAAAACACTACAAAATTATTTCAAGGATAACAAAGACGATTCATTAAGTAAGAGGGATGCTTTTCTATAAGTCAACAGAATTTGTATTAGGAGTAGCTTTCACCTTCTAACTAGGCAATTACTTAATGAAATATGAATAAAGTAATAATGGTTGTATATTTTCTTTTAATAGTGTAGATTTAAACTTCCTTTTGAAGCACGTTTTATAGTCAGAAATGGATAGACTACATTAAATTGAGATCTGGCACAGGGTTTGCAAGATGTTGGTGTTTATTTTTGAGAAGGTGTCAATGGTATAAGGGAATCCTCAGTACCAAGCACCCCCTTTACTTAATGCACATGAAGGCAGTTCAAATACGATTTTCAAGTTTACATATAGAACCACCAATTATACTTGAACAGGTTCTAAAATTCTAAATGACAGTTTTAATTTCTAAATTAGCACATTTAGAGATGGTACACTTAAGCCTAGTTGAGACTACTTATTAGTTTTTAACGTTGATGTTTACAGATTTAATTAGACTTCTATTAATGATATTAGCAAAATAAACCAAATTTCATATGGACACTCCTTTTGGTTCTTCAAAGACAGATTTACAGATACTAGTTACCTCTTGTTCCCCTGGGGATTTTCCTAGACGGAGTTTTACCTCGGTCCCAGTCACTACTGGGGATTTTCCTAGACGGAGTTTTACCTCGGTCCCAGTCACTACTCCCACAGTTTTGAACACCCTGAAACTGCACAGGTATTATCCTTTCGCCCAGTTTCATCCACGCAATTTCACCCCACTTCCTCATTTTTTAATCACCTAAAGAGCAAAGAAAACTAGAAAGCTCAGGCAGATGATTTTTACAATATGTTCATTCCAGTGACTCGTTTTTTCACTGGCACTGAGGCAGAAATAAGGGTAAAGGTGCGGATTTGTGCAGCTGGCCGGGGAGCGGAAGCACCTCTGCTTCGGCTGAAGTAGCAGAAACCAGCAGGGTGGTAACAGGGGCTGTGTATCTGTTAGAAAATGGAAGGAGGGTTCGAAGGCATCACTGTATCGTGTTCATCACAGGTCTGGAAGCTGAGAGATAACTTACAGAAATGTGTGAAGCAACTGAAAACCTAAAGTTCCTTTTTTTTTTCAGCGTTTCAATCCCTTCTAGAGCTTCCTGAGATGACCAAGGCAGAAAAAGAAAGTAACATTCTTCAATTAGAACTCCCACAGAAATACTCAGGGAATGGAAGGTGTATTAGAGGTCTTTTTTCCTCCTCATTGTATTTTCGGATGACAAATGGCAGAGAAGTAGCAAAGCAAATGATAATGATGTAAGACAGCCTTAAAAACGCAACACCAAAGAGGGTATCTCTTGGCAAATTCATCCCAATAATGAGAAGGCAGGGCCTTAGCACATAGAAAAGCTTCTTCTGAATTTGCAGGGTGAAGCACAGCTCAATTATACCTCTGGGAAGTAGAAAAATACATTTCACAAGCATAAAGAAGAGCCAAGTTTTTCCATCAGCCTTTGGAATTCTTGCTCAAAGACAAAGCAAAAGATTTTAACCCAAAGTGTAACTAAGTTCCCTACAGTCTTAGTGCCCAAGAAAGGACTCCCTTGATTGTGCAGGTTTAACTTGGGAGCACAGGTGAAGGGCCCTGAGATCTCTGCAGATGCTCCAGCTTTCTGAGAATCTATGGCCCTACACAACTAGATCAACTTTCCTCCCTCTTTACCCTCATTGGGGCAATGCAGAACACAATATTCAGAGACAATCTAAAACTACCACTTTGCCGGTAAAACATCTCAGAACTAGTCCTACCTCTCGATGTTTTCTCTCCTCTAATCTCTGACCACCTTGAACTTCAGTCTTCTTTTTTAAAGCACCATCCTGAGTCCTCTGGGCATTAACTAAGTTGACCGTCCCTGCCAGGAACGCTTCTCCTCTTGGCCTTCCCAACTCCCAACGGCCCTTTGCAACTGAGGAGTGGTGTCACCTTCTCCAGGAAGTCCCTCTTGACTCACTCTTCGACCTTACATTAGGTGTCTCTAATACCATATACAACTACAGCCTGCTGTGACTTTCCCTCTTGAGCTCTTTGCCTACTTTTCTGAGATCTGTTTATATTTGTTTGTCCAATTCACTTATCTGTGTTTTCTTTGAAGTATCTTCATCTTATTCATCATTACATCTCCATTCCCTAGCCCAACACATAGAATATTTGCTCAATGAATAATCATTGCATATATAATTAAATGAATTAGCTAATTATCATCAAGGGTCCATTTTCCCTATTTTTTCTTAAAACTAACACTTCATCAGCACTTTGCACTGCTCTAATTAGCCTAGGCAGAAAGGCAATAGTATTCTGATAAAAAGCACTTATAAAGTTATTGTATTTATTTGATTTTAAACTATTTATGCTTTAGATATTTTCACAAAGAATATGAGGCTTAAGATAAAATGGATGTAAAGCAGAAATGTAACTTTGCCTTTTGGGGAACATGTTGTTGGCCTGGCCCTACTGAATCTAGTCATAATATAATTGTTGGCTACAGTGTAAGGCAAAGCACATGCAGACATGTAGCCTGAGCTTCCACCACATGACTCGTCAAGATGATGTTAAACACAAGACCCCATGGCAGAATTTACAATTATGAATTAAATTAAAAACAATACAGCAAGTCAATCAAATAAATAATATCTCTATAAAACTCTATAGTAAATTATAGTAACTAAATGTTTGTGGTGATATTTACTTCCAACGTTATTAAAGAAGATATATTTAAATAAGTTGGTCAAATCAAAGCAAAATCAGGGTACTAAGAAGGCCATGCAAGGGACCTTTTCAGATTTAACCTAATATGGTATACCAAGCAGGTGCCTATTTTAGCCCAAGAAATCAAAACAGGATTACTCACCATGAAGCCATTCTTTCTCATATTCAAATTTAAAAATCTGCCTAGGCTTATCGCAAATGGCATTTTGCTTCGATTCATTCATGTTGGTCCCTCTCCTAAAAAAATATTTTGTAATTCATGGATAATGAGTTTGAATTGGTCAGAGATCCACCATGTACTTCATGAATTACCATATTTAAATCACATATTTAGTAAACCCAACATTCTTTCCCCTTACAGTAAAAAAATATTTTGGAAAGTATGTTTGTTTGATGCCTTCCATAAACCAATTTTTGCTTTCTCTCCCATCCAACCAAATTTTGTAAATGCTTAATAGTAATTAATATAAAACCTTATATTAATATAAGAAATCCTTTGACTCTACTCCCCTAAAAACAACAATCCTTTGCAGGGAGAAATAATAACATTTAATTCAGTAACATATAAAATATGTTACTGAATTAAACCTAGGGATATATTTCTTGCTCCTTTCAGATACTCAATCATTAACTCATTCATACGTTGAGGAAAAAGCAAAAAGAAAAGCTCCAGTCTTGGCATTATCTATAAAAAGAACAACCTACAAACAAGGAGTTGCCACAGGACACACTGGCCCTCCCCCAGGGCCCTTTCAGGTGGGGCAGTGATGCTGCCCTGCACCCCAGCATACCCTGCCTTACATGCTGCTTCTCACAACAGGAAATGTAATTTCTAAGCAGCCCAGCTGTCAGTTCACAAGAGACAAATGCAAAACGCTGTATGAAGTGTACCAGCCAGCCCTACAAGTACTTTTGTAATGTAACGTCAGCTGTCCGCTGTTTGTGAACAACTCCCCGAACTACACATTGTTTTGAACTGGGATCTACACAGATGTCTCTGTCAATACAACTTCTGCATAAACATGATCCAAGACTCATCTAAACAAACTTGGAGGGAAGAGAGAGTCCACAACATAACAGTGTAACATTCACATCCTCAGCAGCTCAGATACCATTAAAAAATTGAAGAATGACATGAAGACTCAAATATGGCAAGGTGGGCTCTTGTTTTAGACCTTAAAGATCCAAATCACCCCCCCCCCTTACCCTGTAACACAAATGGGGAAGAGAAGCCTCCGGATTGTTACATTGTTCACATCACCTGAAAACCAGAGAGAGTTCACGTAAAACAGGCTTCGGTTCAGTGGACTGTAGGAGACTCTTCACAACCTACTTCTACCGTTCCTCAAACAGGTCTGAGTAGAGTTGGGGCTCCGTGCTGCTCAGATCTCTCACTTCTAGATTCTAAAGAACTAAGAGATCAGGGCCGGAGGACTAATGGCAATGAAGAGAAAATGGATGCAAACCTACAGTAATTCTAAAGAGCTTGGCTAACTCCTGGCAGGGTGTAAGTAGATGCTGTACTATTAACTTCCATTTTTCCTCAATGGGAAATTCAACATTTAAAAAGAGAAATAGGGGGGCTGTAAGGGCCATGTTATGTGGATCAGGTAATATAAACGCCTTCAGTAGCAACATATCAAACAAGCAACCTTTCTCATTCATGACTAATGAGCCAATTCAAAAATTTTAACTTAAGGAAGACAAACTAAAGAGAAAAGAATCCTCTTCATGTCCTACAATTCTGTAACTATCTTTATTGCAACATCTGGCTACTTAACCGCAACTCTTCAGTCACCAACTGAATTTTCAGTGCCCGGAAAACAGTGAACATTTCATAAATACTATGACTCAACAAATGCTGGCTGCATAAAATCTTTTCTTCTGGATTGAGATTATTTACGCAATTAGTATGTAAAAATGTAATATAATATGTACTTATATTTTACAAAAAAGTACTACATCTAAGTTGGACACTAGATAAATACTACATATTATTATAGTAAGTAATTATATCTAAACATAAATATCCATTATACATATTTTATATTTATGCTTTTTATATACTAAATACTAGATAAATACCATATAAATACTAATCAAAAGAAGATCACATAAGCTTTATAGAGAAATAATTAAAACTCTTTAGTTAAAACTAGTTGAATTGTAATACTTCAGTCTGAATTTCCTTAGGTCAGGCTATGCTATGTATTAGTTATTATAATCATTAATAACATCTTGCCACTGGAGGTTCTACAATTAGGTGTATAATTGGAAAAATCTTTAAAGCCATTTACCATATTCAGAAGTCAAGGGTCTTTAAATAACATCATCTAATATATCCTCATTATTTAGAGTTGAAGAAAATGGACAAGCATTTCCCTAGGAGTATTAAATAAATACCACTTACTAATCAGCGTGAGTAGCCCACAAATGAAACCTTCTCTGTGTGAAAGACTGGACTCTTAATGTAGCTTCTGTGTACGTAAGAGTCTCTGCCATCAAGTTCACAGTCCAATGGAGATATTAGCATGAAGCCAATTATCTTAGTTTTCAGAAGGCTGCTAAAAGATGTGCTCCAACTCTAACTGAGGCAGAGCTGGGGTTAAAGGAAAGCTTCAAGAAAGGCTGAAAAAAAAGGAGATTTGAACTGAGGATTTGAAGCTGAGCAAGAAATTGCAGAGCGGAAAAGAGGGCCCAAAGGGCAACATAGACAAAAAGAACAGGAGACATATATGAGACAGGAGAGTGCTTTAAGCAAAGGCAGGTAATTTAGGGGAAGCTGAGAATGCAGTGGCAGAAATGAGGCTGAAAAGGTTACTTGAATGCTGTGCTAAGTGGCTTAGACAATCTCATAGGGACTAGGGAAACATTAAAGTTTAAAGCAAGGCTGTGGCAAAGTGAGATTTCACTTTAGAAAGACCAATCAGGCAAGAAGAGTAAGGAAACAAGAAGACACTGGAAAAAGAAAAAGAAAAAGAAAACCGAAAGCAGAGCTGTTAAAAGGCTACTGCAAAACACAAATACTCCAGGGATGAACTGCAAAGGTTCTACACTGAGGCAGTATCTTGAGCACCAGAAAAAAAAAAAAAAACATGACAGATTCAAAACATATTGAAAAGGCAAAATTAGCAAGCTTTGACAATCATTTGGTTTTACAAGGTGAGTAAAGCAGATCAGAAAAAACTAACTCTCAGATTTATTCTGGCATGAAGAATATGTACCTATTGACGCCTTTAACCAATACTAGAAACACTGAAGCAAGTGAGTTTAGTTTCAAGCACATTAATTGCTCAGGCAAGTCCTACAGATGGAGGGACCTAGTGAACACTATATTCCTCAAATAGGTATTGAGTATCTGGTTGGTCCAACACACTGTGTTAGTTACAGGGCACAGGGTAAGCAGAACAGGCATGCTCTCTACCCTCATGAAAGTTTGTTTCTCTCGATAGGGAGATCTTGACTAGAGTGAAAGATGTTCCCAGAAAATGATAAAAGAGCCCCTGTGGTAAGTTCTCCACTGGCTTATTCCATAAGCCCAGGCATTTCCCCAACTATTCAAGAGCCAGAACATCACATACTCGGACACCCCTTTAATCTCTAACCAGTGCTCATTCATTCACTTTTTCACCCCTTCCACAACACTTGTTTATTTATGATCTTTCCTGTGGCAGGCACTATGCTAACTTTGTGCAGGGTGTTTTTACGCTGATGGCTGAACTGGGTCTGTTCTTAACTCATTTTGCCAAGTTTCTAAATGTCACTGGATTTCCTTCACCAGTAAACAAGCAGAAGTGTGAGGTCAGTGACTGCAAACTGACTGCAACGCCCAGGCTTTCGGGAGAGGCCGCACCGCCTTGGGAGTAAGAGGGAAAGGAGAAGCTCTGAGTTGCTAGCACGCCATCCAGCTTTTACCCATGTGACGCATTTCACCTCTGAGGAAGATGGACTTTCTAAAAAGGGGGGGGGGTCCTAAATCTAAAATACATTAAAAATCCATTGAGTTGGAAATTTTCTAACATTCCTTAAAATTCGGACACGCTTTTCTCTGCATTTTCCCCATAGAAAGGCTGTAGCAAATGGTGACAGGTCTCTAGGTCAACCTGCTACAATTTATTTGACACATAATATATCTGAAATATATAATACTAATGGTATGGTCTGAATCTTGGGATTAAGAAAACTTTAGCAATGAAAGAAAGATATAGAGCATTTTATGTCAACTGCTGGTACACTGCAGTTTCTCCTTGGCATCCTTCAGAATTCCCTGACCATTCTCTCTTCCCTCCAGACGGCTGGGATTGCCCCTGTGATGCCTTTTTTGCCTCCTTGGCCAGTGGACCACTCTAAAGTCACATTCTATCTCAAGGCTATGCCCTTTCCTTCTTCCCAGGTCCTCCCCTGTACCCCTAACCCCTAATTAAACTCATTTCTTTAGTGCAGCTAATTCTAATTAGTTGGTAAGAAAAGAAGTCTAAAGGAATTCACTCCCATTAACCTGAGAGCATGTAAGCTTACCAAAGATATTTATAACTTTACAAAGTAACGGTTGCTAATTTAAATAAATGTCTAATCTGCTGTAATTAACTACAATCCTAAAGTACGACTGAGAGTAATTTTGAGAATTCGCTCCTTTGTCTGTTCAACAAATCTATTTAGAGCCTATTTTGAGGCCAAAACTGCATCAAGCACTGTAGATTTTACTTTGAAAAAAGCGTCTGTGGTCTTCCCATAGGAGTGGAAGACAGCAGATGACCTGAGTGGTATAGGTTCCCGTCAGGTGAAGAACCATGGGACGCAGGTGGCAAAGGAAGATAATCTTGTAGACCAGACTCCTCCACGAGGGAGCATTCTGCTTTAAAGTTTGCCCCCAGAAATGAGCAGCTCTAGGCTGTTCCTGCCATTCATATCTTCTAGTCCTACTTCTGCCCTTACTCTACTTCTGCATCTGTTCCTCCAAAAGACCAGGTGGCGGGTTGACTGGATTGACTGGATGCTGCTTCCAAGGCAACAGTAATAAAGGCAAACAGAGGGAAGTGCCGTAATTTGTAATTTCCAGGCCATGTTTAAGCAAGTCAAAGAACAGACAAGTTTGTGAGGAATGCACCCACCA
Source organism: Artibeus jamaicensis (assembly GCF_021234435.1). NCBI lineage: Eukaryota > Metazoa > Chordata > Mammalia > Chiroptera > Phyllostomidae > Artibeus > Artibeus jamaicensis. The sequence continues at coordinate 1,684,721 of NW_026521995.1, read as the reverse complement.
GCTGAACTCCATCAACACATATATTTAAAATGTCCCAACTCTGAATTCTGGAGAAAAAAGAAAAGTTTATTCTAAATAATGACCCCATTGGCCATGAGTTCATTAATCCATTACAAATTGGGTAAACACTACTTCTGCACATCTATCCATGTGGATATTGTTTGGCCTGCATAATAATACTGTAGAATTTAGGCTTAGCTTGCTGACCACTGAGAAGAATGGAGAACAGGCATATATTTAAAGTGCATCATCTCTAATATCTTTGTTGTTTTTCTGTTTGAAGCCTAAGTCATGATGTAACATGTTTCTTCAAAGTCTCTAGCCAGGGATAAAATTTTTCCAATGAGAAAATAGTGGACTCACAATGAACCCTTCGGACACTTGCAACCGGACAAGATAATTCTCAATAAAACATGAATAAAAAGAATGGTCCTTCTGTATGATTTCTAGAGACCTTCTGAGGTGTCATGAAGAATATTTAAGTAAATGAATTATTCTTACTCCAAAAAGTACACAAATATAACATACATAATTAGGCACATGAATTATCTTATTCCTTAAATTGGTTTTGTGCAGCCTACAATTTTAATACTGATTCAGGCCTTAAGGAGTGGGTAAGCTGTAGATGTAAAGGAGAGAGGCAGGGATTGGGGTAGCTCTAGTCAACCTCTGTTTTCTGTCACTGAAAAATAAGAAGTATATTGTACAACTTTAGTTACACTCAACCCTGAAACCAGTAAAATGACTCCCTATCCTAGTGATGATCTGTCTGGTTCTGTCACTCGTCCGTTGTAGGACTTTAGGCAAATAACTTAATTTGGGGTGCTTTCATTCCCCCCATTGTACATTAGGTCATTAGCAGCCTGTTGTGAGAGTTTAGTGAGAGAATCCATGTAAAGCACATGTCCTCATGTCTCACGTAGTAAAATGATTAATAAATTATAACTATCGTTCGTTCCTTGTGAAAACGAATGTTAGCCATAGCAGAAATTCAGTTTCCAGTCCTGGTTATTTTGTACATGTCTATTTTTCCTGATGATTTTCTGTCAAGTAAGTAATTTCAGCCATTATTTTTTCTTTATCCTCATCACATGGCACCATATATCTTTATGGATGCAATTAAACAAGATAGTTAAGAATAATTGGAAGATGTAATGGAAAATGAATAAAAATTTTTCAAAACTGTCAAAATTTCAGTACAAGTTGTTTTGATTTTCCCTTCCCATTTATGTCTGGAAATAGTTCGTCCTGGGTATGAGGAAAGCAGATGACGCAGGGGAAAGGCCGGAGCAGAGCTGCCGGGGCCAGAAGAAGAAGTGAGCATGGGAAGGCATGAAGTGACCTGCAAAACCCTGGTGCTCACTGACCCTACAGAGACCGACGGGCAGTCCTCCAGCACCAGGTGGACTTCACAGACACCGGTGTCCAGGACCAGCGCCAGCCCCACGTGCGTCACAAATCATCAAACTGGCAAACGCTGCTGTCAGTGAAACCCCACTTAACCGTGAGATATTAGGCACACTGTAAGTGTCAGAGTGTGTGCGCAAAGCTGTAATTATTAGTTATCCCTATCAGAAAACATACATTTTTAATATAATGTTCTCATGCTAATGTCTAAAGAGCCAAGAAAAACACCTTTGTGGTTTAAAAGATTTCTCCTAAAGAAAAAAATTAACAAAAGCACACGAAACACTTGTTCACAAATAAAGACTTGTTGCAGCAGTACAGTAAGTTGACTGAGTATCTTCAAATAATAGAATCCAACATGCTCAGTGTTCCAACACATATAATAATTAGTAGAAAATCCCACCAGAATAATGTTTTGTCCTTTCATTCCCAGTATGGATTTGGGACCATACTGAGGATGAAGTCATAGACTTCCACAGATGAGATGTAAAAGTGTATCTCAAAGAAATCTCTCCTTGGGATGGCAAATAGTTTTGAAATGAAGTAAACTGATTGGAGGTCGTCACAGCTGCTTTTGTGAATTATGTTAAGGGCATTATTATCCCTTTCCCTCCCCCTTCCCTAAATTACTAAAAATAAATAAAAATATATTTATAATGTGCAAGACAAATATGGACTGAACATAAAATGTTTCCCTTTTTGATCTAGAGTGTAAAAATTAATCCATCACTCAATCAGACTAATGAATAGAATAACAAAAGTGATTTTTAAAACTTTAGGAGACTTCTTCAAATTGTGATACATAAAATTTTTTTAAATGAATGCTACACTGGTTCTAACTAATGCCCCAAAACCTTGATTTATGTACTATGGGTAGTATTCTAATGATACATATGTCAAAAAGTGTTTAACAATGAAAACTGTTATATAAATGGTTAGGCTCACAGTTGTGTATTTACTCCAAAAACCATCAGAACCATAGAGTCTTAAGGATCCTAATCCAAATTCTTTGCCTTGAACACAGTGGTCACAAAAAACACTCAACAGAGAAGAAAGTAGTAAAGGTCAAAGTTTAACCTCTGTTCATTGTTCCTAACTGGCTAAGGAATGTTTTTAAATCACTGACATCTGTCTATCCAACACCCCCAGCAACATACTCTGCAGCACCTCTTACCTGAGGCACAGACTGCACCTAAAGGCATCGAAGCTTTTAGGAGGCCAGACTGGGCTAGAATTCCCAGCCAGCTTTCAAGAAATGCAAAGTGAGGTTTTTCTTTTTCTCAATTGCTTTTAAAAAATATTAAATTAACCCCATAACCAAAAAATAGGTTCTTTGCCTGTATCAACATTTCTCAACCAAGATATTTTGGGCCACGTACTCTTTTTGTTGTGGATGGTGGTTCTGCACATTCTAGGATGCACAGCACCCCTGGCCTCTACCAACTGCATGCCAGGAGCTGCACCCTTCACGTTGTGACAGATCGAAATGTCTCCAGACACTGCTTTGAGATGCCTTGGGAGGCACAATTACCCTGAGTCTACAGCCACTGATTCACATGCGTTAGGCAAGTTTCACTATTGTGAAAAGGAAAACAGGTATTTTCTTTTAAGATGCCAGCCTTTCAGTCAACTACATAGCGACTACATGCAACACAATTTACATGACGTCCAGATATGCTCAGCACACTTGCCTCCCAGGCCTCAGCCACTTGCACAGATTCAGGCCAGAGCAGTCCCCAGTGATTTCCGCCAGTCCGGTGCCGTAAAGCACTCAGCTGTTGCTGCAGTGGCTTTGTTTCCTATGGTGGCTGATGGACTCAGCCTTCCCCAGGTGGTTTTACCATAAAACAGTCAGTCAGAGCACCAGAGGTCTCTCCCATTGGCCAAGATGGTGGCACAGGGAGGTTCTTACACTGAGCATGAGAAAAACTAGCAATGTAATTGTCAGAAAAAGCCCCTCTGCTGCCTCATACCAGATTGGGGCGGAGACCAGGGGAAGGAAGGCAAAGGTGCCGCAGGGGGAGGTGCTGGACCAAAGAGGCCATTAGTCTAGCCTGGGGAAAGAAGTCTAGCCTTCCTGTAGCATGCAAAAGTTTAGGAAGTTGATTGGTCATTTTGAGAAAGCACCTGGCCAGTCCCACACCCACGGGCCCAGGGAACAAAGAAGCTCTCTCTCTTGCTCACGTCCTGCACTCACCTCTCTCCATGGTCATGTGACCTGAGCAGCCACGTGGCCCATGGCCTCCAGGAGGGAGCCTCTCTCTCTCTTCCCCAACAGGTGATACTCCACCCTGTGTGCTCCTGTGTTCTGTTGCCCAGGAACACGAAACTACATGGCTCCAACAGGCACATGGCCCATGCCCCCGTGGGCCTCACAGGCAGGCTCCCAGAAGGAGGGCAGAACAGACAGCAGCTGGGAACAAGCTGAGCTGCCTGGCTGGGGACTAAGACCACTCGGTAGACACCTGTGGGCTCCAAAGGACTGTATTTTAAAATGGGGCAGGAGCTCTGGATACTGGCTTTTGTCTTGGCCTTGATAAGGACGTGGTTGGACTTTTTCCCAAAAAAGGAGACGGTCTTTGAGATAGAAATCCACCATTATCCCAGGTCACAGGGCATCTGAAATAAACCTCTTTCCTTTTGCACCAGTATCTGCCTCACAAGTTTGGCTTTTGTGGCAACAGGCAGACAAACCGTTTTTATGCAGTTACAGGTCCCATGTAGATTCCCCTGCACCTACCATGGCGGGAGTGGGTACCCCTCCATTGCGTAGGTCTGGTCCAGGCAGACTCAGGGAGATGCTGGGCGCTGCAGAGGCTGCCCAGAGGGACAAAGGGCAGAGCAGCTGAAGGCCTCCGGGGATAAGTTTTGACCAAAGACAGATAAAATGGGAGAAGCCAGAAAACAAATTAATCTGAATAAAACTCGGATCTTAGATGCAGTAGCTTCCTATAACCTTTTGGGAGACAACTTGTGTGAACAAGCCGTGTTTGTGAACCTGTGGCCAGTGCAGAGTCACCTTTATTCACTTCCCTTCCCTCATTCCTTGTTTACCCTTTGCCCTCACTATTGCTTTTCAGGGATTGCACACTTCCTGGAAAAGCAATAATTAAAAACTGCCTCAAGTTCGGTGTACTAGAGACCCCAAGCCAAGACAGAACTAAAAAAAAATGAAGTGGAATAAGAAAAGGAAAACAGGAGGAATGTAACACTGTGATAGTGAAGCAGTAAAATCTAATTACACGATGTCCATGCTCTGCAGTTCTTACAGGTTAAACAATACGGTATGATAAACAGCACTGCTTCTAATGAACTGCGACACAAAACCTATCAATAAAAGCAAGACATTGATCACTGTAATTTGTACAGGTTCAGGTAACAAATGGCTCCACGTCGGACACTTTGGTCCATTCTTTTAGCCTTTAAAACTGTTGCCTCTTTTTCATGTTTTCTGTATCTGTAGCCTTTACCCAGAACTTAAAAAAAAACAAAAAACCAACACATCTCAGAGCAGTTATATAAATGGCTTTCTTGAACTGTGTCCAAGATTCAAATTATTCTGATTAGTTCACATCTGTAAAATTAATGAAATGTATTTTCACTCTCAGCCTGGTGACGATATATTGCTTATTTTAGTGTAACAGACTGAGTACATGATTAAGTTAGAAACCCTCACAACAATATAAAGAGATCAAAAATATTTTCAGCAGTCAGATTCGGCTTAATAACAGACTCATGTTAATTTTCTGAACCCAGAAGGATCTTCTGATATGTAGTAGTCTTTAGACCAGACAAAATAACAAACTCCCCCATAAAAACCCATAGAGTTTCATTATCGGGAAGGTACGAAGTGAAAAATTGTCCATTATATTGAATATGTGCGTTGACATCTTGATCATCCATCACTTACATATTATATTTTCTATAGTCAACAAACTTTATTAAATTTAACAGTATCACCACAGGCAAAGAACACCTTTACTTCTAGAATCTATTGTTATTTCTCCTTTCTCGATGATTTAGCCCCTCTTTAGCTTATCTAAACAAATCCTTCTCTACATGTAATGGGCAGAGGAAGGGCATAAGAGTATTCTTAGAATGCAGATTCTGGTTCGGTGAGTCTGGGGAGGGTTCACATTTCTAAAACCCCAGAAATAAAGCTAATGCTGCTAGTTCATGGACCACACTTTGAGGAGTAAGATTCTAGATTACCTTTCCATAGCCTGAGTCAGTACTTCCTCTTTTACTTGAATTTAGCTGTCAGTATAATTCTTCACTATAATCATCCAAGTTCATTGCTCCCATGGTCACTATCTGCAATTCCACCTGTGTCTGACTCACTGGACTTCTTCAGGAGCAAGAGAAGAAGAGGTGAATAAAACTGTTGGATATCCCAGCTCTTTCTCTTGGTTATACACTCCATCAAAAACTGCTTCTCACAACCTTAAGTGGTAACTGAAGAAAGACAACTGAGTCACCAAAACATGTTAGTTAGGGAGGGTGGGCTGCAGGAGGTGAAACCTTTATCAACAAGTACCAATTTGATGTGACCGTTCCTTAAAAAAAATTCAAGAACTATAAATGCTTTAATTCAGCTCAATCAGGCAAATAAGTTTTGAGCTATTTTTATGGGAAAGGCCTTAGGCTGTGGTTTTACATTATTCTTAAGAAGGATGACAAGAAAGCAAGAGAAAACCAGTTCTTTGCTTGGAATATGACCCCTGACGAGAACACCTGCCCCTCATCATGTCCGGCAGCGGCATTGTGAAAGTACCATTATTTACAATTCTTACTAGTGTCATATTTTGTTTATGTCTATCTTTGTCCATTTATTATAAAATCCTTTATCTTCAAACACTTTCAAAGGGAATAAGTTATGTCTTATTGTTTGATTCATCTGGGGTTACATATCTGAATGCTTAGCAGGGTGTAAGAACTCAACGAATGTTTGTTAAACCCCATGGAATGATAAGGAGGGTCTGCTCCCCCTGAAAAAGACACGCCTCCTCCAGATCTCGAGTGGAGCTCTGAGTTCCTAGTGGAATCCACTTGCATTTAGCTCTAGGGTCTTTGCTTATCATTTGAGAATTGTGAGTATGACAGGAGTTGCTTTCTTATCAGCTACTTGAAAATGCATTAACATTCATGTCTTGCTAAACTGTAGTATACTGGATATTTTACTTAAAATGCGTATTTTGGTGTCTCATAAAAAACTGAACAGATAGTAATTCAAATGCAGGTTATTTGCTTTAGAATCAATCTCTCAGTATGGGGTGTGTAAGTTGTGCTTTTGGAGGAACCAATTAGATGGGTCTTTCATGACTAAACATCCAAGAGATAATAATCTTTTAAGCAAATTTGCTTTATATTTTCCCCTTTAATTATAATACCCATAAAAGAGTAAATATTAAAGAGTTTCAAGCCCGAGGTTGTGTGACTCAGTGGACTGAGTGCCGGCCTGTGAACCAAAGGGTTGCTGGTTGATTCCCAGTCAGAGCACAGGCCTGGGTTGCAGGCCAGGTCCCCAATAGGGGGCACTCAAGAGGCAACCACACATGGATATTTCTCTCCCTCTCTTTCTCCTTTCCTTCCCCTCTCTGTCTAAAAGTAAAATAAATAAAATCTTTTTTAAAAAAAACCTTTAAGAAAACGTTTCAAGACACAGTATCTATAAACAACTGACTTCTCCCTGAAATTTTTAAAATAGGGACAGGGACACTTTTACTAAAGAAAGAATTAGTACTATATACTCAAAATTACTGTGGTGGGGGCATAATTTTTCCTTATCCAAAAAGCGTGTGTGTCTAAAAAAATCTGCCAGGCAGATGCAGTTTTCTTCTTGGTAAGTGTTGAAAAAAAAGGGGCCACATACAAAACCCGACCAGCTCAGAAGAGGCTTGTACAGTGGCTTTACAAACTCAGAGCCTACAGTAACCACCTAGGATGGTCTGAAATTAAAACTTTCTCCCTAAAAGTAGGTGCTGGCAGGTAGTCACGTCCTAGGCAGGTATCTTCCCTGACAAAGGTCCATCTTTACCTTAACTGAGCCTGCTCATTGTCTTTTTGCATCTATACTAGCATCCCTTTGGAATGTCAGAGTACTCTTTTCCGGACTCATCAGGATACAATCTACCACCAGAGCAGTAGACCACAGAACCATTCATTGTCATCTTGTTCCCCAAATACTATCTCTATGTGCGGTAAATGTTAAGTGTTCACTATCCTGCACCTGCTAATGTGAAAGAAGTGTATGTCTCTCCATTTTACTTTTTAGCCAATCCCAGAGATTTCCCCACTTTGTTTTTTCCACCTCCCTAATCTACCACCAATAGATCTCATGTAACCTCTTCTGCCTCCTCCTTTGATTGTAATTATAAAATAAGCTGCAACACTTCCATTCTCTGCAGCATTTTCTCAATCTGTTGAGCTTTTGCTTCCCGGCAAAGGTCATTTTGGCTCAGATAAATTCTTTTTCAGATAAAGAAAAGTCTCAGATAAAGACTTTTTCTTAGGCTGGACATTCTTTCGTCTACATAAGATAAGGGATATTTCTAATTTAACTATATAGTGCAAAAAATTGACAAGGAAAGAAATTATCAGTGAAGTTAGTGAGGTTGGCACAAAGCAGAGTCCTTTTCCTTGCTTGGTTTAGAGGCTGCAAAATAAGTTGACAAAAGTTGCTGAAGTGGGGTGGCAATTACTGAAGACTACCTACGTCTGTCCAAGTTATTCTAAAATAATTTAGGGAGTAAATAAATCTTAGAACTGCATTTGATACCCCCAAAACCTGAATGTCCCCAGTACCCAAACCACAGGCAAAGCAGAACTCCCTCATGGAAGAAACCTGGAAAATTTTTATTGCAATTTATTTTCCCATACTATTAAGTGCATTTCAATTTATATTTCTTTAACTTCACAACCACCTATACTGCCCAATGGAATAGGACAACACAAAGAACATGTAACATATAACACTTCATTTTGTAGAATTAGGTTTTCATTTAAAAATCTGACAACTGTGTGTGTCTGTGTGTGTGTGTGTGTGTGTGTGAGAGAGAGAGAGAGGGAGAGAGAATACTTGTCATGTACATGTAAACTAATTTATAATATATAGTACTAAGTTCACCACATGGGAAATAAAATGAATTTATTTTATTGTGTAATTTTATCTTCCTTTCTATGATAAACATGTTTCTTTTGTCATAAACATACTAGTTTTTCATTTAAAATACTATAGATATATATGAATGGTTTGAAAACTATTGGTTACAAATTCCACAAGTCACTACTTAAATCAATGTATGGGAATCTATACATTTATTTAAGTGATGTATTTTTTTATTTCAAAAAAAATGAAACACTTCATAAATATATGTCACAAGAGATATTAATAGGGCACTAGTAGGGATTCCTTCTTCATATAATAAAATATTAATTCTCTCTTAAAGTTTAAGTTTTGTAGCATTGCTTAAAGGTACAGCAATAAAATGAAACTTTTCTGAAAGCTTTTAATGGGATGATGAGTGAGTTCATTAAAACCACATTCAAATAAATCTCTTTTAAGGCAAATAGAATCACTTCAATAAATTGAAGCACAGCCAAAAGGAGCAACCTGTGGATACAACACTGAAAGGAAGAACCACAGCAAACCTGGTGGGTATTTCATGATTACTACTGGAAATTCTGCTTGATCTACACTGAAGACTTTTGGAAATGCACCTTAAAAACAAAAACTGTCTCTACTTTCAGTACTTTTATTAAGCACTGATCATTTATTCTAGCCATTTCCCTCCAAGGTGGGCTCCTACTCCAATACCTAAAATTTTACTCAAGGACAACAAAGAGATTTTATAAGCCCTTGTCATTCAACAAGCCTCGTGTGGATGCCCACCATGTACAGAAACTTGCTGGGAAACTGAGAGAAGCCAACAATGAGAGACAGATTTCCTGTCCTGGAAGAATTTGCAATTCATTTGGAGGATTCCGTGTAGGAGGCATGCAAATGGCGCAAAACCACCGATCTGCAGGAATAAAGGACAACAATAAAAACTGTGGGTACATAAGTGCCTAAAGAAAAGATCTAAAACACTAATTCTAAAGAATATATGTACCCCATCCTGTATTTATTGCAGCATTATTTACAACAGCCAATATTTGGAAGCAAACCAAGGGCCCAGTAATACAGGAGTGGGTAAAAAAATCTGTGGTACATTTACACAAAAGAATACCACTCAGCTGTAAAAAAAAAAAATGAAATATTAACCTTCTGTGACACCACAGACGGACCTGAAGAGTATTACACTAAGTAAAATAAATCAGCCCTGGCGGTGTGGCTCAGTGGATTGAGTGCTGACCTATGAACCAAAGGGTCACTGGTTCAGTTCCCAAACAGGGCATATGCCTGGGCTGTGTGCCAGGTCTCCAGTTGGAGGCGAGCAAGAGGCAACTGCACATTGATGTTTCTCTCCCTCTCCTCCTCTTTCTCTCTCTCTAAAAATAAATAAATAAAATCTTTAAAAAAAAGTCAGGAAAGGAAAGACAAATAACATGACTCACTTATACATGGAATCTAAAAAAAATAAAGATAGAAATAGACTCACAGATACAGAGAACAGACTGACAGCTGACAGAGGGGAGGGAGATTGGCAGGATGGGTGAAAAAAGGTGAATGGAATGGTTCGATAAGTAGAAACTGGTAGTTTCAGAACAGCATAAATTACAGCATAGGGAATATAGTTAATAATATCATAATAACTATGTATGAGGCCAGGCAGGTACTTGAAATATGGGAAGGACCACTCTGTAAAATACCCAATTTTCTAACCACTATGCTGTACACCTGAAACTAATAAAGAATAATACTGAATGTAAACTGTAATTAAAATAAAAATAAAGAAATAAAATAAAGCCAAGAACACCTTGATATTTATGTATGCATACCTATACTTTAAGAATTAAGCCTTCAATAGTTCTACGGATACAGCTCTAAAATTACTCCCTACCCTCAAAAAAGATTAGAAACAGTATTTTCCAACACATCCCATAGACTGTGTATGTACAGACTCTTAACTTGTCTTACCCGCTACACTCAATATAATAATATTGGTGTATAATGGGTTAAGATTTCATGACAGCTTTGAGGTAAGTCAACATTGACAAGCAGTAAAAGTGTCGTTCTAGTAAAAAAAATAGGTGCAAATTGTGGAGGGGGGTGAGGAGAGGAAAAGTTTTCCTCCACTCTCTTAGGGTCCCTAAAAATTAAAGTGACAAAAAGATGAACAGAGGAAAAGTATATGAATTTATTTATTGTAAGTTTCACACGACACTGGGGCCTTCATAAAGAAATAAAGACTCAAAAGAAATGATTAAAAAAAAAAGAAATGATCTATTCCACAAGGCACATCAGGAGTAGGTGTGTCTCAAATCTGATTTAAAAAGCAGCCACAAAACTGGATTAAAGGAGAAGGAAAGCAGTATTTTCCTGGCAAAACAGCATGCACAGGGGAAATTAGCAAAAACAGATACATTTCCACCATAAAATGGGATTCTACTGGGTCTGGGAATACTTTATTCTCACCCAAATAACCAACCGCCCTGCATTCCAAAAATACATCGGAGACATAGCTCTGTAGTTAGGTGCACAGATGTAGGGGTTAAGGATGTGGATCTCAGTCTCTCCTATTTACTAATCATGTAACCTTGGGAAAGCTCATCATGGTAAGCATCCATTATCCCACCTTTAAAATGAAGGTGATTATACAATCTATGTTACCGGGCTGTTCCGAGAACATAATAATGCACGTACTCACTTGGTACAGTCTGTGATACAATTTAGAATGTACTATGTAGCCATATAAGTGTTGCACTGAAATGAATTGAGTTTGGGACTATAAGGAAATGCAGAAGGGGATCTGAAAGGCAAGTTTAATTCAGGCCGTGACTCTTAAACTTCAGTTTGTATCCTGATTCCTTTGTTAAGCCAGGCCCACAAAGTTCTGCACTCAGGAGATCGGGGGTGGAACTGAACTCTGCACATCTAAGTTCCCAACCGATGATGATGCTCCGTTCTTGTAGAACCACCGAGTTAAGACTTATGTCCCAGTGAAGCACCTCCTACCAGAGAAAATGACTTACATCAGTGACTCTCCGAATGTGTTCTACCGACCTGCAGGAACACCGAAGTGAGTACTTGTGCAGCCTTTCCAGGATATGCCTTCCATTTATTTATAATGGTTACTCAGAATATTTTTTGTCACACACGAAAATCTACTATTTGAAATAATGTGGACTTTTCTCCTTCGGGCCAGACATACAAAGCATGTACATTGAAAGCTATAAAATACATTATTTTCAGAAAGGACCTGAACTAGAATGGAACAAAGTGACCAATAAATTCTTTTTGTGGGGGGCTTGTCACACTTCTCAAATGGCCACCTGTCACGAGGTCAGTTATGCACCGGGTGGTCTTGACCTCTGACACTTTTCCCTCCACTTCCCCTTCCGCACATTGTGCACCTTGTCACTGGCTCCACGTAGAGTAACTGAAGTCAGAACCTCCACCCAAGTGGGAAGGCAAAGGAAGGTGGGCACTCAGAACTGATTATGAACCCAAACAAAAACCTCAGGTACATCTGTATGGACAACATTTTGTTCACAGTTAAGGTTTGTTTCTATAAAGAGAAGATAACTATTATATATGAAGAAAAGATGAACAAAATGTTTCGTAACACTAACACTGTGCTTTCGAAAGCTAAAAGACTGAAGGAGAAACTAATTCATAACCCGTCAGTAAGACCTCACTTCCCCTTTTGCCTTCTCTCTAGATTCAATCACTTCGTAAAACCCACATCTTCCCTTTCTCTCTACCTTCTACGGTAAAAATATTGAGCCATAAGGAAATAAGGAAGAAATGCTACTGCTTTCTTCCCTTCCATTTGCTCCTCCCCCTTCCCTAAAAATAGCTTTCCTGCCACTACCAGATCCAAATTACTCACCTTTGGCCCAACCATCAGGTTTATATTTACTTCTTAAGGTGTTCGCCATGACTACACCTGGAGGTACCAAACAAGAAGTGGGAGGTCTGAGGCATAAAATCTAGCGAAGCTTGGCAAAATTTTGTTAATAAGATAATTGACTTAAAGGATTTAAATAAATAGCCTCCCTAGATAAAACCCTATTGATTTGGTCACCCTTGACAGGGATGGTGTTACTGAGAGAACTGTCTCATGCTGGGCTTTGCTGTGTGATTGACATGCAGGAGAAGAATTCCCACAGGTTCCAACAAACACCTGTTCTTCTCTTAGCATGGGCTTAAAATTACACTTTTACCCCCTGCTTATAATAAATTGCCCCTACACTACACAGTTCATTTTAACACTTCATCTGACAAGAAGTCACCATAACTGCCTCTCTGAAAGCATAGCAAAAAGTAAATCCTACAGATTTATTACCATCTGTCAGTAAACTTGTGAAGGCTTTACGTTACAGCACACCTGGGGAGACCTGCAGAGCTGGTGCAAGGGTCTTCTGATGCACAAGGGGAGCATGAAAACACAGCAGTGAAGTGACTGCCCCGCATGTCAGGAGCGGGAGGCCCACCAGGAGAACCACATCAAGGACCAGTCACCTTGCTAAGGAAGGATCTGTATTATGTCCCAGCAAGCACCTATCACCCATGAGAGATTAATAACCAGAATAAACCAAAGATAGACATTTTGTAGTATGAAATTAGACTGTGAGTATATAGGAAAAAAACTGAGCTTATATCATTATTTCCAATGTCCACAACCCCATGAATTTTGTTTATAATAAATTACCTTGTGTATGATCTGAAAACAGCATTACAAAACCCCAGATTCCTACAGCCTTTGGGGCAGCAAGATCCTCCTCCAGTTGCAAGTGTTGGTAGTTAGCGATTAACCATTTAACTGAGTCAAAGCCAGTTAGTAACTATAATTTTAACCAGCCATGCACAGATTTCAGCTAGCACCCATGAAAATGCAGTTTAATTCAGCTTTTTTGTTAGTAATTTTGATTGAAGTTCTCTGTCCATGGAGACAGAAAACATGGCTTAAGAGTGAATTTACGAAATAAGCTGTGGTGTCAACCCAGTTGCACCACAAAGAATCAAGTTTCTGCCGAACAAATCCTGCCGCTGCTCCTCACAGTCACGTTGGAAAAGACTGAGGAGAAACTGAGGCAGCGGACGCGGGACCACTGTCTTCTGCACTGCCTCTCCCTCACTGATTCCTTCTCTTTTTCACCATGTTTCCCATCTCTTTTGTTTTTTTAACATTTTCTCTCCTTGATCATCTTCTTCACTAGAAAGTGTCTTAATAAAAACTTCCCAGTGGCACCCATTCGTGGAGTTCTTACAGAGATAAGGCGGACCTAACATTAGTTGACTCTTTGGAAATACGGAAAAAAAAATTTTGCAAATATAGAACATGACACTAAAGTTTTGAATAATTATCAAATTAATATATTAGCTTTAAATTGTGAAAAATAAAAACATAAAATATAAAAATCATTATTCAAATGCATTTGTTATCCTTTAAAATGCAGCCAAGAAAACCATGCTCATCCAGGAACATGTTACTATGAAACAATGGGCATGAATAAGTTGTTGTGCGAAATATGAGTTAAACTAACATTGGTGGGAAATTGAAATCCTCAAACCATGGCGAAAGAATATGTAATCACACAGATATCAGGAGTTTAGTTTTATAGGGGGAAAAAGTGACATAAGTCAAAAGCATTGCTAAGAGGGAGCACGTATAGTACAGAATAATAAAAACATTTTTTAAAGTCCAGCTATATGGGGAAATTCACTATGCTAATAAACATATGGTATACTTATATCAGTTCTGTCCGGCTTTTAGAAAATGACTTCTATTACATATATTTACATTATGGCAGATAATATACACACAATATCGGAGGGTGAAAAGCTTTCATGCAGCAAAGAAGAAGGGGCCGCCCTGGGGTCTATGTTACGGAGTACCCACACTGTGAGGAAGATACCCAGGACCGTGTACGAGGCGAAGCCTACCACGACTTTCCATCTACGGCCCACATCTAAACTTGGCACATATTTAGCCGCCTTCACATTCAACCTGCCCAAGCAGGAGAAGAGCTTCGTCCAAGCTGGGCTTTGCAGATTGTCTCTAGGCTGTGTGTTTTGGTCCCCTCGAGCTGAAGTCCGAGTGTCTACAAAGGTGCTCGTTCTGCTGTGACATACACACAGGAGGAAAAAAGGCAATTAAAGGGTCCCAGTTCAAGTGAGGAGAACTGGGAGAAATCAATAGAGACAAGGATTTTTGTGTGCTGCAACTGTCAGGAAAATTTTTATCAAGTAGCAGCCGTGGGAAGTGGGTGTTGAGCTGAGCCCTAAAATTAATTTCAGCCTTTGAACCTGGTAATATAAACCTGCGATTACTTTAGAAGCTTCAAACTAAAATGTTATAAGATGCCCTTTAATCGTATCTTCATTCAGTAAAAACACATTCAAAATAAAGTCAGAGTTCTACCCCAAACCTTAATATAATAAATATAATTGTGTGAATACATCTATAAATACTACCATTTACCCTCCTTGCAAACTGTCAACTTCCCATCCCCAGTGGTGTCCCAGGTGGGGCAGGGCAGCCCCCCACTGGCTGCTCTGCTTCTTTTGATTTGTTTTGTCTCTCTTCTAGAATTTAAACACTACTAGACATGTGCAGGCCGATAAGATACAAATTTCAAGTATAGAACACAAATCATCAGTGATTACTGAGAGTCTACTCTATGTCAGGCTCTGTGCAAACTGCTTTATATGAATTAACTTGTTTCACAGAGTTATCCTGTGAAGTAGGGGTTGTTATCAATCTCATTTTATAAATAAGGGAAGTCAGGCACACAGGTTTAAATGACTCAAGTCACAGTAAGTGGCCAAGCCAAGACAGATGGAAGCAAAATGACTGATAGAGAAATAATAGATATGTAGGTAGGTAGGTAGTAGATAGACAGACAGACAGACAGATAAGTATACCGATAGGGATTTTTTTTTAAAAGAGAAAAAAGAACATCAAATTCTAATAACTTCTGACCACTGAGCGATAAGCAAGACTCTTCTTCTGCACACTGCTGTGTATTTCCTAAAATATCTGTAATCAACAAAGACTGCAATTATAACTTGGAAAAATCAGGGAAAGCAAAAAATATTACTATTAAAAACTGTAATTTAGTGACAAAAGATAGAAAACCAAACGAGACACTAAGTAACGAGGTGGAAACTGATGTTAGATGAAAAATAACAAGAATGAGCATGGACTTATTTCCTATCATAATGTGTGCATTTCAAGGATGATCACGGGCCAAATAAACACACACATCTAAGCAGAAGGAAACCTCTGTCTGTGAAAGTAGCTTTGAAAAGTGGTTGAATTAATTTGAAAAAGATTTAAAATTTAGAGAAGGACTGGAAAACTGATGTTATACGGTAGATCTAATTAAAAGTGTCTGAATGCACTTTTTCTTTTTAAAATTGTGATGGGTAAGAGAAAGAGATCAGTGCTATTCTTCAGGGCTGAGGAAAATTATGTGCTTCATAAGGATTCTAGGCAGGTTTCTAGAATTAAATTGGTGGCAGTAATCATGTTGTTATTAGTATAATTGCTTTCTGACATCTGTTTCCCTGTCATAATCAATTCTTTGATAATAGTGATGACACAAATAGTATATGAGTATATTTAAACAGTAATGTCTAAGGCTTTTCCAAAATAAAAATGAAGGTATATACCAGTTACACATGCCCCTCACCAAGTTCCCTCCCTCCACGTAATATTGTATATGACGCGTCCTTCAATAACAAGGCTGGGCCAGCTCTCACTCCCCTCTCATTGCAATTATTTTCATGATGCCATACTCACGTAAATGTGAAAGTCCATTATGAAGTAGCAAGGAATAAAATGTACATATTGTTGCTCAAGGTGTAATGAAATGCAATCTGTGAATAATTGTTTCTATTTACACTTTTATTACCCAAGCTAACTGCTCCGGGCGCTGTGTCCTGGACCCGTGAACTTGGTAAGTTACAGCGCTGCATTTAACTGAGTACTTGTGCGGGGAAGAGAGCCTGCCAGACCTGACCCCGCCACTACAACACACGCTGTGGCCTCTGAAAGTCGTAAAAACTGTGGCTGTGTTTTCTATTATTCCTCTAGATCAAGTATCATTTTCTTAAAAAGAAAACTCTACTGCCTAACCTACTCAAACATAATGAAACTTTAGAGTTTTTTTTAGACAGCCAAAATGTCTATTTCTTTTGTAAATGAAAGCAGAGGAATACAGTTTCAACCTTTGTTATCATAAAATACTAATACATATTTAACCTTCACTTTTGAAAGGAAAGTAAACAGATGTGTGTTCAAAGTGTATTTTTGGAAGAATATACTGATATACATGAAGAGTTGTTGAGCATCTGTAATATCTATAATTAGTGATCATTCTCTATGCTCCAGATGGGGTTCTAAGGATACTCCATATTTTACATTTTAATCCTCACAAATATCTTGTGACATAAGCATTATCACTGTGATTTTACAGATGAGAAAACCAAGGGACTGAGCTTGAAGCAACTTCCCCAAATCACAGAACTAGTAATTCATGGGACTGGGAATCCAGCGCAGGCCAGATCTGTGAGGCCAACGGGAGCCGAGTCTCGGCCCTTCTCCCTTGTTTCTACCATAAAAGCAGCACAGCAGTGAACTTCTGTGCTGATTACGAGGAACAGTGGCTTAAACTTGCAACACCAAAAGTCATCAAAACTCACGACTGACCTCCACCACCCGGTGGTGTGCAACTGTCACACAACTTCTCTAATTGACCGGCAGATTGCGCAAATGGACCGGCAGATTGCGCAAGTCAGTGTTTAAATTGTATTTCCTTATTCTTGGATCCCAGTGAGAGAATGACCATGAAAACAAATTCCAACTAAGTGTTAATTCAAATGGAGCTTTGCAAACAGGCTACATTATACCCAAATCCCAAAACAACTGCAACAGGGATGACCACCGTGTCATGTGTTAAAGACAACATACATGAAGCTGGATTATGGAATGAATACTGAAAATGCCTCTTAGAGTAACTGAAGGTTTTATATTTTCTACAGCCATTTGCCTTTTTCTCTCTTAGATATGCAAGATCACTGAAGGAAAGTACTAAATTTACAAACTGAAAATGCACATGAAAAATAAATACTTTTTACCAACTGATTTTTATTGAATCCTAACCCCAAGGCAGTAAGTATCCTTAAAGAAGAATAATCTCCATGGGTGTCATAAATAAACCTCTTTATTGAAAAACACTCCTTGAAGACAAAAATATTCATGTCCCTGAAGAGAAGATTTTGAAGCAAATGGTGCAATCTATTGGCTTTATACTAATTACATAGTATAAGTTAGATAAACTTCACCTACAAATATATGAAATGAAGAAAATTTGAGGTCCTGGCTGGTGTAGCTCCGTGCATTGAGCACAGGCCTGTGAAGCAAAGGGTCGCAGGTTTGATTCCCAGTCAGGGCACATGCCTGGGTTGCAGGCCAGGTCCCCAGTAGGGGACACATGAGAGGCAACCACACACTGATGTTTCTCTCCCTCTCTTTCTCCTTCCCTTCCCCTCTCTTTAAAAATAAATAAATAAAATCTTAAAAAAAAACAAAGTTTGAATTTCTTGACTATGATCAAGAACACACATATATACAAATAATTGGAAAGCTTAGAGAGAAAGTTCACTACGTAATTCTGCATAGCTGAAAGATCAAATTTGAATTCTGGAGTGATAGGTTTATTATTTATTCTCACTATTTGTGTCATCTCAGACAAGTCTCTTCATCTCCTAAAGTTTCTTTTTTTTCCTCTTATTGGTAAAAGTCAATGTTCACAGCAGCATTATTCACAACAGCTAAAATGTAAGAGTCACTCAAATACCCATGGATGAGTAAGTGATATGCAAAATGTGGTACATACACGCAAGACAACATTATCCAGATTTACAAGAAAGGAAATGCCGACACGTGTCACAACGTGAATGGACCCTAAGGACATCATGCTGGCTGGAATAAGCCAGTCACAAAAAGACACATACAAATGCTGTATGATTCCCACTTACGTGAGGTACTCAGCGTACTCAAAATCATAAAGACGGAAGGCAGAACGGTATGTGTGAGGGGTTTAAGGGGTTCAGAGTTTCAATTTAACAAGAAGAAAAGAGTTATGGAGACAGACCAATGGTGGTGATGGCTGCACATCACGAATGCATTTAATGCCACTGAGCTGCACACTTAAAATGATTCTGTTATACTGGGGGGCTGGGGTCGAGGAGGACAACTAATTGATTTTCTCTCCCTCTCTCCTTCCCTTCCTTGTAATATTTTTTATTTATGTTATGTATGTTGACCATAATTTAAAAACGGGGAAAAGCCAATGAACTGGAATGAAGTTTAAATATGATAAAACACTTTGTAGAGTCTAAAGTGCTGTATAAGTATGCAGTGGCTTCTTCATTTTCTTCATTTTCAAGCCTACTCATCCTCGCTTCTTTCTGGGAACGAGCTGACCCTGAGCCGGCCTGGCTCCGTCTGCCTGTGTGCAGGCAGAGGCTGTGAAAGGAAAGAGGCTGCCCCTGGAACCAGCGGTGGCTGGGATCCTGCAGGGTGAGCCAAGCTGCGGCTTAAGAATCTAGTCATGAACAGTGGACCAGGTCCCTGACCTGACCACAGAGAGAATAATATGTGGGAAAAACAAAGAAACAAATATAAGAAAATAAAAGATAATTTCAGAGAATGGCTACGGTCTAATGAGCAGTCAGCAGGACTGTTACAAAAAATAACATTTAAACTGAGATCTCAGTCACAAGACAGGAACAGGAGTTGGAAGCGTATCCTGTGTGAGAGTAAATCAAGAATAAATACTTGTGGTTTGTGATGAGATCCAGCAGGTGGGCAGGGTGTGCTCACACCTGCGTACAAGCCATGGAAAAGAGACTGGATTGCATACTTAACAGGAAGTAACTGGAAGGCTTCAAACAAGGGCACGCCATGATTTCATTTGTACCACACAAAGATGACACTTAATGGAATTCCGCCTCCTGGCCACAGTGCGGAGGTCCTGAGGGGGACAGAGAAATCCTCTGCCAGGACTTCTGAACTCCAGACCAGGAGTGGACCAGGCAGAGCCCTTTCAGGGAGGCTGAGGCCTGAAGGGGACACTCACTTTGTGTCCTGCCGCATGGACCAGCCGAGCAAAAGCACAGACTGCTACAGAAACGACAGGTGGAGGCCCAGCCACACCGCTCTTGGGCTTTGCGAGGTTTCTCCCCAAATTCCCTGCTTTGACTAAGCTAATTCAAGATGGATTTCTCATATTTGCTGACAAAATATCCTAACTTTATTAAATTAGGTGCTATTGTTATTGTAGTTCTGGAGTACATCAAAAGCTAGTGGTCTGCATACAGAATTCATGTGAACCACCCAATAACCCTTCGGTGCACTGTTGAAAGTAACTTAGAACAGTGAAGTGGGTGCTCAAATGACAGCCCGAAGAAGCGGTGGGGCCAAGTTCACTGCCACGTGGGTCTCTCTGACTCCCAAGTGTCTGCTCCAACCAGCACCACTCACAGCTTCCCTCCACAACCCGAGGAGTGCGGGCCATCGCCCACTACGGGAGAGCCCACAGCCAGATCTGAAGGAGCTGGTAGCAGCCAAGTCAAAAGTCGGATCTGCAGTTAACCCCCACCCCACAAATGCCACTGTTGAAAAGGGAAGAAAACCAAGTCCTTTATCTTTCGGGTCAAAAACAGGTAAATCAGTACGCAAGTATCAACTCAAGTCCCTCCCTGCAAATGTGCGCAATCACCCGAGAGACAAGACTCAACTAATGCAGCAATTAGAAAATGAAATGTACCACTGATTACCAGATTGACAGGTGCACACAAAACACGCTGGAACTCAGAAAAAGGCAAAGAAATGTGAGAAAACCTCACAGAAGGCTTTTTGACAGTACAGAAGCTACAATTTGGAAGCTGCAAACTGACTTTTTTTTATCAGTCCGGTATTTCCATCTTTGCTCTAAAGCAAGGTGTCAAACTCATTTCACCGGGGCCACATCAGCCTGCGGTTGCCTTCATAGGGCCGAATGTAATTTTAGGACTGTGTAAATGTAACTACTCCTTAACTAGGGGCAAGGAGCTGGCGCTGCTGTGGGGCAGACACAAGGTCTAAGACAAGGTGGAGGGAGGGCTGGATTCGGGCCGAGGGCTTGTGTTTGCCACCTGTGCTGTAAATAGGGTTAAGTAATTGCCTTGAGTTCACTTTAGCTTTGACTTTTCAAAAATTGTTTCAAAACCTCCATTAAGTTTTGAGACTAACAAACTGATTTGTCTTTTTCATTGGGATGTAAATATACTTGATTACAAATTTCAAATGTTGTGTTTATAATTACATGCTGGAAAAAACTACATGGTCAAAGATAACATATTACAAATAACATGTAAACTGGCACAATTTGTGCTGCATTTACCGTCTTATACAGATATAAAACATTACATAATCTAGACATCAGAGCCTGGAAATTTTACTAAGAGAAAATTATGTAAGTTCACTGAGTTTTAACTTTTTTTTGTTTCACCAAAATGCACATAACAGAAAGACTAGGTGGCTTTAAGATAGTGACTTTTTACTAATATCTGGTCAGGTGGAATATTAACTGTCTTATGTGAATTAGAAATAAACTAAGTAAAAAAAAAACCAAGAGGTGTATGTTTCTGATTAACAAGAAAGCCTACGACACAGCAATTTTCACACACAGTGATAAATGACCTAAGGAATCCAGTGACCAGCCAGCCAATCGCTGTAGACGGATGCACATTCATATTCTCTATTAGCATTTCTGCTTGTCTTATAAAACACAATTCATTAAGTCTGCATTCTGCTGTTTTGGTCTTTGCAATGCGTTACAAAGTTAAAATAGGGCAGATCATTTACAAAAACACAAACTAAGTAACTACCCTTTGTGGTACATCCATAAATATCATGAAATCATCAGAACAGTGACATAAGCAATGTCTTTGTTCATCTTTTACTTGTTCATTACCTTCCCTCCCACACCGCCCCCCCCCCCACACACACACAGAGACAGCACTGGCAATCTGCCAATTACTGAGAGAAACAAACTTATAATTCATCCTGAAAGATAACCTACAGATAAGAAGGGTTTATTGGTTTTAATTTTTGTTCTCATTTTTCATTTCAAACTTGCATAAAGGCTGATGCCTTAATTTTTTTTTTCTAACTTCAAGCTGGTCAGGAATGTCTTGCTGGGTAGCATGTTACAAATGATAACAATCGGTCCTCTTACAGTCTTGACAATTTTATAAAGAAACTTTTTATACAGACTCTAATTCATCTTGAAGGCAATACTGGTAGAAATAAATACCTCTTTAATAAGAGTTTATCCGTGAGACGATAGTTCCAATGATTTTATTTAAAAAAATAATTTGATCCTTACTTCCATTACAAATAAAAGTTAGAAAACTCAAAGTTCACAAATATTTATTGAGTACCATCTATATGCCAGGCACTGTTTTACATTTTAATTACTAAAAATTCATCTTGAAAAGAGTCATAAAATTAATTACAGTGAAGAAAAAACAACACTCTCCCCTTAGTTCGCTATTTTAATTGCTGGTCTCCCTATTGGTAAAGAACACTGAAGTCATTATTCCCTTTTCCTTCAAGGTATGACGTTGCCTTAAAACTAAAAATTCCTGAAACTAAACAAATGATTTTAAATCCTAATTTTTCTAATGCAGATATTATTTATCATGTTACACTCATTTTGTAGCCCTAACTTAACTGATAAATAAAATGATTTTTCCTGCAGCTACTTAAGGTAAAATTGTCTTTCAAACAAACTTTATTATATGCAAGAGATTTAACGGATTTAATGATTCAGGTTTCATAAATGTGATTTCATCTAAGCCTTAATTAAAGTTTTATTAGATGTCACAGCAATTTTCCTACTAGTAATACGAGGTTCCTCGAGTCAGGCCGCGTTTTGGGGGCCTGTGATCATCTTCGCACAGACGACTCTAACACAGCTTAGTGTGCTGACATCGTGGCTGCGTTCCCCATCTGCCCGTCTGTCTCCTGGCTGCCCCCCACCCCCAGAGGCAGGCTCAGATCTCCCACTCTAGTGACACCCTCCCCTGCCCGGTGCTTCCTTTCAATTACTTCCTCTCCCACTTCTGTCTCAGTCAGGCTTTTTTTTTTTAAGGATTATAGTTTCATTCATGTCACCACTTTCTCCTCTCACCCTCCTCACCTGTCCCACTGAAATCTGGCACCAGCGGTCCCCATTCCTGGACCAAATACACTCTTACTAAATCCCAGGTGACCTCTCCTTGTCCATTCTCGGGATGTGCTTTTCCTCTTACGGACGGTGCTCCACGGTGCTCCTCCTCATTTTCCTGCCTGGTGCCCTCCCTTCCCCCTGCCCAGACCAGGGCACTAGGACTCTGACCCTGAGCCTCTGTTCATCACCATCTATTCAGGCTTCTTGGCTGGTTTCCACCACTACTTCAACATCGATGGTTCAGCATCTTGAGCTCACTCAAGCCCAGCTGGTAGAGTTGATATCTCGACTGGGATGTGCTACCAGCATCTCAACAAGTCTAAAGCTTTCTATTTCCGAAAGCACCTGGGAACCTGGACTTTTTCCCCTTCCTGGAGGCTGTCATCCCTTATCGTCCTTCTTCATCCAGTAGTTCCTAATTCTGCTCTGTCTCCAAGTCAGCCCGTTCCTATCTTCTCTCCATACCAACACTCCAGGGACCTTTCTAAGAGACCTGAGTGTTATCCATATAACAAGTATCTGTCATTGGCCAGCTATCACCCTCAGTCTGTGGAGCTGAGTTCAAAATCAGGCTGTGGTAGTTGAGACCTTTCTTCATCTTAGGAACAAGAAATTATTCCATCACTCTCAAATAACACCACGAACGCCCCCACCTCTACTGGCCATATATAGAGAGCTGGCCTCAACTAAAACACCAAAGACCTCCAATTAGTTCTGAAAAAACTGCTCAGTGTGAAATGCTCAGGAAACTCTAGATTTTTAACGACATTCATTTTCTTATCTTTCATTCACTGATGAAATCTTAGAACAGCTAGCAGCTGTCTTGCTTTTACATCTGTACCACTTACCTTTCCAGATAAATTGACAACAACACAGGTAACCTTTTGGATCAATGTATAAACAGAGCAGTGTCATCCAAGAAAGTTAACTCGTTACCCAAGTGTATTGTGTAATCTCTTAAGGCAGTTTATTTACTCTAAGAAGCAAGTATATTAATAAGGTCAAAGTTTCATTTTCTTGCGTCAAAGTAGATGATGCAGATGAATTTTGTTTTGTGTCCTCAGCTCAGGCAGGGGAAAGAAATGTTTCTGGCAGCTTCACCTCATTTTACACAACATGGATTTGTTAAAAATAAATTCGTTGAGTGTTCTTTTAATGCACGTTTTACTAGAATAATCTTCAAATCCAAAGCTTGCCCTAGGCTATCACTGAGCGAGGAGAGGATTCTGGGAAAGAGACAGGCTCTGCATTCCCCGACCCAGTCGTGCAAGCGAAAGCCTGTCGGAGGTGCATCTGCAAACCACTGAATGTTCACCTGACCCTCAGAAGCAGTAACTGCTCCAAATTTTTCCAAACCCCACGACAATACCACTGCACACGATTACTAAACAAAAGATGACTCGGTTTTTATCTCTGGCAGTTTGAAATGTGGATAGCTCAATTGTTAACATTTTTAAAGTATTAATGGAAGTCTTCTCAGACCGCTCACTATTCTGCAGAGAACTCCTTGCCTTGCACTGTCCTACTTTGTTATTCTTGTTTACATTCTTCCCTCAACTTACTGCTTCCACACTTCATTATATTTCTATCTCAAGTCTACCAAAAATTTCAGAGAACAGAAAATTTTCACTACAGTTATTACTATTGGGCAATTGCATGCCCGTATTATAAAGAAATGAGGTGTGAGAGGTCAATATTTTTGTGCAAGGTCACCTAACTAGTGAGTGGCAGAGCCAACATCGGGACCCAGGCCAGCCCAGCATCAGAAGCATCCTTCGGAATCATCATAAGGCCGTCTGACCCTGTCCCCCTGGAGAGCCCGCCCGCACTCCCACCCGCGCAGGCCCTCCCTGGGCTTTGCTGCTCCCACAGGCACTGGTGCGTCCCTCCACTGTACTCGTGCTTGTCACTGTCCCCCCCCCCCCAGGCTCATGCTACGTCCATGCTCGTGCTCCCCTGAAGATCACATTCCTGAAGTAGAGAAACCATGGTTTTAAATCTAAAACAGTGAATGCTGACATTGAATTGATGAATAAAAATATCTCCCAACTGAACTTAACATTTTGGATGAACAGCTGAACTAATATGAAAATTAGATGAACTGAACTTTATAAAGGGATTTCAAATCATATCATGAAAATGTCATATATTTTAAGCAGATATCACACATAAATGGATAACATATGGCAGTACCCAATTTACATATAAGAATGTGAGATAAAAGCTAGTTTTCCAATTAACCTGCAAGAGCCTATCTTACTTCTAATAAGGGCATTAATTAAGCCCACCTATTTATTTAAATTATGGATTACTTATTGAATAGATAAATGGATGTAGAAATGACTCAGGGTCTTTATTATAAGTGAAACAGATCTTTGTGGGTTTGTATTCAATAAGTTAACAATATTTAAATTGAAAACCTAAGTATGGGGAACTATGCATTATTAGAAAAATAAGACCTAGGTAAGAAGATTTAGTTATAAAATGAGGAGACAAAACATTACTTCAAAAAAACCAAAGGGAAGAATCTATTACAGTCAAAACTTTTGACTCGTCTAATCAATGTCACCTGACACCTCAAACTTGAATTATGTGAATGGTCACTAAGATTGTTATCTCCCAATGAACTCATACAGGAAACCCATTTAATAATTATTCATTAAGTGCCTTCTATATACCAAGTACTGTAAAAAGTGCCAAGAAAACAAAAAAATAAAGTAAAACAAATATGGATCCTACTCTCACTGAGCTTACAATTTAGTGGGAAAAATCACCTTCAATCAAATACTTATTCAAGTAGTAATATAACCGAATACTTTGATGTACAGGTATTCACCAAGTCTTTTACAGTGGCAGGCAGCAATCTCAAATCAAAACTGGAATTTTCTGGCCCTGGCTGGTGTAGCTCAGTGGATTGAGCGCGGGCCTGCAAACCACATGATCGCGGTTCCATTCCCAGTCAGGGCACATGCCTGGGTTGCAGGCCAGTTCCCAGCAGGGGATGCATGAGAGGCAACCACACATTGATGTTTCTCTCCTTCTCTCCTTCCCTTTCTCTCTAAAGATAAATAAATAAAATCTTTTAAAAAAACTGGAATTTTCTGAAGATGGCGGCACAGGCAGACACGGCTCGCCTCTTCACAGAACTACATCAAAAGTACAACTAGAACATAGAACCATCACTCAGAATTGTCAGAAATCCAGTCGAATGGAAATCTGACAACTACAGAATTGAAGAAACCACACCCGTCCAGACTGGTAGGAGGGGCACAGACCAGGAACAGGCTGGTCCCACACCCACATGTGGGAGATGAAAATTCGAGAGGAGCCTCTCAGGAGTGAGGAACACCAGCCCCCCAGCCCAGGGTTCCAGTGACAGACGATGAGCCCCCACAACTTCTGGCTGCAAAACCCAGCAGGGGCTGTGGTGGTAGAAGAAACTGCTGAAGCCCCAAGCAATTTCCTCTTCTGAGAGGAACCCACACACAGACTCACCCACTCGGATTCACTCCGTCCAAGCTGCAGAGCTGGGGTGGCAGCTGGAGGGCACCAGTGGCATCCCGGGAGAGGCTGGAGTGTCTGGCATCAGTGCCAGCAGAGGACACTGTCCCTTTTTTGAGCCTTCCGCCCACGGAGCCACAGAGCTGGCAGGCTGGTGCTGTATCTGAGACTCCAGCAACCTAGCTAACACTGTTTGACCCACCTTGGAGGTCCCCAGAGACTCCGCCCCACCCAACTCACGGGCCCACCCAAGCTGCTTTTCATATGAATAACTGGTCTTGGCTCATGCTTCACAGCTTCCTAAATACTATCAAACTAGCAACAGCTGGACTCAGTGAGCTCCAGGCCTCACACTAGCAGCAGCCAGATTAATTTTATAGCTTGGCTTCACCTGGGAATCTCTAAGCTAAGCCCAAGCAGCAGCCTTCTCAGTTTTACAGTTTAGGGAGGGCAGCTGTGGGCAAAACACAGGTGAGGGCTGACCTTGGCATGTACTACCCTGGAAGCCCCAGGACCAGTGCACCCCGTGGACAGCTACAGACCACTCAGGGCACCACCACCTGCCCATGCACAGCTGATCTTCGACGGAGGGCAGAGGCTGGTGGTCTGTGGTCACAGCCAGTCCTTGCAGCTCACTGGCCTGGGCAAATCCCTCCCACTGATGTGCCAACAGCAACCAAGGCTCAACTACAAAAGGAGTGTACTCAGCCCACACAAAGGGTGCACCTCAAGTACCCAGCTTAGGTGATAGGGGAGGCCATGTCACTGGACCCTACAGGACACCTACTACATTAGGTGACGCTACCAAGACATGGAGTCAAAGCAGCTCTACCTAATACATAGAAACAAACAGAGGGAGGCTACTAAACAAGACAAAGAAACATGGCCCAAACGAAAGAACGGACCAAAACTCCAGAAAAAGAGCTGAACAAAATGGAGGTAAGCAATCTACTGGATGCAGAGTTCAAAACACTGTTTATAAGGATGCTCAAGGAACTTGAGTGAGCATCCTCACTTCCTTAGTGAGGACATTAGCAGCATTAAAGATCCAATCAGAAATGAAGGATACATTCATTAAAATAAAAGACAATGTACAGGGAAACAACAGTGGAGTGGATGAAGCGGAGAATCTAATTGATGATTTGGTGTACACAGGAGGCCAAGGAAGCAAAAAAACAACCAATCAGAACAGCAAGAAAAATCCAAAAAAAATGAGGATAGTATAAACAGCCTCTGGGACAACTTCAAGAAGTTCAACATTTGTACCATAGGGGTGCCAAAAGGAGAAAAAAAAAGTAAGAAATTGAAAATCTATTTGAAAAAAATAATGAAAAAAAAAACTCCCCTAATTTGGTGAAGGAAATGGACATGAAAGTCCAGAAAGCAGAGAGTCCCAATCAAGTTGGATGCAAGAGGACCACACCAAGACACATCATAATTAAAATGCCAATGTTAAAGATAAAGAGAGAAGCTTACAAGAAGCAAGAGAAAAGCAGATAGTTACCTACAAAGGAGTTCCCAGAATACTATCAGCTGATTTCTCAAAACAAATTTTGCAGGCAAGAGGAAACTGGCAAGAATTATTCAAAGTGATGAAAAGCAAGAACCTACAACCAAAGTGCTTCCAAAACAAGGTGAAGCTAAAGGAATTCATCATCGCCAAGCCATTATTATATAAAACGTTAAAGGGGCTTATATAATAAGAGAAGAATATCAAAACTATGAACATTAAAATGACAACACACTTACAACTATCAACAACTGAATCTAAAAAGATGAAAACAAAAACAAACACTGCAAACAACTAGAACACAAGTGGCAAACACAAGGCTCATGGTCCGAATCCAACCCTCTGGCTTGTTTTATCCGGCTCAGGACCTTGTTTCTACCCGGCGGCACCGAGCTCCTTCCCCAAGTTAAGCAGTAGTTACATTTATACAGTCCTAAAATCGCATTCAGTCCTTTGAAGGCAACCACAAGGCTGATGTGGCCCCTGGTGAAAATAAGTTTGAAACCCCTGAACTATAACAACAGAATCATAGGTACGGGGATCAGTTGGGAGATTGTCAGCTGGCAAGGAGAAGGTGGAAAGAGGGTAGAGATCAAGAAGCGTAAGTGGTAACAACAAAAGAGACAGGAGACGCTAAGAACAGTATAGGAAAGGGAGAAGCCAAAGGACTTCCATGCTCTACCCATGGACATGAACTAAGGGGATGGGGGATTGCTGGAGGGAAGGAGAGTACCAGGTGAAGGGGGGCAAAGGGAAAAAATAAGACAAATGTAACAGCATAATCAATAAAATATACTTGAAAAATAAAAATAAAATAAAAAGGAGAAAAAAACTAGAATTTTCTGGTTTATGTTTTTGGTAATGCCTAGATGCCTATCAATGTCTTGGACTTCTATCTTCCTCATGCAGCAACTCCTAGAGGAAAAATTTAAAAATAACTAAAAATCCTTTCTCTTCTAAAATAGCTATGTAATATTTAGGGAAGAACTAACTGGCCTGAGGTCCAAGACACCGGTTATTACGAGCAGCCACCTTTGAGATACAAGCTGAACTGCCCGGGGCGGCATGCACTCTGATAAAAAGCCCAGGAAACCAGCAGCTTTTGCAGGAGGGCACTCCCAACTGACGAGAAAGTGCTATTGCCAGAAGAAGGTGGTCTGAGATACTGGGAAGATAAAAACATGAGAGGTTCCCACCAGAAAAGGGGTATGGCATACAGGAAGAACTTTAGAGAATGTTTCAAGAAAAACAATAAAGACAGGCAAAGGTGAGGCAGATGTACTTGGAGAAGAACAACCCCAAGCTGCTGAGTACAGAAAGGGTGCCAAGGACACCAGTGTGAACTTCAGCAGGTGGGTTGCGTTTACGACCTTGGAAAGAGGTAACTCACATCACTGAGGGCAATACTGAGATTTTTTTAGACTCTTGCTGAAAAAAAAAGTTTACAAGGCTGCCAATGATTTGTATCTGGAAATCTTTTAAATATCTAATCTTGGTATTTCCTACTTTGCATCTTTAAGAGGCTTGAGACACCTGGAAAACTATTTACATAAATTTCATAGTTTTGTCCCTAATTTCTGTTTCATCAATTCTTTATCCACTCATCTTTTTTAACTATGGAATTCTCTCCAGAGAATTAACCATCTTTAATTCATTAATTCAACCAATGGTCAAAATTAACTATGAAATTCTTCCTGGAAATTAAGCAATTTTAGTATTTTATCCAACTATTCAAGTTGATGCCTTATGAAGCATTCAAGCACCTCCTTCTCTGTTCTTGGTAGCACAGTAAATGGCTTGACTATTCCTATAACATCATTCTGCAAATGAATTCCTCACACATGCATAGGACAAATTCCCTTGCTCTGAGGTCAATCTGTTTCTTTATATATTTTCATCACCAATATTTAAATCTGAGCCATTATATTACAGAAATTATGATTTAGGAGTTTTGTCTTAAGAAATATGTAGAAATAAGATAAAAACAAAAATCTGGCTGTGTGATGCCTCTGAACAAAGAGAGTACCATCATACGAGTGGGACACTAACAAGACTGCTTCATTCAACACATTTTCAAAGGGGGCTAGGGTGCAATGATGATTGGTCACATATGACCTCTAACCTTGGGCAGATTGGGACTAATTAATTACAAGTGCACAAGGGACTGATTCCACTATTGGTGATAAGTGGTTTGATAAGGGTGCAAAGAGTACATTCTGGCTTGTCTCAGACTTGGAAGTGACAGAGAAACACTGAGAAATAATTTGATATGCCAAAAATCAAGCTGAAACTTTGACCCGAAGGACAAACAGCGAGAAAAGGAGGAAAGGGTGCTCCAAGAGGAGTGGATGGCATGTGCGGTTTCAGAGAGGGGAGAGCGTGTGGGAAACTTGGGAGTCACAGGAGATGAGTTTGAACCTGCAGAGGTAAACCAGGAGCAGTAAGAAGGCAGAAAGGCAGTTTCAGGGGGGAGTAACACAGCCAGATTTACATTTCCGAAAGATCTTTCAGGCTGTGGAATGAAGAATGGACTGCAGCAGGGCACTGTCTGAGGCAAAGTGGGAAGCTACTGAAGTACACCAGGCTAGAAAGGATGCCTGCCAGTGCCAGGATAAGGGGCCTGGAGGAGAGAGAAGCTCTCTGAAGTCAAACATCAGTACTTGCTTTGAGAAAAATCAGCTTCTTATTGGCGGTGCCTATTTTGCAAATCTCTCTCCTAAAAACAGCTTGACAAAACAGAGACTGCACGAATCTCGCTTCCCACAAAAAGCTGTTTTGCAATGTCCAGACAATGAGACTATCATCTGCAGAATGACTTTGAATCATGCTTGTTTTTAAAATATCTGAAATGAACAACAGATGTTAAAGAGATAATGAAGGCTAAATAACAAAGAAATAAACCAGACTGCCTGGCTTGTGCATGTATCCTGATTAAAAATATCCAGATCAGTATGCATGAGTTCAGGGCAACAGCCAGTCATCAACCGTGCTGGGCTGGAGGTCAAGTTAGGAATTTCAAATCAAGCAAATTATAAACCACTAATTTATAAATGCCTGGAGTCTAAATAAATCATAAACTTATTATCTTTAAATGGTAACAACTGGTCATGTACTCTCATTCAGGTAAATCTCCAATGGAATTGATATTAATTACCTTACCCAGTAAGAAGAATCCTAAATCCAGGCTATTTCTCATAAAGTAGCAAACTTGAAGTCCTCCTTGGAACTCATATGCTGGTCAAGGGACACTGTAAAAATGTCATCATTTCCATGTAGCTTTTGCGGGGCACTTACCCCTCATCTGTGGCAGTTCCCAAGAAGTTAGGAATTACCATTCTTTCCCTTAGTGGGTGTTCATTTTAATTAGCCAATGATTTCCCTCTGTATTTCATAAGAAACAATTAGATGTAGGGTTAGTTTAATGATGTGATCAGGAAAATATCACTAACTCCCAGCCCAGGGACATTTACATCTTTCAACTGAAAAAGGTCACTGCCAAACAGCCCCTATTAGCAATGTGTGAGGGAAGCACTGTGGTACTTGCTCTGTTGCAGGAAAGAAATTACATTGTTTCCAAGGGGTTTCGAAATTGAAATCTCTACCAAATGACCCTGAGATTTAATGTGACTTTAAATCAAAAGTCCAACAGAATTTTTAGTGAGATCTGAAAAGTTTCTTCTAAAACAAATATAGAAAAGCAAAGAGACTTCTAGAATAGCCAGGACACTTCTGACAATCAAAAACACAGAGGATGGGTTTATCCCACCAGATATAAAGACTTATAAAACAAAGTCATTGAGACTTGGGATATCTCTAAAGGGATAGTTAAGGGGGTTTTAACATCCTCCTCCCCTCTTTAACTTGGAAGAACCTAATCCTGGAAGATCTAGCAGGGATTATCTTTTATAGAACATTCATAAGCCCAATAGCTTATGAATATTCCACCACTAAGCAGAAGCTGAGTATCTCCTGCACATGAAGAAACATACGCAAGCAGAGGCACAGCACCGATGTGCGGAACGGTCCTAATGTGTCACTGGTGGAAGACTGCATCAACCAATCAACTGTGGGAAAAGCAGAACCGACACATGTACGTGTAATACATGTGTACGAAACAGCAAGTGATGTGAATTATTATACAGTTCAGCCGCAACCAAAAGTGTTTGGTAACATATTCCTCAGTGTTTTCCTAGTCTTGACAGATTAACAAATGGTACAACAATATTCTGACAAAGGAAATAATTTTATATATAGTTCATGTCCAATGAGACACTTTCATAAAATTCATTTAATCTAATTTAAAAAAATAAACATTTTAAAAACATGTAATATTTTAAAATCTAAATTATCGATAAAAAGATACATGTGCACATTACCCAAAATATATAATATCCTATAATTTTAAATAAGCATATGGAGTAAAATATCAAGCTTTATCTTTGTAGTACAGCAGCAATGCTTTCAATCAAACTAAAATATAAAATGGCATTTTTTAACCATTACAAGTCAATTTTATTTTTACAGAGTTTTCAAATAGGTGTTAAAATGTTCTTTAAAATTTCATTGTGTGACAAAAAGCTCCAATGGCCCTTTCTATTCCCATCCAAGAGCCAAATAACAAAAGTGCAAATCACAGCAAAATGTCTTTTAGTTCAGTTTTGTTTCATAAAACATAGCAAATTTTGAATAACTGAAATTAAAATTCTAAAAACAGATAAAAATATTGTGTAAATTAGCAACTACTAACATAGGGTTAATCACAAGTTGACTGTCGACTATAATGTTTATATGACAAAAAAAATTCAAAAGTGTATATTCCAGGACCTACACAAATACTAAATAGAATTTGAATAGCTGTTATCAAATGATATAACTCTTGAAATAATTATGCATATATGGTACACTTTAGCTAATTTTAAACATAAAAGCATGGACTAGCAAAATAATTAAGAGGCTAATTATTTTTTAATCAAAGTTCAAGATGGGATTGCTTTAAATAGCAATAACCCATACACAATGAGAATATGATTCAGGACTAAAAAATCATCTCACATTTGCTTTTCATGAGTATTGTAGAGTACAGAGTCCATTAATGTGACCTGTGTCTGTACCTTCTCAATGTACACGGACAGCAAAGGAGGCGGACAGCAGAAAGAAGTCAGACACACTGGACTTGCTCCCAGCTCTGCCTGCAGTAAAATCAGTGGCCTTTGACCAAACACATGAAAACAACATATACCAGTGAAATAACCAGTTTCACTGCTAGTGTAGCTACAGGCTAACTTTGTATCTTGGAAAGAATTAAGCAAAGATACATAAATTCATCATGAGCCATACCTGAAATGCACCTTCAAGACTATTTCACCTCTTGGAAACCATTATTATTTGTGAATTTTATACTCTAACATTACAAATTCTGCCTATATTACTCCCCATTTAGGGCTTAGGAAAATAAATATTTTATTGGATGTCAGATTATGGTTTCCAGAGGTAAAAAAAAGATAGGAAGCTTTATTTGGGCTCATCAACCAACAAATATGTATGAGGGGGGAACTAAAAAAAAGCAGAATTATCCTTTGGAAGGGGAGCCCCTTGAAATACAGACTTACCCTGCTAGGTGAGTGCTTTAGGAACACATCTGTATCAGTGCACCAGCTGGCGTTGCTGTGAGAGGCTGCGGTCTGCTTCAGTGAATTTGAATGCATTTCAGTGCACTTGCCCATTTCATGATGGGTGATTTTATGAGTGCACCTGCCCACACCACACTGAGTGTTCAGCAGTTTCTGACCAAAAACAACATGACCCCCGTGCCCCACCCTCCCTATTCACCAGATCTCCAGCTCTTGCCCAGAGTGACTTTTTTGTTGTTGTTTCCCAGATGAAAAACATCCTCAAAGGCAAACGGTTTGCTAATGTGGAAGAAGTGGAACAAAAAATGGCAGACGCACTAAAAGGCATCAGAATCAATGAGTTCAAAAACTGCTTTGAGCAGTGGGAAAAAAATCTCAATAGGTGTATTGCATCAAATGGAGAGTACTTTGAAGGTGACTGAAGTTTAAACATGTAAGAATAAATATACAATTTAATAAATAAATGCAGTTTGGGGGACTTCCCCCCATATACACACAGAAGAATACTACCACTTCTCAAAAACATCATTGTCCGCTGGATGTTCCATATTCCAACTGGACCAAAGACTAATATTACTGGACCAAAGACTAATCTCAATAAACCAGGAGATACTTAACAGTCATGCTTAAACATCTCAGCTTCATCTAGACTTCTATCACTGAACATTCTAAGGAATAGGTAGAGAATTCACTTTTATGTATTTGATTCATATAAAGTTTACCTACTGGATTAATTCTTCACATTTTCTCTATATTCTCAAAGACTCAATAAGCTAAGCACCTTATCTACATGATGAAATCGTGGGCAATATGGACTCTAGGAAACATTTACAATGAATGAGTGAAAAATAGTAGGTGGACAAGAGGAAGTAATTAACAACTCCAGAAAAGTAAAATGAAAGTCATTCTGTATCCTCGCCTTTATGGTCCTCTTATCACAAAACCACAGCCCCCCCCCCCCAGGTAAAATCAGCTGATTTTAATTTACGGATGGAGGGTGCTGCTAGGGCTTAAATCTGCTTGGATGGCCTCTGGAGAAAGTGATCACAAGTCTGCATTTCAAGGAAGGTCACACAGTTTCTGACCCCATGCTCAGATCTGCAGTCTTTAATAGGCTATACTAACTCCAAACAGGCACCCGACAAGACCTCTAATTCTATTTAAATACCCAAATCAGGACCATCATTCCATACCTCACCACCTTTTTAACTAGAGAGGGCAAAACAGAAACAAACCAACGAACAAACATGAAATCAAAGGGGCTACAACACAACATAGATATTTTATATTCTATTCTTTCCTCAGATCCTGTCCTGTGAATCTGGCCAGACCACACATGACTCAAGAAGGAGTGGGAGAAGCTGTCTTAAAAGCACCGCTGCTTAGTCTGGCATCATGCAGTAACTTCCTCAGCTGAAGAGAACCATCGTTTCTGGGAAATGGGGAGGGGAAACATCCTGTGTAAATCTCAGGGAAGAAAGACTCCTCAGACTAGAGTACTCTAAGGAGATAATTAAAGCTTTGGGAAAATGTGCTCAGAATAAAGGCAAAGGACTGGAATTGGTCAGATTAAAAGAAAGCTGAAGAGCAACTTAGTAATATAGAACCTTAGATATAATAACCATTGCCCTTTATTTACTTATTTCTTGTTCCATACACACAAAATATTTATACATTTGTTGGTGGGGGGCCCACGAATTGTGCTCTGAGCTTTAAAGGAACGCAAATGTAAAAGGCAGTGCATTGGTCACTATTCACAATGTCCAGAAGATACAAACAAATACAAACAAACCTGTTGGGAAGAACAACTGTATGTTACTTCTGTTGTTAAGACTCCATATGGTCTCTCTCCCCCACTTCCACTCCGTCTCTTCCTCTTTCCCTCTCAGCCACTCGGGGAACAGTCCCTGTGCTGTACCTTCTACAAGACCACGCACCTCACCACCATAAGGAGTTTTATGGGATTGTTTTTAAAGCCTTCTTCAGTACAGGTTAATGGCATGAGGCCTACGCCCAGTTCAGTCCTGAATTTCACAAAGAACTAAAATTATTTAATAGTGCTCATCTCCACTGAAACCAGACTAGCACTGCTGTCTGCCCGGTCCAGCTGCAGTTGCCTCGGTGTGGTCAGGAGAGTAATAACATGGGTGAAATAATTTACGGTTTTAGTTTGAACATTTCACCTACAATGTCATATGGTGTGCTTGAGTGTGATATTGTTATGTTACAGAAAGTGCTTATGGTTTTATAATAAACTATTTTATAATAAAAGGGGTGTTATTTGTGCTGGACCCTGTATAGGATGCACATATGCATTTTTATATACAAACACACAGGAACACACTGTATTTTTAGGTGTCAGATTAAGAATATGAGTGAAAAGTCAGTCAGAAACCAGAAGGATAATAGAATAGTGGAATAAACTTTTCAAAAGTTCTATATTCAATAAAAGTTTAGTGTACATACCGCCCACCAGATGCACTGTAATAGCTGGGCAGACTCTGGAGCCTACTGTCTCATTTTTAACTATGATTCTATTAAGCCCATTTATATATTCATTTCCATCTCTTTGACAGAAAAAGTGGTAGGATAAGAAATAGAAAAACACCTCCCAAGGTGACATTCAAGTCAACAGTCCAGCTTGAACTATAATTCCACCTAGTTCAACTGTTTATTGCATGCCTATTTGGTAGATGCCACAGGGGATTAAAAAATGAACGACTTCCACCGTGACCTCAAGAACATGTGATGCGATCTAAGAGTATATATGAAAGGGATGCAGAAATGGGAGGGAAAAATACTCTACAATATCAAGCAGAGTCAAACACGTGCCTTAAACAAGGCACAGAGTTCTCTATGGGTTCTGAAGCATCACACCCTTTTGTGAAGGGTGTCTCTCCCAATAAGCCTGTAAGGAAAAGCGGAAGATGGATGGATAGAGGTGGACTATGAATGGAAAAGCAGGAAGAATGGCAAAGAGCTAGTAACACATGGTACATACTCAGCACGCATCAAGGAACCACATTTGGTTAGAGTATTAAAAAACATACAGAGGAGAGAGGGGTAGGAAAGTAGCTTGAGAACGCACACTTGAAGGTCAGGGTGAAAAGACTATATTTAAAGAAAACGGCTCAAGACTTTAGTTTCATGATCGAAGTTGTCGATCAATCATTCCTCTTTATAAACATACTGTGTCTACCACAGAAAGTGTCTTTTAAAAAGCAAAAAGCTGAGACAAAACCAAAAGGAATCCATATTAACTGCCTCTCTGCATGAAAACATGATTTTTGCAAAGAAAACTGTTTAGAGCAAGCAAGTTCTTCCATTCTTTACTCAAGCACATTCATTCTCCTTAATAAAAACCCATTTCTGAAGATCAGATTTCACAAATGCACAATGTTCTAATTATAGTAATTCAAAGTCTCTGCAGACATCCATGATCTTAAAACCTTATCTCTGACACAAATGTTGTGGATCACACTGATGTCCAGTCCAAACTTGCCCAACTTCAGGCTTCAACTTGTATCTATTATCTAAAGAAAAAGAGACTCTCACATTTCATATTTAAAAAATTTTTATATGCAAGTAATGGTTATTACTTGTCTGAGGCACACATATGGTAAGAAATTTTATACTAGTGACAGTTTATCTCAACAGAGACACTCTCATAACTCCAAAATTATTCATATTTCAAACTAAGTTTTCTAATTCCAATGACAGCACAAAGTAACAGAAAAATATCCAACTGGAGAAACAACTAAAAAATGTAAATAATCTGTTCAAAATAAATGGTCCCTAGAACATAACAATATCAGAAAATTTAAAAAGTTGAAATTCCCTTGGGTCCCAAACTAGTTTTGCTCTTTCTACACAATGGTAATGAACTTCCTTGTTAGTACATTAAGTCACATTTAAAAGTAATAATCAGATCAACCTCTAACTACATATTTTAGGCCTTTTTTCCTCACTTAAATTTTATAATTTTTTAAGACATTAAGACATCCTTCTCCTTTGACACCATTTCTAAACTGTTTTTTGGTAACTTCATTGTGTAAAAATGAGTGTCTAATAATATAGATTTCAGATTTATAAAATTTAGAATTATCCTAAGCTTATTTTTCTCTCAACACTAGTGTTGAGACATACTACTTAGTATGAGCAAATACTTTTTAGATATGCATAAAGCACATTCAATCTTAAAGTTAATTATATAATAATGAACTTTTAATGAGAGGTATTTTAAAGTTACAGTTTTGGTAATTCCACAGTAGTTTTTAAATCATCTCCAACAATAATGCAAAAGAGGGTATTTTATTTTTCCACTGCACTTACTATACCACAAGAAGTATTCAAAGTGTAGGTCTTTTTACATGTAGGGGGTTGAATAAATAGTTAATTTCAATAAAAACAGAAATATAATGAACTCTCATTAAATTGCCACCCATTAATAAAAACTGAAATACCAAAAAAAACTAAATATGAAAAACAAAATATTAAGGATCATTTAATCAGATATTTGGGAAAGATAGGAACAGAATACCATAGCAGGTTCTCTGCCCTCTGGTGGCAATAAAGTCAACTGCAGTTTGCTGAAGTAATGCATAATAAAATAGCCCTGTTATGAAATCAGGTTTTCTCCCCATGCCAAATTGTCTGTAATAAAAATCCTGATTGTTACATGCCAAATTTCAAGACTGTTGGGTCCTATTTTTATTTATTGTGTTGAACTTTTAGCGAGACGACTTTACAAAAGATGCTGTATTTTTTTTCTTCCATTTCATTGCTGTATTTTATAAATTCAGTAGGCTAACCATTTAATTCCAAGATTATTTCATAAAACTGTATGGACTGGTATCCATAAAACTTCAGTTTGAATAAATCTCCAAATACATTTGTCATTTTAAACTATTCCTTTTTTACTCAATCCTAAAAATGCATGGGTTTCTAGAGCAGTTTTCCATCAGAAATATTGGGTTAGTTTGATACCTGAACATTTATGTTGAGCAACGTAAGTATTTTATATTTCCAAGACCAAAGTTTTTAAATTATCTGACCAATTTTAGAGTGAAATGAATTTCATCCTCAATAACTTAGAAATTTTTGTATCTATTCTTTCCACAGTAATATAGTATTAGTGAAAATTTTCAGAAAAAAATAAGTATTTGCTGAACTTTCTTTTATTTTTTACTGTGATGCATTACTTACACCCAGTGCCAAAGAAGTTTTCCAATAACTTTGGATGCATTTTGGCACACACACCACTCACCTCTTTTGAGATGACTTAAATTGCTTACATGCTTAAAGCCGTTCATTTATTCCATAAATATGTCCATGAAAATTACTGGTGCACCTTTTAGAATAAATCTCTTGTTGCCTGGAGGTGTCAGTCTTATTTGTTCTTTAACAAATGGAATGTGTCAGAGAAATAAACAGAGGTATGATCTACTGATCTGAATAATTCCTAGTCAAGGAGGACCAATGTCCATGCGTGGAGAACAATTACATGTGACAAAGACAAATCAGCATCCAGGAAACTGGCACTTTATTCACAGTTTTAAAAGTGCTGTTATCATGTTGCCCCGGCGCTCCCAATACAAGCACACACATCCCCTGCAATCATGAATTCGTGCTTTCTCTAAAAATGTACAACTGGGGCAGACAGTGTTTGGGCGGTCTTCTGGGTCCCAGCTTGTGCGATTTCACTCACAGGTCTCCTTCGAGATTCACTTCACCGGGAATCCCCAGGCCCCCTCTCTAGCTTTCTTTCATCTGCCACTTACATGTCTGACATTTTCGTTCACTTGTGTACTCCCAGAGAAATCACTTACCATCCCCCACCCTCCGCCCTCAGAATGAAAACAAAACCTTATTACCCTGAACAGAAACGTTTCCTTGTGTTTCTTGTTTATTTTCTCACTTCACCTCCTCTCAAAGTCCACTCGAGTTTACAAATTTCT
The DNA here is from genome assembly GCF_021234435.1 of Artibeus jamaicensis. Lineage (NCBI taxonomy): Eukaryota > Metazoa > Chordata > Mammalia > Chiroptera > Phyllostomidae > Artibeus > Artibeus jamaicensis. The sequence goes on along the minus strand of NW_026521995.1, from coordinate 1,645,323 downwards.
GCCAAGGTCCCTCCCTGCCTGTTCCTTCACTTTCTTCCTGAGGGGTAGAAATGGGGGGCAGGCGCCGGTTGGCAGTGGGCAGGGTCCCGGGAAATAGCCGGACCTGGGGCTCACCAGCGCCTCGCTCGGAGGAGCCGGCCAGAAGCAGGCGCAGGGTGGCTTCCAGGGCTCCGAGCTCGCCCTGGGGGCGCGGCTCCGGGCTGGGCGCACACCTGGCAGGAGCAGCCGCCGGAGCAGGAGGCGCTGCTCCTGGGAAAATGAGGCTGCCAGGGCTGCGCAGGGCGAGGGGCGGTGGGCAATGTCAAAGCACTCGGAAGGACCCCCGGCACCTTTAGGCCAGTCTACGAAGCCGGCCCGGGAAGGACAGCGACAGCGAGGGTCGGTCTACAGACCGGCGCCCGCTCCACCTCTGCCACCTCCTACGCCGCTCTGCGCCCCGCCGCACCCACTCCTCCCCACTTCCAGCACCCACTCAGCACCAGAGAGAGAAAGGGAGCTAAGGGGGGGGGTGCGTAAAGGAGAAAGGTGAGGCAACTGGTAATTCCGTCCAGTTTACCAAAGCCCTGCAATCCCCAGCTGCCACCACACCTCCCACCCACAGCCCCATCACACTCGCTCAGTTTATCCCAGCGGCAGGGAAGGAGGAGGAGCCGGAGATGAGACAGCCCCGGGATGGATGGCAGCTCCTGGGCAAAGTATCCACAGATTTGCTCTTAAACCAGAGCCCTCTCTGGCGACTTGGGGGAGTCAGTACCACCCCCTGGAGCTCAGGTGATGCGAGCCCGAATCCTCAGGAAAACCCCCAGGCCCCTCCATCCTTGGTAGCCAACCCTATTTTCCCCCTTTGGGAAGCCCAAATGTACCCGAAAGGCAACTGCATTAACTTTCCCAAAGGCAGATAGATGAGGCGGGGGTGGGTTGAGAATAGGGTACCAGAGAGGTCTTCAGCTGCGCACAAAATCAACAAGCGAAAGTGCATCTTACCACTGATTTGGTTTCCAGGATCTCCTTCAGCAAACTGAAACCGGTCCATTAAAAAGTGGCAAAGTAACACAACTCCTGCAGTGGCCAGGTCGGCCCTCGGGAACCTCGCCATGCCGCCGCCGCGACCTCCCTCCTCCTACCCGCCAGTCCTTCCCTGGCGCCCCGGGCTCCCAGTGGGAATGGGGATGGCAGGGCTTAACGATGCGGACAGGTCTTGGCAGTACCAGGAGGCCTCTGTATATTTCGCTGGGATTTCACACCCTGCAGCAAGGAGAAGGAAGGGAGTACGAGGGGAAGCGCAGTCCTCTCCGGACCTCCAGGTTTCTCTTCGCAACTTGCCACAACACTCGCTGCCCTCACCCCAGACACAAAATAACACCCAAGGGGAGGAAAGACCACTTGCACCCGGGGCTCGCAAACTCTGCCTTCCGAGCCCCCGCGATGCGCTCCACTGGGTTCAAAACAGATCTAATTCCACAGCCTGCGCGGATGCCTCCTTCAAATCCAAGAAAGCAGTCGGCACTGAACGAACTTTCCTTAGTCTTGGGATGGCCCAGAGGGAGGTTTGGGTTTGCGGGAGGGGTTACTGTGGACTGGCGAAACCCCTCCGACAAGTTTTTCTTCTTTTCTTCTCCTGACGCTGGGCGCGTGTCCTTTCTCGCAGCCGGAGAGATGGAAAGCCCCAAATAGCTGAGCCCTGGGAAGGCTCGGCTACAGCAGTCTGAGGTCCAAAGCCAGGAAAAAAAATTTATTTAAAAAAAAAAGGGGGGGAGAGATGGGTGGAAAAAAGTCAGGGTGAAACCTATTGGGAGAAGGTTCCTCCTGGCTAAGGAAGAGGTGGCCCCAAGCCCAGCTGAACCCTGGAGTTTGCTGGCGGAGAAGGCGCCGCCGCGCTCCCTAGCGCTCCTGCTCCACACTTTGGGAAGGAAAGGCAGCTCGTAATTTGCCAGCTCCGCCGCTGCACCCTCCTCCCTCCTCTCTCTTCCCTCCCCCTCGCTCTTCCAGCCTTCTCCCCCGCCCGCCTTCCTCCCCAAAACCAGCAGCTTGCACCGACCTGTCCAATGGCTGCACTTTCCTCCGTGCCGGCTGGGAAGTCGCCGGGAGATTAAGCCGGGGGAGCGACGCGAGGGGTAGTGAGAGGGCAACTCCAGACCCGGGCTCTAGGAGAGGCAGCCACAAAGGCGAACCAGGAGGGGAGATCCGGGAGACGGCTCCGCGACCACCGGGCGCCATCCCTGCACGCCGCCCGCCCTCCAGCTGGCGGCGTCCGCACCCACCTGGCCCCCGCGTCGCCTCCCGCGCTGGACTGCGGGGGCTCGCGGCCCTCCGAAGGGGTTCTTCACGGACGCTAAGGGGTTAATTACAGTTCTCTTCCGGGAGAGTGAGTGTGGCAGTGGCTGGAGTGCGAGGAAAGCAAACCGGAGCGCGCGAAGCCCCTTTGGACCCCAGATCCGCGAGGGGAGTCGCGGAGGGAGGCGCGCGGTAGTGCGGTCCACCGGCCACAGCTGCTTTGTAAAGTGTAAGCCGGAGCGCAATCGAGAGGTTGAAGAAACAGGAGGCCCATTGAATATCCTGCGGAGGCTTTAACTGGCTTTCGATCGCTAGTTTGTTTTTGTTTTTTCAAGCTCGCGGATGTGCTTTAGTGTTAACCCTTTGCAGCTCCTCTCAGTTTACATCTTATTTTACAGTTAACCTCCTTTTAACGGGATAATACAAAGAAAGAAAGTAAAGCATATAGGTTAAAAGTACAGATTCTATAACTAGAGTGGGCTGGGATTTCACCTCCCCCACTAAATAGCTATAAAACTTGAAGCCTTTTCCTTAATTTCAGTGTCTCAGTTCCCCAGCCATCAAATAGGGAGAGTTGTAGTAACGCCCTTGTAGATGTTGTATTGGATTAAATGAGTTAATACTGCAGACTTAAAGAATTGAGATCAGCGCCTGGAATTAAGTACACGACTTAATGTTTCTCAGAGAAGGGTGAGGAAAGAGGAACTCCCACATCAAATGGAGACTTCACTTCAGTGTTCTGAGTGCAAAAGGTCTTTTTAGTGTGTTCTTGTCCACTCTGTTCCATGCTCAAAGGAGTTTATAGATGCCATCAATAAGCACTTTACCACTTTGATAATTTGATGCGGGAAGAATGGCTCTCTCATGGTCACGTAACTGGTGATGAGAAGGAAAACAGGAAGTGTAACATGTTTTCCCCAATTCAATACTCATTTTGTTATTTATTTCAGAATAAATATGTATTTTTTAAAGAATTAAATGTCAATATATACAGAGAGAGAGGTCATACATACACACTTTGTTATGCCCAATGGCTGCAGTCTCCCAGCAGATTCATTTCTTCCTCTTCAATATACATAGGAAACCTTTTTTAAAATTTCTGCTTCAAGAATTTTTAAGTTCCATGTAACATTACATATAGAGTACCTGGGCCATTATCTGTTTAACATTAAATTGGAAAACTCAGTCTTATTAAAATGTGATTGTCTTTTAACTGATTTTTTTTTTTGTCCACATGAATCTATGTGGAAAGCGTTCTAAAACCACATTTCATTCAACTCCATTTCCCAGTACATGAAAAATCACAGGAACCCAGCAGGAGCGATGCATCTCAAGAAAGAATCTCTTCTTTTGGTCTGGACTATTTCCCTCTACTATCACAGTAGAAAAATGGCTGTCTCCCAAATAGCCCCACCTCTTCCTGGCATCATTTTCTTTCTTTTTTTATCATTATTATTATGCGTACAAATTAGCCATGCTCATTGTTCTTGTTGTTTGTCAGGAATGCTTTGCCCTCCAGACTGAAGCTATAAACCTTTCAGTGGAAATTTGATGCTCAGAATGAAAGAGCCAGGTAGTCATTCAGAGTCTGGAGAGGCTTTTAATATGTGTGTTTTCTCTCTCTCACTGGTACTGTTTAATTGTTTCATTTTGCTCATATCTTAATCTTATTCTGAAGAGCTGACCATATAGAAAATAAGTATGAGAGAAGATGAAGATGAGCAAAATTCAATCATATTTTTTCTTTACATTATAACAACCAATCATTGAAATGTATTTAAGATAATAATGTTCAGAGTGTAATGAAGTTGATTACTCAAATAAGCTTGGCTAATTAAAAGTAGCCAAAAAGAACTTTGTGGCCTAAATGCTTTGAGTTTGCCAATACATTTCACCATAGAATTGGCTGTTTCAATTTCATGGAAAGAAATTAAGATTTCTTTATGGAAAGTGTCATCTTCCATCTGACTTCTTAGAAGTGTTGTAATGAGTGAGGTCTGTTTCTATTTTACTGTAGTTAACTGAATTGCTGGGGTTTTTTTTAACCCACTGGTTTAATTTTAGCTCACCTCTCAATGAACAATGAGTCAGAAATCATGGAAGAGTACCACTGGAGTTGTTCGTCCATGACAAAGGTATGGAATTCTCAGAACACTCGCTCCTTTAAGATCTTGGGAATCATATCTCAGAATCATTTCAACTACATAGAACTTTAGGTAGATGTTAGCCCCTGAGCTAATGTCTGTACACATCTCAAACCTGTTTGCCACCCTTATCTATACCAGCTTTCACAAAGGTTTTTTTAAAATTTTTATGTAGTTATTTTTCAAGTACAGTTTTCTGTTTATTTCTCGATCCCAGCCCACCCCTCCCCCATGCACCCCACCTCCCTCCCATTTCCACCCCCTTAGTTATTGTCCCTGTGTCCTTTATACTTATTTCTCTAAATCCCTCCCATTTTTTCCCCTTAAATTCCCTCCCCTCTCCCCTCTGGTTGTCCCCCTCTCAGAGGTTTTTAAACATTACAAGTGCAATATTATCTTTACAAAGATAATTATAATTACCCATTTCATCCCACCTCCCGATCTTATTTTGCTGTGTTTCTAAGGACCTGTTCTAAATGGAAACTTGGCTAACGGGATACTTATTATGCTTACTTAGGGGAAAAATGAGATGCAAAACAGGCTGTGGAGTGCTTAGTATTTATTGTACTCTTTAATACTATTGTTATTATTATTTCACAAAATAGCTGTGTTCATTTCAATAGAATTGTTGAAACTTTCTATAGTTGCTGTTCAATAAAGGGAAATTGCTATTAGTGGATTGCTTTAATTCAATCCTAAACTAATATTATGACATTTTCCTTTAGGTCTATGGCATTTCCTTTCCCTCACTTTACAGGGCTAATTTTTGACCTGTAGTATGCAATTACGAGACTCATTCATTCATTTTGGCTGACTTCTGCTCTCAGAATCAGCTGGGATTTCATTACATTATTTATGCATATTTTAGTTTTTTGCTCCTTTACAGTTTTAAATAAAAATTTTATGAAGTATTTTAAATCAAATAAGCATTAAAAAATCCATCTAACAGCTAACATTACTCTTTATTTATGGGAACATTTAACATACAAGACTACATAATGCCTGTATCCTAATATCAATGCTACATTAATGATATTGACAAAACTATATTTGGTTCATTCATAGAAAAATAATATATTGCTTTAAAATGGCAAATGTTTATACGATCTTCTTTTTAAATCTCAATAAGCTAACGGGTGTTTCTGACCAGCATACAGCAAAGTACAAAAAGTGCTACACAAAATAGTAGAAAACAAATTATTAAAATGTAATTGTATACTCTTTGAAAGGGTCAGAGCATAATCTTACACTTCAGGTAGTAACAGTGTATAGTAGAAACACAGACCTTATTCCTCAATTGTATTGAAAGATTGATTCAAATTCTACATTTTGTAAGAAAGGAAAATGGGCAAGTACCCAGTAAGCACTTAGTAAATTAGCACGTAAAATAGACATGTTAAAGAACATACTTCACGATGCCTAATAATGGGGCATATGAAAAGTTCTGAAAATGCTGAATGTTGTGGACATCACTGTCAGCCTTAGATCCCATCCAGACTTTCTGAACTGATAAAAATATCTGAATCACAGGAAATACCGAGGTCTGTCCTGAAAAAGTCCAAATATTATTAATATAATGAGAACTGTTTGCACAACATGGATGTCACCTGGCAGCCAGAGAGAGTGGACTGGAATGCACATGTGTGAACAATGATGACTTCACTGTACTAGTCAGTGGGTGCAGATGGCAACGCTGTTGAGTGAGCATGTGTTATGCGTGGCCATTGCATTCAAAATGACTGAGCGAGTAGAGCAGCAAACCTGCATCAGATTTTCTGTTAAGCTTGAACATTCCTCATCAGAGCTATTTGGATGATTTAGAAAGTCAAAGCTATGGGCAAATGGTGATTGGCAGGTTCATCACAATATACCTACTCATGATTCACGCATCACGCAGAGTTTTTTGGTGAAATGTCAGGTCACTCAGCCCCCTACGACCCAGATTTGGGACCTCCCTGTGACTTCTGGTTTTTCCCAAAACTAAAATCACCTTTGAAAGGGAAGAGATTTCAGAGTGTGAATGAAATTCAGGAAAATACGATGGGGCACCTGATGGCAATTGGGAGAACTGTGTGAGGTCCCAAGGTACCTTCTTTAAAGGGGACTGAGGTGTCATTGTCCTGTGTACTATGTTTCCTGTTATCTCATGTTTTTCAATAAATGACTCTACTCTTCATAGTACATGGCTGGGTACCTTCTGGACAGACCTTGTTGCCTACGTTGTCAGCCCAGCAGAAACTGTGCTGCCCCAGAGCCTTTGCTGGAGGGAGGCCTTTCCTCCAGGTACGGACCCTGGTGCTCACGCTAACTGCTGGAGGGCTCTGTACCACAGGGCACAACCGGGCCAGTGTCAGTCCGGATGGCTTCTACTGCAGTTCCTTTCCTCATCCTGCTTTCCTTTTGTTTTCATTTCTTCTTTTTAAAAGTTTAAATTTCCTCTCTCACCTTTACCATTTGAATAGTTAGATATATATTGAATGTTTCCATCCATTTATTTGAAATGCCTTTCCATTTATTTAGGCCTTTTTAAAATTTCTGTGAAAATTGCTTTGGAGTTTTTGGTTTACCAGCCTTGCACTTCTTTTGTTATATTTATTCTTAAGCCTTTTATCCTCTTGGATGTGATTATAAACAGAATTGTTTTCTTAATGTCATTTCTAGATTGTGTGTGGCTAGTTTATTAATTTGCTAGAGATGCGGGAACAAAATGCCACAGGCTGAGTGGGTTAAACAACATAAATTCATTTTCTCACAGTTCTGGAGGCTAATTCCAGGATCAAGATGTCAGCAGGACTGATTTCTTCAGTGGCCTCTCTCCTTGGCTTGCTGCAAATACCTCCTTTCTCTCTGACCTCACCTGGTCTTTGCTCTGTGCTGGTGCATCTTTTAAGTTTCTCTCTTTGTGTCCAAATGTCCTCTTCGTGTAACACCAACCAGACTGACTTAAGGCACACCCTAATGGCCCCATTTTAACATAATATCTTCTCTAAAGGACTTATCTCCAAATAGAGTCACATAATGAAGTACTAAAGATTAGAATTTCAACACGAATTTTGGGGGATACGATCTGACAAGTAATGAAACTGACTTTTGCTATTTAGTCCAAAATTCTGCAACCTTGGGCCCTGGCTGGTGTGGCTCTGTGGATTGAGCGCTGGTCTGCAAACCAAAGAGTTGCCGGTTCAATTCCCAATCAGTGCACAAGTCTGGGTTTCAGGCCAGGTCCCCAGAAGGGGGTGCACAAGAAGCAACCACGCATTGATGTTTCCCTCTCTCCCTCCTTTCTCCTCTACCTAAAATTAAGTAAATAAAATCTTGAAAAAGAAATTCCTCCACCTTCATGAACTTGTTTATTAGTTCTTATAATTTTTATAGGTGTATGGGTTCTTTAGTTTTTCATGTGTAAGGTCATTTTATCTGCAAATACAGTAAAATATTTTTTCTTTCCAATATGGTTGCTTTTAATTTTTTGCTGAATTACCCAAGCTAGAACCCCCATACAGTGTTTTGGTTTTTAATTAATTGATTTATTTATGAGCTTGTCTTTTTAAAAAATTTACTGTGTTTTTCATTACCATTAAACCCCCTTATATCTCCCTCCCACCTGCAATCACCACACTGTTGTCCTTGGCCATGAGTCCCTTTTTCGTTTTTTGCTCAATCCCTCCACCCCTTAATCTCCTCGATACAGTGCTGAATAGAAAGGTTGACAGTGAATGTTTTGTCTTGTTCTTGATGTTAGAGGGGAAACTTTAACTCTCTCACTATCAAGTATGTAGCTGTGAGTTTTTTATTTAGGCCCTTTAACAGATTGAGAAAGATCCCTTCTATCCCAAGTTTGTTGAGTGTTTTTTTAATCATGAGTGGGTGTTGACTATTGTCACATCCTTTTTCTGCTGCTACTCATATGACTGGACGAGGCCTTTCTTCCCTTTATTCTTCGGTGTGGTGTATGGCGCTAATCTTGATATGTCTAACAAACCTTGCCTTTATGAAATAAAGTTCACTTTTTAATGGGATACATACCTTTTACTAAGATTCTGAGCTCAATTTTCCAGGATATTTTAGGATTATTGCAACCATATTCATAAGAGATAGTGGCCGATATTCTTCTTTTCTCATGAATGCTATCCAATTTTGACATCAGGATAAAATTAGCATCATAGAATGTAGAGTTAACAAGTATTCCCTCATCTTCTCTTTTTTTGGAAAAATTTGAAGAATTGGTATTAATTTTGTAGAACTCACCAATGAAGCCAACCTGGGTCTGGAGTTTTTCTTTGTGGAAAGTTGTTTTGATGACTAATTCAATGTTTTTGCTTGTTATTGCCTGTTCAGATGTTCTCCCTTCTTTAGAGCCTGCTTTGGTCTTTTGTATCTTTCCCAGAATTTGTCCATTTGTTACCTAATTTGATGGCATACTGTTGTTCATAATATTCTCTTATAATCATTTTTTAATTTCCATAAGGCTAGTGGTAATGTGCACTTTCCATTGCTGATTTTACTTACTTGAGTCTTTTCTCTTTTATTCTTGATTATTGAGCTAAAGGTTTGTCAATTTTGATTATTCAAAGAAATGCCTTTTGGTTTTGCTGACTTTAGTGTTTTTTAATTCTTCATTTATTTCCCTCTAACCTTTACTTCATTCTGCCAGCTTTAAATTCAGCTTATTTTCTTTTTCTAATTCCTTAAGGTGAAAAGTTAGGTTACTGATTTTACATATTCTTTCCAGCTTTATTAAGATGAAATTGACATAACATTATGTAAGTTAAAGGTGTACAATGTGATGATTAGATACAAATATATATATTGAGAAATGTTTACCACAATAGGTTAACACACCCTTCACCTCACATAATTATGTTTTTTGTTATTGTTATGGTAAGAATATTTAATATCTACATAATTAGGAACTTTCAATATACTGTATAGTAGCATTGTTAGCTACAGCCACAATACATACACAGATCTCCAGAACTTATTACCCTTAAGTTGGTTGGAAGTTTGTATCTATTGACCAGTATCTGTTCATATGCCCCATCCCTCAGCCTCTGGAAATGACCAATATCCTCTCAGTTTCTATTAATTATCTTTTTTAGATTCTTTATATAATTGGGTTCATATATTATTTGTCATTTTTTGACATTTCACTTAGCATTGTGGCCTCAAGTTTTATCCATGTTGTTTCAAATGGCAGAATTTACCTCTTTTTATGGATAAATAATATTCACTCATTCATTTACATCACATTTTTTAAATCTAGCCATCCATAAATGGACTTCTCATTTGTTTCTATGTCTTGGCTATTGGGAATAGAGCTGCAGTGAACTTGGGGGTGCAGATAACATTTTCCGGTAGTGATTTCATTTCCTTTGGATATACACCCAGAATAGAGATTGCTGGATCACTTTTAATTTTTTGAGGACTTTCATACTGTTTTCCATAGTGGCTGAACCAACTTACATTCCCACCAACAGTGCACAAGGGATCCCTTTATTCCATGTCTTCACCACCATTTATTGGTATCACTTTCCTATTTAATCACATACCATATCACATACCTTTCCTATCACATACCATAACTGGTATGAAATACCTTGTAGTTTTGATTTGCATTTCCTTGATGATTAGTGATGTTGAACACTTTTTTATGTTACCTTTGGAAAAATATCTATTTAGGTCCTTTGGCCATTTTTTAAAAAGATTTTATTTATTCATTTTTAAAGAGAGGGGAAGGGAGGGAGAAAGAGAGGGAGTGAACATCAATGTGTGGTCGCTTCTTGTGCCCCCTACTGGGGACTTGGCTTGCAACCCAGGCATGTGCCCTGACTGGGGATCGAACTGGCAATCCTGTGGTTCTCAGGCCAGCACTCATTTCACTGAGCCACACCAGCCAGGCTCTTGGCCACTTTTTAAAATGATATTATTTGGGGAATTCTACTAACAGATTTTTGTAGTCCCATATATATTTCACATTTTGGATATTAACCCCTTATGAAACATATGGTTCACAACTATTTTCTCCCATTCCACAGGTTGCTTTTTTATGGTGTTGATTGTTTCTTTAATTGTGCCGAAGCATTTCAGTTTCATGTAATTGCACTTAATTTTTTCTTTTGTTGCTTGTGCTTTTGATGCCAAATCCAAATTAAAAAAAAATTATTGCCAAGACCAAAGTCAAGGAGCTTTTCCTTCTACTTTTATCTAGGAGTTGTATGGTTTCAGGTCTCACATTTAGATCCTTAATTCTTTTCTAGTTAATTTTTGTGATGCAAAATAGGTGAAAATTTCATTCTCTTCAATGTAAATATTCAGTTTTCCCAACAGACTATCCCTTCCCTATTTAGTATTTGTTGTTCCCTTTTCAAGCATTTGTTGAATGTGTATGAGTGGGTTTATTTGTGGGATCTTGACCCTCTTCCATTGGTCCACATATCTACTTTTGTACCAGTACCAACCGTGCTGTTTTGATTACTGTAGCTTTGTGAGGCCTTCAGCTTTGTTCTTTCTTAAGATTACTTTGGATATTTGAAATCTTTCTGTGGTTCTATATGAAGTTTACATTTTTAAAACAATATAATGCAGGCATATCTCAGTACTCATTGGCTTCAGAACTTGTCAAACTGTATACTTGTTGCATTTTGACAAGAAAAAAAAAATGTTTCCGCACTTGGCACTTTCTTGGGACTCATCAAACTTGCTAGAACTTGTGTAAGTCACAGCACCACCCAAAAGAGAAAATGCTTCATCATGCATTACTTATTGGTTTTGGCACTCATTACAAGTTCTGAAACAAATTAACAAGAAGTTCCAAGGTACCAGGGTAATTGATTGTTTTAGGATGATTTAGATGATAAAGTGATTTAGCTTTCATTTTATTAGTGTGGTATATTATATTGATTAATTTGCATATGGTAACCATCCTTGCACCCTAGGAATATATACCACTTGATCATGTCTTCTGATACTTTAAATGTATTGAATCCTATTTGGTAATATTTTATAAAAATTTTGCTATTATATTTATCTGCTACATTGATCTGTAGTTTCCTTTTCTTATAGTATTCTTATTTGGTTTTGGTATCCAAAAACTACTGCCCTCTTAAGATAAGTTTGGGAGTGTTCCCTACTTCAGCTTTTTTGAACAGTTTGAGAAGAGTTGCCATCAATTTTTAAAATTTTGGTAGAATGCACTGGTGAAGCCACCTGGTTCTGGGCTCTTATGGGGGGATGATTCTTGATGAATTATTCTACTTTTATCCTTAATATTGGTCTGTTCAGAGTTTTTCTTTCTTCATGATTCAGACTTGGTAGGTTGTATGTCTCTAGGATTTATCCATTTCTTCTAGATTGTCTAATTTGTTAGCATACATCTATTCATAATAGTCATTTATGATCCTTTGTACTTATATTGTATCATGTGTAATGTCTCTTCTTTCACTTATCATTTTATGTTTCTGAGTCCTCTCTCTTATTTTCTTTGTAAGTCTTGCTACAGTTTTTCAGTTTTGTTTATCATTTTAAAAAGGAGTCTAATTTTTATTGATTTTTCCATTGTTTTTCTATTTTATTTACTTTTCCTTTGATGTTTGCTATTTCCTTCCGTCTACTAACTTTGGGCTCAGTTTATTCTTCCTCTTCTAGTTGTTTGTAGTGTAAAGTTAGGTTGTTTACTAGATATCTTTTTGTGTGTGCGTCTTAATATAGGCATTTACCACTTTCACCTTTCCTCTTAGAACTGCTTTCCCTGCATCTCATAAATTTCAGTGTGTTGTGTTTCCAATTCCATTTGTTTCAAGATATATTTTGATTTCCCTTTTGAGTTCTTCTTTGACCCACTGGTTGTTCACAAGTGTGCTGTTTAATTTCCATGTTTGTTAATTTTCCAGTTGTCATCTTGTTATTGATTTCTGGTTCATTCTACCATAGTGGAAAAAGGTACTAGGTGTGGTTTTAATACCTGGTGTGGTTTTAATCCTTTTAAATTTGCTGAAACTTGTTTGGTGACCTAACATATGGCCTCTTCTGAAGCATATTCTGCCTGTTCTTGAGAAGAATGTGTATACCGCTGCTGTTGGGTGGAATGCTCTGAATCTATTAGGTCTATTTGAGCAAAAGTATAGTTCAAATCCAATGCTTCTTTATTGATTGTCTGGATGATTTGTTCATTGTTGAAAGTGGGCCACTGAATTCTCATACTCTTATTGTGTTGTTCTCTGTTTCTCCCTTCAGATCTGTTAGTATTTGCTTAATATGTTTAGATGCTCTGCTGTTGTGCACACATGCATTTACAATTGTTATATCTACTTGATGTATGGACCCTCTGTCTGTCATTACAGTTTTTGACTTAAAGTCTATTTTGTCTGATGTAAGTATACCTACCCCTCCTTTCTATTGATGGATGGACAATTTCTTTTTCCTTTTAACCCTATGCATGTCTTTGAGGCTGAAGCGAGTCTCTTGTAGGCAGCATATAGTTGGGACTTATTTTTGTTGTTGTTGTTTGTTCATTTGTTTGTTTTTCATTTTTTTAAATCCATTCAGGTGTCCTATGCCTTTTGGTTGCAGAATTCAATCCTTTTTCATTTAGAGTTAGTTGATTATTGGTATGTAAGGACTTTGTGATCCCACCTTCTTAATTGTTTTCTGGATGAAATCTAGTTCCTTCCTCTCTTGCTGTTTTTTATGACTTGCTGATAACAATTGTATTCCTGTACAAAACAACTACCCTTCCATTTCCACCCACATTTTATTTCTAATTTCCCAATTTATATGTTTTTATATTGTGTGTCCATTAGCAAATTAGTATTGCTATAGCTATTTTAACACTTTTATTCTTTAATCTTTATACTAGAGTGAAATGTTTTTCACTCTAGTGAAAAATTACACAAAATTACAGCAGGAAGTAATTTAGAGTCACTTTGTACTCACCTTTATGGATGTGTTTCATATTTTTGCAAGTTTTTTTTAAAGATTTTATTTATTTATCTTTAGAGGGGAAGGGAAGGAGAGAGGGAGAGAAACATCAATGTATGGTTACCTTTTGTGCATCCCCTGCTGGGAACTGGCCTGCAGGGAAATGGCCTGCAATCCAAGCATGTGCCCTGACTGGGAATCGAACTGCGACTGTCTGGTTCGCAGGCCCGCGCTCAATCCACTGAGCTACACCAGCCAGTGCAAGTTTTCATGTTACTGATTAGTGTCCTTTCATTCCAGCTTGAACAACTTCTTTCAAAATTTCTTGCAAGGCAGGTCTAGTGGTGGTGAACTTTTTCAATTTTTGTCTGGAAAACTCTTTCTCCTTCATTTCTGAAGGACAACTTGCTAGATAACGTGTTTGGTTGTCAGTTTATTCCTTTAAGGTCTATAAATATGAGGTGGGGACCTCCCCCCAAAACAAAAATTATCTTCTGGAGGGCAGGCCCCTTGTAGTACAGGCTTCCCCCACTAGGTGAGTGTTCTAGGAACCCATCTGTATCAGGGTACCAGCTGACGTGGTTGTGAGGGGCTGTGTTGGGCTTTAGCAAATGTTTCTGAAGGCCCTTTCAACACATTTATCCATTTCATGATGGGTGATTTACGAGTGCACCTGCCTACAGTGTGCTGAGTGTTTAGCAGGTATTGACCTGCAAAAATGGCATGACCCCCTTGTCCCACCCTCCTGACTCACCTGATCTCCCCCCAAATGACATTTTTTTTGTTTCTAGATGAAAAAAGCCCTTAAAGGGAAATGTTTTGCCCATGTGGAAGAGGTGAAACAAAAAAAGCACTAAAGCACTAAAAGCATCAAAATTGACAAGTTCAAAAACTGTGTTCAGTTGTGGAGAAAATGTCTCAAGAGGTATATTGCAGCAAATGGAGAGTACTTTGAAGATGACTGGAGTTTAAACATGTGAGAATAAACACACAGTTTTTCATCAATAAACTCTGTGGTTTTATCTTTTTGGATCCCCTCTTGTATGTTACTTTCCGCTGTCTTGGCCTGTAAGATTCTGCTGAGAAATCTGCTTATAGCCTTATGGAAATGAATTCCCAGGAAAGTGACAAATTTCTTTTCTATTGCTACTTTGAAGAGTCACTTTGATTTTGGTAGCTTTATTATAATGTGTCTTGAAGTAGATCTTCCTTGTTCCTAGCCCTCTCTAGATGGCTTTGAGTCTCAGCTTTGTGGTATGTGTGTACTGCATTTTGTTTATCCACTCATCCACTGACAGTCATTTGAGGCTGTCTCAACAGGACAATGATATGTAATTAGTCCATATGTGCAATTGAGAACAGAGTTGGAAAAAGATTATGTCAGCAAGTGAAAAAGAAATCACAGCAGATCTATTCCCAGGACACGAACATCTATTATGATGACACATTTACATGGCTGGTATGCAGGTAAAATTGATTTTTTCATTTCTTTACCTGGATATGGGCACAACACTGATTCCTGGCTAAAACTTAACATTTATCTGATTTTGTTTTAGGTTAACATACTCTGTGCAAAAATCTCTAATTATTCTCAACATTAAGAATCATAAAACATAACACACAACAGAAGTCTTCATGAATATTTTACAATGTATCCTTTATGGCACTGATTCTGCTATAAGTGTGTTTTGTTTGGTACCCAGTGAGTCTGATTTCATTCTTTCTTCTAGCCCAGGCTTTTTCGTCACTCATTTCAGAATTTCTCTGGTAATCTGGTTCCCCTCTGAAGATCTCCTTTGCTTCTTTAAATATTACTATAATTTTTTTTCTTATTAGAGATCATGATTCTATTTTTATTTTATCTTTTATTCCACAATAAGAAAATACCATTGAGCTGACATACCATCAACATTATATTATTGCTGGGAGGGAAAATTAATATGAACACAGTTACAAACGCACACTTAAATTTGAGAAATGTTAATGGGTTATCACAACTATAGCAACCTTTATTAAGGAATGAGGCCAAACCTCATGTGGGATGTGGATGGTTGAAACCTCAACGCAAGAGGCAGGATTGCTTGTGCAATATGATGGGAAAGCTTGAAGAGTCAGTAAAGGGTGTGGTGAAACTCAGCTGTACACTCAGCTGAAACTTGATGGCTCCGGTAACTTTCTACACACCCATATAAACAAACTGTCAACCCACAGTCATCTGGAAGATTCTTAACTATGCCTCTTTATTTACGTCAGAATGAAAAGATAAATCCCAAATTTTATAAGCCATATTCCCTTTGCATGTGATCCTCAGAAGATCTGAACTAACATTTCTAAAGTTAAAGACTAGCCCTGGCCTGTATGGCTGGTTGGAACATCGTCCCATAAACTAAAGGGTTACCGGTTCGATTCCCACTGAGGGCACATGCTTGGGTTGCGGGTTCAGTCCCCAGTCAGGGCACGTGCAAGAGACAACTGATTGATGTTTCTCACATTAGAATTTCTCCCCCTCCCCCTTTCGCTCTTCCTGTCTCTCTAAAACCTATGAGCATGTCCTTGGGTGAGGATGAAAAATAATTTTAAATAGATAAAATTGAGTTCTGTTAAATAAGTATTAGATAAATTCTACTACACTATCAAAAATTAGTAAACAAATATGTAAGAAATTAGTTGACAATAATCTAACAAGCAATCTCCATTTTGATTGGAAAAAAGTTTAAAATAGCTTTCAAAGAAAGTTGATGGAGATGGTATGATTAAGTTCTGTATGAGACTCCTTTTATAAAGTTTTAAAACCAGCATAGCTCACCAGCGTCTTTCAAGAGAGGAAGACGTAAAATCCTGGTTAGAACACTGTGTTCCAGAGATCCCAGCCTGCCATTTAGAAAATTTAATCTAGAACAAGTATTATTATAGCAAATATATTGTGATATATGTTACAAAATATGTTAATATCATAATAAGTTATCAGGACAGTCCAAAATGTCTTTTTAGTTCATAATACTACTGAAATTGTATTTATTTCAGAAAAAATTTCAAAAGAAAAACCCAGTCAATACTATCATATATTGAGTGCATACCTAAAATGTCCTACTAATCAACTAGAGACAGAAAGGGGTAAAGGATATTTCATGGAAATACATGAGATAATATTATATGGGTGTAAGAAGGAACACTATGACAACAGACCAGGAGAGGAACAAAAGTCATCTTCAAGTAATACGTTATTGGCCATTTCAAACTTTCCTACAGATTCCTGTTGTCTTTATCATAGTTAGGTACTTTCCAATATATAGAACTTTGTGGCCATTGTATTTTTGTTCAAAAACATCAGTCTTATTTAATTTTAGCTGATTCATTGAAATATGCAGTATTAATTGGAATTCTGCAAAAATGAAGAAACATTAAAACTCAGGTGTTCTATGGCCTACTTAAAATGACAGAAATCACAGTATAATTTGTAATTTGTAATAAATTTATGACATAATCAATGCAGACGAAAGCTTTAGAATCTCTTACAGCATCAAAAATATTTAATGAATCTAATGTGCAATTGTTAATGAATTCCTTTTGCACATGACCAGAAAAGTCTACTAGCTTCTTTTAACACTTATTCTATTCGTTATTAAAAAATCCAATAACCTATTTTTTCCCTTAGCTCTACAAAATCTGGTCTGACATATTTTGTTACCTGTGTATATTCTTTTCTTCTGATTTAATTCTGGTTGTCCCGATTAAATCATCCATCATTTTTAGGAAGATTTTTCTCCTTATTGGTTTTCGATCTTGCCTCACTAGTTTTAGCTACTTGCTACTTTCTCTTCCTGATATGTCACTTTGAAAATATTTCAGTGACTTTCTTATATTAAATTTTCTGGTATCATTTGAAAAAAATTTTAAATACAAATGTATTGATTTTAGAAAAAGAGGACAGGGGGGAGAGAGAGAAACATCAATGTGAGAGAGGAACATTGATTGGTTGCCTCACATACACACCCTGACTAGCAATTGAACCTGCAAACTTGGTATGTGACCTGACCGAGAATCCAACCTGCAGATTTTTAGTGTACAGGAGGGTGCTCCGACCAACTGAATCACACCTGCCAGGACTCTCTAATGGCGTTTTAATTTTCCCTTTAATGTCCGTTCATTTTTCTATTTCTTATTCTTTACACTTTAAGTCTTTTCCCCAGTAAATGTAACTTAAGTTTTGAAAATTTAGATTTCCATAACTATTTGTGACCATCAAAAATTAAGCAGCTCCCCCAAATAAAAAACCTCACTCTTCTATTGTTGTTATATAGCTTGCAAATATTCTACAACCTTTAAATCCTGCACCACCTAGGGGTAATAGTTTTCTAATGTATTGCATGATTTGCATGATCACTAGCTACTGTTTTCCTGTTTTATGAACTATAAAGTATTTAGTATTAATTCTTAGGAGATCATTTGAACTTTTTCTTTTGTAAGGCATGGAAAGGAAAGATACACATGTTTAAGGATAGAGGATTAACTTTTGAAGTTCCCTAGTGAAGGCCAGCTAAGATGAAGGTCCAGACAAGAGATGTCTGCATTACAGTAGGGAGGGTATACACAGTAGTTTCTTTGGCGGTATCTAATCATGGAAGTAGAGAATGAGTGGAGATGGGAGGAACAAAGAACTCCAAGCTGGAGTGGAATAAAATGTATTAAATGGTAAAAATCAGGAGGTTGCATTATAAAGACTCGGAAGATCTTTAAAAGCCTGCAAGGATAAAACATGGTCTAAATAGAGATGAGATGTACATTAGCACATGATAACCATGTATGGGATGGGGGGGGACAAGAAACCCAGAATTATCTTCTGGAGGGTGGGCCCTCTACAGAACAGGCTTCTCCCACTAGCTGAGTGTTCTAGGAAGCCATCTGTGTCAGAATACCATCTGGTACAATGCCATCTGGCATTGTTGTGAGAGGCTGCATTTGGCTGCAATGAATTTAGTTTTGAAGACTCATTCAAGTGTTTGCCCATTTCATACTGGCAAACAGGTGACTGGTTCTTCCACCACGACAACACACCTGCCCACCCCACACTGAGTGTGCAGCAGGTTTTGACCAAAAATGGTCTGACCCCCTTGTCCCACCCTCCCATTTCACCTGATCTTGCCCCGATGACTTATTGTTGTTTCCAGATGAAAATAAGTCCTCAGAGGGAAACATTTTGCCCGTGTGGAAGAGGTGAAACTATAAAATGGAGAAGTATGAAAAGGCATCAACATTGATGAGTTCAAGACCTGTTTTGAGCAGTGGCAAAAGTGTCTCCATAGGTGTATAGCAACAAATGGAAGATACTTTGAAAGTGACTAAATTTAAACATGGAAAATAAATACACAATTTGTTATAAATAAATTCTGGGGTTTTTTTAGTCTCCCTATATAACTGACATGTAAAATAGTACACAGAGTGTTTCTGGAGACAGTTCCAAGGGATGATTTCAGACGGAGGACAGAGACACAAAGAAAACATCATCAGAGCACAGCCATGGAGTCCCAGCCCTGGGTTGGTCTCTTTCTCCATCCCCAGAGTTACCACCCACTAACCATGGGACCTGTGGAGTCAATCTTGTAAACTGTAAAACTGGTTCCAAGATTAATGGCACCTTGAATCAATGTCTAAATCTCCATCTGAAGCATGATAGTATTTTATGTAAATGTGATTCTCCACAGGATGAGCGCACTGGTACTTCCTGCAGGGCTAGAGGATATTTGGGGGGAAGAAGGCTGCATAGACAGAAAAAAACTGATGTTATAATTTTCTATTGGGAAAACATTGAAAATCTACTTTTGAAATCATGAACTACAAAAAAATGCCACCCAATGGGAATGCAGATAAGGTTATGATCCTTCACTGGGCTGGGGCGGAGCTGGCACTGGCTGGCAGGGGTCATATCAGGATCTTCATGAGAAGGGATGGGGTTTTTTTAAAATATATTTTATTGTTTATGCTATTACAGTTGTCCCCACTTTCCCCCATCTGCCCACCTTTATCCTGTAGGCAAACCCTGACCTCCTTTAGACAGTGCCCACATTGTCATCCGTGTCCGTGGGTCATGTATGCATGTTCTTTGGCTACTCCCTGCACTTTCCTCCATCCAGTCCCCTCTCCCCACTCCCCTCTGACAGCTGTCAGTCTGTTCCATGTATACATGCCTCTGTTTCTATTATGTTTATCAGTTCATTTGGTTCACTAGATTCCAGAATGGAAATTTTCATGTTTATCAAAGGAGGGCGTGAAGTGACACAGAAAATAGTATCAATGTGGCATAATGATGAATGCAGGGTTGTCACTCAAGTGTGTGCTCCTGTCGGCATCTCAGTGGTGTTGACTGGCCGACTGTCATAGCAAGCATTGGGCTAATTCAGTGACATTTAAAACTCTGTAATCGTTGCCAAAATCATAATCGGTTCCACAAATTTATAAATCGACGGTTCAAATATAAGACTCATAAATATATGATAGGTACACACATATGACATTATATTATAGAGCTTCAAAGAAGCTCTATAAACAATCCTTAGAAATATGTGACCTTAACCCACAGAACATGACTTTAGGATCACTCCTTGAACTATTTCCATCAGTATCACCAGGTATGCTTGTTTTGTGTACGTATTTCTGGTCCACAGCCCTGCCTGAGAATTCTGATCCAATGAGTCTGAGCTGGGGTGAAAAATGGGAAACTGATTTTTTAACAGCTCCTTAGGTGATTAAATGTTACAAGTTATCCTAACACCGCACTTGAAAAACACCTAGTGTAAAAAAATGACAGTAAAGATCCTTTTCACTATACATGTGTATATAATTGCATATTTTTACTATTTCTCATTTTTCATAGTAAATTACAGTAGAAAAGGAAAGGTACTTCTATAAAATAATGCATGATATTTAAAAAAAATCTTCTCTAGTATCTAAATTTCTGTATTCAGTCTTATTACTCAGGTTAGAAAGTAAGCATAAATTAAAAATTAAATAGAAAGCACATTCCTCTAAGATTAAATCCATTTATATGATGAGGTGTTGTAATTCGGGATTTAGAAAGTAAGAGCCAAGTTGAGGACACACCTATCTCATTAAATAGCTCCTCCTTGGTTATGAGTTATTATCAGTCACAGCTTAAATCCTTTTGACTCTAAAATAATAATGAAACTCTTTCATTTTTTTTAAAGACACTTGTGGGAATTTTCTCCCTCCTTGTTTCACTAATCAAAGTAAGTAAAAAAAAATTTCTATATGGGGCAGCTCATTATTCATATTTTTTTAAAGAGGGATATAATTTCTATCTAGAAAAAAAGACTAGCCCTTTAAATACAGATACAATCTCTCATTGTGTGCAATGTACTATACAGACAGACATCTATTATTTAATTACTCATTTCTACTCTTTAAAAAATTATCATTTAAGTTAATAAAAAAAAACCATATTGTTCTTAGCTTTATATGAAAGGACAGTACACAATAGTTATCTTGTGAAATGAAGAAATAAAATAAATATCTTGTGTTTCAAGTACTATACAAATACTAGTTTTTACTACTATAGGCTTTGCTTATTTAAAATATTTTACAAGAATTAATTTTAAAAGTATGCCTTTTCAATAGTAATAATTTGTGTCTTGTGGTTCTTATAAAAATTACAATATCAAAATTTTGTGTTAGAATGTTTAGATTGACCAGAGTAAAATAAGTATTCTTCTGAATGCATCAAAATGATTGTTTCAATATAAACTTAGAGTGTCATATACGCAATTTGAAATTCTATTTAAAAATTGCAGATCTTGAGAAAATCTTATATTTCAGACATTTTTCTTGGTGAGTGCATTAATTCAAAATTCTAGCTGTGTAATATCCTGTCATAGAAATGAATCTTCATCCTCATAACTGAGTCGTGTTCTGCGTAAGTGAAGGGTTTGCTCAAAGTATGGCCAAGCTTGACAAAGGGACCTATTCTCACCCTGGACTGTGCAGCAGCCGCTGCGCCACCCCAACAAAACAGTGGAATCACAGTACAGGAAACAATATCCTTTTCTTCCCAGTTCGGAGCATAGGCCAATCTAATTTGGGAACTGTGGCAAAATTAGTAATGGCTTTTGTAAGTGCATAATTTAAAGACTTCGTATGTTTAACTTAATCCTTTGAATGTGAGATTAAGAAAAAAATAAACAGATCAAGTGCACATCTAGAAAAAAGTAGCTATGATCAGTTCATTACTCATTTTAATTTTTTTTTATTTCTTGTTTCTCTTAAAGCTTGTATTTGCCTCTTACTTTCTATGAAGATTCATATTTTTCTCTAAGCATGTTTTTGTCATGAACAATCTACAATTTATGACTTGGGCTGTGTTTCTTCAAGTTTTTCCTAGGATTAAAAGAACCCCCTGGTGGCCGCTTTGTGGGTCTGCACTGAACTAAAACTGGAACAGCACAGAGAAGGCCAGCACGGCCCACCTGGGACGGCGCTGGCACATTGCAGAAGCTCCCGTCTGGGCCCCTCTTCGTCCAGGAAGAGGTGCGGGTGGGGAAGCAGAATGGGAAAGGAGATTACAGGATACTTCACTTCTACTACTTACATTTTATTTATTATATTAAAAAGCTCATGTTAATGAACGTTAGCCTTGGTGTCTGACTATAGTATTCGTTGTATGATTCTCTGCATTCTCACTATATTTTAAAACACAAAAATCAATGACTATATCAGTTATTCCATTTCCAAACCTAAGAACATTATCACAAGTGCATGACGAGATTTATTCATAAAGGTAGTCTCCTCAGCATTCATTATAATAAGAAAAATTGGAAACAATCTAAAATTTGAACAATACAGGAATGGTTAAGTCAATTATAGCAGAATCCTATTGTTAATTATACATTTATTTGAAAGTCTTACTTCTGTATTACTTACTTATTGCTGCTGTAACAAAACAACATGAATTTTGTGACTTGAAAGACCACAAATGTATTACGTTAAAGTTCTGGAGATCATGGATCTAAAGTGCGTCTCACTGGGAAAAATCAGGAGGTTGGTGAGGCGGTTTCTCCTGTGGAGAATCCTTCCCCTTGGCTTGTTCGGCTTTTGGAGGCCACTGCATTCATTGACCTTTGTTGTCACATGACCCCAGCCCTCTGTCTGCATCCTCACGTCGCCTACCCCTGACTGCGACTCTCCTGCCACTCTCTTACAAAGACCCTCGTGCTTACACTGTGCCTACCAGAATCACCCAGTGGAATTTCTCCATCTCCAGATGCTCAGATTAATCACACCTGCCAGGTCCCTTCTCCCATGGAAAGTAACGTATTCGCAGGTTCTGGAGACTAGCATGTGGCCATCTTTGGGGGAGGGGTATGATTCAGCTTACCGAGTTTTATAAGCAAATAAGGGCATGTGAATACTTAAAGTATTTAAAATGGTGCCTTTTTAAAACTGTGACTTGTATAAAGAACAGGTGGGTAAATGAACTGATCGCTATGCTCACTGCCTGGTCTAAGCCACTCTCGTCTCTTGCCTGGACAATTCCATTGCCTCCTCACAGGCCGCCCTGCTTTCCTCCTTGCCGCTGTCCATTTTCAGCACAATGGCCCGAGTGATCCCTTTAAAGCATAAATCAGACTGTGTCTCCTGTTTAAAACCCTGCGCCCATTTCACTCAGAGTAGAGCTCCAACTCCTGCAGGGCCTCCGCAGCCCCCCACCACAGGCAGCCTCTGATGGGCCTATTTCAACAACCTCCTTCGCTTGTATTCAGCTGCAGCTTTACTCACTGCTTACTGTTCCTCCCCAAGATGAGTCTTGTTCCCACCTCCCTCAAGGTTCCCCTGTGCCCAGAATACTCTTCTCCAGATATTTATGTGGCCCACATCCCCATTTCTTCAAGTCTTTGTTCACATTTCACATCCCGGAGGCCTGTCCTGGCCACTTCATTTAAAATTTCAACTGTATCGTCATCGCTATGCTCCCGATCCTTCTCGCCCAGCTTTCTTATTTTTCCATAGCATATCACCTTTTACTATTCTAATGCTTTTTTATTATGCTTATTATTTGTCCTCCCCTGCTGAGTTATAAATTTCAAAGGACAATAAATACTCTATGTTTTGTTCCAATGATATATTTGCAGTTCCTGGAGTAGAGCTTGGAACATAGTAAGCGCTCAATAAATAGCTGTTGGACATGTGAATGAGATCCTATCACATGCAGGGTTCTGTGCTGGGTACGGAGCCGTCTCTGTAAACTTGACCGTTCCTCCTTTGTTGGAACTTTCTTTCAAGTTTTCCTGTCTGTCTTTCAAGTACTCCACCCAAGTCCCGAGGTTGACTGAAATAAAACAAAACGCTAGGTGCGAAGCAGTAAGACTGGTGATTATTAGTTAGCCTTGCCTTCCTTCCATGCCATCCCTACCCTAACCACTCCTGTAGTTGTGTCCCAGTCACAGGGTATTGTGTTACTGAGCTTTCGGAGATTAATTCGAACACACACGGTTGTTAACTATGGGAGCCCTGAAAAAACATCAGAAAACAACATGTCAACCTGACTAAGGTTTGTAGAATAAACCAGTGGGGAATGAAAATGTCTCTTTAAACATGACTAGCGTATCATTTTACACATACACAAATAAGAAATATGCACATGTTTGTGTAGAATTGATTACCAAGCAAATTAGTCTTTTATGTTCTTACTGACTCTCATTGTAAAACTGCATGGAGGATAAACCTCGGTCTGAAACACGACTTCAGAGGGTTCCATGAAGTCCATCGGGTGACTTCAGGCTCGGAGTTTTCCATTTCTTTCACTGGACAGCACACAGACAGCTGTCTTTAGAAGTTAAGCAAAGCAGGGAAATCAGTTATTTGTAAGTAAAAGTTTTCATCTTGCTTATTTATACTTTCCGTTCTCTTCCTACGTATCGGGTGCTCTTCAGTTTTAGAAGGAACACACGATGCGGCACCTTCGGAGCCTTTTCTAAACCAGAGAGTACGCAGCCCGCACACACCGAGTGGCTGACCTGCAGTGTCGACGGGCTGCTCTCACCCTGCAGGCTTCCCACAGGTGAGATTCCGAGGACCGAAGATTTCAATGTACGATTCCACCCGATTCTGCTTTTTTCTGTTACAATGCACATTATCGAAATTACCAAGTATAAGTATTAAGGTGCTGTATTTTAAAGGCTTATTAAAAAGAAAAATTTGAAGAAATTTAACTACATGGGTGCCAGAACCAGTCATGTTCTCTTGGTTGTTGAAAACCTTGCTGAGACTTTTGCCTTCATATCTGTGGAAAATATAAGTGCCAATTTCTCCTCAAATACTCATCAAGATCTTTAAAGCAATGTAATGTTTCTGCACTGGCTGGTGTAGCTCAGTGGATTGAGTGCGGGCCTGGGAACAAAGCAACCACGGTTCAAGTCCCAGTCAGGGCACATGCCTGGGTTGCAGGCCAGTTCCCAGCAGGGGACACACAAGAGGCAACCACACATTAATATTTCTATCCCTCTCTCCTTCCCTTCCACTCTAAAGATAAATAAATTAAATTAAAAGAAAATAAAGCAATGTAATATTTCAAAATCCATAAATTATTCTACATATTTTTGCTCTGTAACAATCTAATAATTATTTTTTCATTATTTGGAGATGTTTTTAAAAATAAGACTTGGGATTGCATCTATGTTCTTGAAATGTTGGTAATTCTGGCTAATTCCATCAACTACAGTTTTAGTAATTCAAATGTATTTTTAATTATGCTCTAAAGTTAGTAACATGAATGTCATTAAAAGGCATTGTCTGATGAGTTAACTACTCATCAGATAAATTAATTTTTACTATTTTACTTAGACATATTTTATAGCTTTACATGGAAACTGTTTCACACTTAGAGATAGAAATGTTAAAGTTTACATATTTTTAGCCCAATCATTGACACTACTAAATAACTATTAGTGATTATTCATTTATTTATTTGTTTATGTTTCTAGTTTCAATCAAAAGACCTGAGACCTGACTATGACTTTTTAGTTACATGTCCCACAGCAAGCAACCCAGGACCTACGGGCCACGCTCACTGCTGTGTGGTATGTAGATAGTAACTCTTGCCCTACCTCACAGGAAGGTTGTGAAAATGAAATTATACGGAAGCACGTTGTAAACTCTAAAGCAACTAGAGATACAATGTTATTTTGCAACCGAGGTACCAAGTGCTTGGATAAGCCTCCTCAGCTTCAGTGTAACTAAAATGTGCCCTCTTTTCCATATTGTCCATCCTTAGAAAATAGGGACCATGACACACGTTAGGCAAGTATTAGATGATTTTTCTTCTATGAGGTATGTAAAATAGTCAAATTCATAGAATCAAAACCAGAATTAAGGGGAGACATGGGGAGTTACTCACCTACAGGGATACAGCTTCAGTTAAGTAGGGGAAATAAGCTCTAGAGATCGGCTGTGCAACATTGTGCTTCAACCACTACTGCACACTTAAATTTTGTTAAAAGGGCAGCTCTCATGTTAAGTGTTCCCGCAACAATAAAATAAGAAAGCACCCTATTATGTGATTGCACAATTCTACTGAGATGAAATATCCAGGATAGGCAAATGTACAGGCACAGAACTTGGATTAGAGGTTACCAGGGGCTGGGAGGGCAGGGGAATGGGAGTTAGTAGTAGGTGTAGAGGTTTTGTTGGGGGTAATGAAAAGGTTCTATGCAACATTATGAATGTAATTAATGCCACTGAATTATGCATTTTAAAATGATGAAAATAGTAACATTTATTTTATATATAATTTACCACAATAATGAAACAAGACAGGGGTCCATGAAATTCCTTTTTTCTCCGCCTAGATATATAGTTAGACCATGAAAAATCATGGTTAGACCCTTTGAAAAGTCATGAACATGCATCCACTCAACAAATACTTGCTGAGCGCCAATTTTGAGTGGCTCTTGTTTTCCCATGTGGACAGTGCAGATCCACGCTCCCATCTATTTCTTGCCTCACTCGAACCTTTACTGTGATTTTCACAGTGGAGAAAACCATACTGACTCTAACTCTGAAGCTCATGTTCACCGACAGGAAAATGGAAATTCATACCTTCTTTGTACCATAAGTCTCTCAAGACCTGCAGCTCCACCTGGTTTTACTGGGGACGTCTCGGCACCACTCACACCACACTTACTCTCCTCCTTTCCCAACACCGGGCTCCTCCTTCTGACTTTACTGTTTCTAGAAATAACCAGTGTCATTCCCCAAGCCCCCCGTAGTTTGAGAAGTGTTTGCGTTTCTGGCCTGATGCTTTTTATTTCCTCTTTTTTTCATTCTATCACTAACACTGTTCCCTACTTTACAAATTTCATGTTCCAGGGACTTAAAGTCTTCAGCCTGGATTATTTACAGTCATTTGTAAATTGCACTTCTGCCTGGGATCCTTCTTCTCCACTCTGTTCGTCAGAGCAGTTTCTCAGAAATTTTGACTAGAGTTCAGCCTCCTTCCACGCTACCCTCAGTGCTGTCCACCTTTCTAGGCTCTTCTTTCAGTAGCCCCCAAATTTCATTGATTGTTCTTTGTGCCAAAACCTATATTTTTGTCTTTTTATTTGCTTTTGACATTAAATTTACCAAAAATGTGCAAAGTGAGTGGAAAAGTAGGCTTATAGTTGTTCATACAGAAAATAATAACTGATGAACAATACAGGAATAAAATCCATGTTCATGTCCTCACAACTGCACACCTACTTCCGCCTCACCCTGTACAACTGACTCCTTATTGCATCCTCACTTCTTACTCTCTCCATTACTGAAGACCTAACCCACTGCCTTCACGAGAGGAAGCCTAGCACTGAAGGCAATCTTTCCTTTCTATGCCCATTGCTTTTTAAAAGACCAGCAGTTTCTGTGTCCATGCCTTGCTTTTCAGAGCTCACATTTTATCTGTTTAATGTTGTTCCTGAGCGCGGCACATTCTCAAATTGTCCTCATGTCTTACAGTGCAGAGTCAATCGACAGGCTACAAACGGAACGAATCATGAGGAGGGATAAAAAGAAAGAGTGGTGAGAAGAGTTATGAGATGTTGAGAAAAGAAGTCACTATCTGGGATGGTGGAGGAAAATACAATTTGGGGAGAAGAAAAGGAACTATATTAAAGAAAGCAATAAACATTGAAGAAAGAACGTGATTCACATTCCTCCCTTGGCTGTTGGTTTTTCTTAGTTTTGATGGTAGCCTGTGCATGTCTGGAATAGTTAAAGGCCTTTGCAGTGAGAGAAAGGTGAATGAAGTAGCTATTCTGATTTTTGCTTCGTTTCCAGATATAACTTGTTGAATTCCACTTTTTCTGGAAAGTGTTTTTATTTTACTAAGTGAGGATATGAGGGAAGTCATGATTATTCACTACCATTTTGGCACTTTTGTGTTATAAGAAAATCAATAAACATCTTGTTCATTCTTATGTTTAAGAAAGAGGTCTGCTTTAACACCTTATTCAGTCGTAATTATTTTAGCATTTGTCACTGATTCTCAAGACTCTATTATTGAACATTTAGGAATTGATTTTCACTTTCTATAAAGAAATGTTTTAAATTCTTACTTGAAAATACACTTATTGATTTTAGAGAGAGGAGGAAAAGAGAGAAGTAGAGAAAACACTGATGTGAGAGAGAAATATCAATCAGTTGTTTTCCGTATGCACCCTGACTGGGTAGCGAACCCCCAACCTACGCATGCGCCCTTACTGGGGATCCAACCTGCAACCATTAGGTGTACGGAACGATGCTCCGACCGGCTGAACCACCCAACCGGGGCTGATGGTCACTTTCTTAAGTATCAAATAAAAATAAGGTGAGGCAGCAAATTTACTTTTAACTTTTAAGATCTTTCGAAGGAAGAAGCTTTTAATTTCATTAAACTGTATCCATGTTTTGAACATAATAGTAATTTCCTCCAACATAATAAAAATCATCAGTATAATTAGCATCATGCCAATAATGCCATTTATTGAATTGCCTACCATACACCAGATGCTTCAGATATACCAGGTCTGTCTGAAAAAGTCCAGCCATTGCTAATGTAACGAGAAATATTTGTGAGACATTGATGTAACCTGGAAACCAAGGAGAGTGGACTGGAATGCACATCTGTGAATCATGATTTCACTGTACTAGTCAGTGGGGGCAGTAGATGTCACTGAGTGAGCATGTGTACTGTGTGGCTGTTGCATTCAAAATGACTAAGCAAGTAGGGCAATGAATCTGTATTGAATTTCACATTAAGCTTGAACATTCCTCATCGGAAGCTATTTGGATGATTCAGAAGGCTGCAGCTATGGTCACCTGGTGATTGGCAGCTTCATCACAACAGTCCTGCTCTTGCATCACTTTGGAGAATTTTTTGGCAAAACATCAAATCATCCAGGTTACTAAGCCCACCTATAGACCATATTTGGCACCCTGACACTTCTGGCTTTTCCAGAAACAAAAATTGCTTTTGAGAGGGAAGAGATTTCAGTTCATCAGTGAGATTCAGGAAAATATGATGGGGCAGCTGATGGCAATTGGGAAAACTCTGTGAGGTCCCAAGGTGCCTACTTTGAAGGGGACTGAAGCATCATTGTCCTGTGTACAATATTTTGTGTATCCTGTGTCTTGTTCAATGTTTTCTGGACAAATCTCATATGTCTAATCTTCACTGTATCAAGTTATGAGTGTTTTAAAACATCTTTATAAATGAGGAAACTGACCTTTATTTTTTGTAAAATTGTTATTGTTGTTTCCATTACCCTTTAGTTCTCTTATACTCCCCTCACCCCCACAATCACCACACTGTTGTTCATGTCCATGAGTCCTTTTTATAAAAGTATATTTTATTGATTGTGCTATTACAGTTGTCCCATTTTTTTCCCCTTTATTTCCCTCCACCCTGGACTCCCTTCCACTACCTCCTCCACCTTAGTTCAAGTCCATGAGTCATACATTTAAGTTCTTTGACTTCTCCATTTCCTATACTATTCTTAACCTCCTCCTGTCTATTTTGTACCTACCTATTATGCTTCTTATTCCCTATACCTTTCCTTTCATCTTCCCTTCTCTCCTTCCCCACTGATCACCCTCCATGTGATCTCCATTGCTGTGGTTCTGTTCCTGTTCTAGTTGTTTGCTTAGTTCATTTTTGTTTTTGTTTTTTTGGGGGTTCAGTTGTTGATAGTTGTAAGTTTGTTGTCATTTTACTGTTCATAGTTTTGATCTTCTTTTTCTTAGATAAGTTCCTTTAACATTTAATATAATAAGGGCTTGGTGATGATGAACTTCTTTAACTTGACCTTATAACTGGGAAGCACTTTACCTGCCCTTCCATTCTAAATAAAAGCTTTGCTGGAGAGAGTAATCTTGAATGTAGGTCCTTCTTTGCCTTTTGTGACTTCAGATACTTCTTTCCTGCCCCTTTCTGCCTGTAAAGTTTCTTTTGAGAAGCCAGCCGATAGTCTTATGGAAACTCCTTGTAGGCAACCGTCTCCTCTCTCTTGACGCTTTTAAGATTCTCTCCTTCCCTTTAATCTTGGGTAATATAATTATGATGTGCCTTGGTGTGTGCTTCCTTGAGTCCAACTTCTTTGGGACTCTCTGAGCTTCCTGGACTTCCTAGAAATCTATTTTCTTCTCCAGACTAGGGAAGTTCTCCTCCATTATGTTTTCAAATAAGTTTTCAATTTCTTGTTCTTCCTCTTATTCTGGCACCCTGAGACTCAGTTGTTGGAACATTTAAAGTTGTCTCAGAAGTTCCTCCACCGCTCCTAATTTTTTTAAAATTCTTATTTCTTCATTCTCT
Organism: Artibeus jamaicensis; assembly: GCF_021234435.1. Taxonomy (NCBI): domain Eukaryota; kingdom Metazoa; phylum Chordata; class Mammalia; order Chiroptera; family Phyllostomidae; genus Artibeus; species Artibeus jamaicensis. The sequence goes on along the minus strand of NW_026521995.1, from coordinate 1,615,158 downwards.
TTTGGTTGAATGCTTATTTCTTCCTTTTGGCCCAAATTGTTCATTTGAGTCCTGGTTTCCTTCCTTTTACTGTTGGCTCCCTGTATATTTTTCTTTATTTTACTTTTCATAGCCTTCACTTTTTCCTATATTTTGTGACCATACTCAACAATTTCTGTGAGCATCCTGATGGCCAGTGTTTTGAACTCTGCATCTGATAGATTGGCTATCTCTTCATTGCTTAGCTGTTTTCCTGGAGTTTTGACCTGCTTTTTCATTCGGCCATATTTCTTTGTCTCCATGTACCTGTTACGTTGTAAGGGGCAGAGCTTTAGTTATTCACTGGGGTGGGTCAACCTACTTCACTGATTTGTGGTGCTGTATGTGGGAAAGGGGTCAGAGAGGGAACAGTGCTGCTTGCTCAGCGCTCCACTATCTTTCAGTCACTTCCCATGCTACCCACAAGCAAATTGGAGCCTTCTGGTGCTGATCCCGGGGAGGGTGGGTTTGTATACCTTCTAGGACCCTGTGGGCCTCATCAATGAACTCTCCTGTGAGGTTGGGAGTTTCTCCCACTGCCACAATCCCTACAGGTTTTTACAGTTGACATTTTGAGGCCTTCTTTTCCCCATGCTGGAACCCTGGTTTCCATGGTCTGTATTGCTCCCCAGTTGCTCCTCCCAGTATATCCACATGCAAATATGGGACCACAGGATCCTCCAGCTACCACCTTGCAGTGTGTTCCCTTTGCCCTTTCTGCCCATCTCTGCCCCTTTTATTGGTGGATGAATGTTTGTCCTTTAACTTCTTGTTTGTTGGACTTCCATATAGTTTGATTTTCTGGCAATTCTGGTTGTTTTTTTGTTTTTAAATTTATCGTTGTCCTTCTTTTGGTTGTGCGAGGAGGCAAAGTGTATCTACCTATGCCTCCATTTTGGCCAGAAGAAAACGGACCTTCCCAGTGGATAAATAGTTCAAGGTTATGCAGCTGATCAATTAGAGTCAAGTTTTTAATCTAGTGTAAACATATATACACATTTCCAGTATGCCATGCTATGCTAGTCAAGAATTTCTAAGAATAACATTCTCAAATGCCCTGCAGCATTTTGAAATATGAGAGCAAAAGCATATAGGTTTCAAAACTTCCAAATATTTAAAATTCACAGCAGAGGTTAACCCACTCTAGCTTTTCTAGCTCTATCTTAAGGTATGCTATGGCCGTGGGCACCTTTAGGTATCACCAGCAGCCTAATGTATAAGTGGTACAGAAGCACGGAGGAACAATAAGGCAGATAGAAGGAAAGCCAAACAAAGGAAAATGGAGGGGAGGGATACTTTTGGTGAGGGATGAATACCACCACCAACGGGCCACCAGATACCTCCATTTGTGGGTCTGCTTTCATATTTAGTGCATCTCTGAAAATGTGTGTGAAAGTCTCCTGTACATAATCAAATAATGATTAATTACAGGAAGAGTTTCTCTTCTCAGAGAGTTTAAAGAAAAAAATCTATCTCTTTTCTTCAAAGCTATCATAATCTTTAATGATAAAAGTTCCAACCTTCTGTATATATATCCTTAAATGCGTTTTTTTTTGTGTGTTTTAATTTGACAATCAAATACATAGTTGACTTCGTTAAATCTAATGAAAATCTGGAGATGATATGATTTTACTAAAACCTTAAACATTTTCTACTCTTCTGTACATATAATAGGTTTATATCCACACTTTTTGCCATCTTGTTCAGCATGTTTTGTTTTCCAGTTTTCATATTTTTCATAAAGGGGCAAGAACAGAATGCAAAAAGATATTAAATGCAGAGGCTCCTTGACTTACCATGGGGTTATATCCTGAAAAACTAATTTTAAGTTGAAAATGCATTTAACTCACCTAACCCACCCAACATCCTAGCTTAGCCTGGTTCATTTCTACTGAATGCCCATTATTTTCGTACCCTCATAAGATTGAAAAGTCCTAAATTAAACCATTGTAACATGGGGACCACCTGTACTTACAAAAACTGGTGCACAGACAAGGTGATACTACTTAAATTGAACTATAATCTGGGAAGAGTTTCTTTTTGTGACAGCTTGAAATGTTTGTCAGCTGAGTATAAAGGACTCCATTCTGAATCCTAAAGGCTGTCTAGGCACTGATGTATTTGGAAGATGAACACCTTCTGTAATTACCTACCTTTTGTCTCCATGCTTCAAGCGTCCAGAGTACCTGCCATCCTATCCTGGTATTTTCAAAGTTCCTTTTTGGCACCTGACCTAACTTAGAGATGCTCCTTCGCTTACTTCAGAGAAAGTAAGCAGCATCCCTGATAAATGCTGAGTAATCTGTCTTTTTATTAAATAGCAGGTTCAGGAAACGGTACCATAGAAAATAGAAGCAGAAAAACTTTAAGGCCACTAAAGAGCTCTAGAGATAAGTAAGGTATGAGTGAATTAAGAGAGGAAACATTTAATAGCCTTAGTTTACCTGGAAGAATAAATACCTTAGGACATTGAAAGATGTCCAGTAAGCTGTTTATTTATAAGAACCAAGACTAATATATTAAGCATTGCAAAATTTAGTAATGTTTAAGTTCTATTTTAAATTCACTTTGATGATTCTTTTATCTTTTCTTTTCCTAGCTACTTTTTGAGAAGTATAAGCAGATATAGTTTTATTAATATAATGCATACTCAGAATTCTAGATATAAAGTACTTAGTAATAATAAGATGCCATTTATTATGAAACAGTACTGTGTAAAGATTAAAAGATACTTAATATTTATTTTTCCTATATTCTTCATAAAATTTAATTTAAATGGGTACATTTGAACTATTTAGTACATGTTTGTGTATTTCACTATAATGTTGAGAAAACACTGTAATGGAAACTCCAAATGAAAATATTATTCTCAACTCTGTCACTGATTAAATGGAATATCTTTGTTTAATTATTTGTTTTGTTAGGTTTTTTGTTATTTTTGTTTAGATTTGCTTTTGGAGTAAGTAACCGACAAAAGATGGATCAGGATAGAACGAACGTTTTGCTGCAGGAACAAGAAGCGACTTGAACTTGTCTATGTGGCAGCTGCACAGGAGGCCGTTTACACGGTGTAGTGGGGCGGGGGAGTATGTAGCAGTGCTCAGATTGGATTTGTGTGTCGTTTTCAGTGCTCATCAGAGTCTGGGGGAGACTATGTACAGCTACACTTACTTCTTAGTTCACTTCTGAATTGTAAGCTCCTTGAGGTGATGATGGGCCTCATTTGTTCATTACCTGGTGTTCCTAGCCCATATCTTACATATTATGAGTGCTGCTGGAAAATATTAGATTTTGACTAATTAGTTAACTTCAGACAATAATTTTACACTCCAAATTATTTAACGTTGACATTCATTTAACTAAAATAAATAATGTAACTAAAATAAACCTTTTTAACATTCAAAAGCAATCTTTGTTACAGAATATTTGGAATATTTAGAATATAGTGGAAGTCATAATTATAAATAAAAGTTTCTCACAGCTTCACAAATAAAAGATGTATCTATTCATTCTCCAATCCTGAGCACTACCTACTGCTCTTGGGGTTGGTGGGGAGTCCCAATCACCCTGTCTCCCTGGAGTCTGTGTTCCCCTGGTGGGAGACAGACTACAAAACAAATGAACGAACAAGCTCCAAACATTTGGAAGGGCTGTTCTGGCACAAAGGGCCTAAAGTGGAGAGAACTTCATGTGCACGAAGCTTTTGTGGCTGGAAAAGGTGAACAAAGGGTGAGAGTGGTGTGTATAGACACTGGTGCCAGCCGCTGTTTAGGAACTTGATTTTTTACTTTATATACAGTATGAAGCCACCGAAAGCTTTTAGGTAGGGAGCTGGCATGGCTTTATTTAAAAACAAACCACCAGAAGCAAAAACCAAAATCAAACCATACTGGCTGTCATACGGGTGATGGGAGATCAAAACTAGAAGAAACAGACAGAAGAGGAGGCACTGCAACAATATATCCACCCGAGAGACGACTGGCTTTTATGTACTAAAGGGTCAGTGGAGGAGAGGAGATGATAGACTCAAGGTGTATTCTGGAATGGCTTCAAGAGAACTTGTAGATAAGACTGCATGTGGGGAGGAATCAAGAATGACCCTGGGATTTTAATTTAAATCATTGGGTGGACAATAATTCTGTTTACTGAGATGGCAAGCATTAAAGGAGGAATAGGGTGAAAGAGACCTCTACCTGACACACAGCATCAACTCTCTTCTTGTTTCTTGGTAACAGAATTCATATTTTACTAACAGTGGAAATAGATGCGGTTAAAATCCATTTCTTGCATTCCCTTCCTTGAAACTAAGTGAGTGCCTGCCCATTGGCTAGGTTCTGGCCAAAAGCGTGTGATTGGAAATACTTTGTGAGATTTCTGGAAAGGCTGTTTGACGCACAGTGAGGTGCCCTTTTTCACCCTTTTATCTTCCCTGTGTCGTCCCTCATGAAACCTGGCTATGAGGGTGGCAGGCCAAGACCACCATGCTCACGGAAGTGATCTGAGAGATGGAAGAACTGGCTAAGATGGTAAATCAAAAAGATACTCAACCCCTCACCCCGATGACAAAGCAGCCTACGTATCAGCTCTGAATGCTGAACTTTAAGCCTCTTTCGTATAAGAGAAAAATAAAATTTGTATTTTCAAGCCTTTTTTTTTTAATATTTTCCTTTTACTTGAATTGAATTCAATCTCCAGTGATACCAACTGGCTTGAGGAGAGGAATTGAATGTCAAGGTCTGTGTTTTAAAATGATGGTTTGAGATACCAATCAGACATTCCAATGGGAGTGTCAAGTAAACAATTGAATATAGAAATCTGGTTCTATATCCAGATTTCTATAGCCAAATTTCTATATCCAAAGAAGGGCAAATATACCAAATATAGGGAGCTGTTAATTGTGTTGAACAGATATGAGTAGAGAATTGAACTGAGTGAATTGAGTACAAAAAAAGGAAAGTGTCTGTTAAGACCTGCTAACATGGAAAACATCTTATCTCTGACAAGAACAGTTTGAATGGGATGGGGGCGGGGATCTAGAACCTGACTGGGAGGGAAATAAGAGAAGTGAGTGGAAAGGCTTTAGTTTCCTGCAATGTGGAAACATACATATCTTGCAAAGCCTCCCAGCAAAAAACTGGACAGAGTATACACAACAAACACCTTCTTAAATGTATATGTAAACTACAATAAACTAAGGAGGATCCCTGAAGGTAGACAATGAGAAGGGTAAGGAGGAGCTTAGAAACCACAGGGATGAGCTGAAAATAAAAGTGTACATACCTGCTGCTGGCACTTTGCCAATCACTGTTTAAATTTTTTCTTGAACATTGAATCAATACATAATATTTATTACGTACTATCATGATAAAATGAACAGTTATAAGATCCTTCCCCTCCATGCTCCTCATACTTCTCTTTCCTTCCCCTGCTCACTGTTAAACCCATCCTGAGTATTCTATTGCTATCTTCACGTTCTTCATAGTTTCATTAACACTGTGACCCCAAACAAGGTTCTGTTCAGCAAAGCAAGGTTTAACTTATGGTTAAATTCATAATCTTTGTGTTCTTCTGCATCTTTTTTGGGGGCATAACTGTATTTTTTGGATGTCTATCAATGGTGTTATAGGACGCCATAATTCAATGGCTGGTGGCAAAGGAGACACTGCAGAGTGGCAAGGAGAAGCTAGTTTTGTCTCCTGAAGAGGGACACAGAGGATATGCCCAGTGACGGCCTGGCGTGCAGGGTCGGAGGCAGCTGGCAGTTTGGCACTTAGAAGGACTGACAGAAACTGCCCGACCCTTTCTGCACGGCCCAAATGCTTCTTGGGCCAAAACTGCCGAGCAGAACTTACTCTGTGACCCCATGTGGAGATATTTGCAGATATATTTGTACTCTGTTGAATAGGAGAAAGGCAGATGTATGTGGCCCTGAACTTGAGAAGGGCAGGCACCCTAGTCCAGTTCTGAAGTCCACTCACTTCTCTTCTTGGCCTATTGTCAGGGCCAAATGGGCGTGGAGGGCGCCAGATTGGCCTGGACATCTCACAGGCTTCTTCTGCATTGCTGCTCCTGGCAGGCTAGCTTTCCTAGCACCCTCGACTTCATAGTTTCACTGTGTTTCAAAAACCCACCCCCAATGAGTAAAAGTTAGCAAATGATAATTCACAAAGAAAATCAACATTTTTCAAGCATTTTTCTATTTTGGAAAAAAAAAGCTCTTTTTGATGCTTTCTTAGAGAATAAGGGGTCCTTCTTATTTTATATTTCATATGGTTTTTTCTAGTAAAAATTTTAAAAATTTATGCTATTCCTTGTTCTAGATTTTCTAAAAAGTGCTAGGTAAAAAGCACGGGGTAATTTTGGTTGCTATCATGCTTTCCATTGCTAAAAGTTCTTCCATATAAAACTTTAAATACATCACATTTATAGCACCACAGCACCATCATTGTTTTATGAACAGGGAAACAAAGCCTGAAGAAGCTGAGGTGCTCGTCCATGATCACCGAGTTTTAGGGAAACTAAAATCCACTGTCAAATCCAAGTTTGAATTCTCAGAGCAGGCCCTCACTCATGCACTTTGCTGCTGACATCTGACCAGAGGATAGAGAGAATGGTTTATGCAAATGTGGGAATGAGTTAATCTACAAAGGGCTAATCAGTGATCTTATTATTAAATATATTATACTACATGCAGGGGGAAAAAAATCACAAAATGAAATTGATCAACATTTAATTATCTACATAACAGCTGTAGCATTACAGACTCTTGCCAAATGTAATCCAGCTCATATGATTGTATATAAACTATAGAGTATACGTAATATCTGATATGGGCACATTTTAAACATGTTTGGTGGCACACTAAGCATTTCAGCGACTTCAGAGTTTCAAAGGACTTCCCCAGGCCTATCTGGAAACAAATATTCTGTCAAATGCCAGCTCAAGTCCCACTTCCTCTAAGAGGCTGTTTGTTCTGCATTCCTGCTTCCACTGGGCTAAAGAGGCAAGCTCTTATTTCTCCATGTCCTGATGATAATTTGTTCAGATTACTATTGCAATAGTTGACTATAATTTTTCAGGGTGGGTTGGTTGGTTGGTTGGTGTGCTTTAATATCCTGCCTGGATTCTTAGCTTATCAAAGGCAGGGACAGCATGTTACTCATCTCTCAGTTCCTACCATATTAACCTGGCGAGTTAAGATATTCTCAACTGTTTTCTAGTGTTCTCGACTCGCAGGGTAATATGGTAGGTGCCTCACAGTTGTTTACTGAATTAAACTCCTTCTCTGTGTAGATGTGAGAGCATTGGAAATTCTGCTGCCTGGGGGTCTATGCATGCTCATCATAAAATGCACATAATCTTGGGACTTACAGTGCAGTGTTTTCCTTGGATGTTTTGAATACCTTGCAGTTTTTCCTAAGGCCTAGTTGTTACAGAATATTAGTTAGAATCATATTGGATCATTTCACTTTTACTCAAAGAATGATGGCTAGCCTAAAACTTCCCCAAAGTACCTCTCTCCTGCACTCCCATTTGCTATTTCTTCACAGGGAATCATAATTTTTTTCTTATTAACGCTTTCTATTTTGGATTTACCAATAAAGGTTTTACTCAGATTCAAATTTCTTGAGAGTTATTTATAGAAGAGCTCTTAAGATGCAAGATTTTCTTTCAAATAAACCTTTCACAATTTATTCATACTTCCAGGATGTTTGTTTTCACTTTTAGTGAAATGGAAAAAAGTTAAGAGACAGAGCATGCTTCTTCTCATACTTAATATTTTTACACTTACCCATTCTTGATTAATTACAATGATATGCTGCAGATGTCCAGCCTACACTGGACCATTTAATGTGTAATTATACCTTTTAGATGAATTCCAGATCTGTTGCTGTTATTTTCCATGGACTAGAGCAGTTATGTGCCTGAACGGAATTAAGTTCCAATCATCATGTGTCATAGGATATTATTTCATGGAAGATGAGAGTGAAATAGAAACTCGCTTGAGGAGAAATTCTTATAATAACAAAAGTGTCACTTTGGGAATGCTTTGAAGTTCCTGAAAGACAGGAAACTGCCAAATGCCACATGAACTAATGTAGAAAGTAAACTCCATTTTACAGATGGTGAAACTGTTCACAGGGCAGTGAGTCCTACTGCCTGCCTCTACAGGGGCGGGCTTGTAGAAAACGTATCATGGAGTTGGTAACAAAATACTGTTGGTGTGCTTCAAATTTCTTCATAAAACAAGAATTCCTACCTTTTAAACACCACCCACCCCCCAAAAAAAAGCTTTTAATATTGAAGGGATAAAAAGGTAACCAAAAAAGTCTATAGCATATTTTTTTTTGCTTTATCTCAAATTTGATTATACTGGCATAGTGCTAACATGCTATGTGTTTTTCTGTAGAGGTAGCTATTGAATTTTTAGATATAATAGACACCTTTTAAAAATTTTATTGGTTTAATGTCATAACAGTATCAGAATTTCAACAAAAACTATGAAAAAATCAGTAACACCTCTATCTCCAAATTATTTAATTGAATTGTGCACTTAACATCTTAATTTGGTTGTTGGTTTTGAACTTCTGTCTTCCTCTTGGATTTTTATGGGTGTGATAAACTACTGAAATGCTTTCAAGGTCAAAAAGATTGTGCCTTTCAAATGCACTGCTTCAGAGAGCTGTTTTATTAAGGTCTAGGGTAAGCTCCAGAGCAAGGGGGTGAATGTCAAGCTCATTGAGTGGCAGGTTTGATATGGCAGGGCTGTATGCTAAGGGTCAGAAGCCAGACCTGCAAGGTCGGTTTCATGATTCTACTTTGTGAATGACCACTGGCAGGCAAGTCATGAGACATAAAATTGGGATGATAATAGCTGCTTAAAATTTGATAAAATGACACCTGGGAGACCACTTTGGAAAATGCAAAACTGCACAAATCTCAACCTAGGTTTAGGTTTTCTCCCGCTCTGCTACTCCCCACGTGTCACACTTGACCTGAAGTCGAAGTATTTTGTTAACCCACAAAAATGCACCTTGAAGTGCTTCTTTGAATTTAACTTCAAATATATTATATGCTCTCTCTGGTTGATTTAACTCATTTCTATTAATTCAAATAACTTCAGAAATAAATAGCACCAGAGCTGGCATTTACTGAGGCACTGTGTACCTCCCATCTGCCTGCCCACTAAAAACTCTGTGATGAAGTTTGATATTGTCTGCATTTAAAAATGAAACTAAAATATCTTGTTCAAGAAAACCCGGGTGTAAATGTTCAGTTTTCACCTTTACATTGGTCTGGAGCTGTAGGCCCATATTACCTACTATTTATTAGAATCTTCACTGGGATATCCAGGTCAGTTCAATGTAGCATCTAAATTCACTATTTTCCTTCAAGATGAGTTTCTGTTTTACATCCCTGATTTAGTTAATTATATCGATATCTACCTAGATTCTCAGGCAAGAAACCTAGTGTCTTTGTACATTCTTCCTTTTCCCTAACCAACTGTAGCCTATAGTCCAGATGTTACTGAACAGCCATGTGGGGCTCTGCTAGCTCATCACCCGTAAAACCCGGAGGCAGAGGTTTGGTGGGGGGAACAAAGAGTCTTTTATTTAAAGGCTATGCAGTTTTGAAAGAATAACAACAGCCTTCTGCCTCAAAGCCCATTCCCTTTAAGATACCCAAAGACAATCCCTCCACCCTTTGCCAGATCAGTTCAAGGCTGCTCCTGGAACGCCTTCTCCTATTTACAAATTACTGTCCTTTGCGAAATGCACCTGGCTGCACTATCCGGGTGGCTTAGCTAGCTCCCAGTCACCGTCCAGCTTCAGGCGGCTTGGAGACTGTGTGCTTGCTGGAGTCTTGCTTGATGCTCACTGCCCTTTCCTCCAGCTGCTGCCCACTGGCCCAGGCCCTGCACCCTGTCCCTCCGCTGTTGGCTGGCCTGTGCCTGCATCTGTGCACCTGGCAGGACAGAACCATTCAGGGCAGCACAGATTGCCAGCATTGCTGCCACTTCTTATGCAGGGAGGGGTGCAGCGCTTGTCACTTGGATGCACGGTCTTCAGGGTCTGCGGCCCAAGAATGCTTAGGCCCCTGACCCCTGACCAGGTTAGCAAGGGGAAAGAAAGAGGAGGTTCTGCACGGACTCTGTTTAAATCTTCCATCCCCAAATCCTGCGCTATTTGGGAGGGTCCAGCTTGCCACTCAGGCTAGCCTAACATCTATCACATGCATCAGCCCTCACAGGGTCTCTGCCCCTGCTCCTGCCACCAAGATTCAGAAGCAGGTAGGGGGTCTTTTCCTATGTTCAAACATTCCACTAGCCTGGCGCACGCCCTGTGCTAACTTCCTTCTACTGTGTTCTGCTGGGATGTACAGTCGTGGGGCAACGCCAGCTGCCACACCCTACTGGCTTTTCCACTGTTGCCTCAGGCAGCCTCCACCTGCCTCCTCTCCCTTCTTCTCCTGCAGAAGGCTGGCTCTCTTGCTGCCTGGGCTTCCTTCCTGGCCCCCAGTGATGTGTCCAGATCCACCGTGTTACAAAGACACTGCCAATTATACCATAAAAGTGGGTCTCAAAAATCTTTCTATCTATACAGTTATATGTTCGGTCCAAGTCAAATAACAGTTGGTCCATGTGGCAGCCCTTACATTACTCCCACTGCCATTATTCATTCTTATCCAGAAACCATCTATCACATTGAAGACATATGTATTTTTCTAAAGTAACAATTAGAATATGCGGTTATGCCACTTCCTTGCTAAAGTAACCACTATGGGTTTTCTGGCAAATTTAGGCTAGAATCCAAACTTCTTATCAAGACACAAAATTCTGTATTAATATGCCTTGACTTATGTTTCTGATCTTATTTCCTGCCTCCATAACCTTCCATTCTCTGCCTCATACTCATTAATTAAGTTCTTCTAGAAGTTACCCAGCACTGCTCTACTTCTGTGCTTTTGTTCTAGCTTGTACCTCGCTGGATTTCCCAATATTTCTTGCCTTAAAATCCCTCATTTATTTTGGAGACTTAGCCTATACTACCTCTTTTATTAATACTTTCTTTACTCTTCTGTCTACATATGTGTTTCTTCTAGTAGACTAACATTTTCTAGAAGCTAACACTCAAGATGTTTCCCTTAGTCCGACAACTACAATATAGAACATTGTATATAGAAGTATGTGATAAATTTTGTTAAATAAATGATTGAATTAATTGTCTACTTCTGAATATACTGGAAATTCAAAGGGCAAGCAAAAGCTAAAATAGTTTATTTTAGTAACATCTAAGTATATTTGTACTCAATAATATTTAGATATAGAAAGCTCTGGGTAATTTTGTTATTTGCTTTCCTTACATTCTGCTTCCTAAACTGTATGTATTGTAGTTTAACTATCTACAATGTAAATGAATTATAGACAGTTACCACTTAGTATGAAAAAATAAAAACAAATTGTAGCTTAGGATGTAGAACATAAAGAATATGTCACTTTGACCTAACAATGAAAAATAAGCCAGATGACCTACAAAATTAGAGCTTTTGGAGCCTATTAGAGAGTTGGAACTGAAAGATAAAGAAGTTGACTGAATTCCTGAGTTGGCTTTGGGAGGACAGACTGAACACAACAACTGTTCCAACCTGACAAATGCAAAAGAGAGGCAGCACCACACAGCAAGGTGACAGAGAATCAGGTGACAAATTTCCACAGGACAGTATGCGTAGCTATGCTGCCTTGCTTCCCAGAGGAAGTAGTGAAAACTGTATTTAAAAAACAAAATAAAACATTTAAGACCTCTGAATATGTCCCAAGGGCACACAGAAAATGTAAAAAAATCTATTCAAGAACTTATGTGAAAATTTGGTAATAAAGGTCAAAGTCCATAGTATTTGAAGCAAGACTGCCTCTTCCTACCTTCTCCTAGCTCAGTGAGGCAGAGGCTCTAGTCCATACTACTGCCTCCAAGAACACAGATCCTAGAGGGAGGTCTTTCTACCCAGCAGCCGCAGGGCATCAGCACGTCTTATTTCTGGCCCCAGCTACCTGTTATTGAGGATGCGTTCTGGGTGAATGAATGCAGCTGAAACACTGGAGCTCCCTTCTTCTGCCCAGCCTGCAGTTGGGGAATGAAAACCCTGCCTCGGCTGCAGCATGCCGAAATGCCGGCACCCTCATCACCCTTGCCCCAGCTGGCAAAGTGGTGGTTCCATGCTAAGTGAGACAAGCCAGGAGGACCTCAGGCTCCTGCCCCCACCCGTCAAGCACTGGGTTCCTGGACTAGGGTTCCACTCATGGAAGATTGCTCCTGTCCCCACCCCTAACTCCAGAACATTGACTCTGAGATTTTTTGCCTGGGAAGAGAAACAAGCACAAAACAAAAACATAACTATACATTTTGCCCAAAGGAACTGATTTCATTTACAATAGAATGTAGAAATCCCATCTAAAGGCACTCTGAAGAATAATGGAGGCTGTGATGAAGGCAACTGGAAGGAGATTCAAGTTATAGATAAATTGTAGGTTGGCTACATTGAAGGAGAGAACTGGGAAATAATGCAGCTGGAGGAAGTCTTCCTGACAGCAGAACAGAAATTGAACACATGTCTGAGGCACTGTCCCTTCAAAGGAATGACATGTGATTGGATTAGCTTGCAGAACAGTTTATCCCTGGGGCATTATTAAAAACAATCGACTAGTGATTTGTAGAGTTGAACAGGTGGGTGGTCAGGGAAACACTATGAAAAAACTCCCACCAGTACCATTGTTATCCCAGGGAGACTGGTCATGCCGGAAGCCATACCACCCTGAAGGATAACATCAGAGGATGACACTGAGGGTTTGGGATGGAGGGACAGGGTGGGAATAGATGTCACTAAAGTCATCCAGTTGGGTCCTATACAAATAAGTAATCAAATAATAATAAGGCCCCAAATGGGGGAGAGTACTCAGAGTTACTGAGGCAGGATAGTAAGAAGCTAGAAAAATTCCCTGTCAGGTGGAACAGGGGAACCGAGACAAATAGCTGGACAAACTGGCTGAGTAATCTTCAGCCAGATATGGTCACGTCCCTAGAGAGAACATCTGGGCCTCAGTTGTAGTTCAGCTCCAGGCCCAGAAAAGCAGTAAAACAATGAAAAAGAACCTCCTGCCCTGGCACTGACCAACCAGTGGGGACCCTGACCCTGACAGCACACCTGGAGAACTGATGAATATTCTGCTGACATCCTCCCCTGAGACCTCCCCTAAGATCCCTGCCTTCAAGAGAGAGAATAGTGCACATGCTCTCTCTCTCTGGGAAGCAACCTAACCCACTCCCTTTCCCCTCTTCTTCTCTCACTGCCCCCCACCACTGCCCCAAGCACGTGTCTCCTAAACTCTAAGGGACCCTGAGACTTGCAGTCAGGGGAGCTGTGGCAGCTGCAGCTCATCCCAGGCTGACCCCCTGAACCTGTCCCTAAGGCTCCCTTTTCTCTGACTTATGAGCTAAGGCAGTTCAGCCCAGGCTCTCCTGTTGCTTCTTCTATGCTGAGCCCTTCCTTGTTTTACTGTCCCAGCTTTAATAAACATACTCTCATAGTCACCTGGGCTCGTGTTGTGAAATCTTTCCTACACGAGGTCACGGACCCACATGCTACCAGGTGGACCTAGGCAGACCCACTCAGGGCCAGGCCCCCTGTCTAGTGCACAAATAGACAAGCAAATAATAACAAGAGGCCTCGGAGTGGGAGATAATATTTAGAGTTACTGCAATATATTATATAAACTGTCCTTTAATCTAGCAAAAAAAATTTGGAGATAAGCAAATAAATAGGCAAAGTTTGACTTATACACCTGGAGGGAAAATCAATTAAAAAATTACCTACAAAGTAAAGCAATTGTTAAAGAAATTATAGGAGATTTAATAATTGGAGAAATTCCATGTTCATGGATAAAACTACTTAATATTTTTAAAATGGCAATACTCTTCAAACTGATACACAGGATGCAATGCAGTGTCCATCAAAATTCCAGCTGACATCTTTATAGAAATTAACAAGCAGATTTTAACATTCATATGGAATCTCAAGGCACTCAAAATAGCCTGCATTTTTTGAAGGAAATATAAGAAAGAAGACTCACACTTTCTTATTTGAAAAGTTACTACAAAGCTTGAGTAACCAAGGGATTGTGGCACTGGCGCAGGACAAACCCGCGGAGCAGCGGAGCGCCCTTTGGAGTCCAGACTGATCCGCACAGCTGTCGTCAATGGCTTTCCAGCAACAGTGCCCAAACCATTCAGTGGGAAAGCGATCATCTCTGCAGAAAATACGTCTGAGGCAACTAGATATCCATGAGCAAAAGAATGAATTTGGCCCTCTTTCTCACACTGTATACAATAATATACAAAATGGTTTTTAAAAAAGGCCTAAATGTAAGAGCTAAACCTACAAAACCCTTAGAGAAAAACAGAGGTAAATCTTCATGAACTTGGATTTGGCAATGGATTCTTAGATATGACAGCAAAAACAGGAGGAACAAAACTAAAAAAAAAAATAAATTAAAATCATCAAAATTAAAAACATTTGTGCTTCTAAGGAAACCATCTAGAAAGTGAAAAGACAATGTCACCCAGTGACAGAAAACATTTGTAAATAATTCATATATTGGTGAACATGTGGGTGCAATAGGAACACGCACATACACACACATAAACAAAAAAACCAACCTGCGCAACCTCAGGCCTCACTCTAACAACAAGGTAATGTTAATCAACTGCTGTAGGTATTTGAAGTCTGCGGCAAACAGAAGTTTATGGGAGCAGCAATAGAACCCCGAACAAGCCAGAATTCCTGACCGGAATAAGACCCCCCTACACTGAGGCATGACGAAGAAGAGCTATGCTCCTTTCCATGCTGGATACTACTTAGCTCAGTCTGTACTCCTCCACCTACGATATTCAAGCATTCAATAAATATATCAGACAAAAATGCAAGAAAGATCGGTCCATCATCAAGAGGTTCATTAATCAAAAACCGAGTTTCAAAATGACCCAGTTGTTGAAATCATCTGATAGAGAATTTAAAACAGCTATAATTAACAAAAATCATGTGGAAAAAGTGGAAATGTTTATGAGCAGATGCAGGATTTCAACACACATAAGAAAACTATTTTTAAAGACTTTTTAAATTTATATTTAGATACAAGGGAAAGGAGGGAGAAAGACAGGGAGAGAAATGTCAATGTGTGGTTGCCTCTCGAGCACCGCCCACAGGGGACCCGGTCTGCACCCCAGGCATGTGTCCTGACTGGGACACAAACCAATGATCTTTTGGTTTGCAGGCTTGTTCTCAATCAACTGTGCTTCACCATCCAGGGAGGAAACTATTTATTAAATGTCAAATGAGAACACTAAAATAAAACAATACCAGAGATGGTAAATTCCTCCAATGCGCTAAGCAGCAGACCAAGTGCAACTGAAGAAAAAAAAACACCTACATTTGCAGGTAAGTCAATGAACATCACTCAAACAGAAACTCAAAGATAAAAACCATGGGGGAAAACAAACCAAAACACAAAAGGGAGCTCTCAAGACCTTCAGGACTGTATCAAATGGTCTAGTATACATGAAATTTTAGTCTCGAAAGGAGAGAGAAAGAATGAGACAATAAGAGTATGGAAACATAACAGCTAGAACATATTATGAAATTTTGAGAAAAAAAAAAACAAACAAAACCAAACCTGCAGATCCATGAAACTAAAAGAAACTGATGCAGGATAAATTTCCCCAAACACATCTACATACATTATGGTCAAACAGCTAAAACTCAATGATAAAAAGAAAAATCTGGAAAAAAAGTTAAAAATACAAAAAACCTAATAGGAACAAAGATAATAATTTCACCAGACTTCTTATTAGAAACTATATAAACCACAGAAAATGGGGTTATATCCTTTAAATTAGTTATAGAAAAATCTTTCAACACAGTCTTCAATACTCAGCAAAAATATCTTTAAAAATAAATGCAAAATAAAAACTGTTTTCAGGCAAACAAAAGCTGAGAGAATTTACTATTATAAACTTGTGCTAAAAAAGTTAAAGGACATTATTTAGACAAATATGATGGAAATTGAGACCAAATTGAGAAATAGTATAGTAGAAAGGGTGGAAATAATGGTAAATTATAGGAGATATTTTTTGTGATTTTAATTGCTTTGGAAGATAATGCAGAAGTAGTAACAATGCATTTTATAGTTTTGACATATCAGTATAGATGTTAAATAGTATGACAAAAAAGGCACATAGGAAAACATCGCAGGTTTGATTCCCAGTCAGGGCACATGCCTGAGTCACAGGCCAGGTCCCCAGTAGGGGGTGTGCTAGAGGCAACCACACACTGATGTTCTATGCCCTCTCTTTCTTCCTCCCTTCCCCAACTCTCTAAAATAAATAAATAAAATCTTTTTTAAAAAGCACATACGTTTAAGAGGGAGAAAACAGAAAGTTCTTACACTATACATGACATGATATGTTAAGGTTGTAATAACATTATATACATTCTAAACTCTACAATAGTAGTTAAAAAATAATATACCAATTTAATTATATAATATGGGAAACCTCTAGAATAAAAAAGTTCTATTCTTTTTTCAAAAAACCTTGTTAATTAGTAAAGATGGTGTTCTTATAAAAACTTGTTATCAATTGAAAATACAAATAGTTTTAACGTAAGTCATTAATCCTAAAATTGGTATACTTTATCTTTTTTAAGCTCCCTACATATTCAAATATAAAATAACTAGGAGTAACATGGTAAAGCATCTAGTGGACAAGGTGGATAATATTTGTTCTGCTCTAGGTACTCTCAGTACTATTAAACCTCATAGTGACAGCTTAAAAGCAAGTTGTTTTGAACAGCAAGCAGTAAGCGGAGGCAGCAATTTCCAACCAGTGCACCACCAGAATTTTTAAAACATGCAATAACTTACTATTTAGTCAGGGGCACTGGCCACTTTCCCCTTAGACTGTCAAATTAAAAAAAAAGGACAATGGCCAACACAGTAATAGCTGTCCAGTGTGAATTAATCAAAATTATACCTATTTTTGGCAGATCAACAAAAATATATTTTTTGGCGTGCTGCAGAATTTTAGTAATTAGCTTATGTGTACCATGAGATGAAAAAGGTTGATAATTGCTGAGCTGAGCTATTCTACTTTCTATTCCTACAATGGTAGCAAAAATAACAGTCTCTCATTATAACATCACCTTCCAGGGCACCATGTTTTCAAACACACCATTGAAAATCTTCAGACAGCATTGTCCCAAGCAACAGCAGGGACTCTAGTGAGATGAAAGAACAGTGTTTGTTCCTCATGATTTTTACTTCATTCTTACACTGGTATTTTGGATTCATAATAGGCAAGACATAGGGAAAATAGAATATTTATCTTCTCAGTTGTCATAAAACACATTTAGCTCCAATAAAACATAAAAAGTTGAGCTTTTAATCTGAATATAAAATTTTCTGTAACTTCAAAAGTATAGTTGTTGCTGTAATATAATTGATAGAAATATACCAAATGCTGACCATTTTTTTGCATGAATTGAACTATATTCATTCCAATCTTTGGTTTGGGGATGTTTTTATGCTCTGCATGGGAATGAGCAGCAACTGGGCTGATTTTCTGAAATTTCTTTCCATCTTCCCTTTTCTCTCTTCCATTCTGCCTCTAGATGCTTGCAGTAGATGAAAGCTTCTCCAAAGCAGCAACATGCTCATTGTCTTTCGAGTCATGGTATAATAGAGAGTGACGAAGAGGAACAAGAATGTTTGGAACAGCTACAACAGTACCTATTATGCATCCATCATGGAAAGACGAGCTGAATTGTGCAGAATTGATACATGCCTATTGTTGAAGCTTTTTTTCTGTAGCATCAGATAGAAATAATCATTCTGAGGCAGGCTTTCTGGGGAAACATATCCTCTCTCTTTTGGACGTGCATTTTTAGTTTAGTAGGTTGTCCGGCAGTTAATGAAAGTCACATCCAGTGAGTAATTCATTTTCAAAGAATTGGTTTTAATTACTGTGGCAATACTAAATGATCAAGCATTGAAATGTATATTACCAAGTGCTGAACTGGCAGACCTTTGAGTTAGAAATTGTTTATTTTCATATTTATATATGGCAAGCCCCTTATGTGTGGAGAAATGCAAATGCTTCAGGGAACCGCAAATGGGTATCTGCCAAGTATGTATCCATTAAGAGCAAAAAGTTTGGTGCTCTTGAGAACCTTTAAATTTGTTTTCAGAAACCATAATAATCCTACTTGGCATACCCATAATTTGTCTTGTCTTCATACTTAGGGCACTTGGCTACTTTGCACCATTTTTTTCTGCTAACTTTTACAAAAATGCTAAATGTTTTATTCTATTTCATTTTATAATTAAAAATCTCTGATTACAGTGCACTTCATCAAATATTCTCAGAAAGTGAACTTCCAAGGTCTTTTTCTAATAAAAATTTTCCATAGGATTCATTTTGTTGGAAGATGTACACAAATGTATTAAAAACTGGCATGGTTTTTGTAGCTTTACAGGCACTACAAAAAAACAAGCTTTTCTAACATGCATGTTATAAAGAATATAAAACAACCAATTTTGTATTTAAAATAATCTTGTAAGAAAGTGCTCTTCAGCTTCTCTCTAATTCTTGATATTTTTCCCACAGGGAAAGTCCTGTCTCCTGACTGTCATGGCAGAGCTCTGTAAACCCAGGGAGTGCACAGACATAAAGGAGGTGATCTAAGAATTCTACCACCAGGAGCACTTCCTGTCCTGTCTCACCTGGGAAGGTACAAAGAGTTGGCTTCTCTTTATGAGGGCCATGGTAAAGCTGTCTTAATTTGATCTGGGTAGACTGAAGAGAGGGTATCAAAAGAAAGGATTTAGGCCTCGACGTCAAGATCTGACTCAAACCAGAATGTATGATCTCTCTCCCTTTCTCTAGATCTATCATCTTCCTATCTATTTACCAACCTACATGTACACCTACATATACACATCTGCATCTTCACTATACCCTATATCAATATCCACATCTGTACCTATATTTTGTTGCATCTGTATCCATATCTGTGTCTATACATTGTTCTTGAGAGTCCTCAACTTGTACCAATAATTTGCACCATTTCTACAAAGGTCTCTATCAACTTGTACATTGTACAGACGTAAGGACATTTTTTTTCTCTCCTATAATGTAACACCTGTGTATAGACATAGGATAGAATTATACATGGGCTTGATTGTGCTACTTACCTACCTAGTCAGAATTAATGTCATTTAAATAAACACATTTCCTGCTACTATACCTGGAAAATCATTACTAATTTGTGGGCACACTGACATACATTATTATCATTCTTGACATTGATATTACAATAACATCAAGTTCCATCAAAAGACTGGTTTAGTTTAGCATTAAACAACCTCCATGTCTTGGAAGTTGGTGCCATGTGCAGATTAGTAATGAATAATGTTGAGACCTTTTTTTACTTATATTGTTTCCAAGTTTAATATGCTTCAAAACTTTACACGTTTGAATCTAAAACAAACCTAAGGTACTATGAATTGATTTCTGAGGAATAATGTATCTCCAAGTCTTCAGCACAGAATGTTCACTAGGAAAGTCAAAATTAAGTGTAATATTGTTTGCAGGGAACAAATACAATTTGGCAAAGTTAAGGGGAATTATATTCTACTACATCAAATCTAAAATCTTGGTAAATAAGTATGTATTGTGATTGTTCATGCTTTATTTTAAAAGCAGTTTTAATGACTTCACTAAGTCAATGTTAATTAACTTTCTATGAGTTTTTGTTTTTAAAAGTTTCTAATGAAGCCTGCTTTTATTTATCTTGCTCTAACAGTCTGTTCTCATATCAGAATGTTTCACAAAAATTTATAAACATAGAATTTTTATATTACTTTAATAATCTTAAGGATTTTCCACTGATATTTATCCATAGTAATGAACACTATGTAAACCATATCTGTAAGAAAGAATGAAAGAATTATCAGATACCTGAATGGGTTAATTTCTTAATCCACTCTTGGTCTACAATCACAGGTCATTGTCTAAATTAGAATTGGAATTTTATGCTTTTTTCCTATTATATTCTCAATTAATTCTTAATATATTTCCCATGTCTATTATTACCTACGAACCAGCAATGGCACAAAAAAAAAATCATTGCAGGTCCCATTTAACAACAGTGAAATGTTCGTATTCTCCAAAATTCACATGTTGAAGCCCTAACCACAATGCGATGATATCTGGAAATGGGGTGTTTACTAGGTAATCAGGTTAGAAGAGGTCATGAGGGTGGTCCCACAATATGGGATTACTGCCCTCATCAAAACAAACACCGAGAGTGCTAACTTCTCCAGTTCTTTCTCCTCCCCAAGGAAAAGGTTATATGAGCACACAGTGAGACAGCAGCTGCCTGCTGGCCAAGGGAAGCCATCTCAGGTTGAAACTTACATTGGCAGCACCTTGACCCTGGACTTCCCAGCTCCAGAACTGTGAAAGACAAATTTCTGTTGTTTAAATCACAAGACTAAGCTATTTTTGTTATGGCTGTTCCAGCTGACTAAGGCAAACTGAATTTATGCTTCAGTTATTTTTCTTCAATTGTTAGAAACTGACCTGAACCAAAACAAAAGGGTATACTGGAAAGATACCAGGGAGCTCGCAAAATTAAAGACAAAGCAGAACTATCAGAATATGTGAAGGGTGTGAATGGAGAATTGCCTTGAATATTGTAGCAGAAGTAAGGTCCACCATCTTTCTAGGCATTTCCATCTGATGCCTCAACTTCTAGCCTTCAGTCCGACCTCCTTCCACTCTCATGTGTCTGCTTAAGATGCAAAAGCCCATCAGAGAGAATTGGCCTGCCTCAGGGTTGGTAAAATACAACCCAGCACTTTTATATACATTTTTATAAGAAAAATGAGTCAATGCCCTGGCTGGTATAGCTCAGTGGATTGAGCACAGGCCTGGGAACCAAAGGATCGCAGTTCGATTCCCAGTCAGGGCACATGCCTGGGTTGCAGGCCAGTTCCTGGCAGGGGACGCCCGAGAGGCAACCACACACTGATGTTTCTCTCCCTCTCTCTTTACCTTCCCCTCTAAAGATAAATAAATAAAATCTTTTAAAAAAAAGAAAGAAAAATGAGTCAAAATTTTATTTTTTCTTCACCATTTTCATCTAGTTATGTTAACAATATGATACATTATGATTGAAAAGGGAAAGAGGGTTTAGAATCACTTAAATAGAATAGAAATTTATCCCTAGAAGATGTGAAGTGATTTCTTTTGAAACCATCTATATTTTTGATTTCTCCGAATTTTCTGTCATATCTTGAATCAATTTTTGTAACCAGCATTTTTTTACAAAATCATTCATTTTTATCCAGATTTTCAAAATTTCTTAGCATTTAATAATGCAAGTTATTTTTGTAGTGAAGAATTACATTTTTCTAGTTTTACTGAGATGTAATTGACATACACCATTGTATTAAAGTATAGAACATAATGACTTGTTATATATTAAGATGTGTTAAATAACGATTCAAATGAAGGCAAGTCCAAATAATAGTTTATCATATATTTTTTTCCAAATTTCCAAAATAAATTTTACTCATATTTATATTGATTAGGATTATTACTATGATTTTTCTGTTTCTGCAAGTTTATATACTAAGATTGTTCACCTTTGTTTCTAAGCTCTATGGCATGTAAATAATCATTTTAAAACTTATTCAGGATCTGAAACTATTTGATTCACTATTTTAAATAACTATGGTAAAAGCAAAGAAAAATGAGAACCTTAACTAGAATATTTTATTAAAATATTCAGATATACAATAATAGCACAGTTCTGGTTCAGATTCCATGAGAACATTTAATATATTCAGTAAAAATATTTATTTTTAAATGTAATATGAGAGTAGTATTATCGATGCCTTGCTTTTACTATTGCATGAGTTTCTATCAGATTTGACAGATTGGAATTTTCTATCTACTACACATACTAGATGATACTCGATCTTGATGGTGCTATTTGACATGATTAGATATAGTCTACAGGTTTCCTGATGTTGGGCCATATAATGGATTGGAGAAGGAATATATAGAACTATAAAGGAAAACATGTTGAAAAGGTTATGATTATAGGCAATAAGTAAAAGAGTTCTTTCCTAACCATGCAGAATGAAGCGACTTTTTAATGACTTTCTACTGGAGCAATAACTAGAGCAGCCTCGCCTTCCTCCAGCCTGCCCATTGTGCACTGCCTGAACCTCTGACACAAGCCAGGTCCCGGTGAGCAACTGCCACCTGTGTCCTGGAGCCACTGCCTCATCCTTACCTCTGGTGGGGTGAAGGATGCTGCTGTCAGGATCTTGTCTACTACTTCTATGGTGCTGGTTTCTCTAAGCCTGCTGTATTTACTATCCTTAGGTGTCACAAAAGAAAACATCATAAAAGAAACAACCAACAGCTTTCAGTCAGAAGAATTATATTTTGCAGAGTTTACTAGAAAATCTAGAATCTGAAACATTTAGAGGACAATAAAAACCTGATTTCTTTAATAAATAAATTGCAAGAAAAAAATAAAAGAGAAAATACAATCTACACATTAAAAAAGACTTAAGAGACATGTCTACAAATTTGGATGCATGTATTAAAATGGGCTGGCCAAAAAATCTGTTTAGTTGTTTCTGTAAAATAAAAGACACACTTTTCACTTTCATCCATAACTTTATTGACTTGGATATTTTGAGTAAGTTGGTTAGCTCCTGAATGGTAGAACGTTGATTGATCTCAATTAATGTATTGATTTGATCACTATCAACTTCAACTGGTCTCTATACATGACTGTGGAGTATTGTTCAGCAAGAAATTTCCAGCATGAAACTTCACAAATCACTTTTGACACGTTTGAATAGTCAGAGTCACAGCATCTTCACATATTGAACAAATCTTTTTTTGTGTTTCAGTTGTGCTTTTACCTTTCTTCAAATAATAAAGAATAATATTCCTAAATGTTGCTTATTTTCTTCCATGATTAAAATGACTAAATAAAAATTCACCATTTTTACTGTTTTTTAAATGCACACTGATATGACAGCTGTTATAATATCATCTAACAAAATTGTTTGGGATGAAGTTAAAGACAACCAAACTCCACTAGAGCCATCTTGTGTAAAAAAAAAAATAATGACCTTTTTGTCCAACCCAATATCTTATACTGATCCTGATTTTTAAAAAAATATAGCAATATCAACAACAAATATAAACCTCTCTACTTATTTATGAGACAACTGGGGTAGATTGAACACTGACTAAACATTTGATAGTATCAAGGAATCATTGTTAAATGTTTAGGTGAGATACTGTGATTATATTTTATTAAAGTCCTAATCCCTTAATGTTGCTATGAGGTCTTTACCGATGAAATTAAATGATACGTGGGTTGACACTCTGGTTGACACCAAAAGTGAAATTTACTGTAAACTATGAACTCGGGGTGATAATGTCTTGTTAATAGAGGATTCTCGTTATAGCAAACGTAGCGCTCTGGGGTGGGATGTTCATGACTGAGGAGGCCGTGCATGAGTGGAGGCAGGAACACATGACAGCTCTCCATACTATGTGCTTAATTTTGCGGTGAACCTAAAACTGCTCTAAAGAAAATAAGATCGATTTGAAAAAATACTGCCACCACGCTGGTGGGTGGAGAAAGTAGGTGGTAGTAGAAGTGAAGCCAGAATGACCATGGGTTCATAACTTGAATTTTGCTGACTGGAACCTAGTGGTTCATTATACAATTATCTCCATTTCTATATCAGATTACGAGAGTTTTCTCTGAGTGTTTAGAATAGTACTTCAGAGAAGTCTATTTCTGCGCTAGAGAGTCAGGGAAGATACACACACTTAGTGTGATTAATACAAAGGCACTTGTTTCTGAAACAAGAGAATCATGATAACAGCAAAAATCAAGAGAGATTTTGGGATTTCTTCTCTTGCCATTCTTTCTTCTTTTAAAATATTTTTAGTTATTTTTAGAGAGGGGAAAGGAGGGAGAAAGAGAGGGAGAGAAAGGTCAGTGTGAGAGAGAAACATCAGTCGGTTGCCTCTCCTAAGAGCCCCATCCAAGAGACTGAACTCAAATCCAGACATGCGCCCTGACTGAAAATCAGACCTGTGGCCTTTCGCTTTGTGGGATGATGCCCAACCAACTGAGCCACACTGGTCAGGGCTCCAGCCATTCTTAATAAAAGGAAAAGGGAATGTGAAAGAGAAAGAATTTTTTCATTAGAATAGAAAATAAAAAGAAATTGCTTCCAAGGTTTTCTAGAATCATCAATTGCACTGCCATATGCATCCATAGTAGGAAGCATCCTGAAAGCACCTTGAAAGGTGGGTCTTGGATGTGGACCTCTGCCTGGGCCGCAGAGAAGCCACCCTCTCACTAGAAAGTAAAGGATGCATAACATCTTCCTAGCATATATTTAATGATTGCAAGCTGATGAGATATTCATATTAAAAACACCAAATTTAAAACACTACATTTTTTTTTGAAAAGCAGATACAAGAACCCAGCTGTCTTTATTAAGGCAGACATTAAGGAGCTCTACAAAAAAGTGGAAACTGTCACTCTTCTCCCTAAATTTTTTTGCTTAAAAATATATAGTATTTTTAAAATTTTTTTCTCATTTAATTATTGTTCAAATTCAGTTTTCTGTCTTTTACTCCCATCCCATCCCAGTCCACCCCCCCCAGTGCTCCCCCCCTCCCTCCCCTTTCCACCCCCCCCCCCCGTTCTTGTCCCTGTGTCCTTTATACTAGTTCCCGTAAATCCTTCCCCTTTTTTCCCTGAAATTCCCTTCCCTCTCCCCTCTGGTCACTGTTCCCCTGTTCTCTATTTCAGTGTCTTTGGTTTTATTTTGCTTGCTTGTTTGTTTTGTTGTTTAGCTTTCTGTTAAAGGTGAGATCATATGGTATTTGTCTTTCAACACCTGGCCTATTTCACTCAGCATAATGCTTCCCAGTCCCATCCATGTTGTTGCAAAGGGTAGGAGCTCCTTCTTTCTTTCTGCTGCATAGAATTCCATTGTAAAACACTACATTTTAATTCCTACATCATCTGTATCTTCAGGTACTAAAGGTTAAACTAAGCTAAACATAAAGCAGATTACAATTTATTTTCCTTAGTAAAAATGAAAAAGGTTTATATTATACTTTCTTCCTACTTTGTCAAAAAGATACATTTGGTTTCCTTAAATATGCATTTGTTTGTTTATTACTCATTAAGCAGGACTACATTTCACTTTTATTCAATGTCCTGATTGACGTGACAAATCATCCACATCAATTCTCTCTGTGCTCTGGGAGGCAGTCTCACTTCTTGTTTTCACTCCTGCCTAAACAATACCACAGGTGTGGATGACATGGTTATTGAGGGAAACAGAAAAAGGTCCAGGGTTTTTTAGACTTCAGCCTCACCAACCAAGCCTCAAAACTACTATAAACCACCTGACTGACACCTTTGCTACTCGTTTTCCATAACAATAATGACTGATCATGGCCTATTTTCATAAAAAAAATGATAGGGGAAATTAAAATTTGTATGTGCTCACTTTGACAAGAGAATAGATTTCATATAACATTTCTAAAATCAGATCTAAGGAAGCTTTTTTAGATTGGGCTGTTGTGCCATGGCTAATCCTATTTTATACCCAAATGAATGCTTATGTTTCCTACTTAAGTAAAGGATGAGACGGGTTTTACTTGTCATTTTCTTTCTAGCCTACTTCTTATTATGCTGGTAAGGAGTAGCCCTAAAAAGGGCAGAGAAAGATGGGGTGCACTTATTTCCTCCTTTCAGTGTCTGAGTTATCAGGCAGAGGCCCTCACTGCCCACACCTGTAATGGAGGAGATCACAGGATGCTCTCCTCCCTTTTGTCTTTGACAATAAAATGTGAAGAACAGTCAATGAGTAGTCACTGTGAGTAGCTGACTAACGCTGTGCATTAAGTGGATATTTTTCCAGATTTGTCAATTCTCTGACTACAAACAGTGACCACAAAGCCATTTAACAGTGAACTGATTTTACAAGCAGATTGAAACTGTCCTGGAATGGAAAATTCTTCTAATACATTTAGAGAGACTGAAACTCCTTTCCACCCTCCACTAAAACATTCCTCATAGTGAAAACGTGTTCGAACAATATTGTGTTTGTGTATGTGTTTCTTTTTCTGAAATAATACAGTTCACTGTCACCTCTTACCTCTGGTTTCTCTGGGTTGCCCCAGTTCCCATAAACTGGATTAACAAGTGCACCATTAACACTTCTTTTAGTTTTCTTTAAAGCACACAGGGCTGAGAGAGAAATACACACAGAGAGAAAGAGAGAGAGAGAGAGAGAGAGAGAGAGAGAGAGAGAATTGCATTGCTCCACAGTCCATTTTTAGGTTATTATCAAATAAAAATCTTTGAGAGACTCATTGTCTAGACAGCACACTTATGTATTACCTTAAGTCAAGACGTTTTTGCAGGACACTAAAGCAACCATATTCTTGAAAGCAAATATTATTTGACCTCTGAATGCTTAGATTCAAATAAACCCAAACGAAGACAAAACATGGCATAGATTGGTCTTAAAATGAATTTTAATATTGGGGTACAAAGTTAGAAAGAACAATATACTATAAAACTGAACTGATTAGAAGGAGAGGCCACCTTGAAGTCCCTTAGACTTCAAAAGTAACAAGCCCTCACATCCTAAGGACTATTTTCTGTTATAGTGTCTGTCATAAAGATGTATGGCATCATAGTCCTTAATATTTTAAACAGGAAATTTTAAATATGAGTGTTTTGAAGATTTCTTTATGTAACTGTTTCCTTTTATGAATCACAAAAAGACATGTCATGGGTAATCTCACATAAGGCCTAAATCTGCATAATTTATTCAGATTTATTGGGCTCCTAAGTGACCATTCTCATTTTCCACTGTGATTACTTAAGAGTCAATAGACTTATCAAAAGACTACTAGCCCTGGAATAGCTGCTCACAATAGATAACAAATATGCCCATCATAGGAACAGAAAAATGTATAACCAGATAACTAAGTATACCCTATCAAAGACAGAAGGAAGGATCACATACATGCATATGCACATGTACATACACATACATGCATAATGGAGAACGGAAAACCATTTCCAGAAGGATTACCAGTGTCTTGAGGGCAACTGTAGAAAAATATATTCTTTTTTGTCTAATTAGAGTATAATGGCAATAAATTTGTCAATAATATACCTTTAATCCTAAAACCAAAAGGTAGTAAAGAAGAAGTCCTTGTTGATTTGCTTCCTGAAAATAAATTGTCATAGGCACCACCTCTTATTTCACACACCAAAGCAAATACATGGTCCTCTTCGAAAAGAGTGAGCCTGACAGTGTAACCGTGTTGGGCTGGCAATTCATTCTGCTGGTGGACACAACGTCTTCTAAGCTTTCTGACCTCCACTGTGCTGTGCAATTGGCGTAAGTGGGCAATAGCCTCACCAGTTCACCTTCATTAAGTCTATATTTTGGTTATTGATGAGGAGGGCAAAATATAGGGCAACCCTATATTTTGGAAAAACATCATAGAATACTCTTAAATGATGAGTCAACAAGTGTCATTAATGGAATACTTATGATTCACTACAGTTAAATAAAAAAAGGAGTGATTGATTCCTTGATTTTCATCCTCCAAGACAAATTGATGTTAACTTCTCAGAGTAGCAAGCTTAGTGAATGGTACAATTAGGGCACAAGCAGGGAAGCTGTCAAAGATGAGACTTGGGAGGAAAATAAGGGCATTGCTGAAATACGTCAAAATGTTGAAGAAAAAGCTGGTATGGGAGCCATTGACATGGAGGTGGGGAGAATCAAAACAAAATGAAACCTAAGAACTAAGTAAAGAGGAGACGGCCACAGATATTGACAGCTCAGAAGAATTAATCTTGGCTTCATTCAGGCATGAAATCAGAAGCAGGAGGAAAACTCCAACCACAGAGCCAGACAGAACAGAGGGTCCAGGGGCCAGGCAAGCAACCAGGACCGGAGGGGCAGGCTGGGTAGCCAACTGGATAGAAGAAAGGCACGAGCGATACAGAAGATCTTCATATTAGGGAATTATTTTTGGCTTTGGACTGCAGGGACCCCAGCCAACCTAGACCAGGATTAGCAGGCAGAAGAAGTCAGGAAAGCAGATCACTTGTGTGGCCCTGTTAATTCAGCCATTTAATCTACTTTTCTTCTAAAGTAACTTTGAGTCTTAAGAAATTTTCTATTAAAATAAAAAAATGTATGTGGCTGCCCTTCGGGGATTGGGTAACTACGAAGAAAGGAGGGTGCTGCTAAGGGTAAGATGTTGGATTGTAATAAAGAGGAAAGGGTCACACTGTGAGCAGTGGTTAATTCTTTCTACTTCAAATGATCTTTATTAGCAATCTCAAACTTTTATTTTTTACACATCAAAAGATGGTTCCTGATATTGGAAATACCTGAACTGTTAGGATAAATTCTTAATGTCTTTCTTATTTATGAGGTAAAATATAACTCGCCACCCATAAACACTTGCATTAAGTGAATTTCTAATGTCAATTCCATATATGTTTTCAAGTTTTATGATAGTTTCTCATCTTTATCAATTTTATAATTTTGATATTCAAACATAGACAATTTTACTTAAAGTGGTTTATCCTCATGCGAGGAAAACAAACTGAGTGATTATGCAATTTTCTATCACTGGGTGGTACCAGGGTGAGTCTGTACCAAGGCTGAAAACGCAACGTTTAACTTCCCTGATTTGTGGATAGGCCCAGCGTTCAGAAAGAGTTGAGGTTTCAAAAAATCTAAAACGATGAACCATAAAATGGCAATACATACGTATCTACCAATGATTGAATCTAAAAAATAAACTAAGCACACAAGAAGAACAGAGACAGAATCATGGATACAGAGAGTGTTTTGATGGTCACCAGATGAGAGGGGGCAATGGAGGAACAGGTAAAGAAGTGAGGGGATTAAGAAGTACAAACAGGGAGTTTCAGAATCACCATGGGGATGTAAAATACAGTATGGGAAATGGAGCAGCCAAAGGACTTATATGCGTGACCCATGGACATGAACAATGGTGTGGGGACTGCCTGAGGGAGTGAGGGTGCTGGGTGGAGAATGGCAAAGGGAAAAAAATGGGACAACTGTAATAGCACAATCAATAAAATGTAATTTAAAAAAGAAAAAATTAAGTAACATTGTTTTCATTTAATTATTAATTTTGAGAGCTGTGGCAAAATAACATAAAATTTGCCATTATACTAATTTGTAAATGTATAATTTTATGGTATTAATTATGTTCAGTGTTATGCAATTACCATTATGTATTCCCAAAATGTTTTCATCACTACAAATAAAAACCTTGTAGCCGTTAAACAGTAACTCCCCATTTGTCCCTTCTTCCATCCCCTATAAACTCTAATTTATCTTTTGTCTCCAAGAATTTGCCTATTCTAGATGCTTCATATGAGTGAAATGATATAATATTTATCTTTTTGTGTCTGGCTTATTTCCCTTAGCATAAGGCTTTCAAAGTCCATCCAACTGTAGCACTTTTTTTTTAAAGATTTTATCTATTTATCTTTAGAGGGGAAGGAAAGGAGAGAGGGATAGAAACATCAATGTATGGTTGCTTCTCATGTGTCCCCTGCTGGGAACTGGCCTGCAACCTAGGCATGTGTCCTGACTGGGGAATCGAACCGCGATCTTCTGATTCGCAGGCCCGCACTCAATCCACTGAGCTACACCAGCCCAGGCGAACTGTAGCATTATAAAAACTTTAATCACTTTTATGGCTGAATGATATTCTATTTATGCATATTCTATTCATGCAAATAAACAAGATATAGCACATGATATGCTACATCTTGTTTATTTATTCAGCTGATGATGGGCACTTGAACTGTTACCACCTTTTGGCTTTTGTGAATATTCTGCTATGAACAGTAGCATATAAATATCTTTGCCCCATTTTCAATTCCTTTGCAGGTGCAACTTGGAGTAGAATTGCTGGGCCATATGGTGATTCTATTTTAGCTTTTTGAGGAAGCACCAGTTTTCCATAGTAGCTTCACCATTTTTCATTTCCACCGATAAGGTATGTAGTTTTCTATTTCTCCACATCCTCACCAACACATTTTTTTCATATTATTATTCTTGCATCCCAATAGGTGTGAAGTGGCATTTAATTGTAGTTTGATTTGCTTTTTCCTTAATGACTAAGGATGTGAACATTGGTCATTTGTGTATCTTCTTTGAAGAAATGTCTATTTAAATCTGCTTATTTTTTAAATTGGCTTGTTGGGTTTTTGATCTCTTTGTTGTTGAGTTGTAGTTTTTTTTAATTGGTTTGAGAGAGAGGGAGGGAGAATAATAGGAGAGAGAGAGACTGACTTGCTGTTCCACTCATTTATGCATTCATCAGTTGATCCTGGTGTGTGCCCTCACTGGGGATAGAACCCACAACATTGGCATATTGGGACCACACTATAACCAACTGAGCTACCTGGTTGAGGTGAGTTCTAGGAGTTTTTTATGTATTCTGCATTTGAATATTAAACTTTTACTTTAAAGCCTTAAAAAATTGTTGTTCAAGTACAGCTGTCTCCATTTTCCATGCCACCCCCCCCCCCCACTCATCCCTGCTTCCCACTCTCAGTCCTACCCCCTTTGGCTTTGTCCATGTGTCCTTTGTATATGCTCCTTGATGACCTTTCCCTTATTTTGCCCCATTTTCCCTCTCCCGCCTCCTCTGTGTTTACTGTCAGTTTGTTCTTTATTTCAGTGTCTCTGGTTATATTTTGCTTGCTTGTTCATTTTGTTGATTAGGTTCCACTTATAGATGAGTTCATATGGTATTTGTCTTTCATAACCTGACATTTCTTTTTAGCCTGATGCAGCATAATGCTTTCCAGATCCATCCATGCTGTTGTGAAGATTAGGAGCTCCTTCTTTCTTTCTGCTGTGTAGTATTCCATTGTGTAAATGTACCACAGTTTTTTGAGACTTTCATTTAGCCATGGGCACTTGGGTTGCTTCCAGCACTTGGCTATTGTATATAGCACTGCTATGAACATTAGGGTGCGTAAGTTCTTTTCTTTTGAATTAGTGTTTTGAGGTTCTTAGTGTATAATCTCAGCAGAGGAATCACTGGATCAAAAGGCAGTTTTATTTTTAGTTTTCTGAGGAAATTCCAAACTGTTTTCCATAGCGGCTGCACCGGTCTGCATTCCCATCAACAGTCTACTAGGGTATTAGCTATATAATTTCAAATGTTTTCTCCCATTTTGTAGGTTATTTTTATACTTTATTGGTAATGTCCTTTGATGCATGAAAGTTTTTGATGTGGTACAATTTAATTATGTTTTCTTTTCTTGTGCTTTGGGTGTCATACATATCTAAGAATGCATTGCCAAGTCCCAGGTCATGAGGACTGACTCCTATGTTTTCTTCTAAGTGTTTTAGCTCTTACATTTAGGTCTTTGATCCATTTTGAGTTAATTTTTGTGCACACTGTGTGGTAGGGGGCCAACTTCATTCTTTTGCATGTGAAAATCCACTTGTCCCAGCACCATCTGCTTAAGAGATTGTTCTTTTCCTATTGAATGTACTTGGTAACCTTGCCAAAAATCAATTGGTCGTAGAGGTATGGTTTATATTTGAATTATCAGTTCCAGTTCATTGATTTAGTCCATTCATATACTAATATCTCGCTGCTTAATTTGCTATAACTTTATGGTAACTTTTGAAATCAGGAAGTGTGAGTTGTCCAAGTTTATACTTTATCAAGATAGTTTGGGCTCTTTAGTGCCCTTGCATTTCCATATGAGTTTGAGGATCAGTTTTTCATTGCTGCAAAGAAAAACCTATTGGAGTTTTAATAGAAAATGCATTGTATTAGAGATTGCTTTAGCATTAGAGATGTATTGATAGCCTGACAATATTGTCTTCTTATCCATATATAAACTGAAATGTCTTTCCATTTATTTAGATTTTCTTTAATTTCTTTCAGTAATGCTTTATAATTTTAATTCTAAAAATCTTTTACCTCTCAGGTTAAATTTATTCTGATGTGTTATATCCTTTTAGATGCTGTGGTCACATGAAATTGCTTTCTTAATGTCTTAGTTGAATTTTTCATTGCTGGTATTTAGGAACACAACTTATTTTTGTATTGAGCTTTTATCTTGTAACTTTGCTGAATTCATTTACTAGCTCTAGTAACTTTCTTATAGATTCTTTGGGATTTTCTATACACATAAACTCAGACCACTTGTAAATAGAGATAGCTTTATTTCTTCCTTTCTAATTTGGATGTCTTTCATTTTTTTCCTTGTCTAATCGCTCTAATCAAGTTTTCCTATTTACACTATCTGAAATTAGAATAATGATAATGCAGCTGTCAAAGCAATCTGAAGGAATAAACGTGATCACTGTTTTATCAAAAGGTTTTGCTGGGCTTGTGTGTGTGGAAGAAATTGTTCTCATGATTCCACTAATAAAATGATTTCTATATATTGTTTCTAAATGCTAAAGAATATCCTAAAATCCAAAAAATGATTATCTGGAGCTAAGGAAAATAATACTCTACAATGTAGTGACTCACTCCTTAGGGGTTAAAATGACAGAATATTGATTATGTTATTTATCATCTTTCATATTTATTTATTTAAATTTATCCAATATTTCTAGGACACATACTATGTACCGAACACTACACTAGGTCATGGACCGTTCCTGACTGTAGAACTTCTTTTGGAGGATGACAGCTATAAGATTTCTGTCTCTTAGCTGAAATTACATGTTTATAAAATTCCTTCCACAAGTAGATGCTCCCTAATAGTTGAGTGCTATTCTCTTTACCTGCTTTTCCTATTCTTTCCTCCTTTTGTCATTGATATTTTCTTTTAAACTTCTTTAAAACTTGACCCCAAAGCCTGGGATTAGTGAAGTGATGTTAGGATAAAGATAACAAAATAAGGAATTAGTAATAATTATTACTACAGTACTTTTTAATTTTTAAAAATAGACTTCTTAATTTAAAGCTAGCAAGCACTTTTGTAATCATCTTGTTAATGCATTTTTAACAGATGGGGCTACTGAGATTCTTACCCCACCAGACTGTATAAGGATTTTGTTTGGTTTTCCCTCTCTCAGAATCTAGTGAAGTGCCTAGTAGAAAACAACTGAATGCTTATAGAAAGAATAATTTCATGAATGCATATAATCTGAAGCCCTAATGATGGAACAGAAGACACTAACTTCTCTCCACCCTGTTCTCCCATGCACACGCCCAACAATATACTTCATTAGTACCCAGAGAGAAAAGACATTCGTTTTTGCTATTGTTATCATAGAGCCGCATTTGTATTTAGCTTTCTGTTCCACTTAGCAGAAGACTTTAACTGGGCCAGGAGCCTACTTTCGTCCTCTACCTTCTCTCATTCTATTTCCAGCTGGTTAAGTGCCAGCCAGAGCAGTAGCGTGGGGGCTTCCCTGTGGATGAGCAGAGCAGAACAGCATAGGCCGGCCCCTCTATCCCTTTCTATTACACAGAAACTGAAAAAGTCATATTATTGCAGAAAAATTAATTTGGGACAAATAGCTCATTTTATAATATTTGAAAAATAAAGGTCTGTGCTCCTCATATAGCATATATATCTGAAACATGAGAGGTATGAAATGCTGATGTATAAATATCAGGGTCTTAAACTGAATTTCAGGTTATGAAATATTTTATTTGTCACTATTGGGGAAAATGTTTTCTAACTGCAAAAGTACATGTGCCATACATTGTTAAAAAACGAATTGCCTAAATTATGAAATATAACCATTTCACTGGTGGAGACGTAATTCATTTATTCTGAAAGTTCTGCCTATTACATTCAACTTCACCTAGCCTGATAAATGGTGAGTTGGGAGTATCCCTGGAAAGTGAACCTCAACCCCACTCTCCCCATTTGCCCCTCTGTCATTTTAACCTCTTCACTCAGGGTTTTTCCCCTGATGTTTGTAGTCCTAGGACTTTGGAGCCCTTTGGAGTGTGCTAGACTTTCAGATAAAAAAAGAAAACATATTGTAAATTTCTAATAAAAAATTCCTGGGTTTCCACTTTTGCTTGTATCTATTTTAAATGTTCATTAAACATATGTGTCTCTGTCAAGAAGATATCTTTTTAGAAACATTTGTTTCTTAACTAGGGTACCCATAATTTATTTTTTTGTCTCATTATAAAAATTAATAAGTGATGCATTTTTCCTCTTTTTGTTTTCTGCTCTTAGAACCTAGAAAAATGAATTTTTTTGTTTGTTTTTCACTTGGAACTGCAGTAATAGGAAAAGATGGGTGAGCTGTGGCACGACTGGTTTCCTAATGGCACATAATTCACACGTACCATATTTCTTTTCTCAAGTCCTTAGTCAAGTTTGATGTTATGTCTGGTCTCTGATCATTTCCAATTAAAACTTGAGTCTGTTTGAATAAGCTGGTTTTAAGGAGAGTTACCACAAAGTGTAAAATTTAGACACTATTTTGTCCTTTTAAAAGAAGGACAGGGTTATGACAGTTTGCGGAGACAAGCACAATAGAAGACTGTAAAACAAATAAAAAGTAGATAGGAATTTGGAGAAAGAGACTCTGAAAACTGAAAAACAGAGTTGGGTCAGAGGTAACGAGATGGACAGTATATGAAATAGGTATTACTAGAGTATTAAATGTAGGATACAAATTTGACTTTAAGATTCATGAATTCAAATTTAAGCAGGAGAGTCAGTTACATAGGTCACACTTTAAAAAAAGAAACAAATTAGGTGCTTAGAAGCACATCTTCCCCACTCAGGAGAGAGGACAACTTATACTGTGTGCACCCTGTTAGTATAATCTAGGCTAATAAAGTAACAAGTCCGCAAAACCTTATTTTAAGGAAGGTACCAATGGGTTTCACGGCATTGTTCCTTGGGTTGTTCACTCATCTCTTTTAAAATATCGGACTGAAACTACGCAAACACGTGCTTTAGTACAAACTACCTAGGACTAGGTGGAAGCGAGAGGGAGAATTAATTTTATGGAAAAACCCTTAAGAATAAAAGTACCTCAAAGAATTCAATTTGGGGGGCATTTTCATATTTTTGTTAATCATAAAATAGTCACCAAGATTACAATATGCAGTGTGTAATTAGAGTTGGCATATTAAATCTGTTATAAGAATCTATACGTTGAATAAGTTATCTGATACCATGAATCAATATAAGAAAGAATAAATTGAGTCTATCAAATCAACCTTATTTTCATTGAATGTATATACCTGTAAAATACTAATATGTATTATCTTACTACTGGTAAAGAAAAAAGTGAAGAAATCATGCAGAGTAGTGAACAGAAATACTCAGCTATACAACCGTCTCTACTCCCGGCAAAATGATGACTTCTTATAAAAAGATTTAAAGCAAACAATCTGAGCAAAAGAAGAAAGAATACAAGCAAGCTGATTGAAAAAATAGAAGAGAACAAGCTCAAGTTTTCATCTCCAAGCCCTTAAGGAACAAGCTGAACCAAATGTTTGGATGAAAAAGTTCAGAAAGAATTGGGTTAACAAACATAACCAGGAATGCCACAAAAGCAAGAGGAAAGGATTAATCATCTGGGGTCACAAAACCATCAACCAGGACACCAAATTTCACTAAACTCCTTCACATGTTACAGCAGCTGTCATATTTTCCTCCTTTCTTTTCAGTCAAGAATAAGTATCACTAACCACAAAACCTGTCACTGTTTAATGCAATCTTGCTGTGGCAGAGTGCTTAAATGGGAACATGCCCAGGAATATGGATGCAATTAGTGTGAATAAAGCTGACCCAGGTTCCTGTTGCTTAACCTGAAGGAGACCCCATGCTGCCTGCCGGTGGGAGTGCAGGATCTACGGGGCGGCTCCTCCTCTGCCTGCAGTGCTGGCACATTCACAACTGCCTAACGTGAACCAGATGCAGAGCGGGAGTAGAGTCCTTTGGAAAATATATTTGATAGCGCACTGGGAAATGTTTTCTTCACCTAGTAAAATTAGTAGGAGTCAATCTTTGGGAAATAATTAGATAGGAGGACAAGGATTTATACAGAAAGAGCCTCGTCGCAAATTACTGATAATAATAAAAAATAGATGCAACATAAATGTCTAATAATAGGAGGATGGTTGAATGATCTGTGTATTTGAGAGAGCATTAGAGAGCTCATCCAAGTAATGCCTTTGTGGTGTGAAGGCAGTATTTCTCAGTGCGGTCTGTGGACCACTGGAGGTCCTAAAACATCTCTGGAAGCTAAACCCTTCAAAACTGGTTTTTAGAATAAGACCCAGGGATAAAAGATTCATTCAAAGAGCAAACTAGATCAATAAATTTTATTATAACTTACTTTTTTTGTTGTGTTGATATCTGCACCAAAGTGCAAGTTCAATGGTCAGTCAAAACTACTGGTTCCTTATCAGAAATTAAGACAATACTACAGAATTATACATTATATTCTTCACCGCCACATGCTTGCAGTAGAATTTTTAAAAAATCAGTTTCATTTCAAAATAAACTTGAGGAAGTAGAAAAAGTTATTAATTATATTAAATCTCAAATCTTCGATGTAAGTGTTTTTAATATTCTTAGAAGTATGTATTATACGCTTTTGTGACAGCTTTCTCTACGGAACATGCCTTTCCCTGTCCCTCTTCTTTCCCCAGGAGTATCTCTTTCTCTCTTTCCCCTCCCCCACTAAGCTCCAAAGGTCCTTCTTTTGCTGTAAGTTGTTTTCTGAGTACATTTTATCCTATGGTTCATTTACAAAAGAATAAATAAAACACTTTTGTGCTGTATTGAAGTGCATGCTGTTATGTGAAAAAGCCACTGTGAGACTGAGTTGCTTGCTAAACTAACCACTTTCCTGATGGAACAACATTTTTGTTTGAATGAATGACTGGCAGACAAACGCTGGTCATTCAGACTAGGGAATTTGGCAGACATTTCCTTAACAATGAGTGGAGCAAGGCTGGTTAACATAAAATAAAACACATCACAAGATGTCTTGCCAATCATAAAATTTGAACTTTCAAACAAAAATTAGCATTTTGAAAAAGTTTATGTTTTTCATCATGAGTGCAATAACTACCCAAAACTTTAAAGACTTGTCTGATGAGCTATTTTTGTTATGTTGCATTATAAAATGCTTCAAAATTTGACAAGCTGCATAATTCACCAAACCAATATTTTCTAAATGAAAAATGCATGGTATTACAAAATCACTAATGGGTAAATGATCCATTCAAAGTGCAAGATAGACTAATGAATTTCTAATGTAACATTACAAAAAGTTTACTGGTAAGAGTTTCAGATTCCACATTACAACTACACTAGAAGAATGATTATCTGAAAAGCTATGAAAATATACCTCTCTTTTCAAAACATGTATGTGTAAAGTTAAAGTTTCCTTATTATACTAAATTGAAACAATATAGCAAAGGTTTTAATGCAAAAGTAGATATAACTATTTAGTGTCAGATCTCATTAAAATTTCATTTTAATTTGAGTACTTCTGTTCTCCTAAGCACCAAGCCTTCAAATATCAGTTACTATTCATATTTCTAGCTGACATATACATTTTTAAGTTTTTCCTAGCTATCTCTTTTGAAAATACTTAATTTGTTTTCTTTTCCCTTCTGAATGTGATATCTCAAAATACTATGGTGAGTAAAGGTCATTTTTCATTAAGTGTTATATACTTTACTTATATTTTTATAATATGTAATATATATAATGTTATAGCCTTATAACTATTATATTTGTTAACATGTAGGTTATTAATTTAAAAATAAATCGGTAACTATAATTTAAAATATTTCTTAGTTTTAATTTTTAGTATGATACATTTTGATAGTAATAACCATATTTTAAGGGAACATTGTTTTAGGTTCTCAATAAATTTTAAAGGTATAAAGGTATCTTAAGAACAAAAAATGTGAAAATGATCAATGTGGAGAAATAAGAAGAAAAAATTCATAGACAATAATCAGATTTCAAGATGTAAAGATGCATATGCATGTGTATTTGTGTGAACAATGATAAAAATTTAGAAAAAATACATCAAAATGGTAATAGTATATATACTTGGGTGACGACATTGTATATAATTTTAAATTTTCTCCCGGCACTTGGTTGTATTTTCCAAGTTCTGTTCATTAGGCTGTGCACAAGAATCTTGGGGTAGAGGTTTCACAGTTGGGAAGACATCACAAGGCATCTCTCCTGTTTGTGCTCCTCGTATCCACCCTGCCCTAGCTCCTGGGGAATCCTTTCCCTAAAAGTGAAGACCCACGTCCTTCGTGATCTTTCCTTTTCCTACTTTTCCTGACTCTTCTTTTAATATTTCCTCCCAAAGTCCACCTGTCAGTCTTGCTGCACTACATACAGACTTTGGATGGGTCATGTTTTCCCAAAACTCCTGATTTGCTCTTAAATGGCCTCTGCATCACCCAGAACCTTTGCTAGCTCTGGAGCCAGATAAACCCTTCTCTTCCTTATACTCCATTGTGCGCTGTGCATTTTCCTCTCAGGGCATGTACTGCTTTTTAAATGGGAATGAAATACTTTTCCACGTAACTTACTCTGTAGGAAAACTCACTCTAATTTTCTTATAGAATTCTCTTAGACACATAATTTTCTTAGTTGAAAACTAGTTGCAATGTTGAAGTTAATAGTCAGTCTTTATGGTTTCGAGTAGTAATCACCTAGCAACTTGCCTCATTGTTAAGTCTTTTTGATGATTTAAAGTTGAAAACCTTATACAAGAATCTGTCTAGAAAATGGACTTAATTGCATTTATTTATTTATTTATTTATTTATTTATTTATTTATTTATTTATTTATATTTGCTTATCCAAGTTGAATCTTAACTACCTCTGGGCATAGCTAAAGTCTTTATTTTACAATTTCTTCAGGAACATTGCCACCGAGTCCCAATTATGTGCCATGCACTCTTTTACAGAGCCACTCAGAGTGTGACTTATTTATGGTTTGGTCTTACTCTATTTATTGTTCCATGATCAGATAAATACAAAAATTGAGAAGCAGTGTTTAGAATCATAGCAATCTGACAGAATAAATTTATGTCTGTTGGGGTTAAAAATAAGAACTTTGGAGTACTATTTATATCTTTCAGTTTCATTTTTCCAATAATTCTTACGAAAGCATTGGTTTGTGATGGATTGAAAACAACAAACCAAAACAGAGCTGGTCCT
Organism: Artibeus jamaicensis; assembly: GCF_021234435.1. NCBI lineage: Eukaryota > Metazoa > Chordata > Mammalia > Chiroptera > Phyllostomidae > Artibeus > Artibeus jamaicensis. The sequence continues at coordinate 1,575,712 of NW_026521995.1, read as the reverse complement.
TCACCACAAATAGTCTGAATGGCTCTTTTCCTCAAACACTGCATATCCACATATAAGCAAGTACTCATTTGCCTGGCTGACTTCTTTTCCTTCTATAACTTAAGCTAGTGACCTCTTTGGAAAATATTCTTTCCTCTTCCTTTTCCCTTATGAATGTGACACTGAAAAGCATTGCATTTATCATGCTTGGTCCTCTCCAACAAAGGGAGAAGACTGAGTAATATATAACTTCCCTGATCAGAATGAAATGTTTTTTCTTTCATGAAAATTGCTCTACATGAAAACTCACTCTAATTTTCTTAGACACATAATCTGTTTGCTTAATATGATTGCAGTGTTGAAGTTAATTATCAGAGTCTATAATTTTCCTTAGAAATCGCCTAGCAACTTGCTTCTTTCTAAACCTTGTTAGATCATATTTTAATATTTTTTAGATTTTATTTATTTATTTTCAGAGAGAGGGTAAGGGAAGGAGAAAGGGAAGGAGAGAAACACATGGATGTGTGAGAGAAACATCCATTGGTTGCCTCTCACATTCCCCCAACTGGGGACCTGACCCCAACCCGGGCATGTGCCCTGACTGGCAATCAAACTGGCAACCTTTTGGTTCACAGCCTGCCACTCAATTCCCTGAGCCACACCAGCTGGGGCTATAGTTAAATAATTTTAAAGTTGACAATGCTGTATGGAAATCTGTATAGCAAAATGCACTTGTTTTATTATAACTCTCAAATATTCACAAATTCCTTTAAATAGACCCTATTTTGAATTTAATACTTGTAGTTAAAGCTCTCTTGGATCTATGAATAAGTTCAGTTTACAATACTTAAAAACTTAAAAAAGCAATAAACTTGCATTTTCTTGTGTTTTTAAAACATAAAAATGATTATAAATGCACAAGCACACAATTAGCTTTCCATGTAGATTTGTTAGAAATAACCTTTCTTGTTGATTCTCAGAACAAATTCCTTCCTTTCTTTCTTACCTGATCCATGTTTTATTTATACTAATCAAGTCTTTCTCTGTCACAACTTGTGCCTTTACACTAGTGCTTCTGCCTTGGAATGCTCTTCTTCCTTTTCTTCTGGTTAATTTCAAACCAAGAATTCAGCCTTTTGTGATGATGCACACCCTTTCTATATCCTGCACCACCATGTTACTTTACCTCTGAAGAAATGTCAGCCTCTCCTTGACCCGTGTTTCTCTGGTGCTTGGTAGAAAGAAACTGTGTTTGCTTATTAAGATATGCCTGTTGCTCTGGTCAGGTGGTCCAATTTGTTGGAGTGTTATCTGGTGCACCAAAAGATTGCAAGTTCAATCCCTGGTCAAAGCACATGTCCAGGTTGTGGTTCCGATCCCTGGTTGGGGCATGTACAGGAGGCAGCCAATTGACATTTCTCTCTCACATTCCTGTTTCTCTCTCCCTTCCTTCCTCTCTCAGAAATCAATAAATATATCCCAGGATAGGATTTTTAAAAAAGTTATGCTTGGATGTGAGGGCGATCTGGCAGCAACAGCTGTCACTTCATTGATCACAAGGGTTGATTCAGCTGATCTGGCTGGCTAGGCAGATGTCCCCTTCCTCCCTCACCGATCCAAGTGCATCCCTCCCAAAGCTGCGAGCTGGGTCGGAGGGGATGCCCTTCCCAACCAGAGGAGAGGACCGGTCTTCGGTCAAGGGTGTACAAGTAGCTGTGCTCCCCTGCTAGAACCTTCAAACAAGCTCTTAAAAAAGTTATGCTTGTTAAAGAACTGATATTATTTGCTTTACTATATGCCTTCTCTACCAGAGTGTAAAGTATTGTTTACTTTTTATACTCCCAGCCCCTTTCACAGTGCCTAGCACATAATAGGTGCTTAATAAATGTTTACCAACAAATATATTAATGAATCACTGAGTTTCTGATTTATGTGCTTCTTTTTACAAAGATGAAAATAATGTGTTCAATTAGGTTCTGTTTTTAATCTGTTCTTTGATTCATTGGTGAGTTAGAAATTCCAACACAGTAAACATAAGGTTGAACTTGTAGGAGGGTCCCAAAGGATGCTTTTAAAGATAAATTGTGTGAAATATGATTTGAAAGCAGAAAGGAGTCTATCAAGAGGATAGTAAAGCAGTTACTGAAGAAAAATCATGAAGCTGCTCCCCTCCTCCCCTCCTCCGAATTCCCTATCCTCTAGTAACACTGATAAAGAACAACATTTAGAATTCTGATTCCCCAAAGTTGCTGAATATATTTGCTGCATGCCATGGTAGAGCTGTATGATTTACTAATAATACACATCTCACTTACATTTACTGCCTTCTTGTCCTTCCTCATTTAAACAGCTTCCCTCTTTTAAGGAGCAACTGTGATATTCCGATAATACTTTGATCTACACTGATGGCTTGATACAGGGAAACAGTTGCAACATAGAACTAGATTGTGTCCTGAAATGCTGACTTTTCACTATATGAGATTTATACCAAACTGAGGAAAATGCCTTGAATCCTGCCCTGGGGACTGTCTCTGCCAAAGGGTCACCTGCTTCAGAATGGAGACACAGCTATCTCCAGAAAAAATAATTAGAGCACAGGGCTATTTATACAGTAAAGTGCTCTTTAAAAATTCTACACAGATTTCATTTCTTAGACTATGTGGAGTTTGGGTCCAATGACAATAAATTTGAAACAGTACACAGGTACACACCGCATGAATGTGGCTTTATTCAAGACTTGTATTCCTGATACATTACGTGTACACTGATTTTGTTTAGTTAAATAATATATTTTTAAATAGTTAGGGAATTATTTTAGAAACTACTAGGTATTAGTAAAAATAGCAAATCATTTCAAAATTCCTAAAAAATTTCTTTTGTTCCATCAATAAATATGAATACTATTTCTTGAAAAGAGTTCATCTATACACTAATTTGGAAATGACTTCCCTGAGAAAATAGAATGAGAGAAACAATGTCTCTGTAAGTGTACTAATTAATTACATGAGGTTGACAGATGGCAACTTCTGTTTTCAGAAGTTTCAGGGTAAAACCTGTCATGCATTAGTACATCTAAATTAAAGGGTCTAGTATGAGGACAGTTTGAGGGGAAGTGAACACAGTTACTCTTTTAACGAAATTCAATTTCCTGCCTCCCTGAAATGCCCAGGTTTTTTATGCTAAATTTCTTCCATAGATTTTGAATGCTTGTATTTACAGTTCTTCATACTCTCCAATGTCCTTCATCAATATTCTAGTGTTTAAGCTTCTGATTATGGACTGATTTCATAGTCTGTCATGGACCCCAGTTATCATTCTGCCAAGGGTCATACATGTAGCATCATTTGGTGTTCCCTGATATGCTTTCAGCTTTCACAGATTACTATGAAGTTCAGTCAAACTGGGTGGAAATTCTTCAAGAATATCTGGCATTGATATCTGACTTATAACTGAGAGTCAGTCATTTGTGAGGATTCTAGCATGGATAAATTCTGCAGCACTAAGTCCAAGTGAAAGATTGCTTTGGAGTATAAATTGTTCCTTTGGGCTCCAACATCCTACTGTAGATAGGCTGAGAAATTCTATTGCACAAATATTTACTGAGATGAATTCCTAGCTGCTATTTGTGAACTTAGGGATATAAATATGAATAGGACAAGGACCCTGCCATGAAGAGACTTAATCTGTTATGAAATGTATCAAACCAAAAGTCAATGTGATGAGTGAAAAACCAACCAAGAACAAAGTGCTCTGGAAGCTCAGAGTCAGGAGTGGTTCCTTTTTCCCACAGTGCCCTGGGAAGATGTACAGAGGACACCGCTGTGGTTAGCTTTTGTGAAAGTTTTAGCTTTTTATGTTTTATGGTGAAGAAAGAAGTAAGCCCAGCAATTTTGGAAATCTGTTCTACCTTCCTTTGGCCATTTTATTCTCGAAATGTGGCATTTGGTATTACTCTTGAGTAAAGCCCATAGAGCCAGAATTCCAAGACTTTGATGCATTATTGCAAATTTACAAATCTTAGCCATCTGATTTTTTCATCTGCCCTACATGTTATTTATGAAATGCAGCCCATATGTTTGGCAAGACTGAAGATAAACAAACAATGCTGTCCCTGCTTTCCAGAGTCATCAGTGAACAGAATTACAACCGAGTCCCAGACATTGTGGTTTTTAACCGTTAGTCAGTTGTGTGGTCAAGACCACCATGCAGATAGATTTACCAAGTGTTTGGTCTAATACTCAATTACAAGTTAGACACTTTTCTTTTTATTTCTTTTTAGATTTTGTTTACTTATTTTTAGAGAGAGAGAGAGAGAGAAAGAGAGGGAGAGAAACATCAATATGTCATTGCCTCTGTGCGCCCTCCACTGGGGACCTGACCTGCAACTCGGGCATGTGCCCTGACTGGGAATCAAATAAGTGACCCTTGATTTGCAGCTTGATGCTCAATCCACTGAGCTATACCAGCCAGGGCGCTTTTTTTAACTTTTAAAAATAAGCATTAACTATCTAAAGGAATTGTAATACACAGATAGGTAGAATACTACTCAAATAAAAGGCACCCTAATAGCTGAATGCAGCTTACTTTACAGATAGGGAATACCCAGGGCCCAAAGAATCAAGCTCAGTATTCTATTTGAATCATGCCATTTTGGAACTTGGAGAAAATTTAGAATAATTTAGTTATCATTTCCCATTATGTAATAGGTGGAGCAATGGTTATAAGAAAGTAATTTAGACAACACAAACATTTCAACTATATAGTTAAATTTATATTAAAAGTATAATAAAAATATATAAATGGCATATTAAACCCATGATTTCATGAATACTATTTTCTAACAGAAGGCTAAGTAAAAAATGTAGTCTATTTAAAGATAAATAAAAGTAATACTAAATGTAATACATAGGCAAGCCCTAGATTGTGAGGTGGCCTATAACTGATAAAAATTTAGAGAAATTGGTTGAATTAAATTTCTTCATTATATACATAAGAAAATGTAGAATATTAAAGTAATTATTTTCTCTATTGTCCAAACCAAGTCTATCTTCTTTCCTGGGTTTTTGGGTCTGTTAGTGGCATTATCAACCATGCAGTTGCTTAAAAATAATACCCTCATATCAACTTTGACATCTGCATTTTTCTTACCTCCAATATTAAGTCAATCACCACTGGTCAATCTCAAGTTCTTATCTCTCATCAAATCCCCTTGAACAGGTGTATGTCCTCTAGACTCTCAATTATCTTTCTTAATCTATTTTTATGCTCTTCATTCTTTTTTTTGAATACAGAGATGGTCTTGCCATCCTTTCCTAGCCTGTATTAGTTAAAACCCCAGTGAAAAATTGCCCAAATGCTCAATTTAGAAAATTTGAGGAGTGTGTGATAAAGTGACAATTTGCAAAACGATGGCTGGAATGTAGAGAAACAATAAGAGATGGTGCAGTTGCAGAGCCAGTGACATCAGGCTTGTTATCACCCCAGGTGGGGAGGAGGAAAAAGGACAGGTCAGGGAGCAGGGAGTTGTCAAAGGCACAGGGGCTCCCGTTGGGCCCACCGTTTACAGTGGCCAGCTCCTTCCACTGCAGGAAGGAGCCAGGGTTATGGATAACCCGCTCCTTCTCTTTTCTTCCTCAAGGTGTTCCCCATTGGCCAAACATAACATAAATTCAAATGACAAGGGAGGTTGCTGATGCAATCCAAAAAAAGGTCTCATCTCCACATTTACCTTCTACACTTTTTCATTCCTTTTAGTCCAGAAAGGTAGAGTAAATCTGGGGACAGGCAGAAGATAGCCAGCACTCAGTCCTGTTTTTTTTTTTTTAAATGAATCGAAATCTCCTTAGTAGGCATTCAAAATCCTTTAACCATCTCTCTGCAACATAATTTCCTAAGTTGCAATTTACTGTTTCCCTTCCCATATTCTATAGCTATGTGAGACATTTTTGAAACCATAAGTTTCTACATTTTTTAAATTTTCATAAACACTCTTTCTTCATTTCTGCCTGGATTCTTCATCCTTTAAGTCTCAATACAAATGCTACCTCCCCTTTGCTGCCCTCTTACTCCATCCATCTGGATGCTGGCTCCCTGGAATATATCACCTCCACATGACGGACCGACACTTGTCCAGTGCACCATTTACTCCATTCTGATAAGAGGAGTTATGACTTTATGAAATCCCTGGCCACAGGGTAGGAAGTAGGGTCATATGAAAGGAATAGAAATGTGACCAACTTGAGACTAATACTCTTTTTCCTCTGAGTTCCCTCTCATGGTCCTTTTCTACCATTTCAGGACAAGAAAACAAAGGTGAGTATTAGGGGCAAAGTATGAAGGAGCAGGCTGCAAAGGCTCCTCTTTAAAACAGAGAAGAAGAACGAAGAGGAAGAGAAGGAAGAGGAGGAGGAATCATCACGGGTGGCCCAATCCCATTTTTAAGGGAAAGATTTTGAATTCTTTTTCTCAATTTCCTTTTTCTTGCTCAGAATAAACATTAGCAGTGTTGGCAGAGTTGGCCACAGTATGCATGAAAGATTGAGACTGGGGAGTTAGGTTCACGGGTGTTAAAAGCTGTACTTTCTATGGGCAGACACATGTGCAGAGAGAGCAAAGGTTTGTCAGCATTGTGAGACCACTGTGGTCACTTGCCACCAGTGGAGTCCACTTTGCTAGGGCTAATTATTCAGTTCTGGGACCAGGACAGGCTCACTGGTGATGCTCTAGCTATAAAAGCAGCTGAATGCCTTGAGGCATAGAGAAAGCAAGGTTATGATTTTTGTTAAGGATAAATACTCATTGCTGGTCCCAGGTTAGGCTTCTGTAACTAGGATCATGTAATTAGGATCTCTAACTACACGAGCAGTTAAACTTCTATTTCCAAAGCTCCACATTATCATACAAGGTGTTAGCAGTAGCAAAGAGTCTGGCAGAGAGATTATAGTACAAAGATAGATATTTTCTTTGGAGGGAAGGACCACTTATTCATGAATCTCAAAACAACAAGAACATTTATATCTCCAGTGGGGTAATATAGATAATTAATAGGGAAATTAAAAGCATGTCTGGCTTTGAGATTCTAATCACCTTTGTTTCTTACCGAAATTTTTTAAAATTATTCTTTTGATTATTCTCTCCTTCCATTTTGCCCCCAAAGTATTTTGGTGTACATTTATACCATTATACACATCATATTCAAACATATATTGTAACTAAGTGTGAGTCAGAAACCTGAGATATCACCTTATGTATCTTTGAGATCTCTCAAGACTAGGACATAGGATGTCTCCATAAAGGTTTGCAGAACTGAATCATGAGGAACTCCCAAGATTACATTCAGGCATTATAATTTCCTACTCGGCAAATTCTCTACTGTTAAACACTTACCTACAATTTTACAAAATTATTTAGAAAATTTTCACATCTAAACTTTTCCAAAAAATCCCCACACAGACATATCATTTCTTAGAACAACTAATTATTTGCTTTTTAAAGTTTTGTTAGTGTATTTATTAAGTTGCCTCAATGTAGCTATTTATTGACAATTTTCCCCAAGCAAAGATAATACAGATGGTACAGTCTAACTTATCCCAACATGACACAGAACTCACCAACAGATATATGAAAAAGTGTTCAACTTCACTAGCTATTAGGAAAATGCAAATCAAAACTACAATGAGATACCACCTCACACTTGTTAGAATGGTTATTATCAACAAGTAATAACAAATACTGGAAAGGTTGTGGAGGAAAAGGAGCCCTCATTCACTACTAGTGAGAATATAAACTCATATGCCAATATGGAAAGCAGTATGAGGGCTCCTCAATAAATGAAGAATAGAGTTCCCATATGATTGAGCAATCCCTCTTCTGAGTATCTACCAGAAGAATTTGAAAATATTTGCAAAGCTATATGCACCTGTATGTTCATTGCAGCACTATTCATGGTGGCCAAGACACGAAAACAACTGAATTGTCCTTTGATGGGTGATTTCATAAAGAAGATGTGGTACATTTAGAGAGATCCAAGATGGTGGAGGAGTGTGTAGAAATTACACCAACCGTCTTCCAGGACCAATCTGGAATTACAACTAAATTGTGTAGAAATCATCCAGAGCAAACAACTGAAGAACAGTGAGAGAGAAGCCTTATAACCAAGGACAGACAGGAGAATTAGGTTCAACACAAGGTGACTGGTAAGGAGTGTGTTGGAGATGGGAGGGCTGGCTGGGTGCCCACAGGGGGCAGTGCTGGAGGGATGTTTAGGCAGCCAGTTGGAGCCCCCTGAGAAGCATACAGTCTAAACCCTAAGTTGGGATCATCAGCCTAAAGCATCAGAACCCCCAAAGTACCCAGATAACATCCAGCTGCAAAAAGAAGCAGGGTTTCTCTCTGCCAGAGATAGACAGCTGGAGACACAAAGAGCTGTTTAAAAGGCCAACACATAGATTTTCATTTGCAGCCACTTACCCTGGGCTCTGGCAAAGGGGAGTCGGTGGGCAGAGTGGACTACGGATACGTGTGGAGAGAGTGGGGATGGAGGCTTTAGCAAGAGAATGGAGAGAGCTGCTGGCGGGATCCCCGTGCTGAGTCATCCCCATCTGCAACAGCCATCTGGCTCAGGCAGACCACTCCCCTAGACCAGCAGCAGCCTGAAGGGAAGTAATAGCCCTGCCCTCAGGAGGGACTCCGCCCTGCCCTGTAATACTTAAACCTGACTGATGAGTGCAAAGTGACTAGATTAACAACTGAAGGAATCAGCCACAGACAATAGATCCCTGGTGGTCTCAAACAGGCTGTCTAAAACCAGGCTGGGTCACTATCTGCCATCACCAGAGACAGATCCAGAAAGAAAAAAATAGTGCTAAATCCTAGAGGCTACTGAGACGAAATCCACCATGGTTTTTTCCATGATTTGTGATATTTTCTTTTCTGCATAGATTTTTAACATTCATTTCTTTTCCTTCAAGTTTGTACATGTCAAGTCACTAAAGTTTATATTATAGTTTATTTCAACTCGCATATTTTGCTCTTCCATTCTTATACTCCATTTTACCTTCTTTTTTCTTCTTATTTTCATTTTAAACTGTTTTCTCTCTTGCTACAACTTGTTTCCATTCTGCACTCTTATTATTTCTCCCCTGTTCAGCCTCTCAAAACCAATTTTCTTGTCAACGTTCATCTCACATACTTTTTTGCTGCTCTTAAAATACCGGTGCTCTCTCCTCACCTATAGCAGTTGTTGCTCATTTGTTGTGGATAGGGTAGTTATTGCACTTTTTCAGTTTTATCTCTAGATATTCACTGTTTTTGTATTTCAAATCTCAAATGTTACCATTCCCCTGTCCTACTCTTTTTTTTTTATCTCAAACTTTAATGTTTTCCTGTCTTAGCCAGGTTTTCTTTCCTCATTCTTAGTATTCCTGCTCCCTCTATTATCTCAAACTCACATTCCTTTCCTCGAGACATGTCTTAAGCTTTTATTTCTTTCTTTTTGCCCTCTTATTACCATCCCACCTATATTAATTTTAGCTCATTTGTGATAGATAATGTTGTGGTAGGTCATTTTACCCAATTTGGTACCTATTTTTATTATTTATTTATTTACTTTTCATGTTTCTTTCTCTCATTTTATTTTATTTTTTTAAATTTATGTTTAAACCTAATATGATATGCTTCCTTTCTCTTACTCCATTCTACATTCTTCATCACCTTTTTAATTTATGATGTGAATTTTGCTTTCTTTCTTCATATTGCTTCGATTTCCTACACTTACAGTGCTCCTCCCTCTACCCCCTTAATTTTTTTCTTTCAGTAGGTTATGTCTTTTCTTATAACAGTCTTAATCTCTTCACACCCTTATCAATACTGGTCCATTTGCTGTTGATGGCGGGATTGCAGGTGGGAGTTATTTTTTTCAGGTGTGGGTTTGTTTCCTAGGCTTTGTGATTTTGTTCTGGCAACACCTGCACAACAGCACACACGATGTGGTGGGCAGAGAGACTCTCAGTCAGCCAGCTGGAGGGTAGGAACCACCAAAGAATGATCCAACAACAATCAAAATCCAATTACATCCAGAAAGCCAACACAAATGGCATAAAGGGCATCCCATGAACATCAAGTTCATGAGTTTAAGCAGACCTGTGCACTGAATTGCACAGGTCTTCTCCATAAAGATCATACCACAAAGATTGGAAGTCAAAGGAGATCAATTTAAGAAGCAGAAGAAAACAGGAAGACTCTCCCCTTAAATGGGCAGACAAAGAAACAACCCCGATCAAAAGGAAAGGAGGAATCCCCTGAAAGAGTGCTAAATGAAATAGAGGCAAGTAAACTATCAGATATTGAATTCAAAATGATGGTTGTAAGGAATTTCAATGAGCTCAGTGAGAATTCAAGGAAAAAAATGTAAAAACATTAAAATTTATGGAGGCTGAATAACATGCTATTAAACAATGAATGGATTAATAATGAGATCAAGGAAGAAATCAAAAAGTATCCAGAAAAAAAAATGAAAATTGCCCACATACCAGCCTAAAACCTATGGCACACAGCAAAGGCAGTCCTGAGTGGGAAGTTCATAGCAATAGAGGCTTACCTTAAAAAGATAAAAACATTTCAGATAAACAACCTAACCTGGCATCTACAAGAATAGAGGGAAGAACAAGAAATGAAGCCCACAGTGAGTAGAAAGAAGGAGGTAGCCTTGGCTGGTGTGGCTCAGTGGAATGAGTGCTGGCCTATGAACCAAAGAGTCATTGATTCAATTCCCAGTCAGGGCACATGGCTGGGTGGTGGGCCAGATCCCCAGTATGGGGCGCTCTAGAGGCAACCACACATTGCTGTATCTTTCCCTTTCTTTCTCCCTCCCTTCCCCTCTCTGAACATAAATAAATAAAATATTTTTTAAAAAGAAAAAAGGAGATAATCAGGATCAGAGCAGAATTATATGACATAGAGACTAAAAGAAAAATTCAAAGGATCAGTACATCCAGGGGATGGTTCTTTGAATAGCTGACAAACTGACAAGCCTTTAAGCAGATTCATCAATAAAAAAAGAGAGAGGACCAAATAAATAAAATCAGAAATGAAACAGAAGAAATTACAACCAATTCCACAGAAATAAAAAGGGATGTAAGAAATTACTATGAACTATATGCCAAGAAATTCGAAAACCTGGGTAAAAGGGACAAACTTTTAGAAACTTTTGGTCTTCCAAAACAACCAAGAAGCAGAAAGCATGAAGAGACTGATAACAGCTAGTGAAATTGAAGCAGTAATCAAAAAATTCCTGGCACACAGAAGCCCTGGACCAAATGGTTTTACAGGAGAATTTTATAAAACATTTAAGGAAGAGCTAGCCTCTCTCCTCAAATTCTTCCAAAAAGTCCAAAAAGAGGAAAGACTTATAAACTCTTTTTATAAGGCCAGCTAAAACCAGTTAAAAATACGACAAAGAGAGAAAACTACAGGCTATTATTGCCGATAAACACAGATGCTAAAATCCTCAACAAAATATTAGAAATTGCATCCAGAAATACATTAAAAAAGATCATATACCATGATGAAATGGGATTCACCCCAGTGATACAAGGATGGTACAATATTGACAAATCAATAAACATAATATATCACATAAACAAAAGGAAAGACAAAAAACACACATGATCATATCAACAGATGCTAAAAAAGCATTTGGTAAAGTACAGCACCCATTTGTGATAAAAACACTCAGCAAAGTGGGAGTAGAGGGAGCGTTCCTCAACATAACAAAGAACACATATGAGAAACGTAGAGCCAACATCAGACTCAACAGGCAAACAATAAAAGCATTCCCACTAGGATCAGGAGCAAGACAAGGATATCTGATTTCACCACTTTTATTCAACATAGTATTGCAAATTCTAGCCACAATGATTACATAAGAAAAGAAACAAAAGGCATCCAAATTGGAAACAGGGAAGTAAAACTATCATTGTTCGCATATAACACAATAGTATATATAGAAAACCCTATACACTCCACCAAAAAACTACATGACCCAATAAGTGAATTTCACAAAACGGTGGCCTAAAATATCAATATTCAGAAATTGAAGGCATTTTTTGTACAATGAAATATCAGAAAAAAATTAGAAAAAAATCTTATTAGCTATAGCAACAAGGAAAACAAAGTACCTAGGAATAAACCTAACCAAGGGGGTAAAAGACCTGTACTCAGAAAACTACACAACACTAAAGAAAGAAATAAGAAAGACACTAATAAATAGAAGTGTATACGATGTTCATGGATTGGAAGAATTAACATCATCAAAATGTCCACACTTCCCAAAGCAATTTACAGATCCAATGTAACCCCTATTAAAATACCAACGACAGATTTCACAGATACAGAACAAATACTACAAAAATGTATTACTGCAAATAGCCTCAGCAATTTTGAGAGAGAAGTAGGAGGGACCACAATACATGATATAAAAATATACTACAAGGTCACTGTAATCAAAACAATCTGGTACTGGCATAAGAACAGACACATAGACCAAGGGAACAGAACACAGAACACAGATATAAACCCATGTCTCTATGCTCACTTAATATTTGACACAGAGGGGCATGAGCATAAAACAGAATAAAACTAGCCTCTTCAACAAACAGTGTTAGGAGATCTGGACAGCTACACGCAAAAAAAAAAAAAAAAAGAAGAAGAAGAAGAAACAAAGAAACTTGACCACCAACTTACACCATACACCAAAATAAACTCAAGATAGATAAAAGACTTAAATATAAGTCACAAACCATAAAAGTCCTGAAGAAGAAAATAGGGAGGAAAATCTCAGATATTCCACGTAGCAATATTTTCACTCATATGTCCCATAGAGGGAGGAGGAACACAAAGAAAAGAATAAACAAATGGAACCACATCAAATTAAAAAGCTTCTGGGACTTCCGCCAAGATGGAGGCACAGGTGGAAACCCTGTACCTTCTTGTACAACCAAGTTTAAAAACAACAAAGTTTTAGCAACAAAAACGCAGCCAAACGACAGAAAATTGAACAACACGGAAGTCTGACAACAACGGACCTTTCAGCCAAACCGGTAAGAGGAGCAGAGCCAGCAGCAGAGCAGGGTCAAGCAGGAAAGATCCACTGGACCAACCTGGTCACACAGCCCAGGTGCGCCAGCAGCTGTGGGCGGATCCCAGGTGTAGAGTAGCAGGCAGACTCACTGAGGGCGCAAGGAGGGGGACTCACTGAGGGCTGACCATGGTCACATGTTCGCTCGCAGATAAACTGGAGAAAGAGGGAGCAGTGAGAGGGACCACACAGGCCCGAGTGGCGGGAAGCTGCAGAGGGGACCGCCATTGTCCTTCTCTGACCCTGCCCCCACATACAGCATCACAAACCTGCGACCTGAGTGGCCCCGCCCTGGTGAACACCTAAGGTGCCCCTCCTCACTTATAACAGGCACGAACAGATCAAAACATGGCTCAAGAACAACTCAGAGCACCAGAGCTGATAAATCTAAGCGATGAAGAAATAGCTAAACTTTTAGATGCACAGTTCCAAACACTGGTGATCAGGATGCTCACAGATCTGGTTGATTTAGTCACAAATTAGAGGAACATATGAAGGCTAAACTAATTGAAATGAAGGGAAATGCACAGGAAACCAATAGTAATGGAAAGGAAACTGGGACACCAGAAGAAGGAAAAAAATGACCAAACAGAAAAGGATAAAGAAACAAGAATTCAAAAAAATGAGGAGAGGCTAAGGAACCTCCAGGACATCTTAAAATGTTCCAACATCCGAATAATAAGGGTACCACAAGGGAAAAAGGAACAGCCATGAGTGGAAAACTTATTTGAACAAATAATAAATGAGAACTTCCCCAATCTGGCAAAGGCAATAGACTTCCAGGAAATACAGGAAGCTCAGAGAGTCCCAAAAAAGTTGGACCCAAGAAGAAACACACCAAGGCACATCATCATTACATTAGCCAAGATTAAAATGAAGGAGAGAATCCTAGAAGCAGCAAGAGCTAAGGGGACAGTCACTTACAAAGGAGTTCCCATCAGACTGTCAGCAGATTTCTCCAAAGAGACCTTACAGGCAAAAAGGGGATGGAAAGAGGTATTCCAAGTCATGAAATCCAAAGACCTACAACCAAGATTGCTCTATCCAGCAAAGCTTTCATTTAGAATGGAAGGGCAGATAAAGTGCTTCTCAGCACTATCTTGAAGATCAAATTCAAGGAGTTCATCATCACCAAGCCCTTATTATATGAAATGTTAAAGGGACTTATCTAAGAAAAAGAAGATAAAAATATGAACAGTGAAATGACAGCAAATTCACAGTTATTAACAACCACACCTATAACAAAAGCAAACTAAGAGGACAGCTAGATCAGGAACAGAACCATCGAAATGAAGATCTCATGGAGGGTTATCAACAGGGGAGTGGGAGGAGGAGAAGGGGGGAGAAGGTATAAAGAATAAGTAACATAGATGGTAGGTAGAAAATAGATAGGGGGAGGGCAAGAATAGCAGGGGAAATATAGAATCTAAAGAACTTGAGACACATGGACATAAACTAAAGGGGGGAATGGTGGGGGAGGGGTGTGCAGGGTGGAGGGGAATGAAGGGAGGAAAGAGAATGACTGTAATGGCATAATCAATAAAATATATTTTAAAAAAATTAAAAAGCTTCTGCATGGCTAAAGAAAACAACAAAATGAAAAGGGAACTAGTATAAGAAAATGTATTTGCCAATGATACCTTGGACAAGAGTTTGATCTTCAAAATATATAACAAGCTCAAGACTCCGCTCCAGGAAGACAAACAATCCAATGAAAAAATGGGCAAAGGATGTGAACAACACTTCTCCAATTGGAAGACATACAGAGGGCCCAGAGACATAAAAGGATGCTCAGCATCACTAGCCATCAGAGGGATGCAAATTAAAACCACAGAGATACCACTTCACACTGGTAAGAATGACCATCATAAACAAATCAACAAACAACAAGTACTGGTGAGGTTGTGGAGGAAAGGGAACCCTAGTACACTGTTGGTGGGAATGCAGACTGGGGAAGCTACTGTAAAAAACAGTATGAAGTTTTTCTCAGAAAACTAAAAATGGAACTGCCTTTTGACCTTGCAGTTCCGCTGATTGGATTATACCCTAAGAACCTTGAAACACCAATCTAAAAAAACCTATCCACCCCAATGTTCACAGGAGCATTTTTATAATAGCCAAGTGTTGCAAACAGCCTAAGTGCCCATCAGTAAGTGAGTGGATCAAAAACCTGTGGTACGTTTACACAATGGAATACTACACAGCAGAAAAAAAGAAGGAGCTCCTATCCTTCAGGACAGCAGGGATGGATCTGGAGAGAATTATGCAAAGTGAAACAAGCCATGCAGTGAAAAATAAATACCATTATGATCTCACCTACAAGTGGAACCTAATCAACAAAATGAACAAGCAAGCAAAATATAACCAGTGACACTGAAATAAAGAACTAACTGACAGTAACCAGAGAGGAGGTGGGAGAAGGATAATAGGGGAAAATAGGGGAAGGACCATCAAGGAACATTTATAAAGGACATATGGACGAAGTCAAAGGGGGTATGTTCAAAGTTGGGTGGTAAGAATGGGTGTGGCATGCAGGTGTGGTGGGGTGAAAATGGGGACAACGGGACTTGAACAACAATAAAAAAATCAAAAAATAAATTGCTAAACAAGCAAATAAATAAAGTAAATATCTTAAAATAAAATAAAGATGAAGGTGGTTGAAAGAATCACAACCCAAAGAATACAGAAACCCTCTACAAGCTGAAACAGGCAAGGAAACAAATTCTCCCCTCCAGCCCCCAGAAAGAACACCTAAAGTTTTAGCACAGTGACACCCATTTCAGATTTCTGAACTCCAGAACTATAAAATAGTAAAAAAAAAAGAACATATGATATATATATATATATATATATATATATATATATATATATACACACACACACAATCAGATACTACTGAGCCATAAAAGAAGTTAAAATACTGCTTTTTGCAATGACATGGATAGACCTTGAGAATATCATGCTAAGCAAAATAAGTCAGAAAAAGCAAAGAACCACCTAATTTCACTGATACATGAAACTCATACACACAGACAACAGTACAGTGGTTACCAGAAGAAAAGGGGGGCACAGGAGTAGTGAAGAGTAGAGGGGGTCAAGTGCATGCTGACAAAAGCAGATTTGACTTTGGGTGGTGGGCACGCAGTACAATATACCGATCAGGTATCATAGAATTTTATACTTGAAACCTATATGATCTTATTAACCAAAGTTTCCCCAATACATTATATTTAAAAAGAGAGATAATACCATCTAAACTAGGAAAGTAGTGGGTATTTTGTGACTGCTGGTAAGAAAAGCATAGTCCACTATTTAGTTGTATCCTTTAATCTTGATTTCTAGGTACATATTTTGATTATCCAGTCTACTTTGTATTACTATAAACCACTCTAGAAGTCTGCCATATTTGTTGCTTCCTCTAAGGTACCATGGCAGAATGAAAATCTGGACCATGGGGATAGATGTGTGGACACCTTTCAGAGACTTTTCACAATAACCCCTTTACTGGCCCATCCTCACCCCTGCAGTGCCTTGATAGGGATCCAAGCAACCACGTTTATACTATTGACCTAACCCCATATCTCACCCATGCAGACTTGACCAGAAATGGGATCTTGACCCAAGTGGGCTAATCAAAGGTCTTTTAGAATACTGAATGGGTACAAAAAAGACCAATATTTAGTGTCTCCCCATGTTTCAAGATCTAATGACTGCCTAGTATCCATCCTCTAGGTGACAACGTTTTGTTAAATAGACAGTGAGTAGAGAAAATACACTTTCAGAGAAAAGTCACCAAGCAGAGGAGCAAAAAGAAGCAGAGATGAGAAGCAGGTGAAGAATTCCATTAGTTCTAAGCTTTTCTGAGGCCCAACCTCTTTCATTTCTACCCTTGAACTCTGGGAGACATGAGTATGTTTATACTAAATTCTTTATTGTGATTAAGGCAACTTGAGTTGACTTTCTTACCTGCAGTCCAAGTGTCCTCACTAATACTTTAGGTGGCAAATACCTAATGTAAGGTCACAGAATATACAGTAAAATCCAGTAAACCAGATCGTTATAAACCACATTCAGAGGTTCATTGCTGTGCTAGGCATTACCTGAGCAGACAGTGTTTCATCCTATGCTTTTAAAAAAATAATTAGAAATGTTTCTCCCAAGTCACTGAAAGGTCTCTTTTGATACAGATTCTTTTTACAAAATCTAATGGAAAATCTTCAGGTTAAAGTTTATTTACAGAGGGTGATGAATTTCCTGCTTTCGTGAATTCCTGTGTATCTCAAAGTGTCAGTATTATTTCCAAGGTACCTCACTGTTGTTTCATTTATCCGTCTCTGGGCCAAACACTCCAGCTTGCTGTATAGCTTAAATTTCATGCAAAAAACTTTTTTTTTAATTTGATGTGTAAACTTTTTATTTAAATGAGTAGACATACTCATGAATTAGTAGACATAAATATTGATCCTGATGATGCTCAGAAGTATTGATAATATTCAGTAAAGTACAGTTTTCAATAGTCATGTATTGGGTATCAATTATGCACACATTGCTAGCTACTGGTGATATAAAGATGAGGACTCTTTAATGTGGAGACAGTCAGGTACTAACACCACATAATAGTACTGTAACTATCTTCTTGATGACAATATTGTGACATCTCAGTGACTAACCATGAAGAGCCACCAGAAAATTTTGCCAGTCATCAAAAATATATGAGGTTGGGTAGCTCTGTTAGGCAGAGGATGCAGAAAGCCATGTGCTTTTGGGGAATGGTAAGAGTTTTCCCCAAAACTGGGTGTGGAAGGGTGGGAATGGTAACAAATTAAACTTGGTGCAGTGGTCTTTGAACATTGTCACTTGCATTTTCTTTAAAGTAATTTGAGAAAAAAAAGATTGATTTCAATATTCAACACAAATAGGCAGTTTAAACGTGTCCCAGGGCAATCATATCAAGTAATTGTGATTTCAAAATCTAAGTGGGAGCTCTTGCCCATGTGGCTCATTGGATTGGAATGTTGTCCCACAAATCAAAAGGTTGTGGGTTCCATTCATGGTGAGGCACAGGCCTAGCTTGTGGGTTTGGTCCCTGGTCAGGGCGTATACAAGAAGGCAACTAATCAATGTTGCTCTCTCTTCCTCCCTTCTCCTCTCTCTAAAATTAATAAGCATTTCCTCCAGTGAGGCTAAAAAAATTTAGAGACATCCAAACAATGCCATCTGTTCTGATTTCAACAAAAAAAAAAAAAAGAATCTAAGTAGGAAAGAAGAGGAAGGGACTACAAAGAGAGGGAGAGAGATAGAGAGGAAAATATGGGCAAAAATTTACCTTCTACTCTCCTTCCCATATTGCTTACCTGAAATAATCTACTTTTACTCTAAGATTATTTCTCTATTTGGCCCCCAGGAGCATTCCCTGCCCTTCTTCCACAGGTAGTTTATTTTGATAAGAATCAGGGTGAATGTGGGCAAAGAAGGGGACACAAGCTAATGAAAAGATGAAAGAGGAGAAGCAGCAGGCCAAATGAATCTTTCTTAACGTAGGAGAAAACACATGAAATCTGAGCATTCACAAAGGGACTCACTTGACACTATTTGTGTCATGTAACCTCAGGAAGTCTCTGAGGCCCAAGATAAGCATCCTCCAGTCTATAAAAACCCATGTAGTGAATGGTGGTAATTCTGCTTGTGTTCTGCCCATGTCTGGGTTAAGGTCAGTCTTGTTTCTCAGAGGAAATTCTCTCCTCAGTACCACTACTTGGAACTTCATCCCTGTGGCCTCCAGGTCAATAGGTACAATGAATGATTCAGGAGATCACTCAAGACTGAGGATACAGTCTTCAGTAGTCTTTTTTGGGGGGTAGTAAAAGGGAATAAAACTTTTATTTTGAGGTTTTGGAAATCAAAATAGAAGGTACTAGGGAGAGGGAGGGGGGTGAGATGGTGAATCAGTGTCAGAGACAGATTTACCAGGTTGGCTCTCAAGCCCTGAACTTCACCTGCCTCTAATCGGAGCAGAGGCTTAAGATTTGGGTAACTGACTGATGGAGGTATTTATATCTATTTCCAGTCCCTTATTTCCACCATGTTTTATCAACCATTCTCTCTTCTTGGTCCAGTTCACATACATCTTGGGCATATTTCATAATATTATTTTCTCTTTTAATAATTAAAAGTTAATTTTCAATGTCTAAACATAGTCCAATCCCCTCAAAGCTGACAAGAAACACCAAATTTTAACTCTGTTTGTTGACTGCTCTTTCCCCTCTTCAGTCTTGAGATCTGACCATGGCTGTTTCTTAAAGTCAGGAAGAGAGTAAAGTTCTTGAACTGGCTTCACATAACCCCCCTCCCCTGCCTTCACTCAGCCATTTTTCAAAGCTTGGCTCTATTGTGGGGACATGGGGATGAGGTGGAAGTGCAGAGCTGGAATTTTCTTAGTAACTAGTCACCTGTCATTGTCTGGAAGTCACCATCCATGGTATAATGGGTAATTGTCACATTTGTCTAGTTGTGGCCTCCATGGTGACAGCACATGGATTGTGTGCATGTGTCTGTGTGTGTGAATCAACTTCATCTGGGCCCCTTCTATTATTGAATACCTTTTAAAAGTAAGGCAGCTGTGTCAACTTTAATTCAGTCCTTCCCCCAGTTCTCCTCTCAAGGAGGGGCAACACCTCATTTAAACTGCCCAACAACACCACAACACCAACTTATCTCTACTCTCTGTGCTTCTTCAAGTGGGACTGGAGCAGGAAACACTAGGTTCTCTTGCATATGTTTGGAGGGTTGTGCATAACTGGGTTACAGTATAGTACCCCCATCCCTTGCTCTCCTATTGTTTCCAGGTACATTATACTGTAGTCCTTTTAAGTGCAATTGGTACAGGATGCTCCCAGGGCCATCTGCTTCCAGAGAAGTGCACCAAAAATTGTCTTTATGTCTTTTTACAAAGAATACATGTGTTAAATACTCCTAAGAAGCTTTTCTCTACACTGCACTCTGATGCAGCACAGAAATCAGATGTTACAAAATTTTCATCTTTTCCTCTAGGCATTGCCAATCTTAACTATTGATTCTCTTGGGGCCCTTCCATCATGTCGCTTTGGGTAGTGCTGCTGGTGGTACCTTCCTCTGTTCTCCATTGGGGAGGGGGTAATAACTTCTCACTACAAACAGGGCATTGGTCCAAAGGCAATGACTTCAAGGATCCCTTCTCTTTTCTTCCCAGTCCTCTCCTTATATAGACTGGAGAAATGAAAGGTCAGCTGATGGCAGCATAGATGGCTCTGCTTCCACTAGCAAGCCTCATTGGGTTGGGTCTCACCCCAACTACTAGTAATCCTAGGCAGTTCTTTAAAATCTGTGGTACTGGGAGCCTCTTGTTTGTAGAATGTAGCCAATTCTATTACATATCTCAGGCATGTTGGGCAAGAAGGGTTATTATTATAAAAGATAAAAGTTATGGTGTTTTCAGAACTTTTACCTCAGGTAAAGCACCTCTACCTCAGCTAAAGAGTAGCTTTCAAAAAATGAAGTTACTCTTTATTTTTGGTAGGTTCCAGGATAACGAAATGATGGGCACTAATATTTTGTATGTTAAAGTCAATGTAGCTAGAAAAATAGTTGAAAGTGTGGCACAAATCTGGAGCATGGACCAGAATGTCAATAAGAGAGAGGTGATGTGAAGGCCTTAATGTATATATGGCATTTGAAAGCTTGGAAATGAATGACATCTTCCATGAAGAATAGGTAGGGTGGGAATGGAACTAGACATAGAGGCAAACCTTGGAGACCATCAGTGAGGGTGAGAAGGAAGAGAGAAGAGACTAAACATTTCTAGAAAGTCAGAGACAGTGGAAAGATTAAGGGGAGATGAACAAAGAAATAGGAAAAGAGAAAACAGAAATAGAGTTAGTTTGGCAAAGAAAGGTGAGAAGTGATTAGGAAGAGTGACGCTGCAGAAGAATGATGGAAAGGAGAGAAAGGAGAGCCTCTCTGTCAGGCTGTAGTGTAGTGCCCCCCAAATTTGCCTGAGAGGTCTCTCCAAAGCCCCAGTGGCATACGCTGTCCAATACAAACCTGGAAAAGGTGTGAAATTTAGGGTTCTCCTTGACTATTCTCACTGGTTGTGTTAATATGATAACTCTTTCACAGAGTGTGATAATTAAATTTATGGGGCAACTTGGACAGGCTATGGTGCTGCTCAGTTCTTTGCTCAAACAATAGCCTAGATGTTGCTGTAAAGGTATATTACATCCAATTAACATTTGCAATCAGTCAACTTTAAGTAAAGCATATGACCTTCCACAATGTGCATGGGTCTCATTCAGTCATTTAAAAGCTTTAACAACAACAACAACCCAGGTTTTCCAGATAAGAAGGAATTCTGCCTCAAGGCTGCAACATAGAAACCCCCACCTGTGTTTCCAGACTGATAGCATGCCTGGCAGACTGGGGAACTCGAGCCTGTACCAACAACTCTTACTTGAACTTGCAACTTGCAAGCCTGCTCAACAGCTTTCAGGTCTGCCAGCTACAACTGCATGAGTCAATTCCTTAAAATAAGTCTTTCTCTATACATTATTATTATGATTATACTAGTGATTATTTAATTAATATCCTGATTAGTATAATTAATCTTATATAATTTATTAAATGATAATGTTAATATACCTTATTATTTACATATATACATGCTACTCTTATCTTAATGTATTCCACTTGATGATGTATTAATATTATAGATTATGTTATATAATAAGATATTTCATGATACACATATATGAAGATGGAAACAATAACATATCTATGTAGCTAGCCATCATTTCTGTTTCTTTGGAGAACACTGACTAATGCATGTGTACCTTCTATCACAGAACCAGGATTCTACTTAGTGCCTTTGTGTCTCTTTTTCCCACTAGATTATAAACTCCTTCAGGCCCTGAATGCTTCTGATTCATGTTTGTATCTAAGTTGTCTGGCATATTTTAGGCACATAAGAAACAACTATAGAATTAATAGAGCAGTAAGATCTTCTAGATAGTAATGGATTAAAAAATGTCATCTTTTTTCTAATAAACACCATAGTTCTAGAATAATTTTGCTTTAATTGATGATAGCAAATTTGGTGTGTGCTAATTAATGAGATCACAGGCTGGAGATCTGAGGAGAATCCATCAAGCCGTGGTGCCTATCAATTGACACCAAGGAAAACGGAGTTGAGTTACTCCGGGCTCTGACGCATCAGCAGTGGACAGCCACCCCAACCCCCTGACTCAGTATGCGACACATGATGCGTTTCTTCAATTCCTTAAAATTTTATTAAATATTATTCTTAGACTTTATCTTGTTCCATTCATGAAAAAAAACAGTCACTTTCATTATTGGGGTGACCTGTATCCCATGCAGGTGATGGAAAGATGGGTATTAGGCAGCTCCTAGCACTCTGACCAGCACTGTGGATTGTGAGGTCTTCTGAGCTACGCCTGCACCCAGTCTGCAGAGTGCCTCCAGCACAGCCGCTCTTGGTCTCTGTTATGTGCATTGCTTAGTACATGGGGGTCTTGGCCTGGAAACCTGGTGCCTAGAGTTCAGCCTACCTGGGCAGGATGTGAAAGGATCTCTTTTGCAGTTCTTCCCTGGGCCCTACCAGAGAGTGAGATGCCCATCTCCTCCTGTCTTTTCTGGAGAGAATGCCCTGCTCTCCTTTTTGTTGTTATGAAAAATGCTCCCAACATAATCTGAAAAGTCAGTTTAAGGTTTTTTACCTCCCCCTCCAAAAAAAGAGTTATTGTTAAGTAGCTCCTGCTTTCTGCCCAGAGAAAGAAATCCATAAACTATGGAAATGCTAAAGTTACCTGTACGTAAAATGAAGTGAAAGGAAAATATAGCAAATTAAATGTTTCAGAAATTGTTCTACCACAGTATATTTTATTCAGCAATCAAACTCATCACTTACCTTACCAGCGCTTTTCTGTTTGCAAGGAGACACAAGATAGTGACTGTAATATGCGCCATCAGAAAAGCTAATCCAGCACCCAGCAGAGTCCATACATCTAGAATTTCAAATTAATGAAAAAGATAAATATGCAGTCAAGAATATTAGACACTCAAAACCAAGTGACTTATTTATTCACAATGGCACCTACTATGCTGAGAGTATGTCAAATCTGCCGTAGACGGGCTAACTTTGATGTGGCGTTGATCTCCTTCCCATGCTTGTCCACCTCTGGAAACAAAATAAAATATGATGGTAAGAAAAAGAAGGTAGAGGCATATTTTAGCAGTATTGTCATGAAAGAAAATGATGAGTGTCAATAAGCAGTGAGACACCAGCCATGTGGGTAACTTTGATAAGAAACCAAAGCCAAAACAAAATTCAATTTTACTCTTTTCACAGTATTGTGTAAGATGGTGTTTTTTTTTCACGATTTATCCTCTTCTTGACTTTATAAGGTGGGAACCTGGTTTTCACTTTTTTTTTTTCTCTGCTTATATTTTTTAGTGTTTTTTTCTTTTCCTTTTATTTTTTTGTGTCCTTGCAAAACATGGAAACCTTTTCTGTTTTCAAAAATTGACTTGCTTTTCACCAGTGTCCCTATTACTTTACTCATCACTTGTCTCACCTAAAATCTAGCACATTTTTCAATAGTAAGTGGATATAAGTTATTTTAGATACTGATAGAGGATATTCAAATTGCAGAGTAACATAAATGTAAATCACAGAATATATTTATTTTTCATTAAAAACTGATGATCCTCCCAGTTCATTGATTTGGAATAAGGTTAACAATCTCACAGAAGGTATGAGGAATATTACTAGAATTTCAGTCCCTTTGCTTTACTTAGGGACACACCTGATGAAACTTCTAACTACTTGGGGGCATCTCCTTTGATGTAGGTGGCCCTCAGATAGTTCAGACATGGGAACTAGTTTGTGCCTCACTGAGTGATAAGATTTACTTCTAAGTGGTAAATATGTCAGAATATTTCTGGTAGTATGTATTTGTTTATGGGTGTGAAAGCTTGTGTACATATTCTTGTTTACCATAAATAACTGGATACAAATTGAGAAGGTTTTAGTTGAATTTCCTGTCAGGTTCATGATGTATGCTGCAGAATAGTATTAAAAACTAGCTTTTAAATAGGTATGCTTTTAAGCTGGAATTTAGAAGCAATGCTTCTTCAGCACACATTTGCTATAGTTTCTCTCAACTCTCTTTTTGAATTTGAAAATTTGAGTGCTCAATAGCAATTCCTTCACAAAGCAATCAGTGTTTTACATTTAAAAGGCTTAGAGGTTCAAGGTGGTCCATAAGAATGCCTTCTTTCCTTAGTAGCTATTCTTTAAAAGTTAGAATTTATGACAATTTGGTTATTTTTCTGTTTCTGAAATTCAAATTAAAATAAATTGGAACTGTTGAAGAATTGGATATTTTTTCTTTTGAGTTTCTTATTTATTTGTTTACTATATTTATCTCCTTCATTCACATTCTGCACTTTAAATTTTTCTTTCCTAATGGTCACTAATTTTAAAGTACTTAAAGTCTGTTCTTTCATTCAGTGTCCTTGCAAAACACGGAATCTCATCTCACACGCAGACATTAACACGGTGTTTCTTTGTCCTCGCAACCCTTAGGACATGGTTCTTGTCTGTCCTCAACTGACAGTGTGACTCTCCAGGTCAGTC
Source organism: Artibeus jamaicensis (assembly GCF_021234435.1). Lineage (NCBI taxonomy): Eukaryota > Metazoa > Chordata > Mammalia > Chiroptera > Phyllostomidae > Artibeus > Artibeus jamaicensis. The sequence goes on along the minus strand of NW_026521995.1, from coordinate 1,550,909 downwards.
TTTCACATGTGCACAAACTTGGTGTGGCCTAGAGAAGATGGGACAGCTCTTCCGTTTGGGTTAATGTGGTGACTTCATATGTTGACAATGCCACTTCCCTGGCATCAGGACTGTACTAATCTTCACTTAGTATATTGCAGGTATCTGAATGAATCTGTTAAGATAAATATCAGTGGAAACATCTTAAAATACGAGTTTAAAAATGAATGGGGGAAATCCAAACCATACTGAAAAAAAGCATGAATGCTATGTTTCTATCTATCATCTATATATTATCATTTTTCTAGTTAGCTATGTATTTATATGTGTATATGTATTTATATATTATCTATCTATCTATCATTGTCATCATCTATCTATCATCAATCTACCTATCATCTATTATTTGCAAGACAGCACAAGAACGTTGCCAGAACTTGGTTCACCAAAGGGCCCCTTGTTCCTTTTCTCAATGACTATTGAGAAACCAGAGGAGAAAAGGTCAGGGGAGGGTCCGAACTGCCTGCCCAGCCATATGAAAGTTCAGGGAGTCTAGATCGCAGGACCAGTGATATGCTAGGAAAGCTCATCTGGGGGGTCAAGGTCCCACCTTACAATTGTCTGTTGCTAGGCAGCGGGGCTTTCTGCTCTGCTGACCTTTGTACCTGGCCTGTCAGTTCCTACTCTGCTCAAGTCATCCAACTGCCCACTCTATCCTGTCATCATGTTCATGTATCATCTGGAGATATATCCACCTGCTGGTGATGAACAGAGTATTAAGTGATCTTTTCTTTTGACAATTTTTCACTAAACAACAATTTCAACTACACTGGAAAACATTTTGATGGTAATTTTACAGAAATGAGTATAGACCCTATGGATAAAAATAAAATAAAGATAGGCAATTTGTTATTTTACATTAATGGGAATTTACCTGTAAAAATAACAGGGTATAACCTTCCTTGAAATAAGTACATAAGTACGTAGCACTGAATTTGTATTTATTTCACCAAAGAATAGTTTTAGTAAAGGATAGGTCAAAGGGATACAATCTTATCAACTAACACAAGGAAAGCAAGAGAAAGGAATGCACTTTAAGAGCCAAAATAGGAAGGACACAGGGATGAGAACTAAGGGGGGTGGAAATGGGAGGGAGGTGGGGAGCAAGGGGCGGGGGAGGCTGAGATGGGAGAAATAGACAAAAAACTGTACTTGAAAAATAACTAAATAAAATTAATTTTTAAAAAAAGCAAAAAAAAAAACACCCCAAAATATGCTGAATTTTTGTCATTTTTGGCCAAGGAAATTTTAAATTTAAGAAGTATAAATACAATTTTGACTTAATATTTATAACAGAAAATCCTTCAAAAGAGTTGATTGGTTTAAAAGAAACTGAGTATACTACCCCCAAAAGTTTCCACTTAAGTGTATTGTGACTGCCATATTTAAACTATATGTTTTCTATACATTTTCAAGAGGGTTTATCATCTGTGAATTTTAATAAATATAAATTAATTCTGAAATATAAATTGTTGAAATTTTAAAATTATACAGCAATATCTACAATTCAATAAAAATTCTACTCAATAACAACAAATTCTTCCTTGATGTAAAAGTTATAATCTCCATAACAACCTGATTTCCAAACATTAGTTCCCTCCTCTTTGATGTTTATCAAACTAAAAATTAGGGTAATAAGTGAAATCATGCAAAATGCATGTTACAACACATTCCTTCATTTCCATCTGCAATTCTATCCTCTTGATGTAACTCATGGAAACAGCCAAGTAGTCTCCTTCCACTGCCTTCATCCTCTCATAGAGCACACACACACAGATGTGCACGTGTGAATATGTGCATGTGGGCTGCGTGTATGTTTTCTGTAATAGAAGCATCTACATCTCTCTGTAACAAGCTGGCTTTTACTTTCAACAATACATTATAGACTTTTCTAAGGTCAGCGCTCTATACAGACAACCCATACAGACATTCAGTTTTCGGAAACTAGTATATTATGTACACATTTCTTTGTTTAATTTTTGTTGTTGTTGCATTTTTCCTTCTCTTAGTCCCTCTCCACTAAAGAGAAACATTTATTTCTTGCTGGGTTGCAGAAATAAGCAAGTAAGAATATATAACATACATTGTATTTTTCTTTGTCACACAAAAACCTCTTCGATGGGTCATTCATTGTTCAAGGTAACTGTGGCGGTCAGATCCCTAGACTCCATTGAAGCAGAGAGAATGGATGAGATACTGGGAAGAATCGAGTGTGCTGGACTCGGTGCTGCCAAGCAGAGAAGGCCCGTCCTGGTGTGACATCCCAGGCAGAGCCACGGGCGCTGGCTGTTTGTTAGAGTGAGAAGGGTGTGGGGAAGGCTGCGTAATTCGTTGGTGCCAAGAATAAGATGCCTGAAAGGACAGGACAATGGGATTCACCTCATTTGCATGACAATTAATTAAGAACTGGAATGGCCCTTTCTGGGTTGTATCTTAGCTATTTTATGGCTAAACAAGGCTGAACACAATTGTTGTGTAACTGTTTGTATAGTCCAGATGGTTATGTAAATACCATAAGCATTATGCAGCGTCTGGCAGATGTAAGGCCTGCTTCAGTGTGGTTGGTAGGGTAATAATATGGGTGTAATAATTTATAGTTTTAATTTCAACATTTCATCTGAAATGTCATATGGTATGCTTAAGTGTGATATTGTTATGTTACAGAATTACATGCTTGTGGTTTCTAAAAATATATTTTGTAATAAAAAAGGCGCATTCTTTGTGACAGACCCTGTATAATACTTGTTCTAACACTAAGATACCTCAATCTAAATTAGAATGATTGCTTGTTTTGTTTTAATGTCAAAAAGAAAGAAAATGTTAGATGTGATATAATTATTTTAGAGGTTTTATATTGTCATAGTGAGTCATTAGAATCAGTTTAACCAATAACATTAACTATTAAATTTGACAGAAAGGAAGAAAATCACTTATTTTTTCCTTAAAGCTAGCACCTCTTTAGCACATAAGTAAACAAACATGAAGAAAAACTAATTTTTGAGCTTATATGCGACTGTGTGTTTTGTCATTTATTTCATATACCTAATAACTGTAAGCCTTTTTCTGTCCCTATGGAATTCCAAACTACTCCCTAATCATACTGCATGTTATGAAGGTCCCTCAAATTCGTTTAACCACACTAACGCCTATCCTTCCGTTCACCAAATTGTAAGCATGTCTGGGATTGAACCTCAGTCTGACCCTGAGGGTTATCTTGTTCTCTTTGGCATAATATTTTGTCTCACAATCTTGTCTATCATCACATGGCCTTTCTAATCAACAGGGGATGGTTCGTAAAGAAACACAGACAGTCCTGGCTGGTGTGGCTCAGTGGATGGAACGCTGGACTTTGAAACAAAGGGTCACTGGTTTGATTTCCAGTCAGGGCATAAGCCTGGGTTGTGGGCCAGGTCCCCAGTAGGGGGCATGTGAGAGGCAACCACACATTGATGTTTCTCTCCCTCTTTTTCTTCCTCCTTTACCCTCTCTCTAAAAATAAACAAATAAAATCTTTAAAAAAAGAGAAAGAAACACAGACATCAGTTTGTCCAATAAGAATTCTGTTACCGTAGGGAACATTTGAACAGAAGACCTACTCTCTCCAACTCTGATGTGAAAAAGGAAGCATGGAGCCCTGTAAGGTCAGGGAGCCCTCCTGCAACCACTTTGCTACAAAAGGCAGCCTGAGCTAAAATAGGCCAATAGGGAGACGGAGCTGTTGAAATCACTGAGGACTGGAGGAACAACCTCATGGCACTGCAAACTTCTCCATCAGCTCTTGTTCAAAGCCTGCCCTGCATTTAGACACTTCAGTTACACGAGTCAATAAACTGTTTCTCATTTAAGCGGTTCCAGTTGGCTCTTCTATTATGAGAACACACACAGACAACCATAGTTTTCCTACTCTTCCAATTTGATTGCTGAGTTCTCCTCATTAAATCAGTAATTTCTTATTCATAATGTATTTATTGAATGTTTAGCATGTAAAAGAACTCTATTAGACACATAGAGGGTGGACAAGATATGTTTTAAAATTTGTAGGAGCATAAACTTAAATATAAAATAAAAATGTATAGAAAATAACAAAGATACAAAGTAGAGAATAAAGTATATATAATATTAAAAAAGTAAAAAAGAGTATTAAAGTGGAGGATGAAAGAATTGCTTCAAGAATAATTATATTTCCAGAACCAGAAAGTGAAAAATGTGCAATCCCAACTATACCCATTTATGGAAAAGGCAATGCATTAAATTATATTTATTCCAAAGAATGAAGTGCTTATGTATATGTCTTACATAACAATGTTTCAGAAAAATTGGTCATATAAGAATACAGAAATCATTTATATTCGATGGAATCTGGAGATATATGTTTGAATGTAAGTTGTTATTGGTACACTATATTTTTCAGCCATTCGTACTGTAATATTGCAGTCTTTAAGGATGTAGAAAGAAAATGCCTTCAGAAACAGCATGCATTTTGAATATATTTTAGATAAGATTTATAATGTAGCATTACAGCAGTTGACTTGTTTTTCTTATTAGGCATTTTTATAGCTCCATGCTATGATAATTAAATTAATGTATATCACTTTTGTTTATAGGAGGCAGTATCATTCTACATTTATATTCCATCCTTCAGAAAACTACAACATACAAAGCCCAATAGGACTCACAATTGAATACCTTCTATGTGCTTGACAATACTCTAAATGCTTTAGCACATATTTGTAATCCAATAATGTTACAGAACAAGAATTATTGCCCCATGTCATAGTTGAAGAAGTAAAGGCACAGAGCAGTTGAGCAGTAAATCACCCAGGGGTACCTTCTGGATGAGATTTTAAACTATGTCTCCTGTCTCCTCAGCCAACAAATGCCCCGTTCACTACATGGTTTTGCCTCCCAGGTCTTCACAAAGCAGGAATACAGTTGTTTGTGATGTCGTTAATTTTTCACTCTTTGTCTGTGAGGAGAGCTTCACAAGGAGAAATTTCTGGTCTTAATGGTCTGAGAATGTCCATTTATCACATTAAGCTTTACTATGGAAACATCTCCAAGTGTAGAGGAAATAGACGCGGCGCTAAGAGGAAATAATAGAGTCGGAGCGGCCAGGATCTGAGGCTTAACTTTGCCACTTTCTTAGCTATAGGGGAATCAAATGACTTCAGTTTCCTCTTACACGTAGTGACAATTACAACTCACCTCACAGAATGTGCATGAGAACTAAGCGACAAGTATAAAAGTCCGCTGCAGACTGTGGAGTGTTATCTATGCCCAGCTGTTCCATGCCAAGCCCTTTGTTTTCTGGAGAAACCATGGTCCTGACTGTACCCTGCTGACCATAGGCCCTAACACACCGTCACTCCAGGAAATGGGCATGTGACAACCAGCCTGTCCCCAGGCCTGCTGAGCACTGGCTAAGATGTATGAAGCCACGAAAAGTCACTGCCACAACTTCTGCTTTTATGGCTTATTCATTATGCCTTTTTAAAATGTACATATGGATATGCAAGGGGGTTATTGATTCAGTTATACAGGTAGGGGAAGAAAAAGCAGTTTTTAAATATGCTCATTGCCTGCAATGTACATTCCTCTCCTCCATGGCCCTGAGGTTTCTACCCAACTGAAGCCTGTTCCCCAACCGAAGCGAGTGGGGGGAGGGTAGTGCTTTCCCGACTTAGTATGAAAGTATCAGCTCAGACCACGTTTTCAGGGCTCTGTGCTGAGCCTGTGCCAGCAGAAAGGGAGGGGACAACAGAGGGCAGCCCTTAACAAGCCACCCTATTGTCACGGGTGAACTCATGTCGCAGAAAGCAGAAAAGCAGGAGAAGCCACTGAACAGTCTTCGAGGCACAAAGCACTGCAATTCCACATTGAGTACCAGTGATTAATGTGCTTAGACTAATTTTCTCCTTGACTAATTAGCTCCAACATATTTTATAAAATTTGGAAGTATTAGGGAGAATCCATCTGAAAGAGGAAGATAAACGTCCCACTTCATCCATGCGTAAGAGTCTGTTTTCTTAACACAAATAAGAGAAAAGGAGAAATAAAATATAATTAGACGCTGTCAGCCCGAGACAACACCGTCATCTTTCCTAAATGCTAATGGACCTGCTGCTATCAGGGCATTGTAACAGAGCGGTTATGAAACAACTTCTTTCTAGGTGCAGTAGGTAACAACCATACATTACTCACTAACACCTGGAATGAAAGCTCCTCCCATCCTTATTGTTCCTTTGTCTCATTGTCAGGAAAAAGGAAGGACTAGTACTTTCTAAGCAAGGGGTCATGGATTAATTTGGTGGGAACTAGCAGAAGGTTTACTCTTTAAAAAAAACCAAACACGACCACTTCAAGTGTTCAAATAGGGCTAAAGTAATAAAAGGACAAATTAAGTGCTAATGCAGAAGCATAGTTATTTCCTTTAAATGTTATTTGCATATTTAAATTTAGAAGAGATTATAAATGTAAATTAGGTGACCTAATCTAATACTTTTCAGTGACTCAGGATAATGGGGAAAACATATTTGATTTCATTTTCCCTAACAATTATAAAACTAAAGGGAATCTTAGTCTTATTTTGAAATACAGCATTCCAGGCACCAGAAAGAGATAAGAATTTGGCTTTTTTAAAAAAATGTATAATTTAGGCACAATTTCTAAATTCCCATATCCATTCCTTCACTTCTTCATCTCAATCACCCAAGTTCCATCAATTTACTTCCAAATTATCTCCCCCATGTGTCCTCTCCAGTACAGGAGGAGGCCCCTCACCGGATTCCCTGCCTCTCCACTGACGTCACGTTGTCATCTTTCCCATTCAACCCCTTTGCTACCTTCTCATAGCTTTCAGAGTCCTGTCCAGGACTGATTTTCTGCAGAGGCTGTTTTCTGATGTGGGCCCTTGACGGCACAGCTGGTTTGATCTCAATTCTCCCTTTGCTCCCAAACTCTTTATTCTTACGGGAAGCCCTTCACCTGAGAGATGTATGTACTCTTGTGCACTTCTAGATCTCTCCAGAACATCTTGTCTCATTGGCTGGAATATGGCTTCACTCCTCACCAATGAGGCTGACTTATATTCATTCTTAAAGACACAGAACAAATACATTTACCCTGGGAGACCTTCCTTTTTGCCCTGCCTGGCTTAAATATACTAACTTTGGTCCTGTGGCGTAATGCAGTTTCCTATGACAGTACTTGGCACACAGTGCTGCAATTGTCCGTTTCCTGAAAAAATCTTTCTAGACTCTAAATTGTCAGAAGGTAAGGACTATTATGCCAGTTACAATCTTGTATGCTCCAATTAGCACAGTCCTTTCTCACAAAGATTTAATGAAAATATTCACTATCAATCACAATAATTGTAGTCAACACATCGAGAATGTGCTACAATTATCAAAGCACTTTTATTTTACGCATATACTATCTAATTTAATCATTGTAACAGTCATTCACAACTCTAGGAAGTATCAGAATCACCTGGGAGGTTTGTGAAAACAGATTGCTGGTCCCATCCCCAGAGTTTCTGATTCAGTATGTCTGCAGTGACCTCAGGACTTCATTCTAAGAACTTCTCAGGTGACACTGCTGGCCTGGGGGCCACACTCTGATACTCACTGCCTTAGAACATCCCTTTGACGTTCGTATTATTATTCCCAACCCACCAAAGGCAAATAGAAACTCAGGGAGCAGTGTCTTTGTCAGCACAAGTTTGAGCTCTTAGCACTGCTTAGCTGTGTTCTTGTTATTGTACCATATGGGTATCTGTGAAATACTATATTCTACTTTCTCACAAATAGAGTGTATATATTATCAGATTCTGTTTTTAGGGGATGCTAATTTCAAAATGCAAATCACATGTTTCTGTGGCTTTTATTGCAATTTCCACTTGAATTGGTAGTCGAGTTGCTCAGAATTGCAAATGTAGGAAGGAAGCACATTCACATGTTATTTCAAATTATTGAAGCATCATAGAAACAAACAACTATTTCTACTCCTACTTCAGAATAGAAATAAAGCTGATGAAAAGGGTTCTTCTGTTTTCTTTTCATTCGAACAGGTTGATGTGGTATTCTAACTGGTATAAAACTAAAAAGGGGGGATAAAGAACATTCCTAAGAGTGATGTTTTAAGTTTTCCTCTTTTGAATTTTTTAGCTGTTAGAAAGCTAAAAAAATTTTTTTCATGATACTTTCCTGAAGTTACATGGAAAAAAAGAAGACATACCAAGGAAATTAAATAATTCATAGGTGAGATAAGTGAGAATGGGCTATATATCCATAGAAAATGGTCTTGTTCTAAGACGAGGAAGGTAAAGGCATTGTACTTTTTTCTGTGGAATGTAGTACCAGCAAGAATTAGGTTTTTGAAAAATTTTTCCTGGTATTTTATGATGCTTGAAAGAATTCTCCTTGAAAATATAGGCTCTGACCTCTTAGCTCAGCAAGACCTTATCGTTGCTTTCTTTGTTCACATTGAAACACACACAAAAATCCAGATGCGAGAACAAAATGGTGAGGCTGCGCACGAGAAAGAGGGAGCAGTGAGATGCCGGGCCAGGGAGCAGCCTCCACTACCCGCAGTATCCTTGGCTGGCTGGCGCCTCCTCTGACCTTTAGAAAAGTAATAAGGCCGTTTCCTTGCTCAGTAGAAAACAAGGAATCTTCGAATAACTTTCCATCAAACTGAGAGAACGTTCTAAACCCCACACTCATTCTTTAGTCAGGAATTACCGAATACCTTCTAGTCATTCACTAGGGCTTGTTCTAGGCGCATCACAGTCGCTTAGACTCTTTGCCACCGGTCTCCAAACTCCCTCCCTAACAGTACAGTAATGCTCTTCCCTAAACACACTAAGCTTGTTTTTGCCTCAGCAACTTTATGTTTTCTGCTTTTTTTTTGACAGTTAAGCAGTGGGCACACATCTTGGAACAGTTCTCACTTTCATGGAATGATGATCTTGTGTCACATGACACCCTTCCAGAGAGGCCTTTGTCAACAGGTCTGTCTAAACTGTACCACGGCCAGCGGCGCCACCTCCTCCCCGTCTAGCAGGTGGCTCACGCGAATTCTTTTTTCTTCACACCATTTGTTCTACTCAACTTTTATGCACACACACACATATATGTTATATATGTATGTATATTTAAAAATTTAAGTATAAATATTAATTTGTAAATATAATTACCTATAATGTATATATAAATGAACATATACAAATGCATATTAAACTGGGAATGGAAACTTGAGACACCGATGAAATGACTTTACAATGGTAATCTAGATTACAAAATTAATATGAGCACTAGGAATTCAAGTAGTTCTATAACATATATAATATTGAAAAAGCCTTTGATAAATGCTCCAAGACCAGGCAATTTTGCTGTTTTGGTCTTTCAGAGTTTCAAGAAAAGGTAACTTTCACGCTATGCTTGGCACTTCAGAAAACAAAAAGCTACCCACTTTACTTCAGGAAGCTAGTGTTTGCGTGATAACAGAAACTCAAAATATATTATGCACAGAAGAAAACCTGCGAACAACGTCACCTATGGATACCAGAGTTCTACACAATTACCAGCACACTAAATACAAGAGTACATTGTGCTATAAGATTTAGTAACAACTGCCCCTTCCCTCCATATGTAGTTATAATACACAAGGAAAAGCCAAATCAATCTGTATGAGGAGCAAAGGGCCTCAGGGGATAAAAGTAAAATTATAGTAGAAAACCCGTTGTTCTAGGTTGTAAGTAGATTCCCTCTAAGAATGTTTTTACCTCTAAATAACTAATGTCTTTTTACCTCTACATAACTGTGCTAATGACTTTTCTCCAGCTATTTTTTAATAAAGATTTATTTATTTTTTAGAGAGAAGGGACAGGAGGGAGAAAGAAAGGGGGAAATAAACATTGATTTGTGAGAGAAACATCCACTAGTTGCCTCTCCCACACTCCCAACAGGGGACCTGGCCCATAATCCAGTCTTGTGCAGTTACAGGGCATCGAACTGGTGAATTTTCAGTTCACTAGCAGGTGCTCAAAACTTTGAGCCACGCCAGCTATGGCTCTCCAGTTCTAAATGAATAAATAACCCTCAATTATTTAAACTGTTCTAAACATATAAAATGGATAATGACAATGAAATGTACATTGTTATTAACAAATAATCCCCTAATATAGTTCCTGGCCTAGATCTGTTTACTGGTGTTCTCTCTCAAATATTTAATAAACATATAATTCAAAGATTTTATATATACATCCTTTTAAATATTTGAAGTGGTTAAGGTAAATTAAATTTTTCACAAAGCGATATATCTCTGCTACATAAATTAACTAGAACACAATCAGAGAATTAGAGAATCACAGATCAATCTCACTCAAAGATGTCCAAAAATCTCAAAATAAAATACAGGAAGAAGTTTTTTTATTAGAGAGTCTAAAAAGTAGCCAGTAGTATTTATTAAAAACATATCACTGTGTATATATCTCTGTTGTTATATTACATGATGATCTCTTAAAACCTCACACCCTTGGACAAAACGAAGCATGATGGTCCTTAATGTGTAACACCAGGAGACAATGGCATTTCAGATGATGGGCTGCAGTTGGCACGGAGGATCTCTGGAATAAGAACAGGTTGGTGTGGCCAGCAGTGGAAGAAAAATGACTCTTTGAGGGGCTATTTCATGCTTGAAAATCTCATAAGTTTTTAGAATAATAGGTCATTAACCACCTGGCCTCAGATACTATAAGTGCATAGGGAGAGAGAGACATTGGAAGAAACAAAAAGGCAAGGCGAGAGCCAGCTGATGATGCTGATGGCTCTTTATCAGACACGTTGCTCTGTCTTCCCCTTAGGTTTCAGCAGTTTCTGTTATGCTACATTCTGATATCAGATGATTTTATCAGACTCCAAATGCAGAACACAAATATTTCCTGTTAAATTATTGGGTTGGCCAAAAAAATTATTCTTTTTTTTTCCATATGATGGCTCTAGTGGTGCTTGCATTTCTTTAACTTCATTCAGAGCAATTTTGTTAGATCATATTGTGACAGTTGTCTTATCAGTGGGCATTTAAAAAACTTACCAAAATTGGTGAATTTTTATGCAACCATTTTAATATTGAACATGGAAGAAAATATGTGACATTTTCAGCATATCATGCTTTATTATCTCAAGAAAAGTAAAAACACAATTGAAACAAAAAAAGATTTGTTCAGTGTATGGAGGTGTTATGACTAATCGAATGTGTCAAGAGTGTTTTGTGAAGCTTCTTGGTATTGACATTTTAGCCAAATAATTCTTTGCTGTGGGGCTGATTTACGCATTGGAAGATGTTGAGCAGCCCCCCTGGCCTCTACCCCTAGAAGTCAATAGTAGGAAAGAGCCACCATAATCCAAATATCCAAATCAATAAAGTTATTGGTAAAAATGATAAAGATGTTTCATTTTGGGGGAAAAAAATCAACAGACTTTTTGGCCAACCCAATAAATATATATAGTTTTTATTATTTCTGAGCACTTTATCACACCTGCAAGGAAATAAACACACACTGAAATTCAGATTTCTAGACAATGAGAACTGACATATAGCACATACTAGTGATTTTTGTAGCATGTTATATTATATAATATAAAATCAGATTGGTGTGAAATCATTAAATACATATTTTCATTTTCTTCACCTTGCATATTCCAAAGGTTTTTTTAAAGCATAAATTTAAAAAAATTATTCGATTGCAACATTATATGTTCTATATTGTATACCATATATTGATACTAAAATATCTTTTTGAATAAATCATTGCATTCTTTTGAAATAAGATTTTATACTTGACTCATTTTTAAAAATATTTTTACTGAGGGCCAGGCTCAAGTGTTGGGGTAGCCACACAACAGACAAAGTGCTGACCTCAGGGAGCGCATGTTTATTGAGGGGAGGGTGGTGTGGTGAAAGACCTTAAACAAGTATGCGTCACTGTTTATGGTGGGATCGGTTGCAATGGCAATAGCAGGACCAGACTGGAAGCAGAATGGGGATGACAGTGAGAACAAGTGAGAGTCGGGCTGTGAGTGTGTTTAAATGGGATTACCGACAAGAGCATGCTAATTCAGTAGGCGAGGAAAGGCTAGTGTCTGATAAGGAGAGAAGGGGTGACGTAGGAGAAATTCTTGGGAAGAGAAGAAGGGGACGGATTCAGAGTCCATTGGGGACAAGGGTCTTTTCTGAGCAGAGACAAAGAACGCGAGGATGCGTTTTGCTGTTGGAATCACCCAGGCGTTCTCTGATGAAGATTCTTTTAAAGGGATTGGCAGTTACAGTACTGTGGGGCAGGGAGCTTGAGGCAGAGAGCAGAGAGCATGAACTGGAGTAATTTGTGACTCTCAGAAATTATGGGAACTGGACACATGCAGCAGCATTTTCACCCAATGCTGAGCACCCATCGGAGGTCGCAGGTGTGTGTGTGTGTGTGTGTGTGTGTGTGTGTGTATGTGTGTGTGTGTGTGTCCGCAGGGGGTGATCTGCTAAATTTGCATTTTTTATTGAAGTATTGCTCACCTATTGTTTAAAAACTCAGGTTGTACTTAAACTTCTAAGACACATACTTTCAATTTCCTTAACTGTTTCTTTTAGTGTAAACCTCTGTTTTCATCAGTAATATGTAAGGTGGTGTTATTTGACTATTTCATTATTATGCTAAAAATTTCACAGCATGTATATAAACAGCAACTCCTTACTTTAGCCCCTTAGGGACTTCCCTGTACCACTCAATATAATGAAATCAATTTTCAGAGTCTAAAATATTTTTACTTAAATATTGCTGTTCACTTTTAAGCTAATAGTATACAAAGATTAACGATCTACCTACATTTTTAGCTTTTTTTCCCTAGAATGAACTATCCAATTCATTTTAATTTGCTAAGTGTTCTATGCTTTGAGGCTAATTCTTAAACTCTCCAACATCTGCTGAATACAAATTTTCACCTGATTGAAACATCAGATAGACTCTCAGTCCTCTTCTTTTGGGTACGTCCCAAGCCTCCTGTTTCTCTGGACCAACCTGGACCACTTGCTCTCCGGCCCGTTCTTGGAGAATGCCAAGGACTTCTCTCCACTGTCAGCCTTGTTTCTGGATCCCCCGCCATCCTCTTCCTCTGTTTCCTCCTTCATCTTGTTGGGGCACAGTGTGTGCGGGTTGTTAAATTTTTGAGATCTTTTGTTTGAAATACTCTCAAATAAAATTTTAGTTTGGTTGGCTGTAGAACCCAGGTTTGAAAATAATGTAATCTAATAAACCATAAGATTTATTATCTTCTAGATATTTCTAGTACCTTCTAGGTGCTAGATGTTTCCATAATCTTGTATTGTCTAGTTCCTCTCTGATGCTATTTCTCATTTTTTTGTATGTGAACTGTTACATTCGCAGATAGTATTGTCATCCCAGGTTTTCTGGAATTTCCCCATGTAGGGCTATTGTGTGGTTCTTTTTTCATTCACTGTACCTGACACTTCATCAATCTGGGCAAGCTTTTGGCATTATTCTTTCTGACAATTCTCCCCTGCTCTATGTACTCTGCTCTTCCTTCCTGGAACTCTTATTATTTGGATATTGAACCTCCTGACTTGGTCCTTAAATATTCTTATTTTGATTGCATACTTTCCTTGTCTTTATATTCTATTGTTCAGGAGAATGCTCTGATTTTATATTCTGATACTTTAATTAATGTTCAAACTTTGTAAGTGTTATATTTTAAATTTCTTAATGTTCTTTTTTTCTATAATGATTTCTTTTTCATTGGCATTGTCTAACTTTCTGAGCCTAATTAACTATAATTAAACATTTCTCTTCAGCCCTCTACAGTTTCATCTGAGTTCTATTCTTCTACCTGACTTGGTGCATTTATTACTTTTATCTATCTTTCATATTAATGACTTCCTTCTACACTTGGTCATTCTTATCTTTCTAAGTGTATTTAAGAGTAAAATCCTACGAGATTATCACTGGGTTTTTGGCACAGGCTGACCTGGTTACTAATGGACTACATTTTAAGGGAACAACATTCTTTTTATTGGTGCTGCCATATTGTAGAATTTGTAGGACTTTATTCTGGGGTCATTCAGCCTCTCCAATGAGATTTCAATTTGTCTTAGAGTGGGGTTTGGCATGGAGAATATATAAGATTAAATTCTGGTGTTATTGGATGTGGGAAGGAATAAGGAAAATAGGGTTTTCACCATTAAACATGAAAACAGGTGATTACTAGATCAATACCTCTTGGCTGCCCTTTGCTGTCCAGGGTCTTTGGCACAATTTCTCCAGAGAATAGATCTGAATGGATGGGTACAGTTGGGGAGTGGATCTCTAAGTCCTCCTCACAGGGTTTCAACACATTAGTTTTCCAACCTAGTATTCCATTCTGTCATTGGGGTACTCCATGCCTCTAACTATTGGCCTTCTGGGTGTCTGTGGAGAGAATGCACTACCTCCCTGGAAGCACCTTTCTCAGGGGCTTAGATTTCAGCTTGTTGCACTCGGGTAAGTCATCCTCTACCTGTCTTATTTTCTAAAATGTTACCACATTCTTCAGATTTTTACTGTCTATTCTTCATTGCCTTGCCATTGTAAATTCATACAGCTTTTCTTTTTTGTTGTTATTGCTATTTTGGTGAGTCTGGAAATGAGACTGGATAAAGGCATATATTTCTTCTACCAGCTTTTATAATTTTCTTCATATGCATTTAGTTGCTCTGGTGTCATTCATAGAAAGGACAGGTAGTTGGATTCATTCAGAAAAAAAGTTTTTTTCCAATAGACATGATGTAGAGAGAAATGTGTAGAGAGAAATATTACGAAGATAATGCATTTAATAATAGAACATGGAGTTTAAGGTCTGTAAGAATAGAAGTAAACACATGAAGAAGATGATGATAAATGTGAAAAAATAGTTTGAGGTCAACAATTTGGAAATCTGAATAAAAACAGAGAATATTGCTGTGAACAGACTAGATAGACCATCTAGAAGTACTAGGCACTTTAGTCAGAAAGAGTGACATTTGGAATCTAAATAATATAACAAGAGGTGGTGACAATGTCCAGAAAGTGACCCCAAGAATGAGTAGATCTGCAAGAATAGGAGAAAAGCTACTTGGGGAGAAGTCTGAGAATGGAAAGGACCAAGGGTTTTGTTGAAAAACACTCGCAGATGCATAGGTCACTGAGCAAGATCACCCGAGTGGGAATGAATGTAGCGAGGGCTGTGGGGAGTCTGTTGACCACACATCTGGAGATCAGAGGACAGGAGAAAAGAGTCTGGGAAAGTGGAGAGGGCTGGGGGATTGATTTAAAATAGCAAATGTATTTTTAAAAAGTGGGATTGAAAATATTTGGTCCTAATAGGTATGTAATAAAAATGTAGAAAAGTTAAAATTTAAGCTAAGGTGCTGAAAGCCTAAATTTTGGTAGAATCAGGGCAGCTGTTTTGTTTAGTAGTGTAAGATGATACTAAGTCTCAAAGAAGAAAGGGAATTAGTATAATCAATCCCAAATAGGTGCCTATTTATTTACCCAGACTCTTAGTAACGGCCTTTGGATTAAATATAAATGCTCAATGACATGAGAATAAGCAATACTATTTAAAAGTAACTTTTAAATAAAATATTTAAAAAAAGAGAAAAGTACAAAAAGCATTCAGATAGTACACAGACAGTATGGTCTTAATTTTGAAAGTGACAATACATCAATGTATTAATTTCTATTTTTTCTGAGGTTTTCTCTTCGGTGTACTTCTGAATCTGAAAATATTCTATAATAAATTTATCAAAACATTACTTTTTATAAAAAACAACAAATATCATTAAAATATATCATAATATAATGAAATACACCTTTTATTTTACTTAGATGTGTGTTTACAGTATTTATTTTAAAAGTTTACTGTATGCAACTTTCAGATTAATAAATCAATTTATTCTGAGATACAAAAAAAGGATATTACGATTTCATCCTGAAACTGAACAAACATTTTAAGCCAGTGATTTCCAAACTGGACTCTTCACCAGCACCACTAAGAGTGAGATATCTGGCTTCACCTGAGAATTATTGAAGTGAGTTTGTGTCTTCTGCTAAATTAGACAGCATATGGAAATACTCTTATAAAATGTAAAACAAAAATTATATTAGATCTAATTAATCATTAAAATGATAATCTAATAACCAGGCAAATTTAACCCGTCACCCTGTTTTTTGGGGCAGACTGGCTAGGGACCTCAGGAAACCCCCAGGGATTAGTTTCCTGTTGCTCCTATGGGTGTGTGTTTCCCTTGCCTCTTGTGTCCCCCAGCTTGGGGAGTAGAAAAGCCCACAACCCATATACGCCCATCGGTGCCCTCAGTAAAAGCCTTCTCCTTCTTTCACAAAACTGGTCAAAGGTGGCCCAGCAGACAAGTAACCTTTTAATCTGTTGTCCAGATCGATCCCAGGAATGAAACTATCCTTTCCCCATCCTTGAGGGTGAATTTTTCTCAACTGGTCTAAAAGCAGTTCATCTTTTTCTCACACTGACTTTTGAGGGCCGGGGTGTCTCTGAGGGTGGCGGAGCCCTGGGTGCACTGAGTAAAATCCTCACTGTGGAACCTGGGCCCTGCTCTCTCCTCTGTGATCCCACTGAAAGTCCCACTCTGGGGTCCACACCACCCCGCCAAGATCATACTCCTCTTCTGTGGGCTAACACCCCTTGGCAGATGAAGAAAGGCCTCTTCTCTTGAGGGTTTTCACCTTGACTTTTTATACAGTAACCTACTTACCTCCTCAACCAACTTATCTGCAAATTAAGAGCTATCACCCAGAGTTTTCAGAATAACTGTGACTGACTTTCTTTATTCTTACTACTTTTGTGATTGAGGTGACTTAGGTGACAGGCAAAGCCTCACTGATGAATCACAATCGGGAGTCACATTTTACCAAGTTATATACAGACCGTACAAAATAGTGCTCAGACATGAGCAGTTAGAAATTTTGAAAGCTGACTCTTCTTTACCCTTGGAAAACTCGATGACCTTGAATAAATCATTTAAACTCTCAATACCTTTGTCTGAAAATATCTGCAGTACATATACCCTTTAAGTTTCAGAAATGCTATGAATAGATAATTATTTCAAGGGTCAAACAGTATTTTGAATTATTTTAAAAAGATTACACTATAAAAACTCGACAGTAGTATTTAATTTTGCTTAATAATAGTGGTGCCTAAAAAGATTATTTCTCTCTCTGCTCCTTTGCTTCTGCAAGCTGCACTCTGAATGTACTTGGTATGCCTCGGCACTCTCCTTCAAAGAGCAGGTGAGGTGGTCTCAGTGAATACTTTCATCTTAAAGGTCCTTTAATTTCCATTTCATTATATGAACTTTGCTTCAAATAATTATTTAATCTACCTGTATTCAATTATAAATTCAATATAGTGCCAGCATTGAGTAGTCCTTAATCAATAGCAAAAATATATGATAAAGCCTTTCCAATTAATTTTTTTCTTCCTAGAACTTAGAGGACTATATACTATTTACATTCTTTCATAATAAAAAGTAGCCTGTGATTATATTAATAGATGCTACCTATTTTTTTGATTCATGAAGTCAAAGAGAAAAGGAATGAAGAAACAGATGTTATGTGAATCCGTTACCCATTTGTATGTTGGAAAGTTAATTCAAAAACCTCAAATTTCCATCTGAAACTCCTGTTTTATTGATCTTGGTGTGAGCTGTGGTGTTTAATATTTCTCACGATAACAAGTTAGTATGTTTCCCTTGGTTTGCTCTCTGTGACTACACTGTAGTAATTGATACTAATCTGTCATTTGTTTTCCTTTTCACCCAAGAAGAGTCCTTAATTCTTCTTTGGCTTAGGAATGCTGATGTGGAGTGGCTGAAGGATCACGTACCACCTCCTCTTGCATGGAAACAAAGAAACCTTTCACCAACTCATCCTGCAAACCAAGTTTAACAAGAAATTACAATTGTAAAATGGTTCTTTAAAAAAGATCACTGTAGCCAATTAGGTTTCTCTTTTATGAAAATGTAAGGACGTAGAACAGCCTTCTAGAATTAATGCCACTATTTTGATAGTGTGCTGTTTTGTTTGATAGGATGCTATGGGAAAATAACATTCGATGTTTTCAAGTGATTACAATGGCTGTTGGCTCTCAAAAGCAAAGCACACTGAAGACAAACAAGCCCAGACTTTTTTTACATGAAGAAAGGTGGAGGTAGCTTATGAAGTAATTTGGGCATTTTGAAAGGATACCTGACTACTATAAATAGACCTAGTATCCTGTTCTTCCACTTTCACGCCCTCATCATGCCTACATAGTCACTTTTTAAGAGTGTGGTTTTGCTACTGACCTCTATGCCTATGGAGGCTGCAGTAATGTGTCTTGTTCACTGCTTTACCTGTAGCCTGGGGAAGAGGCACTCTGTGGTCATTCAGTTCACATGTTTTGAATTAAACAGTGCTGAGTGTTTATAACTTCTTGTATGGATATCTCTGATGATCCAGAGAAGAAGAAACTCAGAAATGCAAAACTAAGATTGATATTATACCTATTGCCAGAGACTGGAGAAATTTCTTCAAAAAACAAACCAGGCAGATTAAGACAAATGACCAAGCCTAAGCATCTCACAAGTTCTAGGTTTGTCTGGTCTGTTCCTGGAACACAGCAAAGGGTCATTCTGTTAACGCCAAGTACATTGTCTCTTTGTCTCCTGTGCGGGAGGGAGGCGGGGCGAGGGCAGGGGGAGTTCCCCCAAGCAACATGACCCAAAGGTATGGATTGGGGCACATTATGTCCCACAAGATAAAGTCTCAAGTCACTGAATGGGAGGATGAAGTTAGGGAGAAAAGCCTCATAATATCTCTGGGCTCATAATATCTCTGGTTCTTTTGCAATTCCGTATGTTATTTATCAGTCCAAGAAATCCATGGCCCATTAGCAGAGATAGGAGATTCTCCACCTTAGCACCACAGCATAGAGCTGAAAATGGGACAGCGTCACTATTTGATTCAAGGTGAACATTAAAGCGCCCAGGCAGAAGTGGAACAGGGACATAATCACCTTATATACTGTTTATTGACCTCATTCCACAGGAAAAAATAAACATAACACCTTGAAAAGTATCTTAGGAAAAGCTGAAAGGAACATTATCCTAAAGAACCAGAGAATGACTTACTGTAAGAATGGCTTCTATGAAGCAATTTGTGAAGTGAAGAGAGAAGAAAGAAAAATGAAAGATTGTGCAGAAATTTAAACCAACAGAGTTAAAAAATAAAATCAAACTATATATTAGTGATAATGAATACAGAAATAGGCATTTCAAAAAATAGTTTATCGATGAAGTGAATAAATGTATCTCCAATATGTAGGAAATAAAGATAATTACTTAATTTATTTGTGTCTCAGTTTTCTCATCTGTAAAATCCATGAATATAAGAATACCTATCTCTTAAGGCTTAACTCAATATATGTCAAAGTGCTTATATTGGACCTGGTATATATTAAACATTCTATGAATATTAGCTATTATTATCCCAGACAAATATTTTATTAGGCCCCTAACATTTGCCGTGTACAGTGCTAATTATTACATATATAAAGGCTAAAGCAACTGACATATTTATCAAAAGGTAATCCAATGGCTAGCAGAGTAAACATCAACCAAAAGACTAAACAAGATAGGAAAGAGCTCACTGTCCTAAAATAGCACTAAAGAGCTTGGTTAACAAGCAAAAAGTAGGAAAATACACAGATGAGTCGTTTTTATGGTCAGTTTGGCGAACAGGCAGTTTTCTACTATGCAAATTAAAACACAAGCTATCAAACCATTTGTTTTCCAAAGAAAACATTTGGCTCAATTGATTTTTCATTTATTCTTTAAATAAATCCTGATTGTTTTAAATAAATCCTGATTGGCAACTCGTTAAAAAAATTAGTACAGTGATATGATGACTTTCAGAGGTAAACCACCAAGAGAAACCTGAGTGTTTCTGTACTGTATCCAACATTACAAAGAAAAATACAGTGGTATAGAATCAGAGGCTGTGCTGAGCACCACAGCAGGTAAACAGAAGAGAGTGATAAAAATTCACACTGAAAGAGCCCTTACTGCTCTTCCGGTCCAAGTTGCTGCCCCATTCCCATTTACATAAAAGGAAATTGGAGATCAGAAAAGTGAATTAAATGGGCAGAAGTGACCCAGCTTATGACTGAATATCCATCAGAGCCCAGGACTCTTGACTCTTAGCATGAAAATCTCTCTAATCTTCTAACTGTTGTGTGTTTGAATTGTCCTTTGTTTGAAAATGGAATACAAAGAGAAGAAAATTTCAGTGACCTCTTCTAACACTCATTGTAATTCCTAACAGTCTTACCTCCTAGAATTAAGTGCCTGGGGAGTTTGTACTCCCAGGTTATGTGTGAACAGGCAAGGATATCAGAAGTGTATGTAAAAGATCACTGGAAACTGACCACACACTATTATTTTGATAGTGCATATGATTCTCAAAACTATTTTGATCTTTTGTAAAAAATATAATATCCTATACTCTACCTGAGTATCAAAATATAGCGCTTACAATATTAGTGTGAGTTTAATGTACAAATATTAACCGAGTCCCATGAGAGAGGCAGAACAAATTCCCAAATGTCTAACAGCCTCTTCTCTCTCAGAGCCTGATGCCTCTATTTACACAATAGAATTGTCAAAGGACTTCTATATGCATTATTTCATTCAGTTCTCAGAACATCTCTATGAAGCAGCCAAGGCAAACATTCTCAGACCATTTTAAAGATAGATAAATTAATGTTTATTGAAGTCTTTCAAGCAATATAGTGAAAGACAAGAAGTTATTACCTAAGCTCTTAGTGAGGGGAATCATGAAAGTTTTTAATGATTTCTGACTTGTGTATTTTAAAATTAATTTTATACTTAATTATTAAACCTGTATATATATGTATTAATTAATTTTCTTAATTTCCTTATTTCTAAAGTAAAAAATCATAAAAATGACTATACTTTCCTACTTTTGCAGTCATTTCTTGCTTCCTAGGCAGAGCTCCTCCTTAATGAGGCTCACCAAACCAGCAGGTGCAAAGGTCCCTGACGTGCACACTAGAATACACTCTCACTGGGTTCTTATGGGAAGCCACTCTGAACTTTACATTCTTAAGAAAGTGCAAATCAAAAGCCCAAGGATTGTATGTGAGAATGTACATTATTAGGATGTAGGAGAAGGGAATTACTTCAATGAAGAATAAAAATTCGATTAGCGTAAAGGCTAAATCAGTCAACAAAGAAGAAGCTGGAGCAGGTGAAAGAGAAAAAGGATTGGATTAAACAGTCTTGGGTGGTTGAGCAGCTGTGACGACAGCACACCAAATATACGGGGTGAAAAATGAACGGATTGACAGAGAATGAGGACAGCAAGCTTAACCTACAGATGGAGAAATTTGGTGATGGGAGGTAACAAGTAGGTATAAAAAGTCATCACTAATCATTTGGGCCAACAGTATTTGATCCATAACTGTATCATTATAGCATATTGACTTGGCAGCAACTATCCTCTTAGATATTAAAATTTTTTTAAAAATCCAGAGAGACAGATCAACATAGAATAGTGTGTTCGTTTGCAGAGTGAGGAAAGCCAATGGAGTGAAAAGACTGAGGGTGTCATAAAGAGGAGACCCAAAGAAAGATGTTTCATGAAGACAGGGTTGAGTGCACTATTGAGCAAGATAACCCTAATGAATAAATTGTCATTGCTGTAAAATCATCACGTTACTCATAAAGCAAGTATATAGCTTAAGAATATTTCCTAGAATGCCATTTATATATCTATTTGGGAAGTTTTATACAGTTACATGGAGGCTACTGATAAACAAATGCAATGTGCTGAAGGTTAGTTTGGGTCAGAAAGGAAAAATTAAGTTCCCTGTGCAAAATATTGCCAGAACCTTCTGAATCACAGTAGTAAAAGAAATAATGAGAAGGAATAATAGCAACTCAGCAAGAAGTAACTGGCCCTTAATATATTATTTTACATTCTTCTTAATATACCACAACATTTATTTATAAAATCAATAAATTGGAAAGTTTAGGTAAATAGATCTGATTACTGTTCTTACAAAACATTACAGGAACAACATAATGGCTATTGTGAAAGATATCAAATAAAACATTCGAGGTTAGTTGATCTTTTATTGATATTTTTCTAACATGAGATTATAAATGGTTAGCATAGTTAAACATAAATATTACCAGAACCCTTAGATACTTCAAAATGTATTAGGTTTAATGTATTTGGTTGAAAACAGATATTCTGTTTTTTTATAAACTGTGTAAAATAGTAGAGCTTTTTCTAAATGCCAATCCACCAAAATAATTATAATAGCTACAAGAATTAAGCATTGACTACATCCTTGGCATTGTTTTAGGTGTTAAGCCAACATTAGCTCATTTAATCTTCACATCACACTATGAGGTAGGTTCTATTACAATGTATACCTTACATATGAGAATGTTGAAAAGAGTATTATTGCCCAAGCTCATGCAGCTATATAGCATCAGAGACAGGAAATCAACTCAGACACCCTGAATCCCACATTCTATACATTAAACCATCATATTCCACTGTCTCAAAATAAGATCATATGTAATATAGGTAAGTGTGTGGCTCTTTAGGTGGAAATGGTGAGAAGATAAATCAGAAATGTATCAGGGCATCCTATCAGAGTCATTAACTCTCTTAAAAAAAACCCCAAACTATTGTACTGGTGTTTTTTCCTGCCATGGGTATATCTTATATGTAGATATACCTCACATAGCAATCATTCTGTCCCAGGTATTATGGGAATAACTTTGGATAACATTACTGTTTTATCTGTAGAGATATACATGTCTTTCTAGACCTCTAGGTTCTTTGACATCAAGAATATCTTCAAATCACCAATAGTTACACTGAAGAAAGTCAGGCCCATAAATGGTATAAAAAATCACTTCTCTCTTCCTGCATACACAGGGAAAACTTCTAGAAATAAACCCTTCTCCCAAATCTTACTGTAGAGTTTAAAACTCTTTTATTTGCAATTCGTTTTTAAAATTCACTTGACCAGAAGACTGTAGAACAACATTCAAAAAACAAACTGATGCCTATGTTTCTTTTTTATCTTAAATGTGGTTTCTATAACTTCTATAGCTTCATTGTCTAAAAAATCTCAGTATTTATGATTTTTATCCTGTGGAACAGGGCAAAGTATTGACAAACTGCATCATATTTTCTACTCTCTAAAATGAGTTTTTAGTTTCACATAAATTCTGTGATTACTTTAAAGTTATTATCAGAGGAGAAGGACGTATTTCTTTCTGTTAGACAAATTGGAAAATAGCTGCAGTTCGTTACTCTCTAGTGAATCCAAATACCTCAGTTCTTCGTAAGACTTTTGTGCAGGTGGAGCAGGGAGCTGAAACAGGCCATACATATTCAGGAGCTCCAGCCCGGCACACACTTCCACATCTGTGCTTCACATCCCGTTCTGGTGGTTTATTCTCCTGGTAGTCAACTGATTTCCCCTCTGTATGTGGGTATTTTCAACTTCAATTTTCATTCTTTCTCATTTCCTCTTTTACTGTATTTGATGTCAAAGGTAGTTTCTTTGGGGCACTTTGTTCCCTGACCCTTTTTTTCACTTTAAGAACAGTGAATTTTAGATTCAAATGAAAGTTATTTGCAATTGGAAAGAAGTAAAAGCAAAGACATGCTGTTTACTACAGCAAAGGTTTCCTTTTAAAAATATAGTGAAAACAAGAGACTGCACTATTTAATATGACTCTCCTTTTGGGTCCATCTCTGTAAAAATATGGATAGTGGTCATTTGTCCCAGCCAAAGAGAGCCCTTATACCTGTGTTCACTGGTGCTTAACCTATAAATCAGCAAAGCACTGATAAAATTAAACAGACTTTAACTTCAAGGCCTGAACGGTGACTGTGTTTGGTGAAATGTGTTATGCTACACATCTTGTTAATAAAATGCATACAGGTCCCACATTTTAGATCATTTTTTTCTTTTCCTTTTCTTAATCTTGGGTTTGCCTTTTATCAATCAACGTTATTTGTTCCCACTGGAGGGACCCTGCCAGGGGAAGCATTACTCCTACCTGGTGGATGGCAGTACGTATGCAAGGTGATCAATTGTTTTGTCATTTCAAGAAAATCACAAATTCATCTGCTGCTACAGGAGATGATATTATGCCATAAAGTCTATGGCTGCCTATTCTTAATGCTGTACATGTCAGGAAGCCACTTGGTATATTGAAAATAACCCTGCTCTCTGTCAACAAAGAGCTTAATTAAACTGTTAACATGTGATTATAGTTGCACTTGGAGTTAGCTCTCTTGGTGACTATTGGGATCCAGGGTCATTTCCCTGGAGCAAAGAAGTGCTTAAATCATCTCTCCATTAAGGTTTCAAAAAATAGAGGTGACAAAATGGTATTTATGGTTCCTTTCTATAATCTATGGAAGTCTTTCTCCATATTTCTCCTATCGTGTTCCACTATTAAGTTAGTTAATTAATTCAAGTGTGGACTAAATTTGAGAGCTCTAATGATGGAGAAGAAGTCATGTTTATCCTCATAGTTACTTGGTACTTTAGTTAATTGAGAGACACAGGAGTTCAAGGGAGCGTGTGCATAATTTGTAGAATATCCAAAGGGTGTCACAGCAAGATGGACCAGCTTTAGGCAACTGACATCTTCCTCTTGCATAAATTTACATATGCATTTGTAATGACAATTAGGAACCAAAGACAATGCTGCAGAACTCAAAAGTTTGTACTAATAATGGAAAAACTATATTAAAATGGATCACTGTGGACCACCAAAGAATGACTAAGATACTATTCTGAAATTTAAATACACTACTTAGAAGTTGCCTTTGAGGTAAGGAAGAACAGAATTCTGTGAAAGCACAAAGAACACATAAGAAATGAACAAAAGAAAACTTGAATAAAAGAGGGCAAACTGGCTTTAAACTTTCTCCCAAGAATTCCTTTCTGCTACCCTTTTATTTGATTTATTTTTAAACCTATATAAAATGCAACTTCGATCTGAGGGAAAAAAATCAGTAATTGTTTAGTTTTATTCTTACTAAGGATTCAGAGGTTTCTTTGCATTTTTGAACTAGAAAAAATGTGAGAAATACCACTGCCTTCTAATATTTACTGTATTGGCTTTATTTTTGAAACACTTGTCACATTTATGTACCCCATGCACCTTCCCAATTCCCTCAGACTGCTCTGAGGTTGCTGAGAGTATTTTAGTTGTTCACAAGTGGACATTTTCCGTGTCTATCTCACTGGGCTCCTCACCACTGGACATTCCAGAGACTGCGGTTCAGGTTCTTCCCTAGGATCTAGGAATTCTCCCTAAGATTTCATGACCCCAGTTTTTCCCTCACTCAGATTCCTTCTTATATTCCTTTCTGCCCTCTGCCCACCCCTTGAATTTATATACTGATGACCCCCAAATCAAAACCTCTACTTCTAAACATTAAGAGCTACCTCTTAGTAGGTATACATTGTAATTGATACACATTATCTACTTCTTCACATACAAGTATATGAACCCTAGAGGTAGGGGTTATTACTGTTTTAGAGTTGAAAAACTGGGGTTCTGCGAACTTAAACGACTTGCTGAGGTCATATGGCTTCTAAGTAATAGAGTGGTGACTCCAGGTGAAGAGAGTCCAGCCAAAGGCTTCAACACTTGCCCCCATGCTATGCTGATTCCTTCTCCACGATCTTGTCCAAGCACCATACACTCCTATTGAGCTCTCTAGAGGGTATCACCACATGTGCATTTGCAGGTCCCTCATAGTAAATATATACAAGGTTGAATTTAACATCATCCTGCAAAACCTTCTAATTATTTTGCCTCTCTTGTTTTGGTCACTGCTATTCCTAGCAACCTAGTTGTACAACTCTACAACCTGAGTGTTATTTTAAGCCATTCATTTTCCCTCATCCTTATGTATGATCAGTTTTCCAGTCTTGCTGATTTCTCTTTTACACATTTTTCTGCGTCTTCCTCTACATTCCTGCAGCCATAGCCATTATCCAGACTCTTACCTTAATTGAATTCAATAGCTACCTCACTGATCCTGCTTGCTTCAGTGTAGTACTGACTCACACTCATCCCCAGAGTATCCCTCACCTGCACAGTGATTTTTATGACATTCAAATCCAAGAATGGTCCTCTCCACTTCTGCCAGGATAAGGCTTACCCTCCTGGTGTGACGTACATGAACTTTTATCATGTGGACACTGTCTGCTTTGAGAATTTTACCTTCTGCGTCTCTCTCTCATGGGCCACACACTTGTGCAGGATGTTCAAAAAGTATGTCTTTGAATATTTGGTTCCTTCTTAGAACACACAACACCTTCTCTATCTGAAAACATCTATTTATCAAGCTTCATCTCAAAAACACTTTATATAAAAAGTGAGAGTCAGAGCCCACCCCCCATTATGGAATATGAACACTTCAGATAATTGCTTCTCCAGTCCCCATGGCAGCTAAGATGTCAGCATGTGACTTAGACTCTGCCAAGGAGAAGTTACACTATCAATTGGGGCTAGTGATGCATCATGGGCATCTTTGCCAGTGGTGTTGGTAGTTTTGTAAGTTGTCCTAATATTCAAATAATAGGCTGTAATACTCTGGGACAATACTGTACTACAGTGCTACGAGCTTAGCACTAGTAGTGTTTTGTGGTAGCCACAGTGATGCCCTTTCACCATTAGGTCTGGGGCATGAACTTGGCCATTGTTCCTGGCTTCATAGCCTCTGAGCATTCTTCTCTAGCCCTCCAAGTGTTTTTGTAGATTATGCAATAGGTTTATACTTCCTTTTTAATAATCCTCACCTGAGGAAGGGGATGGAGAGAGATCCTGGGAGAGAGAAAGAAACATCAGTTGCTGCCTGTGTGTGTGCCGACTGGGGATAGAATTGTAGCCTTTTTCGTGTAGGGATGATGCTCCAACATATGAGTCACCTGGAGGCCAGGACGCAGTTTGCTGAAAATAAACTCCTTTCCACCTAAATTTACCAGAGCCATTACTATTGCTCACAAGTAAAACCACTGACTGTTATGTCCAGGCAAGATTAAGCAAAGTCTCTGACTTTTTGCAAGGCTACTGTGTAAATATACCTCTCATTATATTGTGGATCCATAGCCCATCTGTTTTTTCTACTACATTAACCATTTTTAATCTAGGATAATAGCTTTTTTTAATGTTTCTATCCACATCCTATCACAGACTCTGGTACATAATAATGTTCAGTAGGTGCTTATCTGTTTGCTTTGAATGATGAAACTATTTAATAATTAAGTGATTGTCATTCTAAAGTAGTCTGCTTTCTACATTATGCTTTTTCTCCTTCAAATAATGACCCTCTGTTAAAAATTAACAATAACACTTAAGTAGGTTCACTCTGCCTACATTGAAGCTGATGATTCAGTGTTTTCTGAAGATGCATAGCTGAGAGATCAAACAATATTCTTGTATTGATTTGGTAGGAAATGTTCCTGATGCTAGATTAAGATATAGGTCAGCATAAGACATCCCAATATAGTCAAGGGTGGCCCAGTCCCAATCAATTATACTGACTAACTTTCAGTGAACTAGAATCATCCTCATAGATACAACAATAGTATGGTGGTAACCGGGGGCAAAGAGGGGTGGGGGGTATTGTAAGGGAAATGAGGTCGACTCCATGGTGACAAAAGGAGATCTGACCTTGGGTGGTAAACACACAATGCAATATACAGATGATGTATCACAGCATTGTACATTTGAAAACTATATTATCTCATCAACCAATATCACCCCAGCAAATTTAAGAAGAAAAGAAACTTCCATTTCCTAATCGTGTCAATGAACTAAAAAATTACTCTAACTAAAATGACACCTGTCTAGGTTAAGAACAGAGACCATCCTTTGATGCAGACAACAGGTCTGGAGAGGATGTGGAGACTGGGATGCTACTGAGCACCCAGAGCACTTAGAAACAACCCAGTGTGTTCTCTGCTTTCAGTACAATCTCCCAGCCAAGGACTGACTGTCAGGCCGAACTGACACCAGTTCATGCCCTCAGTAGGAAGTGCTGCTGCAGATTTAACCCAAAGGGAAAACTAGGAGGCAGGTTGTAGAGGTCTGGCTGACCTACAGATGAACTGTTTGCAAATCTGGAGCATTAAGAAATGCTAAAAAGCTATTACAGAGACATGAATTAGCTAAGCCTGAAATGTAATTTTATTGTCCTTCCTATCATGTATTACAATGACAGATCTGTCTGTCTCCACAACAGTCCACCTTGAGGAGCAGAACTTTGTTGGATTTGACTATTCTTGTCATATTTCGAGGAATGAGCACTCTGCTTGGCACAACTTTAAAAGTGATTCAGTCGTGACCAGATAACGTCCATCAGCCAATCCTCCTGAAAAACAGTTTAAGAGCTGCTTTCTGCAAGTCAGTGGAAATTTTTCTGTTTCCCATTTGATGGTTTAAGGAGACTATTTAATATGACCCACTTTATCCTTTCCAGTAGTTCCATATTGCTTTAGCCAGTTGCTCTTTTACTACTCTAAAAATTTTTAAACAAGACTTTAGTTTTATAGCATGTTTAAAATGTATAGTACTATGATCACTTTGACAACAATAACTAATAGGCATATGTGAACTTAAAACTCTAATTAATGCTAACAGGTGTGATAATACTGTTTTTTACTATACATAATAAACACTGAAAATATGTAATTGATTTTTTAAAACTAACATCTTTCTCAAATTCAAGTACCATAACAGAGCTAACATTCCCACCATGTTTGGTTTAGATGCTTGCTCTACCTTCAGATTGTTGGTTTTTTTTTAAATCTTTTTATATGCCCAGTATTTTTTTGATATCCAGACATGAAATACTGGGTAAAGGAAACTAGGCCTTCAGTAATGTGATATTGAGCTGTGTGTGGAGCAGGGGAAGCCTTTTTATAGCCTTGTGATTAGGCCTCAGTCTTTTACTGAACTTCACAGGAGTCTCTCCATTTGTTTGTTTTTTTCCCTCTTTCAGGTGGGACAGGATCATCAGAAAGGGCTGGAGTCAGGTCTCAGGTGGCAAACACAAGGCCTGTGGGCCGAAGCCAGCCCTCCACCTTGTTTTAATTTATCCTGTCCGGAACCTTGTTTCTACCCAGCGGCAGCACTGAGCTTCTTGCCCCTCGTTAAGAAGTAGTGACATTTATACAGTCCTAAAATTACGTTTGGCCATCAGAAGGCAACTCGAGGCTGATGTGTGTCCTGGTGAAAATGTGTTTGACACCCCTGAGTTAGGTATTTCCCTTCCCCTCAGGTCAGTTAGGTTCTGGTTAACTAGTTTCCCCGGGGGTGGGCTTCCATAGGAAGGACAGAGCTCTGAAGCAGGGTCCCCAAAGTTTTTGGCTCCAGGGCTCAGTTCCGTGGAAGACAATTTTTCTTGGATGGGAGTGGGGGGCTGCAGATGGTTTTGGGATGATTCAAGTGCATTACATTTATTGTACACTTTACTTCTATTATTATTACACTGTCATATATAATGAAGTAATTACACAAATCACCATAATGCAGAATTAGTGGGAGCCCTGAGTTTGTTTCCCTGTAGCTAGACGGTCCCATCTAGGGGGTGATTTGAGACAGTGACACCCACAGTGTGTTGCTTATGTCCAGTTTATCCTGTAATCTCCTTTTGGTTGCTGTGACAGCAGAAAGCCCTGCATCACAAAGACAGGATGTTGGAAATGGAAGCAGGCTTTTGAGTGCTTTTGTGGCAGTCTTAGGATATTCTGCCTTGACTTTAATCCAGAACACTTGGAGGTCTGAAGTTGCCCCACACATACTTCTAAGGCCACTGTCATTTGTGATCACAGGCAGTTGGTTCTCTTCTAGCACAGACAAAGTTGGTTCACCTGGCTTGTTCACAAATGGAACTGGGATCTATTCCTTCCCAGTTCGGGGGACTTTTGTGGTTGGGAAGTAAATGCTCAAATTCTTGAAAGCCAAGATAGGTGATCATGCACCAGCTGGGAGAAAGAATTCCCTGGCTGAGTCTCTTTCAAAATCCCTACTAATGTTTCAAACATGTCAAAAATCCCAGTGTACACTTGTCACCCATATAGTTCCAGTTCAGCTTCGAATGCAGCCACTTTATCTGCCAACTTGAACACAGCTGTTGTTCTCCCCTGAAGTGACTGATTGGGTTCACTGACCAGGTTAGATACGTCACACAGGTAAGCAAGTTTTGACACTCATTCTGTGTCACTGAAATGTGCTATCAGTGGTGGCTGTTTTTCCCAAAAGAAATCTGTGGAGGGGTTCTCATAACTCAAACTCTGGCCAGTGATGCACCCTTAGAAAGCCATTTCACTTCTGCATGTAAGAGAAGATGTGTGCCCTGAGCCCATCTCCTCACAGAGCTGTGCAAACAGACATGG
Organism: Artibeus jamaicensis; assembly: GCF_021234435.1. Lineage (NCBI taxonomy): Eukaryota > Metazoa > Chordata > Mammalia > Chiroptera > Phyllostomidae > Artibeus > Artibeus jamaicensis. Next base: position 1,520,298 of record NW_026521995.1, on the reverse strand, counting down.
GTTAAGGGCACGTACTTTAATGTGGCTGATAATTTTAATTACATCCTACAAAACAATTTCAGGTGACATTTTTTGGGTGGCCAGCATTTCTCTATGGGTGACACAGTGCATAGACTCCCATTCAGAAGCAACCTCTTTGACTCAAGTAGTGAAACCAGAAAGCTGTCCAGTCATGGCAGCTGCTCCATCCTTGCACACACTGACACAAAATGACCAGTTCAGTTTTCCTGATATGTAATCATTCAAAGACTTGAATACTTCAGCAGCTGTGGTGTTGGCTGGCAAAAAAGTGCACCTAACATATCCTTGTGCACATTCTCCTAAAAAATTTATCACTAGAGAACCAAGCATTGTTGCCTTGTTGTTGACATCAGTAGTGTGTACCATGGTGACTCATTAATCCTCTCTAACAATTGTGCCTCAATATCCTCTGATATTTCATCAGTTCATCTAATTATAGTGCTAGCTGAAATAGGAACACGTGCATCTTCTGAACACTGCAGCCTCTCCTCAAAGTTCATGACGGATGTCCTTAGCAGCAGGCAGGATGAACTCTTTACCAATAGAGAAAGGCTTCTTAGCTTCAGCAATGCTGTTAGCCCCTAAGAATGATCCTCTCAGGCCAGACCCCTCTGATGAAGTGGTGGCCTTCAATAATTGCTTCTGTTCTTCGTGTTCATGATTTTTCCTTTTGGAAAACTCCAAAGGCTTGTCTTTTAATGCAGGGTGCCTGGTCACCATGTGGTGAAGCAGTTTGGAAGGTTTCATGGCTTCGGTGGCTAGCTGGTCATCACTTATTATACAAAGCAGGCTTGGAGACTGTGAATCACCTGGTGCAATGAACCTGTAATTTAAGTAGGACTCTGGGTATTTTCTTTTAAATGAATCTTTTTGTTGGTAGTCTTAGAGTCTTCTGCTGTCTCATTATTGGGTCTTTCCCCCTTTTCAAAGAAGCTCCCCAGCTACATTTGTTTTTTACTCATTTTGGCTGGGGTTGCATGCAATGCAGGAAAGAGGCACGGACAGAAGTGGTAAATAAAATAATGGGCGGGCCACATGCAGACTATGACAAATGTTGGATTCTGACTTAAAGATGTCACCAGGTGCAGCTGTACACTCAAAGTACATCAACTCACTGTCTGCTATAAAGCCTTTCACAGATGCAGCTTAATTGTCACTTGCCCCTCACTGATAGGGTTTTGATATGAGTCTGCAAAGCAATTGATTTATTATCATCTCTGTGCAGTCAAACCTCACTGCTAATGACGATCTGTGTTTGCAGCAGCTCCCCAGCTCTGGCATCACCACTTCAGCTCCGCCTCGGACCATCAGGCATTAGATCCTCATAGAAATCACGCAACCTAGATCCCTCATGTGTGCAGTTCACAGTGTGGTTCATGCTCCCATGAGAATCTGATGCTGCCACTGAACTGACAGGAGGCGGAGCTCGGTTGTAATGTGAACTAGAGCTAGCAGTAGGGAGCAGCTTTAAATACAACTGAAGCTTCACTCGCTCACTCACCCTCCGCTCACCTCTTGCTCTGCGGCCTGGTTCCTAACAGGCCACAGACTGGTACAGGTCTGCGGCCAGGGGCTGGGGACCCCTGTTCTAAATTATTTCAGAATAGTTCTTTTTTCCCTCTCCATGCTGGAAGCATAAGGGGATTTTTCTGTTTACTGTGGGAACCTTAATGACCTCCTGGAGGAAAATCTTACAATATTGTGGGGGCCCCCAAAGATTGCACGTCTGTGGAGTTTTCAATTCTTGGGCTTGTCCACACTGAGACTCCAGCAACCTGTCACACCAAAGTTCAGGTTTTCCTATCCTGGTACTGATTCCTGTGGTGGTCTCTTACTACGAGTATCTGCTCACGGTAAACTGAGACACCATGTGTTCACTTGTCTGTCACTGCAATCCTGGGAACAGCATTTGCCCTGTGTCCTCCCCCTCATATGGTTCCAAGAAGAGTTGTTGATTTTTCAGTCTGTTCAGCGTTTTACTTGTTGTTACAATGTGTCCCATCTCAAATTTTTAACCAAGTGTAGGGTCCACGTGTGTGTCCTGCTGTTGTTTGGTGTAGCATTTTATAACTATAATTTAGCTTAAGGTGGTTGGTAGCATTGCTCAGATAATGTTCATACTTATTAAAGTTTAGTCTACTGGTCCTATCATTTACTGAGTGACATTTAAAATCTTCAACTGTGATTATGAATTTGTCTCTCTCTCCCTTTGAGTTTAGCTGCTCTTTGCTTTATGAATTCTGAAGCACTGTTATTACTTGTATACATATTTGCAACTAATATGTATGAATTGATCTATACATAGTTAGATCGCTAGGTCTATTCCTAGTTAACTGCCCCTTTTTATCACTATAAACATCTCTCTTCATTTCTAGTACTCTTTGTCTTGAAGTCTACTTTATTTGATATTAACGGATCCATGACAGCTTTCTCATTCTTAGTATATGCATAGTATATCCTTTCCTACACTATTACTTTCAACTTATTTGTGTCTTTAAAGTTATTGAGTAGTTCTTATAGACAGGACACATTTGGGTCTTTCTTCTTTTTGTCCTACCTGAGAATCTTCCTTCTAATTTAAGTGTTTAGTCCATTTATATTTAATGTAACTTAATATAACTGTTTATATTGCTATCTGTTCTCCCTTTCTTCCTTTGTTTATGCTTTTAATTCTCCAATGCTTCACTCCTGCTTTTGAATTCTGTAGGTTAATTGAATGTATTTTGGAAGTCCATTTTAGTTGTATTAAATTCTTAGCTATACCTTATTACTTTAATTTTTTTCTTAGCTGTAACTTTCTTTTTAGTAGTTGTTCTAGGGCAATAAATATGCAACCTTAAACTATCGATTTCCAATTAGGGAGACTTCACACTTCTCCCCACTTAAACTTCCCATTTCGCATTTCATAAATACAATGAACTCACAACAGTATAAGTCTGGTTACCTGCCTCATCTGGTCCTTTTTTTCCCTGTTACTTTAAACACACTTCATATTTCTTATTTCTTATCTCACAATGTTACTGACGCTTTAAATGATCAGTTTAAAGCTGTGTTTTGATGAAAATGATTAAAAAAACCCTATCTTTTATGTTTACTACTTCTGCCATTCCTGATCCTCCTAGTTTTTCCCTATAGATGCAAGTTTTCATATCATATAATTTCCATTTAGCCTGAATGCTGTTCTTTTGCATTTCTTATAGTAGATGTCTGCTAGTGACATTTTTCTTTGGATTTGTTTATCTAAAAATATTTTGTAGTTCACCTTGGTTTTGATTATTTTTATAAACAGTTTCTCTTTCTTTTATCCCTTTGGAATCTGTCTATGATTTTTGGCATCTATTGCTTGTGACAGAAAGCCAGACTTTGTATGTATCACTAGTTCTCTGCATATAAGCAGTATTTTTTCCTCCAACACCTTTTTTTTTTAAAAGATTTTATTTATTTATCTTTAGAGGGGAAGGAGAGAGGGAGAGAAACATCAATGTATGGTTGCCTTTTGTGCGTCCCCTGCTGGGAACTGGCCTGCAGGGAACCAGCATGCAACCCAGGCATGTGCCCTGACTGGGAATCGAACTGCGATCTTCTGGTTCGCAGACCTGTGCTTAATCCACTGAGCTACACCAGCCAGGGCTCTCCAACACCTTTAAGATGCATTTTTTTAAGATGCATTTTTTAAGTGCTGTGCATATACTAAGAATGAGAAAGCTGTCGTGGATCTGTTAATATCAAATAAAGTAGACTTCAAGACAAAGAGCACTAGAAATCACCACGTTTGACCCCCTTACTCTCTTCATCCTTCCTCCAACCCTCTTCCCCCTCAGTAACCCTCAGACTGTTGTCTGTGTCTGAATCTGTTTGTTCATCGGTTGCTTTCTGTTTTCTATCCTACATATATAAGTGAAATCATTTGGTTCTGGTCCTGTTCATCTGACTTATTTCACATAGAAAATGCAAATGTGATGGTTTTACTATGATGTGTTTAGATGTGGTTTTCTTCATATTTATCTTCTTTTGTTGGGGTTTGTTGAATTTCTTGAATCTATAAGTTGACCATTTTCACTAAATTAGGTAATTTTTGTCTTATATCTTTAAATATTTATATAGTCATTTCTCATTCTCTTCCTTTTTGGCTCATTATAAATAAAACCATTTCATTTATCATATCATCTAATGGGTTATTGAGGTTCTGCTCATTTTTTTTTGTCTACTGTTTTTTCTGTTCATGTTTTCTTAATAGCATCGTTTTTGTGTGAAATTCCTTTTGATTGGTTTTATTTGAATGGGTTGGTATAAAAGTGGTATGCTACAGAATATACAAAACAAAATAGAAATGTGTATCTAATTTAGGGACATCAATTATACTAAAAGAATTGTGAAAGTCATTATTATACACAGAGAAATGCAGAAATGGTGCAGTGAGTGACCCAGTGCACATGACAGATTCTACCAACTTCTAGGAGACAGAGCAGGAGACTGTCAGGAAATGTCCCCCTGGCACTGAGCTGCACCAAGCAGCACCCTTAATGTTTCCAGGGACAGTCATTTGTGTCTTTCTGCTACTAGTGCTCTTTTGGGGAAAAAGTTTGAGGAAGACTTCTAGGTCACCTGAGGATACTTTTCAAATCTCATCCAGCTTTTAAGATAATCATTGCCTTTCTTCTGCTGGCCCAGTGACCTGTCGGAGGTCTATCACACAGTGCTCAGCACGGCTCTTGCAACTTTTCTGTCAAGGACTACATGCATGTCCAGCATGTTTAATTTCTGCATAACCCAGTCCCTTTTACTCCTGAACCAAGGAGAGAGAAAGACGGTGTATATGCTATCTCATTCAACAGGTGAAACAACTTTAATAAAGACTGTACGGTTATTATTTGCTTTATTATTATGTTTTCAAATATCCATGTGCCAAACATTGTCCTGAGTGCCAGGGACACAGCCATAAATGGCGCTCAGGCCCATAACTGAGAAACTGACAGAGGAAGCTTTAAAACCTACTTTAAACCTGAACTGCTTTCTATTCTATAAATATTCTGGGGCACTGGCTCGCCAAAAGTCGGACACAGTGTAGTAGATGAGACAGTGGGATGAGTTTTTCTGTTAATAATTCCAGGCGGCAGCCACACGCCAGCACCCTCCCTAACGAACTGCTGAAAAGGGAAATGCGGTTAACCTCCGGACATGTCTCTGAGAAAATAAACAAAAGGCGGATCGGTGTCATGTTTTACAGAAAAAAGAAAATGGGGAAACTAGATCCATATTTCATAGAGCACAGCTTTGTTTTTCTCTACACGAGTTACAAAACTGCCTTTTCTCAACAAAGAAGAAGCAGATGAAGAAAAAACAGAATTTGCTTTTGCAGGTAAAAAGATACACTGTTGTTTAAAGTGTTACCATTTAGAAGTTAAAAAATAATTAGATTTCTACCCATTTCTTATATATTGAATTCAGAGACCATTGTCTAAGATATAACAAGATATAATGGGACTGTTAAACATGAAAAAATGAGGAAAATTATCTAATTCCTTCAATTAGAATTGATATGTACTATATTCCAAGTTCTAATAAATACCAGATAATTCTTTATATACCCCTATGAAAATATAACTATTTTCAATGTATCTATTAAAACAAATATCTTTACAAATTATTGCTTTTTCATGTATGCACCAAGAAACTAATTATGAGGTTTAGTAGTTTTGAGAATATTATTTATACTCCAACAGATTTGGTTTATATGCTAATTATGCTGCTTAGTGGATGCATGACTTTGGGGAAAATACTAAATATGTTTCATCTTCAGTCACTTTCATCATATGAAAACAATACTCTCATGAATTTTTTCCCTTAAAATTAAATTAGACAGTTGTACCTCACCCATAGTACTAAAATGATGGCCATTTATATTATTAGATGATATACTGTCTACTAACATAACTGTTTTGACTTCATCATGGAATCATGTCATGAGATAAGTTCTTGGAAAATGCTAATTTTTAAGATAATTAGAATCAGATGCTGCCTCGCATGTAAGCATAGAGTCATATATCTACATAAGCATAAACACCAGCCACTCATCACTGCACACGATCCAATTGAATGAACTGCTGCTTCTTCTCCATCTCTGATTCCCACAAACAAAGCATTGGAAGGCACAGTTGCCTTTGAACAAAGCAGACTGATAGAACATTTGTGGTAAGCATCTTCCAATCCTCAATTACAGACTTTAATGAGACTTCCAAATGAATACCGAAGAGGTTTCTTCATGAGATCAGGTATCTAGAATGACTTCAGGAAGACAGGATCCCATAGGACCAGTGGTTCCTGTTCTTAGGGGATTGATAAGCCTATAGGGCACTGCTTCTGAGTCGTCTTTCTTAAAATCAGGGTTCAGAGGGAAAGTGTTTAGTCAGGGTCTGGCAGAAAACAAATGACATAGTCAATCTGGTTTATTGAAGAGAGTTTATTAAAGGGATTTTTTTAATAAAGTGAAGGCAAGGCTTAGGCAAAGCAATAAAGGGTGAGGCAGTACATCAGGACAAGTAGTGTAACAGGAAGTTGAAGGGGTGAAAGGAGAAAGCCCTTTCCTGAGTTTAAAAATAGACCAGTGGCAGAGGAGGGCTCCCTCTCAGAAGCCATGTCTTAGAAGGACACAGATATACTGCAAAGGCCCTGGACAGAGGGGTCAGGGGAAATACTCCTATTCTCCTTCTCCTGTCTGATCTCTACCAGTGCATCCCACTGGCTGGATTCAGTTAGAAGCCGCAGGGCAGGAGAGCCTACTGAAGCAGTCCAGGCAGGTGAGCACGCCAGCCCAAAATGTGGGAGAGAGAGTGGGGAATAGATATGGGGGTTGGGGGACAAACGGTACATGCTGGGAGGGGACAGAATGTGCAGTGTTTCTGATGTTGACACTGCCTACTAATAGGTAGGCCTCTTTCTAAAAAACCCTAATGTCAAACATTTAATTGATTGCTAATGGAGTCAGGGGCTGAAGTGAGAAGAATGGGTCCAGATTTTCTCCCTCTGTTATTAGAATTAATATGAGCTTACATTACATAAGTATGTTAAAATTATTCATCAGTTTACTCAAGTACAGTTCTGATTAACTGAGTAAATCATATGCACAAATCTATTTATGTTAACTGAAAAAATTTTTATTTTACCCAGATTATCAATATTTCCCATACTAATTAACATGTCATTTTCCCCCTCTAATGAAGAGAATATATATACAAAGAAAATGCAAGGACAAACTGGACTTGATCATTATCCACAAGCATGTGATAAGACAGCTATGTTCAAACTTACTACAAAACTACTACACTTACTAAGTCATAATAGGAATTAAATTCAGTAAGAGTTTAAAGAAGAGGGAGCTTTCTGAAGCCAATGGAAATGCCTTTGTTTGCTTAAGTCTGTCTGAGACCACTCCCTGAAGCCTATCAGAAATATTCTTTCTCCTGGCTTCCTTCTAAACTCACAACCCACACAGTCTGTAGTAATATTATACATGGATTCCAGACATCTTTGATTCTTTCATTCCAGACTCTCAACTTGAGTTATCTACTCTAGGACTTCAACTTTTAAAAGACCTATATCTTCTCATAGGAATGTTACCTAAAATGAACTTGAGGATTTCTATGTAGGTTGTTTTGGTTTTGTTCTTAGATCTTTCTAAGTTATTCAGAGTATTTCTCTGACCCTTAGAAATGTTTTTTTTTTCAGTTGGATTATATGTATATTTACAGTATTGATTATTTTGACCTCCCCCCCCCACCATTCTATTCAGTAAATTTCTAGCTTGCTTTTATACTATTTATTTTACTTTTCTTTTATTTTTACTGAGGAATTGGAAGTAACAATGTAAGAGGGTCAGCCTTGTGAGTAGGCTGAGATTTAAATTAAGAAATTCAATATTGAGGTTGGTTCAGTTAGCATTTCACAAGTAATTTTTATACCTGTAAATGGATTTCAAAAGCAGGGGCATAAGGTCCAGTCAAAAATTTATCTATTTTGCTAACTCTGCAGGTCACAGGATCCAATACATGCTCACAGAAGAGTGATAAGATTAAGCACAGAGACAGTTCAATAGATTTTCTGGAATAGCCTGTTGTCCTGTTTCCACTATGGTTCAAGCCAGTACAGGTAGGTGCATAAATAACCAAAAATTGTTGGGCCAACATCGCACTTAAAAACAAAGTATGCTGCAAGGTTTTGATACATTTAATTTGGGGTTGAGTTGGAATTATATCATTAAGATATATTTTCAAAATATGCTGTTACTAAGATTAGTTTTAATTTTGAGGAAATATATATATATTCATCTTTATCTCACTCAAAGATAATCTTCCAATTCCTACCATTATGAGCTTTTTTATTATTACCAATAATAAAAGAGAGGTTGCAGATGTATTGACTAACACAACTTCTGTCATTTCACATATATGAGTGTTAAATTTACCATTTAACTTTGGGGAAGTCATGTTTAGTGGTTGGGAAATATTTTGTAAAATACTCTTGTAATTAGATTTAGGCTGCTTGTTCTAGGCACTAAAAATCAACTAATGAGCTTGCATAAAAAGCAAATGCACATTAGATTGTAAACAATAGCACATAACTCCAATGCTCATACTCTCATAATAAAAGCTTTTCATTTCAAGAATGTAGCAAATGGTTTGTATTATTTCTCGAAGATCTAACTTTTTCCATAATTTGTTTGTTGTATCTTGTAATCTGTAATGGAGAATTCGAGCACCAACTAAAAACATTCTAAACAAAGTCTAATACTGCATTGGAAAACTTTGTTAAATACATAAAACAAACTATTAATGTGCCTCAAGATAATATTTTTTGCTTGTAATAGCCATACTCTTTTATATTTTTTCTGTATTTCAGAATGCTCATTTTTATTTTTCATATAAAGCCATTGTTTAATGATCAAAGGGCAATAAATGGCTCTGACAAGTGTGGTTCAGTGGGTTGGGCATCATCCCACAAACTGAAAGATTGCTGGTTCAATCCCCAGTTGGGGCATGTGCCTGGGTTGTGGGCCAGGTCCCTGGTTGGGGGCATGTGAGAAGCCACTGATCGATATTTCTCTTGCACATCCATGTTTCCCTGCTTCCCTTCCTCTCTCCTTTCTCTTCTCTCTAAAAATAACTAAATATAATATTTTAAAAAAACAATGAAGGAACATATAATTATTGGTTAGTATTCCGATATGTAGTTTACTTATAATATTTTAGTGCTATTCATTATTCACATTAACCATTTTGTCTAACAATAGGTTTTTAGAATGTCATTATTTGCTATTTATGAGGTTCATTATACTATCTACACTATTATCTAAAACCACAAACCACCTATAGTATAGCGCCTATATTACATTTAAATTATGTTTGGAATTTTAAACCTGATAAATACATGGTAAACATACCTTTGAGATATTTAAATCCAATCATTTTAGGCCTTTTTTCTCATTTAAACCTATTTTAATTCCACGCAACCATTATTAAAAATCAATGTGCAATATAAATAAACACAGATGACATTAGGGTGATAATATAAGTAGAAAGCAATTCCTAGATGTGCTCCAGTTGGATATGAAAACAAAATGAAAAACATCACCAAATTTTTTTAAAGATAAAACTCCATTATTCTGACAAATTTCTCCTTTGTCCTTTTATTCTTTTCATTTGAAAACCAAAAATGTATTACATAATTTCCACATCTTGGTTCTTTTGCTGTATAATACCATGATAACAGTTATTTCTGTACTGCACAGAGGGGAAAGGAGGAAACTAGATAAATTCGAGAAATGGAATGAAAGGAGCCTCTTTACCACTGGGTAAGAGTGACCTAAAGAGATACAGATTAGAATTAGATGCTATTATATAGTACATTTTCCAAAATAGTCTAGAGTTATGAGACTGTAAAATATTTGATGCGGAATATAGTCAAGGTAGAGAGGAACGTCAATAAAATGTTCAGTGTTCAATTTCAACTGCATTTTTTTGAAAGACCCTGTAGACATTTATTTATTTAAAAGTATTAGAACATGCTGTCTTTTCTTCCTTCTGTTTTTTTAGGACTGAAGAGACTCCTGGCTACTGCAATGGGCCCAGCCCAGCAGATCATAAGGAAGCAGTGCCCCCTGCTGGGGGTTATGTTCAATGGTGAGTCCCCGCAACAGTGTGAGTTGGTGGGAAGGGAGCCAATGAGAACTAATTACAATTTAATTTGCCTGGCTTTGCTGTGCCTCCTGAAAAAACATCTCCTGAAAAAAATCTCCTATATTCTGATATATGTGACATATTGATGTAAAGCCACACATTGGCACTGAGGTTTAGTTACTGGTGACTCCACCTACACCATCTTGTTGAGTTAAAAACACAAATTATCTGTATTCTGAAAATGATACAACCAGAGGCACATGCACGGCAGATATGATCAGAATAACTACTAGTGTTCAATTGTTATACATTCATACTCTCTTATTGAATTCTGTCTGCCAACAAAATCATTATACCTGTCATTCCCCAAACAGATTTTTTGGTGGAAGACCAGAGATACCCACAGTGCCTGTGCACGGAAGGGATGGAGCTCTGAGCTTTCGGTCCCTCCTTTAGGGGTCCTCTGGAGAGCCGCGCTCTGACTTTGAAGTGTTATTCTTATTATTATAATTTTTGCATATTTCCCAAAATGTAGGGTGTGAGCTGGGGAAAGGGTGCTTTAAAAGTCTGGGAAACTCCAATTGCGGGGATGAAGTATTAGATGTGCCCATTGAATTTGAGCTGCTTCATTTCAGCCACTTTCCTAATCAAGACCATTTAGAGGTGACTGCAGGACTATAGCCTGGCAGAGCTCCTGAGACACACACATGAGTTCCATTCATCTGCCTCTGCAGCCGAAGCCTACGGTGGTACAGTCAGTGGGTGCTTTTCCTGAAGTGCAAGCACAGTATTAAGACTGAATTTTTTCTTTGTATAGTATAATTTTTTGAAGGAGAAATATTACACGTCTTACATGATCTATACCTGTCTCAATATTTGAACTTCTGGACTATTACATACTTACATTTTTTAATCTTTTATTTTCTGTTTAGTTTTATGCCTTGTGGAGCTCTTACCTCTCCCCACTCCTTTTTTTTGTCCTCAGATAAAGCAAAATTTAAAAGGTTAGTTTTCATGAGGCTTCAATTAAAAAGGAAAAAAAAAAACCCTAGCCTTCCTGTTACTCCAGTTACCCACATGACAAAAGGGAAGTTAAACTGTTTGCTGACAAGTCTCTTATGGTTTGATCCTGGGCTTCCTTCACCAGGAGTCTTGCCAAACACTCAGTTTCCACAATCTTTTGTGGGAGGTGACTTCACTGGAATCTGAGAGCAAAGGCTAAAAAAAATGCCATAATAATTGCAAACAAACCCTAGCTCTGGTGAAGGATTGCTTGGTTCACATTCCTGAAGTAGCTGGAAATGTACTTTCTGGACAGTTTAAAAGAATTGTAGGTCTCTTCCCTTGAAAACAACTCCTCTTCCAGACATTCAAGTTCATTCTTACAATACCACCATTTTCCAGGTTATTAAAAAGGCTTAGGGTAATCTCTCAGTCTTTCTCTTTTCTATCATCCCTCACTCATATTCAATTAATTATTAAGTTCTAAAATCACTTTTCTAAAGTTAATTATCTGCTACTTCCTCAGTGCAGAATCAGTTTTTACTTTTAGACTAATAGTGTGCCCATAACTTTTATGATTTTCAGTCACTCTCATCTCTACTTCTATTTGTTTTATCTAGTGCCTTTAACAAACTTGAAATATTTTCATAGTCCATGGAGAGAAACCAAAAAAAAATATGTGTCCTTTGTCATGTGACTTTATTCACTGCCTTTTGACTTTAAACACGTTGTATATGTTTGGTATTCCTTTTGTTAATCTATCAGGACTAATACTTTTGCCTTCTCTCTAGAATTCTTTGATCTGTTAACACCATGAAAAGTGTTCTCAAAATAGATGATGGTGATGATTACACAAAATGTGAATATACTACTTAACTCTACACTTAAAAATGGTTAAAATGGTAAATTTTATTATATATTTTAACATAATAAAATAACAAAAATAAAATCATAAGTAATATTTCTCAAACAAATCCTACAGCAATTCAGAATATCTATCTTCTTCTAAAATAAATAAGGAATTTTTGGGAGACCAAAAAAATCTAGGAACTTATTTATAAAATAATTGTGTATTTATTTGTACATGTCTGACCTTCAGTTACCATTAAAGTAGTCTACATTTGATGTAATTCACCTTTTTAATGTATTACACAAATGTCTTTTTTACTGCTCAAAACAGTTTTTGAACTCGTTGATTTGATGCCTGTTAGTGCCTCTGCCATTTTTTGTTTTACTTCTTCTGTATTAAAGAAATGTTTACCTTTGAGGACTTTTTTCCATTGAAATCGTCTTAAAAAATTCACTGAAGCCAAATGCAGCCTCTCACAACAACACCAGCTGGCACACTGATACAGATGGGTTCCTAGAACACTCACCTAGTGGGGGAAGCCTGACCGCAAGGGGCCTGGCTGACAGAAGATAATCCCAGTTTTTGCAGGGCCTCCTTCATATTACTACCCTGAACGCTCTCTTCCTTGTTTTCAAAATTATTCTTTTTCTGATTTTAGACTACTTTTTAAAACAAATTCAAGAGGAAGTATTATTTTTAGTGTTAATAGTAAATGTATAGAAGAATTTAGCAGTTCCTTCAGTCACCATTGTTTTGCTTTCTCTTTGAGATAAACTTTTCTTTTTGCCTAAGTAATTACCAATGAATTACTTCTTTATTGGAAAGTCTGTGGGTAGTAAATATTCCTAAACTCTGTGTGACTGATGATATCTTTATTTCACTCTCCCTCATACCTTATTTTATAGTTTACCAGAGCATGAAATTCTACTGCGACAATTATGTTCACTCAACACATTCCAAAATTTATTGTCATCTGGTATCTGTAGTCATAGGAGAATTTCAATGTCAGTTTAATTTTCTAAAACTTCATAAGTACTTTGTATCTTTTTCTCTGAATGCTTTTTAAAATGTTCTGTTTTCCCTGATGTCTTGCAATTTTTTATGACTCATTATTATCTCCAGTTTTTGTTTCACTAGGTGCACATGTGTGTATGTGTGCAACAGTTTACAAGCTAAATTTGAAGTCATGGTTTTATTCAAATCAGAAATATTCTCAGCCACTATATTATTTGAATGTTGCTTTTTAAGTATTTATTTTCTATGTCCTAGAAATCATAGTGGCATATATTAAGTTCATCAAACTACCCTTTGTATAACATAACTATATTTCATATTTTAAAATGCTTTTGTCTTTCTGTGTTGTTTTGAGTCAGTGTCTTAATAATATCTTCCAATTTATTGATTTTCTTTTTAACTGTGTTCACTGAAAATTGGATTTTATTTTAAATTTCATGGTTAGTTTTCAGTTCAATTTTTCTTGAATCAGGCATGGAAATTTAAAATAAAACCCAATTCTTTAACATATCTATTTTGAACTTATTTTAAATTGCTTCTTTTTTTTTTTTATATTTCACCAGGAATATATTCCCCAATTATAATGTTTTTAACTGCCTCTCTTGTCATTAGATTTCTTATGCTTTAGAGCTTTATTTTGTGAGCTCATGTTGAATTGGAGTTCTCGTGATTCTTCCCTGTGTAGTGGTTTTAGTTTGCTTTTCTTAGGTTGCCCTCCACTCTCTAGCCAGGTCTTTAATTGCTTCAGGGCTCCTGTACTGCCAGGATACAGAGATCTCAAATACATAGTTCTTCTTCCCAGGGGTGGCTTGGTCCAGGTAATAGCTGCAAGGCAATATTGGTCCTTGCTGTGTAGGCATTCAGCTTTATGAAAGGTACATATAAAAGCCACAATTGCAATTTTTTTCATCCAAGTCTCATGAGAGCAGAATCTTGCCTGCACACCTCATTTTGTGCATTCTTCCAAGAAACGAGAAAGACTTCTGGTACAGGAGTTAAATGTCCAGCCAACATTACTCTTTTTATTTGGCTTTAGCCAAGTAAGTCTCTGGAATCAAGCTCTTCTTAATAAATTTTTATAGCTCACTTACTTTTTATAGCATATTATTTCTTTTATAGGTGTGTTGTCATATTTGAGGACCCTGGTCTAGTTCATTGTGCTCAGTTTGCAGATGAGTTCTGTGGGAGAGACTTCTGGGCACCCAGTCCTTATTAATTCTCTCCTCCTTTCTTCCTGAAAGATCCCTAAAAAATGCCCAGCTGAAAAACTGTCAAACCTGCATATCGCACCAGCATACATTTTTTACTATAATTAAAATAAGATTGATTTTTGTCTTCCAAGGTCTTTACATCTGCTACATATAAATAAAAATTCCAGGTGGCATCATTCCTTTCCCACCTACTTTGGGTAAGCCAATAATGTAACAGCCACTTTAAGTGACAAAATTCCATCTCATTTTCGTGATCCAAATGCTCAAATTTATGTGATCATCAAAATCCCAAACTCAGAGTTTTGTTTATTTCCTTCCCTTAGTCGGGCCCAGCTTTAGGAGGCCTGGTGGCCTGTTGCGAATGGGGGAGTTGGCATTTTTTCTCTCCCTTATCTCCTCCCTTTTCCAACTGCTTCTGGTCCGTCTGGCCTCAGAGAATGGTAGTGCTGATGAAGAACAATCTTACTTGAATTTTGCTTCTCATTCTCTGGGCCTAGCAAGTGTTTAAAGAATCTGTCCAGTTTTTGGAAGGCTGTTTTAGAGTCCTTTTGCTTCCAGGTCTCAACTTCTGGCGAAACCACCTTGGGGAAACTTTTTAGAAACCACCAGGCTGATATCCTAATGTGAGCAGAATATTCTGTGTTCAGGATTTGTATGCTTTCGATGTAATTCTAAGGGAGGCATGCAGTTATTTCCCAAGGCCCTAGCCATTGTTTCATTCTGCCCTGCCATTTTAGGCCAGTGGCCACTGCCAACCACCTTTACATATCTCATGTCCCTGACAATGATTGCAGGAGACATGTGCTCTCTGAGAGGTCTCCTGTACTGTACTTTCCTTTAGGGATATGGTGGTTCTCAGCATGGCCAAGAAATCTCTATAAATCTCCTGCCTCATCATTCTTCTCCCAATACTTTTAATAGCCTCAGTGTTGCACAAGTGTCTAAAAACCACAATTTCTTGTAGCTCAGCCATCTTATTGATCTTTACTCCTTAATCTAAACTTCCACTGAATAACTTGTCATGGTATCTTTGGAAATTGAGGTGTATGTGGAAATTGTTAGGTGGTGCTTCTGGTCAAGTCCCTCTTTCCTGTCTGCTCCCTCTTTTTATTGAGTTGCCTGGAAATGGGTTCTGATGGAGCCCCAGGCCCAGGATGTGTCAGGAAAAGCACAGCTTTCCTTTTGGCATTCTCAAACAAGTGAAATGATGCTAGTAATCATTTATCTCTAGAACTTCTACTATAAGAAAAATGATTTTTCTCTGTTTTTAAGTCCCTGTACCCAGATCTCTACTGCTAGAATCTGGGAGGGCTTTCTAACTGATAGGTATACTAACAGAGAGAGAGGTTAGGAGATTTACCAAGGTCACTACGCTGGCCCAGACCCATCTTCTGCACCCTATTCTGTATCCTGGGAGAAAGACCTCTATGGATCGCATTCTCCTCTATGTTCCCTTGTTGGCTTTCTATTGGGTTTAGTCAGTGGGAACTGGACTGTGGAGAGTGAGAGGAGAGATAATGTGTATGAGTTTTGTCTGTTTCCTCTAACTTGTCTACTTGGGTAGTTAGTACACCCTTTAACAACTACTGCTTCTGCTGTGAGGCCTCCCCACTGTTTCAGCCTCCTCGGGAACTGCTCATCTGTGATCGCTCCTTGTCCCTTCGATTTAGGCTTTCCACAGTTACTGGTGTTCTGGAGTCTCAACATCCCTTGTTGTTCCTTTAACCTTGTTTATATCTTTACTAAAGTAAATATTCTTTAAAGTTTTGTTATTTTAGCCACCTGGGGTGAATTATGTTTTCCACTGTGTCTCTGACTGATTCTGATACATGATTATTAAATGTAGTCAAGGAAGCTCTTTGAATTTCATGTCCAGCCTTCTTCCCCTTGTATTTCACAATATTTTATATATTTAATATTCAGTGAATGATTAATTTTATATATTGTAATGTTTTGCCACAAAAATAAAGAAACATAAGCAAAAATACTTGTCAACAAGGATATACATTGGTTTGGTAGGCTGCTTTATCCTAGCAAACAATATACTATAAAAAGAATATAGCATATTGTTGGAAACCACACTGCCTGGTTTCAGAAGCTGTAACCCTCCCCTGCCATGGCTAAGGCTCAGTGAGTGACCTTTAGACCATAAGCCACTAAGGAGACAAAGCTTATCTCCCTGGCAGGAGCACCACTTCTGCTCCTTTCACTTCATCCATAACTGGCCCCCAATGCTTGATCAGTTAGTCAATGACGGGTAAGATTCCCCAAGTGGGGAATGACCTAAGACAGGCACAATCATGGGGAGGCCCCAGGAAGGACTTGGGGGGCTACAGCAAAAAGGGGTGATGAACCCTCACCCCTCGGCTTTGACATAGCCTGAGTCCTCATTCTGTCTTCGAGATGTCTCCTAATCTCTTGGCTGCCTTACTTCCCCTGCCTGACTTAAGCCTGAAACAGTGACAGAGGGTGGTGCAGCCCTGTGCTAGAATGGACAGGTTCCCCCAGTGATCAGGCCTAAGAAAGAATACATAAAATCCTGTGAAACCTGCTTTGCTAGGAATGCTCTCAATTAAATGATAAAGGTACCAGCAGGAAATGAGTTTGTTTCCCACAGTTTTGTAGCCCTTTAGCTAACAGATCCTGACTCAGACTAAGCCCTCAGAGTTCTTTGTATGTTATCTATTGTTTGATCCTTGCTGCCTGACAATGAATAATGAGCTTTACCTGTATTCCCATGCAAAACAAATGCAATAAAAGCCCATTGAGGAAAAGGCTCTTGGCCCTTCCCCTTTGAGAGATCAGCCACCTTTTCTCCCCAAGCAGATAGTGTCTTGGAAGACTTATTCTTATCTGTGGCAGCTGAGGGGAGGGACTCTGCAGGCAGAGCTGTATACCTCCCCCCCCATCATATACCTTATATAACATTTATCAACATATACTCGTTCTTAAATCCCTACCTGAGGATATATTTCTTAGTTTTTGAGGGAGAGGAAGAAAGAGAGACACATCAATGTGGGAAACACGGGTCAGTTGCCTCCCGTACATGCTCCAACAGGATCAAGCCCATAACTGAGGTATATGCCCTTAACCGGAGACTGAACCCAGGACACTTTGGCATCTGGGACAACATTCCAACTAACTGAGCCACCTGGCCAGGGACAACCTATACCTTTTATGTATATAACTTGTGCTCCCTTAATATTACCAAACCCATAACCAGTAGGAAAAGACAATGCATTATAATTTACATCGCTACAGAGAAAGTTCTTATATCATTTTTAATTTCAACAAAATGGAAAATAATAATATCTATAAAACCTTTTTCCTATTATGGAGTTTTTATTCAAATTAAACACATTCTCAGTCTGACACTCTAACAAGAATAAACAATGTTTTTAATTTTATTCAGAAAATAAAAAATATAATTATTAGAAAATATTTTTATTCTAGAATTAGAATCCTAATATTGTTAGAGGGTAGAAGTACTAAAATGTAAAGATTTGTGAAGCGATCTCACACATTTTTATTTTGTACCCCCAAGAAATAAATCCAAGAGGGATGCATTTTTCTACATGTAATACCAAAATGCATGTTCTCTCCCTTTCATGTCTTTTCTTGCTGCTGCTCCTGTGGTATTTGCTTTAACAAATCTGTGTGGTCACTCAGTGCCCACGCATAGGGTGAAAAGGCATGTAGAATTCCTAGCAACACTATCGTCATAATTTCTAGGAAATTATTTTTATGTATGTGTATAAAATTAGAAAGTTTCCATATATGATCCTCATAATTCTTTAATTTTTAATGCATAGTAAACAGAAGGGTAATATAAACCTATAGACTTACAGATTATATAAAAATCTAGCCACTGATCATGGATAGTCATAATTTAATTTTAAAGTTGGAGACATAAACAGTAGCCATTACCTCCCTTTTCTTACTGGTGAAAATAAAGAAAATAAAGTGTCCTTTTAGGAAGAATTCAGAGGGCTACCCCACATCCCAGAGTTACAGAAGGACAGCAGGTTGAGTCAATGGCAAACATAAACTAGGGCTTTCGGGGGAGAAGAAAAAATCCCACAGGGGTTTCAAAATCGAAATGCACTTAACTACTTAGATCTGTCAACATTTCATGAGTAACAGGGATAAGTTCAAAAAGTTCTACCTCATTTGCTAGATTTTGCTTCTTTAAGGCAGAGATCAGCCACCTAGCAACAGCACAAAAGATTCTACTGTGACATAGTTAAACTCATGCTGGCTGAGCAGGAAGAAAAGCTATGTAGGATCAAGGCAGAGCTTAAGGACCAGCAGTTTCAGGGCCACTAGGGAGCCTGGTTTGGGAAATTGTTCATTGCAGTCTGCAGAGTGACGTTTCTGTTAGCATTCTTCAAAGCTCAGGTCTCTGAGCGCCTCCCCTAGGCTGTACCTCTCCCGTATTCAATAGAGTGTATTGAACACATCCACAACATGCATAGCCAAGAAAGAAAAGATGTCATTTCTAACAACTGCCACCCCATTAAAGCTCAGCTGTGCCATGCTAGGAAAACAGATAAAGTAAAAACCGTGTTGATTAAGAGGGAACATTTTCCTATACAGCTATTTTAAGATCAGGGAAATAGTGGGCTTTTTCAAATTCCTGATTGTTGTAATATAGACAGCTATCTCTTGTTCTCTCTTTTAAAGCAAGTCCTTTGGCATTAGATACGGCCCCAGAAATAACCCACCACTTTTCTTCCAGGAGGAGAGAATGATCTACTTAATAGTCAGGTCATAGCAGAGACTTGGGAAAATATCTGGATCACAAATCCCTGTCAGCAATGAGCATTGAAGGGAATCTGGGCCATGTCCTTCCTTGGAGAAAGCCCTCCCAGGATGATTCAACAGGTCATTCAGGAGGCACTTACATCAAATTGTCAAAGCGATGCTGTTTTCAACTGTGAAAGCTTATGGTTGGCATGGGAAGTCTAAGAACAATCGAACAGTTAAGTGTACAAAACACATCATGCGGCTTTCTTTCTGGGAAAGGAGCAGCGAAGGCAAATTAGGTATCACCGTGCTTTTCATTTTCATAACTCCTTTGGCACATGTGATCAGAGAGGAATCCAGCTTTGGGAGGGAGGCAGGGAAGGAGGCTTGGGGAGAGAGGTTATTTGCTTCATGTTCAATCACATTCCTGGTCTGTCTGGCTCGTCTGGCTCTGCACGGGGCAGAAAGTGTGTAATGCTTTCTGACAACAGGAGAAGAAAACCGAGGGACAGGCACATTCATCTTGGAGCCACTGTTAAGAGCAGCCAGTAGGCTCTGCCTTTTACTGTAAAAGATATTACTGTTTTAAAAAATATTATTGTAACTGTTATTAAGATCTCTCTTTTGAAAAGTGCATTTCTAAGTTACAAAACCAGTGCTTGTGAAAATGAAAATGCAGAAATGAAAATACAAAATTGCTTTTCCCCCGAAGCCAGTTTCCCTGTACAGAGGTCACATAATGACTCCGAATACTCGAAGGTGTACACTGCCAGGCTTGCTCATCTTTACGTGGGCACATGGACACTCTCGCCCCCCGCAGATGCAGATTGTTTTTGAATTTGTTTTTTCACCTAACAATATGAAAAGTTGTTATGTAATATTCCATTAACTATTTTGAACTTTTAAGTTTGTTTTTACAATAGTACTATGAAATAGCCAAATCAACACATTTATCCATATCTTTCTTGTTATTATGTCAGTAGCCTAAATATATTCCCATAACCTATGTATAAAAGGATCAGTGTTTCTCCATTTTTATAGATAGTGTTTATTACTAAAATTTTTTTTTTATTTTGACAAGTAAAGCTGGAATTTCAAAGATTTAGTCTGTACTTATCTATTAATAAGGGTTGATTTTTTCAGATATATTGACCGTTTATATTTCTTGTCTTTTAAATAATCTTGTCTAGTTATCTGTTGTGTAAATTTTATTTAATTGAGGAGACACTATATATTTAGCTAATCATTATTTGTTGTATATACTGTATATCTTTTTTTTTTAGTCCTCACCCAAGGACATACTTACTGATTTTAGAGAGCAAGGGAACTGGACAGAGATAGAAACATCAGTGTGACAGAGAAACGTAGATTGGTTGTGCCCCATATACATCCCTCCTGGGGATCAACCCTGCAACCTAGACACATGCCCTGACTGGGAATCAAACCTGAAACTTTTTGGCTTCCCAGACGATGGTTCAACAACCGATGCACCTGGCCAGGGCCATCCTGTATATCTTTTTTTTGTGTGTGTGGCCAGTTATTGTGCTTTTTAAGTTTTTTTTCGTTGTTTGTATGTGGTGTTTTTTACCATACTGCAGTATAAGTTCTGTTAAAGAACCATTTATGTGGTCAACTTTTCCAGTTTTCTCTTCTTTTCTTTTCTGGCTGCTAGTTAAATTAAAAATGACTTCCACACTTCAGGATTTTAAAAATATTCCCTTATTCTATATCTTCTCTAAGAAATTTTATAATTTATTTTTGTTTATGTAAAAATAAACAAAATTTATCTTTTAATTCTAGATTTATGTTTATCACATTAACATACATTATTAAACATGTGTTAATAAACATAAATCTGGAATTTAAAAATAAATTAACATAAACATAACATAAATCTGGATATGTAATTAACCTAAATCTAGAACTAAATCCTCACATATAGTCAATAATAATTTATATTTTAAACAAATAGCTAACAATTTTTCTAGTACCAATTATTACATAATCCAACCCATCCATTCTCATCAACTTGAAATGTCACCTATTTTATATTAATTTCACATTAGTATTTTGTAGACTCTTTTTCTGTTCTAATAGTCTATTTCTATCCCAGCTCCACAATATTTATTACTGTGCAAAAGAGCAAACTTTAATACCAAGTACAGTAAGTACCAATCCTTAATTTTTGTCTTCAAATATTGCACTTATTTTCTAGGTAAACATTAAACTCCCTTGTTCTATTTCAAAAACGAAGTCTACAACACTAAAAAACTTCTTCGGTGTCCTTTGTACACTATTGAATTTTGCTGCTTTTAGACAGTAAGTCTATCTACCACTTTCCTATCCATTTAATCAAGTCTTTGAGTATGCTCACCTTCATTTGAGCTTTTTAGTTTTCATTATGTGAGACTTGAACATTTACTGCTAAGCATAAGCTTATTTATATTATAATAATTGTTGCTGCTTCAGAATGGAACTGTTTTCCATTTATCTTCTTCAATTATTGTGCCTGCTGGTGAAAAGGAAATTTATCGTGTCTTGCATATTTATCTTGTACCCATCTACCTTGCTGACCCTTCTTATCATTCTAATATTGTTACAGCTAATTTGCTTGAATTTTCTGGCTATCAATATCTGTAATAATATTAGTGTTTCTTCTTTTTTCAGTATGTTTTTATTCTTCCTTTTTTTGCTTATTCCTTTGGCTGAAACATCTTGAGCAAATAGAATAATCCCAGTGCTAGCACACCTCCTTTTTAATTTGGCTTTAAGGGAAAATGCTTTCAGTTTTTTAAATAGACATACACATTTAAATTTTTGGAAGGGAGGGTCTGTATCTTTGACTTTTAAAATTTCTACTATGTCATTCAATCTGCTCAATCTTAATCTCTCTTTCTTGGGGCAATTTTGGTGATTTATATTTTCCCATGGAAAATTGTCTCTTCCATGTGTTAGATTTGGAAAATACATATCCCTACATGATCTCCTCTAAGGCTTACTGCGGAAAAGATATCTAAATGCCCTCTCCTTTAAATTGACTTATTAAAACTTGGAAATAATTTTCATTTATGAAAAATTCAAGCGTTATTATGAATATATTTGTTAGTTCTTACCAGTTGAGTACTCTGAAAAAATAACAGAGGCCATGCTCTCAAATTTTGATGATTTGTTCTGTATTCCACCTAGTGAAGAGCTATTTTGGTTGCTATGGAGATGATTTCCATAATGTTATAAAAGAAACTGGCAAATGCATTACTAGTGCTTCCCACTTAGATGTAACATTTTAAAAAATGGTCTTTAGTAAATAAAACAAGTATGAATTATACATTTCAGCAATGCAAAAGTCCAGTTCAATTCATAGCTCCATTGTGACAGAGAATGTTATTTGCTAAAGAATGTCCTATTCCCCCTTAGGAAAAAGTCAGATAATGTATTCACAGTCCTGGAGTTAGTAAGTGTGGATGGTGTTCATACCCAAAGCCCGGTTTACCTGTTTTCAGAGTCATATCCCTGTTCTGCTGTGTACGCTACACAGAGGACTGGACTATCTATATGCATGGGGGGTTCAGGGAAGGTTCTAGAGAGGAGGTTCCACACAAGTTGGAGCATAAAAAATGAATCGGGACATTTTCAGGTAGTTAAGGTGGAAAAGTGTAAAATGGGCAAACAAAACAACACAAACACACAAAGCATAAAAGTGTACAGTGTGTTAAATAGCAACAAACAGCCAGGCACAATTAAAGCTTAACTCTAGAATTTCTTTGGGCATTTGATTCAAATATGTTCATAGAATCTTGAGCCACCTACTCAAACCTCCAAAGAGGCGACACACTGCAATAGTTGATCACCTATGAGTGTAGACCCTGGGCAAAGACTTAGGTTTGAATCTGAACTCCACAACTTGCTTGCTCTTTATCTCTGGGGAAATTAGTTAATTTCATCAAGTCTCATCACCTTACCTACCAAACTGAACACATTATTGTTTTCCTTATAGGTGTACGTGAAGGCCAAAGGCATGGCAGGTATTTAAGAGGTGCCTGACATGTTATTATTGGTGATAACACACTCTTCAAATTTTTAACAGTTGAGGCAAATAAAAGAAAAGGCAAATTTAAATAAAAGAACACTTCCTGTGACCTTAACAGTTCTTCGTTTTCCTTTAGCCTGCCCCGGGAGTGCCCAAGGGACTCTCCGTAACTGCTCCATGTCCCAGTTGTACTCTGCTGTGGACGCATCACAGTTCATTCAACCCCTCTCCTTGGTGTGGGCATTTCTGTGGTTCCTAATATTTTGGAATTATAAAAATGTTACAGTGAGTAATGTGGACATGTATTGTCTGTCATAGTGCTGCAACAGTGAAAATTCCAGAGGTGAAATTGTTCTGTCAAAAAGTAAATGAATCTGTAGTTTTGTTAAATATGGCCAAATTCACCTGCACAGGAATTGTACCAACTTGCATCTCCACTATCGACTTGCCTGTTTCTCCACATTTTTGCAAATAGAGTGTGTTACTCATTGGAGAGGTAGGGAATGCATCTCATGGTTTTCCTTGTTCTTTAGTCATTTTTTATTATTGATTTAATCTTTTTAATATATTTAAGCATTATTTTATGTGCTTTAAAATTAATCATTGTCCATTTTTAAATATAATGTTTGGGCTTTCCTCATATCTTAAAATAGTTCTTTAAGTCTTAAAAATATTTGGCCTGTTTCTAAGATATGTAAGTATTTTCTTTCAGCTTGTCACTTGTGTTTTAATATGGCTTATTCTATTTTTGTGGCAGAGAAAGTTTCTTTTAACCAAGTTTTTATGTAGTCAAGTTTATTAGTGTTGTATTTGATTGCATTTGGACTTAAGTCATTGAAAAAATACTTTTTCACACATCCAGATTATAGGAAAATTCACTTTGTATCTCCCTGGTATGTGTATGGTTTTACTTTGAATTCTGATTCACCTAAAATTTATTTTTACATGTGTATGTTGTGAGATACGGGTCTAATTTGATCTCTTTTTCCAATTTACTAACTAATTACCCAAACACTTGTTTTTAAAAAGTTAATTTTTACCTAGTGATTTGAGATGCTATCTTTATTATTTACTCAATTTTTATGTGCAATTAGATATATTTCTAGACTTTTTATTCTATTCCAGTAGTCCAAACTGTCAATATTGACTATTAAAGTATTGTATTATATTGCTTTGTTAATAAGGGCCCTATTCTATTTATATGAGCAGGGCTACTATTCAAGCCCCTTCATCGTTTGTCTTTTGCAGTATTTAACTAACTAGGTCCATGTTCCTTTTTCCATATAAACTTTAATATCAAGTAGTTTAACCCCCACTAAAATTTTGTAGGTATTTTGGGGAGATTCTGTTAAATTTATAGATTAACCTAGGGTAAACAAAATTTTTATGATGTTGAGTCAGCTATCCAGAAAAAGAGTTCTCCTTCTACTTGTTCAAGTCTTTCAAGATTGTTTTTTAATCATACAAGTTTGCTTTTTATTTTATTAAATTGACTCCTAAATAGTTTAACTTTTTATTTTTGTGAATTGAATATCCTTTCCTGTTTCTCCTCTAGTTTTGTTTGTGTATATACTATTTCTGAATGCCAATTTTATATACTGCAAACTTACCTACGGAATGTTTTTTAGTTCTTGAATTAATTTTTATAATAAACTCCAGGGTTTTTCAGATAATGCAACTTCTTTCCTAATTCTCATGCTGTTTTTCTGGGGGGCGGGGGGGGGTCCAAATTGTATTGCCTACTATCTCCCTCATGATTCTATATTAATTATCAATAAAAATGGTGTTCATAATAGAAATGTCTTTCATAATAGAAATGATTCACTATTAAGATGGTGAATTTATAAATAAGAAATTTATATTTTATCATATTAAATAAGCATTAAATACCAATTTGTATTTTCCTTAGTGCTCTTTAAAAAAAAATCAGGAATGGGTATTGAATTTTGTCAAAAACCTTTTTGAATTCTGGAGACAATCACAATAGCTTTCTATATTTCTTTGTGTCTAGAAGCCTAATGCTAGAGTAATCTCTTATCCTTATTATTTGCTCTTTTTCCTTAGGAGTCATGCAAATATTTTTTATTATTTTAGAGTCTAATATTTTTGCTAGGTTATGCTTTGGAGCTGCTGGTTTTGTGGCAAATTTCCTGGGTAACTATTGACCCTTTTATTATGTAAATTCATATCTTTTCATTTCTCAAAATGTTCTCTTGGATTATAGTTTTAAACATTAGTTCTAACCCATTGTTTTATTTTCCTCTAGAGACACAAATGTTCTTTATCTTCCCCTTCAACTTTGAATCTTGCTTTCTCTCATTTTCATTCTTTTGGTTTGGTTATTTTCTCTCCTTTGTCCAAAATTCCTTAATAAATTTATAGTTTATTTCCCTTGGGAAAATTTTAATTTTGTCTTTCTCTTTTATTTCTTATCTTTCCTGTTTCAGATCAGTTCTTATTTGACTCTTACTGTTGTGTTGTCTGTATTTAGACTGTGAATTTCTCAGTTAAGGCCCTGCCTCATTCCTAAATGCTTTTTCTGACAATATTTAGTTGAGTTTGGAGTGAGGGTCTTGGAGAATATTCTTTTTCACTTCATGTTTATTTGTCAGTTTGGTAGGTAAAAGCAGAGTGTTCATAAGCTAAACTGTATTTTAAACAGTGGCTTTGTGTAAATGGAAATTGTGTTTGTCTCTTAATGTCAAGTCTAGGGTTGGGGATTTAAGGTCATTCACAAGATACGTCATTGGAGGTGCTGTCCTTTGTCACTACAGCAATGTAGAGTTTCTTTAATGGGTAAAAATTATATTTTGTTTTTTTGGTGACTATTCTGTCCTACAAACTGTAGAGCAATTACTTTTCTGTATAATGAACACATGATATACTCAATATAGTTCTTACTGTTCACATAGAAGCACTGATACTTTTTCTAGAAATTTCAGGACTTTCCATTTTTATCATTCATTCTTCATTCAGTATATTATTCAAATAGTTCTTATAATGTCACATATTTATTAGGTACTAGCCATGAAAGGTATGGAAAACATGACTTTTATTTTGTAGAATAATTGTCTGCAAAATTTTTGTACACATATTCATTCTGCAAAAGAGTTTTTGAAAAACTTTGTAGTTCCTTTACTAGTAAGTCAAAGTTATTTTTTTCTTAACATTAAGCAATCACAAAAGATATACTCTTCAGGTTACTACAGATAAAAGTCTCATATATTTTAAATGTAGACTTTGAAATATAAATACCATGGTAATTGAATATATATAATCTTCCAACAAATAATACATGAAGTAGTTTGTCTTTAGCATTTAGAAATATTAATTGTTCCTATTCTTCCTAAAACTAATATTTTGATTTCCCTTTCTAAGAGATTACTATCCAAATATGTTTTATACTTTAAAGCCTTGGATTATGTTTTTCTGCAATGAAATAAGAATAATTTATTTTTAAATTTTCAATAATAATAACTGTCCAAAAGTTGTCTTTATAAATAAAGCTAGTAAAAATTGGGCAAAACAAATTTTGATAGTCATAAAGAATAATATTTTATTGGAAATGTAATTCTTAATAAGAGATAGGGCAGATTCTCATGAAAACTTTTAAAAATCAAGGTAGTTTTTAATAAAACTAATACTGTAAAATATATACCAAGATGGTGGAAGCACAGAGGAACCAGGAGGAAGAATGAACCATTCATTCTCTCTGGTTGGTCTGGAAGGAAATGCCATTCATAAGGGATCTAAAAGATTAAAAGGCATCCTCTGGGCAAATAAGACAGACAAGGAAAACCCTAGGCAGAAGAAACAGCGTATGTGCAAAGCTTGGAAAAAGAGGAAAATGTGGCCTGTGTAGGCCACAGGTCTTAATTTGACATGATAAATTTGTGATGCCTATTAGATACTGAGATGAAGTCTGAATGAAATTTGGGGTCTTGTTAGCAATGGAATTTAAGAATGTAAAATTTAGCAGGTACGTTTGGGCTGCTGATAAAGTATATTCAAAGTCTACAAATCAACCCAAGCTTTGGTGAGATCACGTAGTAACTAAGGGTAGGCAGAAAGGAGAACTACAAACTCTGAGGACCGCAGCACTGACTGTTGGACCATCAGGGGAAAGAGAGGGAGAGAGTGAATAAAGGGAGAGTGAGAAGCATAGCAGGTGATACCCCAGGAACCAGGTAAAGATGAAAAGTGCTTCACACTCCAATACTGCCACTTTGAGAAGGTGAGGAATGAGAAATTACCATTTTTACTGTCTTTTTAATTGTAGGTTAAAGTTCCTTTCTACTCTCTTCTCTATGGGCTTCTTAGAAGCAGTACTTAAAATTTCCAAGAGGTGTTTTGTTTTTTTTTATCATCACTCTGGTTTTGATTTCTTCTTTTATTAAATTACAGTTAGATAAGTTGGCTGAGCAAAAACATCTAGGATTTTATTAAGTTTTTCTTTTTAGTCAAATACCTCACTACATTGCCAATGTATTCCATGGATATAGGTAATACCATATATAACTATATATATTTTTTTAAATTTCATGTTGTTTCTTATTTCTCCATTTAACTTTGCCGACTTGATGTTCTTTTCTTTCTTATAACCTCTTTCCTTCCCTGCATATTAATTTTCAATTTATATTTCATATATCAGTCTATTTTTTCCAACAAATATATTGATATATCAAAATAACAGAATCAAGGCCCTTTAGCCGAGGGAGAACTTCCCTCTTTTGGTTCAGGCTTTGCTTCTTCAGCCCTTGAACAAACACACCAAGCCATGGTGTTTCTCAGGTAATGGAAAAACATGGTTCACCTAGCAATTTTTACTCCTGTGAATAACTGTACACCCCCAGGAACCCAAATGACCTTCATATAAAGTCTCTCTTTTTGGAGGATTGCAGGTCTTTTCTCAAGGCACCTCGGATCCCAAGAGGAAAGCCAAAGGCTTGGTGGTGGGCCTCCTCGGGGAACCAGCAAGATCTTGCATTCAGAATGACCTGGATGGAAGGCAGGGTTTGCTCTGCTGCTCTTACTTCCTTTGGTGACAAAGAAAACTGAGGTCCCATTCAGGAAGGAGAGAGTAGGGCCTGACATAAAGCCAGCAGCTGTCCACAGTGCCCTTTAGGAACCCTGTGTGAAACTCTGTTATGTTCTAAAGCCGCCTTCATTTAACTTTCAGTCCACAGTGAACACCTGCACGTGACAAGTGAACTGGACACCAAATTTACTTGGAGATAAATTTGACATTAAGTGGAACTAGCAATAATTCGCATAATTGTTTGGCATTTCAGTATGACATGCTATGTTTAAAATAAAGAATTGTGCATTGGATAAGTCAATGGCTAGATGCTGCAAAGTTATTTGTGAAAGCAAATATTTAAAAACCACACAACCATTAGCAGGATAAATGGGGTAAGTTAAATGATAAAAACCCATATGTTAAATATTAAATACTGCCAACATAAAAACAAACAATGCAACAATACTGATGGCTACCATTCCTATAGTGTCTTGTACGTGTCAGGCCCTGTGCAGTGTTTCACATGTATCAACCCCTTTCAATCTCACGACTACACACCGAGGTAGGTGGTGTCAGATTCTCTCTTATACCAAAACAGGAGCTGAAACACAGGCAGGTTAAGGACTGTCCCAAACTACACTGCCCAGTGGCAGAACGTAGAGCACAAAAGAACAGCATGCTATTTCATAGAGAAAAAAACAACAAGGTACAAAGTAGATGCATAAAGCATAATTCACATTGCTGTAATAAACAAAGTTTACTTGTATGTTTACATATGTTTGTGAAAGAGAAAAATATCTCAGTTAACATAGATCATACAACTAAAGAGTAGGATTTGGATGTTAGAAGTTTTACTTTTTGTCTGTGACATAATGGTGTGTTTTTTAAAAATTATTTCTTATGTAAGTAATTGCAGTTCATAATTTTAAATGCCATATTGTAATGTAAAAATTTTTCTAAAGCCATTTTTTAGCATCCATGTTGTGGTTAGCATTAATTTCAAACATTTGTTTATGTTGATGGTAATTATAATTCTGTTTAGGCTATTAAATATTATTTACTATCAAAATGAGTATGTTAAAATATTTGAAGACTTTTTTAGTTAGTGAATTCCTTTCTACATTTTGCTGCATTGATTTCCTTTCCACCCCCTCTCAATAATCCTGCCATACCATCCCCCATATTAGAGTTTCCTTCTTTGAGAGAAACAAGTTTCAGACATCACCATCTGGATGTCAATTTTTTAAAATTTAGATAAGTACATAAGGATGTTTCCAGAAACAAAAACCTCTTTGATTGCTCAACTGAGACTAGTTATAGTCTGGGAGTTTTCTTGTCTACAACAGTTAGAGTTCAAAAATTTGAATGTGCTTAGAGTACACAGTTGATACTCAATAACATTTCACTCAGCTGACATTCAGCACACAGTATTTATGACATCATTCTACCTTCTTTCAGGAAATTTTAAAAGTAGTCTTATGCATCTCATCTCTCTATCAAGTTATAATAAATTAATTTCCATGAAATGGATATAGGGAAAAGTACACTTTTGTTGAGATGTAAAATAAATTAATTTGAGAGACAAAACACTTTAATTCATTAATCATTCAGTTTCAATGATGTTAAAACAATGTCTAAATATATCTGATCATAATTTTTTTTGGATTTTATTTATGTATTTTAGAAAGAGGGGAAGGGAGGGAGGAAGAGAAGGAGAGAAACATCAACATGAGGGGGAAACATCAATTGGTTTCCTTCTGTACATGCTCCAGCTGGGACTGAACCTGTGACCCGGGCCTGTGCCCTGGCTGGAAATCCAACTGGATGTCTTTCACTTTGTGGAATAACACCCAACCAACTGAGCCGCCCCAGTCAGGGTGCGTCACAAAAATTTTGTTGTTTTATTTCATAGAGGTTTTTGCTTTTATTAGAAACAAATAATATTTCCTAAAAATGAGAGGAATAGAAGCACTGAAGCAACTGTTAGTGTTTTCCAGATACTTCTATGTTTTCTTGTGACCTGAGTATCAACCTACAATTAGTTCTCTAGTAAGCAAACTATTATGTCCATTGGTCTGCTAAATAAAAAGCCATAAACATAAATATAACAGAATACACATCATTTCTTTTGGAATTTATGTAACTGTTTTGCACAAGTCCCTAAAGGTTGAGAGGGAAAAGAAATGAAGCAATCTTCGCTATGCAATGTAACTAGTTCTCAAAGGACATTGCAAGGCCTGTTTTTATTTATTTTTGTTTCAAACATTTTAAGTATGCAAGGGGATTTTTATCTGTACCCTAACTTTTAGCTATTCATAAATATCTACTGCATAAACCAGAAATATGTTATTTGGGAATTAATTTAATCCTTTGATGCTAGAAAAAAGAAATATGGAATTTGAAATAAAATGAGAAAAAAGGAAACAGATACTAAATCTGAAGTAGAATGATACCTACATAAAAATCTTTTCACAATGTTATATAAATATTAAAAACAAGGAGTAATGTATATTATTAAAACTATATATTCTATGCA
The DNA here is from genome assembly GCF_021234435.1 of Artibeus jamaicensis. Lineage (NCBI taxonomy): Eukaryota > Metazoa > Chordata > Mammalia > Chiroptera > Phyllostomidae > Artibeus > Artibeus jamaicensis. The sequence goes on along the minus strand of NW_026521995.1, from coordinate 1,489,699 downwards.
ATATAAAATGCTGAAGGACATACGATCATGTTAAGTAATTGATATTGGTCTAAAATGCACTCACACTTTCTATTATCTGTCAGATATACATAAATAATGCCATTTTCCAATATTTTTAGCCTAATAAACACATATTCACTGATGTTCTATTCTATCAGCTTCAAGAAAATAAGTAAGCCAACTGCAATAAATGTATTTTTTTAAAAATAGACAAGACTCCTTACCGACATATAGGACCATCTTTCTTCACCACATAATTCCTGCCATTTCTGCACTAAGCTGTTGGGCACGCTTTAAAAAAAAATCACAGAAAAAAACCACAGTTAATTATAAATATTATTGGGAAGAAGATGGTCATACCACTGTTAGTCATTGCATTAAATCTAATCCCTGAGAGTAAATTGCTATCTAGTTGCTAAAAGCCCAGGAATTCTCCTAGGCCACTTTCCTGCAGCCCCCAATTTGTTCAGCAGCCCTTGCTGTCCTGGATGTGGTCGTCCTCTTCACATGGCCGAGTTGTGGGCCAGAAAAGAAGACTGTCTTCTCCTCTGTGTTAGGAAATGTGAGATGCTTTTGCTGGGGTTTGTTTCTCATCTTGCCTACCCTTAACTAATTATAGTAGGGAGCAGGGTGCTCAAAATAAAAATAAAGAGCTTTATTCTTCAGGTACCAGGGGCAGGTTCAAATGAATGGAATGGATGTCAAATTTCCTTCATAAACAAGAAATTAGCTGATTTGATTAAAAACAGCTCACTAATATGATAAAGCATAGATACAATCCTTGTTAGATAAAGTATTTATGATTATTTTTGGTAGATCCAGAGATCCAGAAGTGACTCTTGATATTTTAGAGGACAGATTTGTAGATTACCTCTAATGAGTTCTTATGAGTTTCTGCCTTCCAGCCAGGTTCTTTATCCATAAAATGGAATGACACACTGTGTAGTGTTTTCATCTTAAATCTACTCAGAATGATTTAGAGCAGAGAGTGGATAACATGGAGAAGGGGATGGATATGACTAACTAGTAATGAAGAGACTAAGTATATCTCCAGTAGAGAAGTAGGTAGTTCCCTAGATGGAAAATAGAAATCAATGGGTTGATTTTAGAGTTAGCACAGGGTCCCAGGCTCTTCAGCCACACTGCTGTCTCACTGCCTTGTAGCCTCCTGCGTTGGTTATTATGACCATGTGTCTGTCTGGTGGTCAGTGTTGATTTTGTAGAAAAGATCATTCTTGGGAGGTTTCAAGTTTGATCCCACTGTGGTGTGCCACTTTGGAAAAGCAAGAACACGTATAAACTGGGCAAGTAAGAAATACACCAACAAAAGTAACTTTTAAGCTTAAATGTAAACAATTCAACTAAGCACCTGTCTTTGTTGTTGCTGTCATTCCTCTCAATGTGTGTAGAGACCAAGGAAGTGACAGCTAATTTGGGGTGGCTCACTGGGGAGACTTACAATCACCTGAGTCTTGGTTTTTTCTCCACGATACCTGTTCAGTTAATAAGTTGTGTGACTGTAGGTATTCTATGTATAAGGTTCTTCATGTTTTAACTGAGGATTAGCTCACCTTTGTTATAGGGCTTCTGGGAGGGTAAATTAAATTTATTTATAACATTTCTATACCAGTGAATGGTATGCATACATTAGTAAATAATTATTCTCATCCATCCCTTTATTTTTTGGGGGGGGTCTTTGAATTTCCTGTGAAATCTAATTTCCACTACAATTGCACTCTCCAACTTCTTATCCTTTTCTTTCCCCTTCCATCATTATGACCACCAGCAGCACTGCCATTTACTGAAGACCAGCTCTGTGTCATATCTGCCCTAAGAGTGTGACTGGTGTTACCTCATTTAGTCCTTGTAACATTATGTGTGACATCCCACACTCACCCTTTCTTACAGAGCAGGAAACTGGTTAATAATGTAACGCTCAACTGAACAGCAAAGGAGCAGCAGTATTGCACTGAATTCTGACCCTCTAACTCCAAAGCCTGTCTGTTAAAAAATATCAAAGGATCCGTTATTCAGTTCAGAAATTCTATAACCCCTTGCAGTTCTTGATATGATGGGGTCATGAACCCCTTTGAATCATATGGGGTTTCTGCACTGCCGTGGATTAAATATCCATATACACAATAAACAGCGGAGAAGTTTCAGGAGCTGGCTGGATTCTGAGAGTCCACCAGAAGGCACGCTCAGCAAACTAAGTTCCCAGTTGGCACAGACTGTTCTCTTTTGTTCATCTCTTAAAGATGAGCTATAGCTCAGAAACTTGAAATAGCTCCACAGTACTTACATGGGAAGTTTTTGTATTGCTTTTATTTGGTTTTAAAACTTTTTGAAATGTTATTTAGCTATATTATTATTATTATTATTATTCATATACTAAATTCTACCCATAATGTCCCATCCTATAAATTTATAATTTAGTGCCTTATGCTTTTTAAAAAATTATTGTTCAAGTTTTCTGTCTTCTACTCCCATCCCAGCCCACCCCCCCCAGTGCTCCCCACCTCCCTCCCATTTCCACCCCTGTTAGTTTTTGTCCATGTATGAATTCCTCCCCTTTTTCCCTGAAATTCCCTCCTCTCTCCCCTCTGGTCCCTGTTAGCCTGTTCTCTATTTCAGTGTCTTTGGTTATATTTTGCTTGCTTGTTTGTTTTGTTGTTTAGGTTTCTCTTAAAGGTGAGATCGTGTGGTATTTGTCTTTCACCTCCTGGCTTATTTCACTCAGCATAATGCTTCCCAGTTCCATCCATGCTGTTGCAAAGGGTAGGAGCTCCTTAGGTTGCCCATCAGTAAATGAATGGATCAAAAAACTATGGCACATTTACACAATGGAATTTTATGCAGTGGAAAGAAAGAAGGAGCTCCTACCCTTTTTTCTAATTCTCCTTCAAGTAGATGATTATCCTAATCACCATTGCATAACCTTTATTAACCTCTACTACTGCAATCGACTAGGAAAAGGCTTTCAACTTAAATTAAGCCAGACAAAATCTGTTCAATGATTTTATGTTACATCAAGTAGCCAAACTTGAAAATAATATGTCTTTCTGGTGAAACTTGGGAACAGGACTCATTGAAAAATGCTTAACCTGCAACACCCATACATCCGTGAGCTTGATGTTCTTGTTAATGACTTAAACCTCGAGGTGAAGGTAGACCAGCTGCTCACCATCTGTTGTGTGACCACTGGGAGAATTATTGGATGCTATACATATTGGGCTCATAAAAGTCCTGAAATGCTGACCTTAAACTAAAGGAGTATGATTCCTGGAAGAAACAGGAAGGTGTAATGCTTATTGACACATCTTAGTGTGGATTAGCACTAAAGGCATTCTTAGAAACAAAAGTATTGATTTTAATATATTTGATTGGCAAACTACAAAGTACATAAAATATAGAGAACACATAATATAATACAGATGTTATTTTTTAAAACTCTTTCACCAGTCTTTATGTTACTGTCATCCAGAGGCTGTGGCAATATGACTGATAGGTTGTAAATAAACTGTAAATGAATTGGTGAGTGATTAAAATAAGTGGAACAACAAAAATATGTTCTATATTCTTACCTAAAGATATGTTCTATATTATTACCTATCACTCAGTATGAATGGCAGGTCTTCTGTTTTTCTGAACATATTTTAAAAGGTAAAACATGCTAAAGCAGGCAATAAACCATAGCATGTTTTAATATATTTGTTCTTGTATAAAATGATCCTAAAGAAAAATTTTACCTTTATGTAAATAAATTTGGGTACCAGACATAAGTACTGTGCCTTAATGGTTTCAAAACATGGAACTATCTCATTAATATTTTTTTAACCTGAGGTATGTGAAGCACCTTGTAGAGAAATAATGCCAAAAGCTTTTATCTTTGCCTATTTTATGGGACCAGATTTGCTCACTTCTTAATTTCCCTTTGTATTTATAAAATTCAGTGTTGTGTGAATATTCATTTTCAGCAGCATAAAAAATAAGACTTCCTACACCATGATTTGGTTATAATTATGCTGTTGTCTCTTTTAAGGTCCTTTTTCTTGAAAGATAAAAAGAATACAGTTTTCATATAAATTATCCTCAATAATTTATTTAGAAAATATGAGTGAATACACCTTTTATCACCAATTTATATTATCTTTCAGTCGTGACAGATTTATATTGCCCCTAACTATTATTTTATATAGCTTCTGTATGAAATAAAACTTAGTTACTCAGGAGAGATGTTAACAATGGATCATCATAAGTTAGACATATTAAAGCAGCTTTAATGAAAGTACAATCACACATATACATTATCAGCTCTTATAAATGTTCTAGGGTCAGAGAAAAGAAAAATGTTTAAAAGTCAGTCTAAAATGTAATAAATTAACTTTTAAACATGACTAGCTCATGCAAATAGAGAGCTCTTATGAAGAAGTGGAAGAAAACTATAAATTAAAAAAATTAATAACGTTAGATTGTACAAGGTTTGCTTATTATATAAACAGAGCAATTTATATCAGAATATATAAATATATAATATAATCTTAAATTACATTACAGTAAATTAAGTGTTTGATTTTTCTCTATTTCCATTGTTTATATAGAATAAGCATGAGTTTATTATATTATGTATATACATTTGTGGCATTTCAATGCCAACATTCTTCCTGCTCCCAAACCAGTAATAAAAATGCAATTATTTCATGCTTGCTATAATTTAGATCTCAAGTTTTAATGTTATTGTCTATAGGTTAAGTTAGTGTCTCATGTTGTGAAGAATATTTGAACGGGTGTGGAGTACCTGAGCAGCTGAACTCTGGGAGCTGGGAGTTCTCCATGTGGTGGGTGATCCCGTCACAGAGCTTGTGGGCTGGGATGCAACTGTTGGAGCAGCTTACATTGGCTGGGGAGAAAACAATCATCGTCATCTTTTTTCAATAAATCTTTTCTAATGAAGTAATACAGTTTATTGTATTATCCCTCATTTTTCTAGTCCTATATTTAAATTATATATTAAATTTAATAGCTTAAAAATTTCTTCAAGAAGAAGTGTGTTGATGGAATCATTTCTCAACTCTGCATTATGTATGTATAAAATTCATTGTATGTACTATATAGTCTGAACTGATTTTAGAGACAAATTGATATCAAGGCAGATATCTATTGTTCCCCTAAGGTCCCTGGTGTTATGTAGAGTTGAATTGATAGATACTGTAACTCACTTAAATGTTCATCAGTGTTCAACTGAGTTCTAAGCCATGAGTAGTGCGTAGGTGCCTGTTAGATGTGGGTGTTGCTGTAGGTCACTGCAGCTCAGTGTGCTACGACTATGGGACTTTCTAGCATTGTGTTAGTGCATGATTTAGATATTTTACAAATCCCAGAGTCTCTTGGTAGCCTGACTTCAAGTGACAAGCATCAGTCCTACTCATAAGACTTTGACTGCTTCAGGAAAATGTCTTTTATTGATGCCCAACAAGAGTACTGACAGTTTAATGGCAATCTAGTCCTGCAAAGTACTGGACCTCTCTTGGATGCTACTCTTAGTCCTTAAACTGTATCGTTGTGTTCCTCCCTCTCATTCTCTAGTCTCTTTAGGATGATGACTTTCTATAAAGCAGTAGGGTATGTTTTAAACTCCTTTTATGAGTTAGAGCTAAACCATAACTTTTCATTCCAGACTTCCATCACGTATCTCTATTCTCCTTGAGAAGCTGGAAACCAGCAGACCAGGGATTCAGGCATGATCTCTATTTTCGCTGGTTATACATCCATTTTGATCCATGCCAATATTGAACGTCCCCAAACCTTTTTATGTGATAGCTCTTCTATCTAGCATTGCTATGTGTTTGGAATAGAGGGGAAGTGTCAAAGAAGGAAGCCACTGGACCGTGTCGTGTTGTTAGAAATACTGGATAGATTTAGAAAGCACTAAATGATATTGGTCTACAGTGTTCCTCTAACCCAGTTTCTGAGTCATAGCATTTTCCAGAGATATGTGGAGTATGGCCGCAAACAGCCAGGGCTTTCTGGGCCTTAACCCAAGTTCAACAAGACTGCCCTGGCTTTTCTTTGATATACTTAATGGTATCATATGTGATACCTTACTTGAGCATTTTAATCCAAACCTGCTGCTAAAAATTTTAAAAAATGACTGATATAGGAAGTTACTTCTACTAAAATAAAGATAACTAAGCTCAAATCACTCGAACTTCTCAATGGATAGTTCAGAAGACCCAGGAATGAGGATCCCTGTGTGTGGTCCTTGCACAGATTTGTGTCTTGCACAGATTTGTGCAAGTTTTTCCTTTGTTCAAGCATATTTGTGGGCTGAAAGGAATTGCTTATTTGAGTTACCATAGGATATTGGCATGATTTAGTTTGAGAACTGCCAATAAAAATTTATTTTCAAGTTGGACAAAAATGATGTTTTTAAGAGCTTATATTTCTATTGATTAAAACACTGGCTCCGAACAATTAAAGTGATGGTCTTTGTTTCGCATTCCTTCTGGAGGCACCAGAACATCAGTTCAACACCAATAAATATTATTAAGCTGTCACTACATGTAGGGCACTATGCTTAGCACTTCACTTGAAGAACACAGGGGAGATATTTTTAAAAAGAGAGACAAGAACATATAACACAACAAAAACAAGATAACTTACATGAATGGTCAGCAGTTTGAAATCATGATAAAAGAAATGCCATAAGACTAGACATAGTTTGCAAAGTTTTGGTATAGGTAAGATTATAAAAACAAGAGAATCCTTTAGTATAGGGAAGTCTGTAAAGACTGAAAGTGAAATTGAGTCTTGAGATGTGTTTTAAAGTTTAGTGTTTCCAGAGAAAAGCCATTTAGCAGAGTGGGAATAAATCTATAGACTGAGAATCAATAAATCTGATATTGGGACAGTGAGTTAAACAGTGCCTTTGACAGAGGAACTTTTTAAGAAGGTGGTATAGAAAACCTAAAAAACAAAGCTGAAACCGGATTGTGGAAATGGCTGAAGTCCTGAGAGAAAAGATAATTTTAAAGCTTTTCCAAAGGGTTAAATGATTTTAGGACATACATTGACAAGATAAGTCATATTGCAAACCAAGTAAACTGGAAAATGGCATAATTTTTCAACTCGTATATGATTGAGTTGTTCATAAAAATTGTGTATGTATATACATACATCTTTATAGCCACATGTGTGGCTATGTGTATATATACATATTTTATTATCATTGATTTATATTACAAAGGGCAGAGAGATCATACAAGATCATTGTTTTATATTTTAAAATAATAAAACATGTTAAAATTTGTATGCAAAAGTAATAGATAATACTCATCTAGTTGTAAAGCATTATTTTGAACCCTTCTCTCAGAAATATGAATCCATTCATATTTCTTCACCCAATTTCCAGTGAGACTGATTATTTTTAAGTTGACTGTACAATGAAGATCTATAACTTATAAGTGGTATAAATTCTCAATTATGGCCCAAAAAAGCATTAATGGACATAAAAATGTACACATATAAAATATTAATGGTTTGAATTTATTGAAATTTTCACTTTTTCCTCTTTATAGGAAGTTTTCAGTTTAGACAGTTAACAATTGGCCTTCTACTTAATGAAATCAAAAACTAAAATCATGCTTTCTGTGGGATTTTACATAGTATAACATTAAAGTTAACAGATGTTTATCAGTTTCCTTTTAAAGGAAGGTGGCAAATACATTATGACTGCCATTAATATTTATTGACATTCACACAGCAAAGGACATTGTACCAAATATAGGAAAACAAATTGAACCATTATTCTTTTTCTCTTTTATTGTTAATATATACATACAACAAAGAAAATTTCCAAAATTAGTCCAAAGAAGCTATATATAAAATTTATAGAAAAATGAGATTTCAGATTGTTTCTCTGGACAATGTCTACTTTTGCCACATTCGCTTTCAAATGTTATGGTTTAATGTCTATAAAATATCTATTCAAATCTGTGATCATCCCAGAGGCTGATATTCTTTAATACCTAAATGAGCTAAGTAACACAGAGCATTGGGTGCTTTTTAGCTCACTTATCAGGCAGATGATGCATTAAAGATAAACAGTTCATGAATGTTTCATTGGTGTGACTTCCCTAAAGCAAACTTCCTGTTACAGATTTTAACAGCTGCATAAAAAATAAACCCAACAGTAAAGCATGCATGGCTATGGGACTGTATCCACTCAATATTAAATTAAAAAGTCATGTATGCAGCAGATCAACATTCCTCACAGTATAATAAGCATGGTCTTTGGGCCATGGGAACGAAGGCTACAGCCCATCAAAGTGCAAATAAACCTATCAGAGAGCAGGGTGATACTTACTTTATCCTATCCTGGAATTAAATCCAACCACTACTGTTACTGAAATATCTTATCAGTTTAACTAATTTTAAATAAAACTGTAAAAATAATTTAATGGGAAAAGGATGAGAATATTATGATGTGTGTATTATATACACTGCAGCACAGTATTTATTACATCCTCTGATACCTCTGTAAACTAGACTTAATCACCCTGTTTTTAGTGTTGAATACAGTGAGGAGCACTTTTGTAAGAAGGGGAGATGTCACGTGCAGAAGATGATTTTTACACTATCACTGAGAAGCACCATAGGACGTTGAGATTGTAAGTAACACATTTGAAAGTTGATAATAAAAATATTGACAATAAATGTTGATCTACAAATCTTATGAGCATGACCCATCCCAACTGTTTGGAAGTGGCACTGAACTTCATAGGACACATCAAATGCTACTGGAATGAATTCAAGTTGGAAACTGGGTAAATTATCCACTTCCCTACCTATTTTTCAGAGCTGTGTCTGTATTTGATGGATAGCTTCCATTGCCTCTTTTGAGCAGTTCTCTACCTTTTCTCCCTGCGCTAGGCCCCAAGAAGCTAAAGGATAAGGACACATTAACAAGATTCTTTGTCCTTTGGATTTTGATTAGGTTTGGATTTTGTTAAGGGTTGGCTAATGGTTAGCACCAGCTGGAGATCAATACAAAGGTAGAGACTGTGAGGCCACCCTTTAACCAAACACTGCATAACAGCTCTCAGATGGAACTCTGACTCCAGGTTCTGTACAACTCTCCCTTCCTCTTATGCCCTTTGGTCTATGGGTGATAAAAGCCCCTATTCATACTAGCTTGTTTGGTTTCCCTGTGCATACTATTTACCTAATAAATAATCCTTTTATTAAAATATTCTCAAATCATACAGTATTAATGTGCCATCTGTGTCTTGCCAGAATATTGTCTCATACAATATCTAATGAAATCTTAAAATCTCCCTGGTAAACAGATTGATACCAAAGAGAAGAATGTTCTTAGTTTTGTGCTACTTTCCCATAATACTTATTTTTTTCATTTGTTAAGGGAAAGGGGTTATTTTTGTAAAATAAGTATCACTTCAGTTTATTAAAACAATGCATTTCCAATGGGAGGACAATATTAAATACAAATTATTTGTAAATGTTGAACTCATCAAAGATTTGTTTAAAGATTCTGATCACTACAGCATTTATTTTTGTGAGAATAGAAAGCCTTTAAATATCAATTGCTATTGATTTTCCTGCTTAGGATTGTAAACATCTGAGAATCCTATTCCTTCAGCATTTAAACATGTGCAAGCCTCTCTAAACAAACAAGACTCTTATTTTGTTCTATATCCCACTGGATGTCAACTTCTTGCAAAAGTCTATAACGGATTTCTCTTTCCCTTTCCTATTTTCTCTAGAAAAGATTGATTTCAGAATTCTTCCCTTCTACTGCATAGCAAGTTCTCTCTCCAAGATCACCAGAAACCCCCTTTTGCTTTCTCCAAACTGGGTTTTTTAGGCCTAATCTCTTAGGAACATTCCAGCTTGCCAACACTTTCTGATATTCAGGCTTTCTGCCTTTAAGATCATCGATCTCTTTTTGTTGCTCTTTTGTTGTCTATTTGTCATAGACAAATTCGGATACCAATTTGTCTATGACCACAACTCAGTGTCATTCAGTGTTTGGTTTTCTTAACTGTCTTTCAGATGTTCCTTAGGCTTCTGTTTGCTACCTTCTCATTTTACTCTATTTAATTGATCTACACCCCCAATTTCAACCATCGTGTGCTGATGGCCACGTATCTTCATAGATCTTGCTTTATTTCTTTCCTGAGCTCTAGATATCCATTTCTAAACACATTCTGAACATTGCTGTGTGGATGTGCCACAGATATCACAAATGCAACATCTTTAACAATGAAGCCACAACATTACCCCAACAGGTCCTTCTCCTATTTTCCCAAGCATAGGAAATGGTAGATTAGCTGTCCTGTAGCCCAAATCAGAAACTATTCTTGGAAACTATTCTAGATTATTTTCTCTTCCTTATCACCTAAATGTGTCTTAAATCTACTCCTAACTTTCTCTCACATCATTATTTAATCAATATCTTTATATTTCAACTACAACTTCTCCTAATGGGTCCTCCTTCCTCACTCCAATCCATTCCATGTATTACTTAGCTCTGCAGCCCTGGCACAGCAGAGGAGAACTCTTCAAGATCTAGTTCTTGCTTATCTCTCAACACTTATTTCCACATTTCTCAACATAAACTATTCTAGTTACAGGAAATATGCTTCAAAGAATCCTCTATTCTTGGAACATTTTTCACTGGAATTAAACATCTCTATGACTAATGACTACTAGACTTTCCAAATTTGGCTCTTTTTAAAGTTTACAAACTCCACAGTTAAAGAGTAGCTCAGGAATTCAATAACCCTTTGTTTCTCTCTGTCACAGAACTTGCCACCTGGAATTCTCAGCTATATAACCCATCTCCTTCAGTAATATATGATGTACCTATTAACTGAGCAGGTACGATGCCATGCATATTTACCTGTATCATCGATGTCCAATATAATACGGGCCATTAATTGTGTTCCTGTTGCAAGTTTGTGAATAAATGAATGAATGAATGTGAGTTCACAAAACACCATTCTAAACCACTAGGTGAGCCCAGATAGGAACTATCATCCTTCACTTTTTTGGTAAATTGCCATCATTGGATGCTTTTATTCTGTAATTTTACTCTAGCATTTTGTCCATTGTTTATTTACACACAATTTACCCTACGGAGTCAGAACTTGATTAAGTATTTCAGAGACAAATAGAAGCAATTCTCCCATGATAGCTAATGTGCACTTATTTCCTTTAGGGAAACTTCATATATCATTACCTTGTCAAACACCAATTTTCAACAAATCTCTAAAAGTATAAGAATATAGTACTTTCCTAAGCTTCTCTTTAAATAGCATTGTTATTTAAAGTCAAATATCACATGATTATATTGAACTTAATATGATTTCTATCAGCCAAGTTATATTAACAGCCTGATGGGAACAGTGATAAGTAATTTGGCAGGCTTTTTCTTCTTTATTTACTTCTATTTGTTTACCTTGCCTCTAACAAAATATTATAAGACTTGACAAGTCAGCTTCATTACAGAAAAAATACACCTGTACTGAATAACAGCGAAATCGGATACCAATCTCTTAATCTAAGCCAGGAAAAGTAATTCACTGATTTAAAAGCCAGAAACCCTTTTCAAAAAACAAGTTAAGGCTGAAATTTTTTTAAAGATTTCATTTCTTTTTAGAGGGAATGGTAGAGAGAGAGAAAGAGAGGGAGAGGAACATTGCCTGTGAGAGATACATTGAACGCCAGCCAGGGTTAAGGCTGAAACTTCCCAATATCCAAAGACTACATGTCTCCCTTTTCCAATAGTTACCATAGTTCCAGATGCCTGTGCTAAATAGGGCACTGATATTATCTTATATTTCTTTGTGCATCCCTTTTACAGTTATATTATAAATTTCTGTTTACTGTTTCAAAAAAATGTAGTCATTAACATATGGCTTATGGAGCTCTCTATAACAGCAGCCCTTGCCAAAATATAATACAATTTAATATAAAGTAAAACCAAGCAAAGGAAACAAATACATAAAATGGTAATGGTGCTCTGATTCTACCATGATTATGTGCTCACCTTCAAGTTTTGTGTAATTCCTTAACTAAAACTCTTTCTTTACTACCTGACATAGGCTACTTATAATAAAAGTAGAAGGTGCTAAATAAAAGGCTGGAGATTTTACATGTTTTCCCTGAAATCCTCACAGCCATGTAAGGTGGGCCTTACATGGCTGCTGATGCTGCCTCACACATCTTTTCCAAGACTGCACAGCTAGTGACAAGGACAAGATTCAAACCTGTATCTTTAGGGTCTATATGAACTCATTAATGACATAATATTTACACAGGTAGTTGTCCAGGTCTAGCCCCTAACTTAATATATTCACTGAAATGAATATTTGCCCATAGTGCTTTGCATGAGCACCTTCATGAAAATTTATGATGGGAAGAAATGATACTTATATGTCTTCAATCCATTTTCACAAACACTTCTTAAAAATATAACCAATGCATAAGACCATCCCCACATGAGTGACTTAGATGTAAGTAAAAGAGGAAATCAGGTAAGTTCAACAGAGATTAGCGTGGCCACATAGAATACTTCTAGAAATGCTAAGCAAGGGCTACATGCTTTGTTTAGCAGCACAACACAAAGAACTACGTTATTGGTGATATGACCACGGTGTGGCTCTAGAGAACTTTGTTTTATCTTCCAGGCTCTCTCCATCATTCTCAAACAGCACTGCCCTGGCACACTGAGTTAGTGAAAGAACTCACAGCAGCTGGCTTCCTCTTCATTCAAGTGGCGGTCAGGCACATTATCACAGAGCAGGAGGGATGCCACATACTCGTGGATGGAACACAGGAACTCATGTTCTCGCAGAGCCAAGGCAGGGGGCTGAGGCAACAATACATCTCATCCGATCCATCTAAGCTATCCTCATGTCTATTACATTTCCTTGAAAGAGGGACATGCTGCCATGTGTAGACACAAGAAAACTGATTAGCTTCGCAAGGTGGTGGCTGTGTTGTTAGAACCTAAAAAGAAAGCAAGTCAAGTCATTTGGGGCACTGGGAGAGTTACATCTCTGTCTAGTGTTGAAACATGATAGGATGTTTATTCTTGGATAAACATGAAACATTTTAATAACTGGAGCAACATCATTTCCAATTAGGAATAATATGAACTCTATAAAACATACAAAAGTTATTAGAGGAAATGCTTTTACCCTCAGAAACAACATTCTTAAAAGGGGCATCATGGTCATGAAAAATGACACTTTTAAATTACAGAAATAAATTTGATTCATGATCCTGAAATGTGCCCACTAAATCAAATTTTCCTTGCAAGTAAAGATATTTTCAACAGTAAATTAGGGACTTTGGAAGAGTACACTAATAATTTTAGAATTTAAGGGAATTGTTATTATATCAGTGTACAGTTAACTATTGATCCCTCAGTGACCTCCACTTGGGGAATTGGGAGCTTTTGACCATGGTCAGTGATTAAGGACAGAAGCAGAGGTCTACACTGGTTATGTTAGCACTGCACTTTGGCCTTGGTTCTTGAGGGGCCTTAAGCTCAAGGGCCATGTACTTCCATATTTAAAAGAGCAGGTAAATCATAGTTTAAGCCAGGATACTGCGCTTGCAGGAATCTTGATGACAATGTGGTTCAAACCTACCCAACTGGTTTTACAGATGAGGATACTTGAGGTACATACAATTTAAATGTCCAAATTGTATTGATCTATTGCAAGTTTGATAAACTTTTATTATGTGAACCTATTCTGCATCAAATGTTTAAGTCAACTCTAAGTCAAAACTTAAAGTGTGAGCAAAAATTCATGTATATTCACATACAAGTCCTTTATATTCATATATATTCTCTAGAGAGTGGAACTAAATATACAGGGCTGTACTAATTTGCTGAAATATTAGTGGAACTGTTCTTATTCTTACATTGTTTCTGTGACAATTGTGGATGAACCCATCAGCATATTAAGGGGGAAAATAGATAGTAGTAAGGAACAGTTCAGAAGTAGTTTATATGTATTATTTACATTTTAAATTAATTTTATTTATAAATGACATAAGAATGATGTTTTATTAATAAAGTTGGTACTGTGAATTCATTTTTAAAATGAAATTTGAAACTTTTCTCCTTCTCTACTTAGTCAATAGTGGTGATATATTCAGTATTTAGACCCAAACTCTATGTATCTGAGATCTACGTGGTGGCTTAGGAGTCTTTGTTCATGGCAATCAATATATTTAATTTGGTGAGACAACTTCCAGCCAAGATGGAGGCATAGATAGATAACACTTTGCTTTGTTGTGCAATGAAAAGGACAACAACCAATTTAAAAACAAAAAGCAACTTACAATGTAGCAGGTGGACGGAGACAAAGAAATATGACCCAAATGAAAGAACAGATCAAAATTTCAGAAAAAGAACTAAGCAATGAGGAGATAGCCAGCCTATCAGATGCAGAGTTCAGAACACTAGTAATCAGGATGCTCAGAGAAATGGTTGAGTACCAACACAAAATAAAGGAAGAAGTGAAGTCTATAAAAAGTGAAATAAAAAATATATGTACACAGAATCAACAGTAAAGGGAAGAACCAGGACTCAAATGAACAATTTGGAACAGAAGGAAGAAACAAGATTTCAAAAAAAAAAAGAGGAGAGACTTCAGAACCTCTGGGACAACTTTAAACATTCCAACATCCAAATCATAGGGGTGTCAGAAGGAGAAGAGGAAGAGCAAGAATTTGAAAACTTATTTGAAAACATAATGAAGGAAAACTTCCCCAATCTGGCAAAGGAAACAGACATGCAAGTCCAGGAAGCTGAGAGAATCCCAAAGAACTAGACCCAAAGAGAGCCACTCCAAGACACATCACACACATATAAGTTCTTTGGCCAAAAGCTTATATGTGCCAAAGAACTTATATGCACAACTCATGGTCATAAACTAATGTCAGGGGATGCTGGAGAAAGGGGGATTACTGGGTGAAGGGAGATAAAAGAGAGAAAAAGTGGGACAATTGAAATGGCATGATGAATAAAATATACTTAAAATGATTAGGGAAGAGGGTAAGCAGTTTGAGACATTAGTACTATGTTCACATCTAACTGCCTAAGATCATAGCAGCGTATATGGTTGGACAAAAAGTTCATTTACTTTATTCTGTTAAATAAAAGACACATTTTTCATTTTCACCAATAACTTTATTGGTTTGGATATTTTGAGTATGTCAGCTATCTTCCACATGGTATAACATTGATTGCTCTGAATTAATGTCTCGATTTGATTGCTATCAACTTCAACTGGTTTACCTGACTGTGGAAAATCGTTCATCAAGAAATCTCCAGCAGGAAATTTCACAAACCATTTTTGACACATTCAGTTAATCACAGCACCTTCTGTATACACTGCACAATTTTTTTTTGCATTTCTGCTGTGTTTTTACCTTTTTTTGGCATAAAGCATAATATGCCAAAAATGTCACATATTTTCTTCCATTTTAAATATTAAAATCGGTACACAAAAATTCATCAGTTTTTATGTTATTTATTAATGCACACTCATATGACAGCTGTCAAAATACAATCTAACAAAATTGTTTCTAATGAAGTTAAAGACAACTGAGCACTACTAGAGCCATCTTACAGAAAAAAACAAATCAATTTTTTGGCTAACTCAACATAATTGCAGTATTCCAATATCAACATTTTAAATTATAGAGAGTAAATTGGACTTGATATATATATATTTTATATATATAACACATATAAAAATCTTTTTATATTTAACCATGGTCAAATACATATTTTCTCTTCGTTCTTTTTGTTAGCTTAATCTCATAATTAAGGAAGGGCAGACATTCTAAATTTTTTTCTAAAATACTTTATGCACTAATCATTTATCTTTATGAACTCACCAAAAGTTAAAAGTGTTGAATAAACTTTTTGCATGCAATGAAAATCTAGAAACAACTTTAGTAACACTCCTATTACTTAGCTAAGATCTTTTCTGATAAAAACATAAGGTAAGTAATTCTCTCTCTTCAAAGACAAGCACAAATTCCTTATGTTTCTCAACCTATTCTAAATGTGTATACTCCTGTATATTTTTTCTTATATTAGATGTACAAAAACAAAATTCTCCCTTTTATTGGAGATAGCAATTTCATTAAATTTCAGAGCCATTTATATCAAGAGGTACTCACAACTCATTTATTCTAGGCCCTTATTTACAAGGAAGCTGGTGAGCTTATAGTACCTCTAATGGATTCTGTCTTCTATCAAGATTAAGGTGTTCAGCCCTGGCCAGGAGGCTCAGGCTCAGCTGATTGGATCGGTGTCCCATATAGGAAAATGTCGCAAGTTTGATTCCTGGTCAGGGCACGTATGGGAGGCAAATGATAGATATTTCGTCTCTTTTTCTCTCTGCCCAAGCCCCCTGGTCTTTCCTCTCTCCTCTCACTCTAAAATCAATAACATATCCTTAGGAGAGGACTTAAAAAAAAGATTAATGTGTTCATTTCCCCAGCTGCCAAGACATTACCAGATGACAACTCATCTCCGAGTTCAGCTCCAGGAATTTCTCTCTGAAGTTACCTTGCCTCACAGGAACAGCTCTATTCATTGACAAGTGAATAAAGGATAAGGTGACACAACCCATGGGCCTGACTTCGGGATGTTTTGAGGGCCAGTGCAGCTCTAGGGTTTCTGTAGCACCCACTGACGCTCCTGTTGCTCCTGCATCACAGCTCAATGCCCTCTGTGCCCCAGCCCTGCTTCCTTCACTTCACAGGGCTCGTTGCTGACAGAATTTCCAATGAACCTTCCATTTGGGAATCTGTGCTCCAATCTGAGATGCTATCCAACCATCAAAATGTATTTTGTCTTAAATTAAATCTCCCCTGAATCACTTCTCAAATTTCTCACGGAAAGATTTCTAATAAAAGAAAAATATAAACTTGCACCCTATGGGAGTCAAAGTTGGTTCTCAGCCAGAAACATCTCTCCATAAGTTCATAGCTTCTTTTAAGTCTCTTGTTTTATCTAATGAAAATTTTATATACACATGTTTTTATATATAAGTTTCCTCTAGTCCTAATTTCAGATAAAATGCTTACTCCTGGAAAATGTACTATGTGTATCTTTTGAATTAAAAGAATTTTCTTATGTTATACTCATATACATTCTATTATATACATTTTTAAAATTCTTTTCTATTTTTTCTTTATTTTAAGTATATTTTATTGATTATGCTATTACAGTTGTCCCATTTTTTCTCCCTTTCAATCTCCTCTTCCCTATACCCTCCCTCCCACCAGCATTCCCCACTTTAGTTCATGCCTATGAGTCATACTTATAAGTTCTTTGGCTTCTCCATTTCCTATACTATTCTTAACCGCCCACCCCCTGTCTATTTTGTACCTACCATTTATGCTTCTTATCCCCTGTACCTTTCCCCTCATTCTTTCCCTTCCAGCTCCCCACTGATAACCCTCCATGTGATTTCCATTTCTGTGATTCTGTTCCTGTTGTTGTTTTTGCTTAGTTTGTTTATGTTTTTTAGGTTCATCTGTTGATAGTTGTGAATTTTTTATTTTACTGTTCATAGTTTTTATCTTTTATTTCTTAGATAAATCCCTTTAACATTTCACATAATAAGGGCTTAGTGATGATGAACTCTTTTAACTTGGCCTTTTCTGGGAAGCACTTTCTCTGCCCTTCCATTCTAAATTATAGCTTTGCTTGATGGAGTAATCTTGGATGTAGGTCCTTTAAACTTTTAATATCAATGTATTTATTTTTGAATATCAGCCATGGAGCCATGTATTTATTCTTGAATGTCTTTTCATATATAAACATGAACAGTATTGATTACTTTCTTTTTTAAACTGAAAAATCTTAGCCCAACCTTAAATGCACATTACTAAGTTAAAAAAAGTCAACCTAAGAAGGCCACATATTGTCTGATTCCCACCAACTACATGAGATTCTGGAAAAAGTAAAACTGTGGACAGAGTACAAAAATCAATGGTTGCCAAGGGCTCAGGGGAAGGAAGAGTTGAACGTGTGGAGCTAGGGAATTTTCAGAGCAATGCCACTCTGTATGGCATTCTAATGGTGGGTACATGTCATGCTACAGACTGAATGTTTGTGTCTCCCCAAATTTTATGTGTTGAAACCTAATCCCCAATGTCATAATATTTGGAAATGGCCCCTTGGGCAGTGGTTAGGTCATGAGGGTGGAACCCTCATGAATGGGATTAATGACCTTGTAAAAGTGGTTGGAGACAGCTCCCTTGCTCTTTCTGCCTCATGAGGACACAGCAAGAGGGCACTGTCTATGAGGCAGCAGTTTCCCCCTGGGCACCAAATCAGTCAGCATCTTGATCTTAGACTTCCTAGCCTCCAGAACTGTCAGAAATTAATGTTTGATATTTGTAAACCACTCAGTCGAAGATACTGTGTTTAGAAGTCAGACAGATTAGACATGCCATTACACATTTGCCAAACTCATAGAACTTACACCAGCAAGTGAGAGCCCTACTATAAACAATGGACTTGGATGACAGTGGTGTGCTGGGGTTGGTTTGTCCACTGTGCCACTCTGGCAGGGATGTGGGTGTGGAGGGAGATGGGCATACAGGGACTCTCTGAAGTTTCCACTTAATTTCATTGTAAAATAAAAACTTCTTTTAAAAAAGCATATAACATATATACTTATATACATAAACTCTCAGCTTCAATATCCCTCAGAGCCTATAGTGCATGCTTTATGATTTTCTTTTGAAATTTTTGTGTTCTAGTTTCTTCAAATCCCTTTTAAAATCCAACATTTAGATTACACAATACTTAACTAAAATCTACTGTCGATTGGCCAAGCACATTGGTCCATTTCTTACCATGCCCAGTGAGCTGCTTAGTCAAGTTGTTGAAGAGCAATGGAATTGAGATACAAGCTTCTGAATTCACAGGGAAATGGTGTCTGATCAGTCCTAACCTTCGTTAGCTTCCTTGGAAATGTCTGTTGTTGTTCATTACATGAAAGAGTTACTCTGAGGAAGAGCATAATAGCATGTTCTGTACAAAACTAAAACCTACATCAGGAAAGCAAACTGAAACAGCACATTTAGTACTGAGAGTGTCATTTTCATACACCCCAAAGAGCACTGTAAGGATAGAAAGAAGGAAAGGAAGAGAGAGAGAAGAAATTAGGAAACACTGGTGACCATGGCAGAAGAAGAGAGAGGAGGAAAGAAAGACACTCTAAGAAAATGCAGATTCATTTGACAATGTAATTCATTATTTAACTTAAAGGCGTTTTATTGTTAAGTCTACGTTGCCCAGACTGTATCTGATTAAGGGTGTTGGGTAGACCTGATGCTGGGGCAGGAAGAAGGGATGAAGAGACTGCTGTAAAGGCTTAGTGCATTTACACACACACACAGACGCTGTAATATATCATGTCATATTAGATTAGGGGAATGTTTCTAAAATGGATCACAAGTCTCAAGTATATGGAGATCCACAGTAAAGTGTATCTCATGCTGTAGTTTGTAATTGATTTACTCTTTGTATATTGGAGCTGATTCAAGGCTGTATCGACAATAAAATTATGCTGACTCCCTAGTATCTCACCAAATATGCTTTCCAGTGCTAAATAAGGATGTGAATTTATAGCTATCATCTAAAAATTGTTGGAAGTCATCACTTTCTTGCCCACACTGCACAAGTCGCATGACAAACACATGAACATTTGCTCTCTGTGTTTCAATAGAAAACTGATTAAGAAATGCTGGTTTAGGGTATAGGGCAAGGGTGTCAAACTTATTTTCACTGGAGGCCACATCAGCCTTCAAAGGGCTGAATAATTTAATTTCAACTCCTTAACAATTAAGGAGTAGTTACATTTATATAGTCCTAAAATTATTTCTACTCTTTGAAGGCAACCACAAGGCTGATGTGGCCCCTGGTGAAAATGAGTTTGATAGCCCAGGTCCAGGGGCCTTTCTATTGCAAATTAGTTTTGGGAACAGTGATTCTGAGACCAAAAGGAAATCCCACAGTCAAAGAAATGCTATCAAGAAATGTCAGTTACATCACAGCAATGGCATCTTTACTGGGTCTTTACCTATTCTAGCATGGTGTTTCACATTGAATTTGGCCATTCCAAGTCAGAGTTGAAAAACTTTCAACCTCCATTTGAGAATATAGTGAAATCTTAATGGCCAACAGAGTTAATAGGTTCAATAAATAGTTCTTTTTTAATTAATTTTTATTTATTTATCTTTAGAGTGGAAGGGAAGGAAAGAGGGAGAGAAATATCACTGTATGGTTGCCTCTCGTGCGTCCCCTGCCAGGAACTAGCCTGCAACCCAGGCATGTGCCCTGTAAACACTTCTTAAATTGACAAATAATAAATCAACAATTGGAATAGTTTTACTTTTTAAATATTTATTTCTATTTGCTCTATTTTTCTTTATGACATGCTTTCTTTTAATAGTTCATTTTTTAATTGTATTAGGGTAACCAAAATCAGTGAAATAAAGAATGTATTAGCTCTGGCTGCTTTGGCTGAGTGGATTGAGCACTGGACTTCTAACCAAAGGGTCACCAGTTTGATTCCTAGACAGGGCACATGCCTGTGTTGTGTGTCAGGTCCCTAGTATGGGGCGTGCAAGGAGCAACTACACATTGATGTTTCTCTCCCTTTCTTTCTCCTTCCCTTCTCCTCTCACTAAAAAAATAAATAAATAATTTCTAAAAAAAAAGAATGCATTGTCGAATTGACTATATCCAATTGACTAATTGATTTAATAAACCATAATGTAGGGTAGATCAGAAAAAAAGAAACCGTACAGCTCCTTAAAAAAAACACAGTAAACTATCTTGCCCTAGCCAGGCAGCTCAGTTGGGTAGAGCTTTATCCTATACATCAGAAGGTTGTGGATTCAGTGCCTGGTCAGGCTACATACCTCGGTTATGGGTTCAGCCCCCCGTTGGGGTGTGTATAGGAGGCAACTGACTGATGCTTCTCACATCAGTGGTTCTGTCTCTTCCTCTCCCTTTCTCTCTCTCTAAAAATGAATACACATATCCTTATGTGAGGATAAAAAAGTAACTTTCTAATATAGTTGAATATAAATTTATGATTTACTAAAGAAAGTTATTCATTCGTGTACATGCTATGGATTTTTAGCAACTGTTTTAGAAGTTTTATGAGATTTTACAAAAAGGGCTTTTGCAAACAAGGTTATATATAAGGATGTAAAAATAAATCTGCCTTTCTGTGTTATGATAAATGTTAAGAGGGGGAAAAAGAATGTATTTCAGGAAAATACCCACCTGAGCTAAAGGGGTTTCAGAACTGGCATTATTAACTAACTTTTACATTCCCTGTAAGCAAAAAGTTCCTCTGATTACCACATTTTATTTCATTTTGTGCTACGCAGCCAGTTGCAATTGCTGACATTGTAGCTATTTCTTTGTTCTCTTACGGAATGTTGACTTTCATTGTTCACTTAGTTTGGGCAGCAGTTGAAATACTATTTTTAGAGCAATAAAAATTACTTTATACTGATAATTTACAGTGAAATACAATGAAACACCCTTATGAATTTCATATAAATCTAATAAAAACCTAAATTGCTTAAGGATAATATGATGAATTTTTATCTCTATGATTAATATGTTTAGTTAAAACAAAATGGATGGCCTATGTTGAAAGAAAAATATGTGCAAGGACATTCCGCGTTAATGAGGAGGAATTAAGCTCTTGCCAAACACTGCCCTACTCAGTGACACAAATGGTGCAGTGCTCATTGCAAAACACAATACATCAGTTATAAGTTGGTAAGTGCTTGTCTCTGGCAGGTATTTTATGAACAGAATGGAAACTATCGCAAAAATCTGTCGGAGAAAAGATGATCATTTAAATGCAATTCCCAAGAATTTCTGGTTTGAGCTTTTTTTTTTTTCAACATTGTATTTTAAGACACGCTTTTTGCTTTTTTTTTTTTTTTAGATTTTATTTATTTATCTTTAGAGAGGACGGGAAGGAAAGAAATATCAATGTATGGTTGCTTCTTGTGAGTCCCCTGCTGGGAACTGGTGTGCAACCCAGGCATTTGCCCTGACTGGGAATCAAACCGCAATCGTGTGGTTTACAGGCCCGTGCTCAATCCACTGAGCTACACCAGCCAGGGCTAATGCTTATTTTGAATTATAATTTTATATTTAGCTTTTCTTACTTTTTTAATGAAGTAAATATTCATTTATGTTTTAATTTAAAAATAGTCATCTCTAAGGTGGCGTCCTAAGAGAATCATTTTGATCTTCTTATTTGATTTCAATATCTGATAGCGTAGATATTCCTGGAAAGATGATGGTATGTATGTGATCTCTATTTGGACAAAAACCCGCAAAGGGTCTGGGACATTCACAGAAGTGTGGGAAGCATGTGGGGCATATGAATCAGGAGGGCTTGTTGGGCTGGTCAGAAGGGCTGTGCAAAAGAGGAGTCAAAAGTCCAACAGGAGGTAAAGGAAATCTAAAGGTTTTCAGAACTTGAATCTAATACGGAGGCTGTTAAGTATCTGAGAACAAATGCCAAATGGAACTTCCTTTTGACCCGGCAACTCCACTGCTGGGATTATACCCTAAGAATCCTGAACCTATGCACCCCAGTGTTCATAGCAGCGCAATTTACAATAGCCAAGTGCTGGAAGCAACCTGAGTGCCCACCAGTTGATGAGTGGATAAAAATACTGTGGTATTTACACAATGAAATACTACACAGCAGGAAGAAAGAAGGAACTCCTACCCTTCATGACAGCATGGATGGAACAGGAAAGCGTTACTCTAAGTGAAATAAGCTAGGAGGAAAAAGACAAATACCATATGATCTCACCTATAAGTGGAACTTAATCAACAAAACAAATAAGCAAGCAAAATATAGAAATAAAGAACTGAAATAAAGAACAAGTGGACAGTAACCAGAGGGGAGGGGGTGGGGATAATGGGGGAAAGAAGGAGAAGGGTCATCAAAAAGCATGTATAAAGGACCCATGGACAAAGCCAAAGAGGGCAGAATTGAGGGTGGGAGGTGGGGGTGGGTAGAGTGAGGAGAAAGTGGTGGAGGGGAAAATGGAGATAACTATACTTGAATAACAGTTAGAATTAAATGAAATAAAAATTAAAATAAGTTTAAAAAAGAAAGTGATGATTATTTTCAAAGTGAATAGCTACAGCTAGTCAAGGCTAAAAAGCTACGAAAAATACAGGAGAGAGCTGACAGGTTCAAAATTTATGTAGACATAATATAGGCACTTACACATGTATGTATGTGCATTTGTGCCAGTACTATGTGTATGCATGTGTGCACACATGGGAGTACACACACAGCTTATTTAAAACTATGCAACTACCAGATAGTGATAGGCTAGGAGAGAGGCCGGGCAGTGGGTGTTGGGCGACTGAGGTGAGAGAAAACACGAGATTCCGGTGGAGGGAAGAGTATCTTATTATTAGAGTTCTTTTTCTCCCTCAGCACATACAGAGGCCACAGACTTGCAAGAAAATCAAGAATGTATTTACCATACTAGGGAAAATAAGAGCTGAGTAAACAGAGGGTATTAAGAGGCCCCCGAAGAGTAATCACTTTTACTCAACATCAATATTTGCCACAATTATAGTAATTCCTTTCTAACTAAAAATAGGGATATCACTGCAACTGACTGAAATTGCATAAATGAAGAATTTTCTGCCTTCCTATAACCCAAAATAATGTAAAACGTATGTGAATGTGGATACACAAAACTATGAAATGTTAGGTTGTTGGTCATCTTTTTCTTGTCACGAGCCCTGAAACCCAGAGAGACCCTAAGTGCATTACAGATTCATTCCAATTTTATCAGTTCCAGATGGTGCTATAGTTCTTGGCCTGACATGTTTGTACCGGTGTGGCCTCTATTATATGCAATGTTGGACCAGGTTGTGCACTTGGCTAATTTAATGCTATTGTTCACTGATAGCTCTATTACATATTAACTGCAATGTTATTTAATAGTTAAAGAATGCCTTAAATGCTGAACTCTTGATCTCTAACCTTAAGGACAGTATTATGAAGTATATTCTGCTTTTTAATTCATGCTTCACATTGCTTCCAATATACATTTCCCAAAGGAAGAATCTAGCTCAAAATGGTTCCTTGATGCCTTACAGGTTAAGTCCACTGTTCTTACAGGATTGAATGCAATTTTCTTGTTGGTATTTAATGACCTGACACCTGATTTGGCCTTACCTATGTTCTACCCATAAAACCTAAAACTGCAAAAGAAATAATGAATATTCCAGATATGGCAGTATTATACACTGTGCTAGCTGGGCTGGGGCCAGGAAAAAGAATGTTATTGTCAACCCTGTGATTAGAAAGGCTTTTCCTTGCAGAAATGATGAGCCAGTATTAGGCATCAGTCACTTCTTAGGTCTTTGTCTTTGGGCTAAAGATTTGAGAACTGAGTGTGGGAAGCTATCTTACCACCCCACACCATAAGTGTATAATTTGTAGGAGATCTAAACAGTTTTAGGCAATCTGACTGGGAGGGAACATTGTTCAGTTTCACACGTACTTTGGGAACACCTGTTTTACATGCCTTGGGAAGGTCAAAGGAGAGACAAGTGACTTCCTGAGGCAGACAGCACAGAAGACCACTCAGGAGTCAACTATGATTCTATAGTGGTCTTTCACAGGCCTCCCAGACGTAATTTCTTGACTATGCCTATCATCTACCCAAACACAGAACGTGACTATGGCACCATAACTTCCCATAAGCAGGGCATGGGCACTAAAGACAGGGACACACATAACTATGTTTACTGTTACTTCTGAGGGATATGGACGAGTAGTTAACCTAAAGTCTGGAGTGCTGTATATGAGTGCCTTATTATTTTTAAAACCACATACTTTTCGAGACTAATTTCTGCCTTTCTTGTAAAATAATTAGAAGTGATTATTTCAACATGTGTTGGGCTATCTTGCCCTATATGGAGTTCTAAAGGAGGTATGGCAAACTAACCTTGCACTAATACATCACAATCAGAAAGAGCAAAAGAGTCAAACAGTGAGAATATCTAGACAGACCTCCTACTCAGTCCACTTCCTACTCCATCCTGCAGGGAAGACCCAGCTATGGGGCTTTCATTCTTTCAGATTCTTTTTACCCAAACCTGGTTACTCCTATCTAGCTTCATGTTTTCTATTTTAAGCAAGTTTATATTTGTGAAGATGATAACTTTTTCATATAAATCCATTTACTTTTTGGTAAGCTAATAAAAATTTTTATTTGTTTGTTTTCTATGTGTATTTTCCCATTTCTAACTATTTCCATGAAGAGTAACCAGTCTTTTCTGGGTAAAATGTGCTCACATGCTAATAAAATGCTATCAGAAAAACTGGCCATTCTGTTGAAGTCATTTGTTTCTCAAATGAAAAAAAATATTTACTTAAAACAGATTTTTTTTTTTTGCTAAAAAGGTTTTTACTGCCTTTGGTCCACAGTTGGTATTTCACATTATCTCTTATTCCCTGTGCTCCTGGGTGGGACGGATTTTTAATGAAGCAATGTCATTTTCTTACTCTATTTCTTCAGTAACAAACATAAAAACTTCATAAAGCCTAGATGTTTTCCAGATAACAACCTATGTGTTCCAGGGAATCAGGAAAACCCATGTAAAGGAGGCTCTAATAGCCCAAGAGACCAAAATATCGCCAGGTTGACCTCAACTATGCAGAGCACCCAGAATCTCTCAAACACACTTGGCCTGGTAAAACATTTGGCCGGCAGCTTATTTCTGACTGCAAAGAAGAATCAGGAAGATTATGATAATTTCCAAAAATGACTAGAAATTTAGGAATTGGGTTTTGTTTTCATATAGTAGAGAAATTACAAAATCACCATACCATGCTTTATTTTATATATACATCACATCACATATGTTTAAGTATATATTACATATATATTTACATGCCATATATACATAATACATATATAGATGTGGAAATACTGCCATTCACATAGAAGCATTCGCCTTTAAAACAGAGTGTTGGGACAGTGATTTGTGGTTTGTCTTCAAGTTCAGGTTCACTATAATACACTTGTGAAATCCAGGCTAATGGACTCTGATTCATACTGGGACTGGCTTTTTCATGGTTGTCATTTAGGTTTCTTGCCCCTAATTCAACAAACTTCCTTTCAGCCTGATATCCAGCAGGAAACCAAGCATGAACCACTTCATGGTGTAACAGGCAAGCTTCTTCAGATGTAATCTGGAGGAAATCCAGGTCTGGATCCCATAAGCCTGCTTAATACTAGCTTTTAATGCCATTTTCTGGTTCTTGTTTATTTGTTTTTCTCCTTAAATCTAAAATCCCTTCCTGGAGGTAAAAGGAATTATCTCATTCTTTGACAAACTGTGAGGACTTTGTGACCTGTGATAATAGATTTAAAACCTAATAACATTCTATACACCGATAGGTGAATTAGGGTTGACTTATATTTATTTTCTTTCATTCATCACTTTTTGTACATTCATCACTATTCACTTTAAAATTAGGTCCATGAATCCTTAGTTAAATCAAAATTATAAAATCTGACCTGTGGACTAAAATCACGTTTTAAATAACTTATCTACAGTTGCTATAACATAACTTTTAATATAAAATATAATGATATCTACTCTATATCACATGCTGACTTAAAATGTATATTTTTCTTAATCAACCTAAGAGTTAAAGAAATCTTATTCTCACTAAAATTTTAGAAACAAACAAGACAATGACAATGGGGATTTTTCAAGGTAGGGAAACTAAAAATGACAAAAACGAGCTCCATGTACCACAGAATACCATGTAAGGCATATTACAGGATCGCTGCAAACCTAAGGCTAAGACCTGGAACAGAGTTTGGCTTCCTGTGGGGAGGATTAAAGACAAATTCATGAAGAATGTGGATTTTGCTCTGTTCTGAAGAGCAGAAAAGGATTCACACGAGAGGAAGTAAAGGGCAGGGCATTCCCAGCCAGGAAACAGTACGACCAAGGTCCTGGAGATAAGAGAACATGGGGCACGAGTGGTGAATGGCCAGAGGCCCCGCTTTAAGGGATCACTTTGCCAAGACATATACCTATGGTTGGAGTTGTACTGAATAACAGGAAACCGACTTGCTAGGCCATTCCTTCGAGAGCCCCTGAGCACTTTTCTTCTTTTTTATTACTTGTACAAATTTGTATATTTTGATTAGTTTTCTTTTTTCCTCTTTCATTATTAGAGTATAGATAGAGAATTTATTGTTGCTGGTTAACTTTATAATTTGGTCCATATGTTGCCAAATATTCAGGCTTGATTATAATTGAGAGAGAGAGAGAGAGAGAGAGAGAGAGAGAGAATGGCCTCACCCTGAGACGGGCGATGTGGAAATCAGCATCAAAAGTAAGTAGACTTGGGCACGTGGATGTCTGACTGGGCTTGGTCTATGGTGTGCTTCCAACAAGCGCTTTTAACTCTGAGGGAGCGACAGAAGGACTACAATAGAGATTCTTTATAGTGAAGACAAGGGAGCGGATATTGCAGCTTCCAAGACTATTATTGAAAGGCAGCGGAATTGCCAGTTTTATCCTCTGTTTTAGTCAATCTCACTTGTTTCCCACTCCCTTTTCTTTTTTAGATTCTCAGATTCACATTTGATGTTTGGAGCTATCCAGAATCCTTTCTTTTTGTTTTTTTAAGGTTTTAATTTATTTTTAGAGAGAGGGGAAGGAGGGCAGAAAAAGAAAAAGAGAAATATCAGTTGGTTGCCTCCTGCACACCCCCAACTGGGGACCTGGCCTGCAACCCAGGCATGTGCTCTGACCAGGTTTCAAACCTGTGACTTTTTTTTTTTTTTTTGCAGGATGATGCCTAATCCAGAGCCACAGCAGTCGGGGCCAGTATCCTTTCAATAAACTTATTTTCTGCCTAAGTTAGCCTAGCCAGATTTTGTTACTTTCAATAAAAAAATGATTTTTGTTACTGTGATGAATATGAAAGATACAAGGTTTACTTTTCTGGGACTTACAGTATAATAGAGACTAGAAGACTAGTTTGGTTCTTATGTGTGACAATGTCAGTAAACTAGATAAATCAGTTATGTAGCCATTACAGAGATTCTGATGAGTAAGAAGGTCTTGAACTAGAGTTTGAGCCGTAAAAGGAAAAACAAGGCAGAATCTATAGAATTTGCAACCTGGGGTCTGTTTAGAGTAAGGAAACAAAGGAATGAAAAAGAAAGAAACTGGTTTTAAAGTAGACGTTTAGAAAAAAGATACAAAGGCACTGAAGATTTAATGACATCTCCTTATGGTTATGCATGACCAAGAGGTTTCTCAGAATTTTTTATCAATTCGTACAAAAGGTACAAACATCTATATTATGGAATGAGTTTCATTAGCAATATTCTTGGTTCATAATGCTAGGTAAATGTGCTCATTCTCTGTCTTGAGCACAGCCTCGGTGTTCATTCAGCTGTCTTGTGGGGAGGGAGGTAGTACCAGGACGCCTGGGGCTCACTCCTGGACCCAGTCTGAGCTGCAGCCTCGGGTGGGTGCCAACTTCGTCCATCTCTTCCCAACTCCACCCTCAGTGATGTCACGCTGACACCCTGAAGTCGGTTGTGCTAAAAGCTTTCACACCCCCAAACCAGGCAAATGCTACAAATCAGGGCTCTGCTTTTTTTTTTTTTTTTTTAAATAAGAACTAGATTACCAGCAAACCGCTGACTATTCCTCATGAATATTCAACAATGTCTCAAGAAATTACTTCTGGATACTTGATGATGCCCTCAAGTCAAATGAAATCATGTTAGAATCATAGATGCTAGAGCTGACAGAGTTTCAAATATACTTTTACTACTTTAAACTTCCAGGTTTGCGTCATTATCCCAATATTTCCTCAGATTGTAAACTTCTGCAGAGCTGGTGATACAATTGTATTCACATTTGTCCTTCCTATCTAAGTCCAGGGCAGCACAGGGAATTCTCAACAAGCAGGGACTCAGTGAGAGGCTGACTTGCTCAGCTTCGCAAGTACACCCAGGAGTGAGAAGTCTTTGCATCTAATTGCAGTGACATTTCTGCCTTTACCTGTCTGCCCTAACCAAACCCCTAGATCCTTTTCAACTTGCTTCTCCTTCTCTCTGGACTCTGTCCCCTTCTGTGTCATTGTCTGGTTTCCTTCTACTGTCCTGATCCTCTTAAAAAAATCCAGTCCATACAATCACAAAAGGCAGAGTTGGAAGAGACTTAAGAGATCATCTATTTCATTTCCGTGATGACAAAACTTTCTAAGGAATTAAAATAATTTTCTTAAAATTATGCAAGTGTGGAATCTAATGCACCAACTGAACTAAAAAGCAAAATAGGGACAGACTCTTAGAGAACAGGAGGATGGCTAAGGGGAGGGAGAAGCTACGGGGTGAAGGGATTGAGCAAAAAGGAAAAAGAACTTATGGACACAGAAAATAGTGTGGGATTGTGAAGGGGGAGTATAAAGAGGCTAAATGTTAATGGAAAAAATACAATAATTTTTTTTAAAAATTATATAAGTGTTTAGTGGCATAGTCATGATTTACACTCATGTCTACAAAAGTTTAGTCCAGTTGTCACCTTTCTAGCACTCAATACAGCCACAGAATCTGTTGGACAATTCACTAATATATTTTATTTCTCTTTCTCTCTCCCTTCTCTCCCTTCTCTCCCTTCTCCACCCTTCTCTCCCTTCTCCACCCTTCCCTTCCCTTCCCTTCCCTTCCCTTCCCTTCCCTTCCCTTCCCTTCCCTTCCCTTCCCTTCCCTTCCCTTCCCTTCCCTTCCCTTCCCTTCCCTTCCCTTCCCTCCCCTCCCCTCCCCTCCCCTCCCCTCCCCTTCCCTTCCCTTCCCTCCCTTCTTTCTTTCTCTCTCTCCCTCTCCCTCTCTCTCTCTTTCTCTCTCTCCAAACAGGGGTTAGAGAATGAAACTGGAGGGACAGTCCATAACTGGTAGTGAAGAAAGGTATAGTACCATATACATTCACTGGTGACAACTTTTACTTATTCATCTATTTGTTTAATGTATGTATTTCTCTATGCAAAATAATAATTACTGAGTATCTACTATAGAACAGGAACTCTTCTGGGCATACAGAATACATCACTGGAGATGATATAAATGACAAAGATGATGAAGACAGACAAATATCTCCACCTTTAAGTAATTTGTGTTCAAGAGCATACACCTGCCCTGGGAGTGTCCCAGAGTGTTACCTGCTGTTCCTGTCCGGAGATGTGAAACCAGAACGAGCATATCTGTTCCCGCGTGAGGTGAGAACAGTTGTTTAACAGTGATGACGTGGACAAGGGGAATGTGTGGCTACCCAGTCCCCTTAAATTTCCAGGATATTTCTTTTACTTGGAATCTGCATTCCTCCCCGAAGATCTATTTTTTTTGATTCAACAAAAAGAAGTTAGTTGGAAAAATTGTTCAGTCAATTCCCCAAACTGGAGTTTTCTCAGTGTTTAAACACGCAGCAGCAAATCGTGTTCATTTACGTAACAAACGTCAGACTCAGCACTTTTAACTAGGAGTTTTACTCAGCATAAGACAAAGTCTCTTAGGTTACTTAAGAATTATTGTTAGGTTTTTCTAAATGATAATTCAATTGCCCAAAATAGTTAATGAAACCATTTTAGATGAGGCATATTTCCTAGATCTTGACCAGAATCATTTCACATATGAGAAAAATAAGGTCAAATGGGCAATAAGGAGTTACAGGGAATATGTGAACCCAGTTCTTGATTATATAGTGGATCTCCATGTTGCCACTTGCATTACTTTCCTAGGGCTGCTGTAACAAAGCACCACAAACCTAGTCGCTTAAAACAGTAGTCATTCATTCTCTCAGCTCTGCAGGCCAGCAGTCTGAGCTGCAGGGGTTGGCAGAGCTATGCTTGCTCTAAAGGCTTGGAAAGAGATCCCAGTTCATTCCTTTCCATTAGCTTCCAGTTCTGCTGGCAATTGTTGTCATTCCTTGACTCGGAGTTGTCAATCCAGTCTCCACATCTTTGCCACATGCTGTTCTCCTGTGTGCCGTTTTCCTTGTTGCCATTGTTGTCTGCCCCTTCTCTTCTTCTTACGAGGACACTAGTCATATCGTATTAAGGCCAACCCTATGCCATTATGACCTCGTCTTAACTTACATCCTAATTATATCTACAAAGACCTCATTTCCAAATAAGGTGACATTCTAAAGTTCTGGGAAGACGCAGATTTTTAGGAGCACACTATTCAACCCAGGACACCAGTAAACTTGTTGCTGAGATAATTCACTTCCTACCAGCACATTCCTCTGGCTGTGTCCATTGGTCATTTCCCACTTATTAGACTCCTGACAAAATTATGTAGCTGTATCATATCTTCAAGCATGCTATAATTTCTGTCCCACTGCTGTTTCAAGTATTTTTAAATTTCTTATGTAGTTTTAAAAGCAGCATTGTCCTCTCAGGCTTGTGAAATGTTTCTTCCTCAGGGAAGAAAATGTGATTCTCTTTGTTTCAAATTACAGAAGAAAAAAGCACACACCTTCTACCTTGGAAACTCACATGGCTAAAAAAAAGGAAAAAGAAAAGAAAACAGACTGTGAAAATAAATACATTTCTCTGCTGGCTCAGAATTGCTGGAGATGTTTTACTGCATCAAGAATGTCTCCATTTAGAAAATGTTGCCCTGGGCAACTGAAAATAATTAAAAGGAGAAAGGAGAAGCAATAATGCAGAAAGCAGAGATTCACTGGGTGGAGGATGGGCTACTGTTATAGGACAATCTTCTAAATGGAAAGAAAACCATAGGTAACTTGTGATGACAAATGCTATAGTTCTAGATTCCTTTGTCTTATGGCAGCAGTCCCCAACCTTTTGGCACCAGATACTCGTTTTGGTGAAGATAAATTTTCCAGGGATGCCAGGGTGGTGGGGTGGTGGGGATGGTTTCGGGATGATTCAAGCACTTTACATTCAAGCTCGCCTCCTGCTGTGCAGCCTGGTTGCTAACAGGCCTGGACTGGTACTGGTCCGTGGCCTGGAGGTTGGGGCCCCCTGTGTTATGGGACAGTGTAAATTTTGGGGGCAGAATGAGGAGGATAGTTAAAACAACAATTAAAAAGCTAATATGAAGTTAAAATGAAGTTGAGAGCTGTTTTTAATCTTATTGAGGATGTTAATCTGTGCACAGGAAAAAGGCTAGTGTGCAACATGTAAAAATCTGGGTGTTTTATTATAAGGTGTGGAAAATATGAATTAATTTAGTTACCTTAGTTCATTTGACTCTAGACTTGAAGAGATGGAAAAAGCAAGAAGTTTTGATGTTATAAATGGTTTCACCTCTGAGGGCTGAATGAAGAACACACATAAATGAATACTGGAAAAATCTATTTACACTTTTTTCTTGCTTTGTTCAATAAACATTCAATGTAGCAGATCCTGTACTATCAAAATTTTTGCATTTTTTACAGCTACATTTTACTGGAAAACTGTGCCCAATCTGGTAATTTTCATTAAACAAGAATAGAAAATTTAGAGAGAAATTTATTGAAATTTAATCAGGGTGAATTTTATGTGAAAATAATGTTTCCTTTATCCAGCATTACTAGAAAGTGAAGTTTTCCTGGCCAAGTGATAACACTTAAAAGACAGTTTATATCCAAGGTTATAAGGTGTGTGTCTATTTCCTTCTTGACAGCCTTTAAAAATTCTGTAGAGGTAAGTGACATCAGAATGATGGTTAAATAGGAGGTCCCTAGCTCATGTCCTCACCCCTTTCACACAATCAATACTCTGGCGGCCACTCATGGATAAAGTGTCTTCAGTGGATCTTTAGGATCCAGGTAGGAGGTTGTCAACCCCCCATGAAGCCCAGACCAGGAGAGCCACTCTGAGAAGACATGCCCACGTGCTGGTGGCAGGCTCTCTGCATGCAGGCCCTGTCCCTCAGTGGACACAGCACAGCCCTGCTGAGATGAAGTTTTACACCAGCTCCATCTCCCAAGGGATCTGGGAGGAGGAATGCCTGTCTGTGTGTTCGGTAATAGGCCTACTGACCTAGGACTCAACTGTGGATCCCGAAGCCGTCCTGAGACCGGGCTCCAGTCCTAGCCCACCTCTTTTATGGTGGTCTAGAGTCATTTCTGCCCACACAGGGACCAGCAACACCTTGGAAGAAGGACTGTCGACATTAGCCCTGGCTGTGGACCTTGAAGCTTTTTGATTCAGCTCCAACCCTGTTCCACCATGGCCTAGGGGCAATCCTGCTCACCCAGAAAGTAGCTGCAGATATGCCTGTCTGAGCCCCTAATAACACAGCTGACCTCAACCTCACTGTGTTTCCTGAGGCAGCCTCAGGACCTGTCTTGAGTCCTGCTGTACCAAGGCAGACCTGCCCACCAATGACCTGACGAGAGCTATACCAGCAGCACGGTAACAGACGTGTGATCTTGGACAAGACAGTGGATCTAGAAGCAGCCCTGTGATCCAGCTCCAGCCCTGCTCTATGACAGTCATGGAGCCAGTCCTGCATGCTGTCAGTTCTACCCCAGGATACAGTGGGAGCCACACAGGTATACACCCCTGGTAAGAGGTCTGCCATCTGCAGACTCGATTGCAGACCCAGAAGTGATCCCATGACCTGGCTCCAGCACTGCTGAACTGTGGTCCTGGAGGCAGCCTCTTTCACCTGAGGATGCAGGAGAAACTCCAACCACCCATCTCTCCAGTAACAGGCCTGCCAACTATATACCCATCTGTGGACCTAGCAGCAGCTATGTGACTCACCTCAAACCTCACTAAATTGTGATCCAAATTTCCTAGTTCTTATGTTAGGCTCTGGAAATGAAATGGATGAGCTCCTTTTGCTCTTGGGGAGTTCAAAGTTAGTAGAAAATTAAACCTGTATACATACATACATACATACCTGTATATAAGAATGAGCAATGGAAGAAAAGAAAGTGAAGGTAGAAGACTTTGACAGGAGGAGCTGGGAATGGAAATGACCAAGAAGAGACATTTGTTCTTGGAAAAATGACAGTTTTTCCTGTAACAAATGGTAACAAAAGAGTTTGGTTGTACATACAGGTACATTTGGAAGTGGAAAAGAGAAAATTAAGGGAGTTACAAAAGGGAACTATTTTCCATTCAAAGGATATAAGAACATTGATAAAGTGAAGAAAGTTCAGGGGAGAAGTTGGTGAAGGACAGAACTGTAGAAAAACAGTGCCAGGGAATGGGAAACATGTGTCTGGGACTCTTGAAGGCCCAGCTAAGGTGATAAACAGAATTCTAGTTCTCCCAACGAGCATGACAATCGGCACTTCGGAAAATACAGCTAGTCATAGTAACTCAATTTCAAAGATTAATAAAGTCATTATGACCGAAAATGAGCTAGATACTTGTATCTATATTCTGCAGGGATGGCCTGACAAATATATGCAAAGTACTTAACAGAGTTCCTGGCATGTAAACAGAACCCAGACATATGTTAAAATAAAAAAGAAATAATAGAATTCATAGGCTGATTTAGAGTGGAATTGATCATTACATCTGGGATTACTAGGGAAAAAAGTATAAAGAGGGTATTTTATGAAAAGAAGCATGAAACACTGAGAATCTAGAATTAAAACATATTTTTTCTTATTAATTTTATTGGCAAACAGATTTAGGAGGAGTCATCAAGAAGTAG
Organism: Artibeus jamaicensis; assembly: GCF_021234435.1. NCBI lineage: Eukaryota > Metazoa > Chordata > Mammalia > Chiroptera > Phyllostomidae > Artibeus > Artibeus jamaicensis. The sequence continues at coordinate 1,454,884 of NW_026521995.1, read as the reverse complement.
AGAATATAAGGGTTAGATGAAAATTTCAATCCTAAAATTTCAGAGGGTACTGTAAGGTCCAGAATATAGCTTTGAGAGTTGGTTACTGAGGTAAAATTATTTATGAAGATGACTAGAAATGGTCAGTGTGCATGGGTTGGATCACTTGGAAGCTGAGAGTATCCAGGATTTTGGATCCAAAGAAAAGTCATGAAAATAAATAAGAACCCAGACGTGTGGCTAGAAGAACAAAATTTTGGAAGAGGCATTGGGTAAGAGAAAGACAATGACCCTGCTGTCTAGCATGGAAATTTTGAAGGCTCAATTTGTAAGAGAATAAATAGCTATTTAAGTGGAACATCTTAAGCAGCAGAACTTCGGGGGATGATTTCTTATAACAGGAGTTAAGGCAGGATTTTTGTTTTCTTTATGCAAGAGAATAAGAATTTTAGATTGTAGAGTAGAAATGGGAGGGAAGGAACCCAGGGAAGAGGAAAAGGTGATGTGGATGGACAATACAGTATGGAATGTGACAGGCGACCAGAGAAATTCTTGACCTTGGGCAGTTACTGTAAACCTTAGGAAATAAAGAAAGTAGACAGTAAAACCATATTAATGAAATGGAATTTCTGCCATGTTTTTTAAAGTACTTTAGCCAAAGTTCTTCTGTTGCCCAGATGACATGAAAACTTCACAGTGAAGTATGGTGGGCAGAAAAACTTCACCTCCTAGAACACAGACTGCTCTTTCTCAGACCTCTGATTGGGACTGAACCTGGAAAGAAATGCAATTCCTCAGAAATTCCCAATTCTTCTGTGTTTAGGTATAAAAAACAATACATGTACACCCTATTTTTTGAAGGAATCACTTACCTCCAAATACACATTCTGGGGTAGAGGGCAATAAAGATGTCTTCATTTCCACTCAAATCAGCTTCAAATGCCACCTTAAATGGACAGTTACGTGTCCGTACATCCAACCGGTTCTTTTATTTCCAGCCACTGTCCACACCAGGATGTTTAGTCCAGATTCCTCAACAGTATATACCTAATAATGAGTGGAAAAAAAGGAGAAAAAAACAACTGTTTATGGTTTGGATATTAGAAGTATACTTGGGCATCTTCTACCCCAGTAGAATCTTCTCAAGGTGAATGGAAATCATTACTGAATTGTTTTTGTTTGTTTCTATGGTGTTTAAGAAAGAAGGAAATCTTGGAGGGTACTCTAAACTGACGTGATGTTTGCAGGTTTTTGACATGTGGAAACTAATTTTATTTCTGTGTAATATACACTGTGAACTGCTACAGATTAAAATATGATTAGACCCTCCTTTTAGTTGGCCCTATGATAAATTCATCATGTCAAAACCATGGCTTGGTGGTTCAAAAGACAAACTTGCATCCAGACTGCCTGCATCCGAATCCTAATTCTGCTCTTCATGGGCATCCAGGGTGTTAATAAAGACTGGAATCCAGCAGTGCAGTGGCTCAATACCTTGACTATAATATTTTCTATATACACATACTGTGGTTATAAAGAGAACCTATGACTGTTATATTTTCTTTAGTTAATTAAACCTTTGGTTTTGTCATATCAATTTCTGTGTATCAAATTGAACATGTTTAAAATCTATTTTAAGTATCTGAAAAGCCAGAGGGGGTATACAGCTGGAATTTGTCATTGCTAAAGAATATCATCCATGTGTGCCTAAGGTCATGTCACTAGAGAGGACGAAAATCCTCATAGTAAATGACCATGAGGGTTTTCTTTTTTTTTTTAATTTTATTTAGTTATTTTTCAAGTACAGTTTTTTTTCTATTTTTCCCATCCCAGCCTTCCCCGCCCCTTGCTCCCCATTTCCACCCCCCTTAGTTCTCGTCCCTGTGTCCTTCCTATTTGTTCCTCCAAATCCCTCCCCCTTTTTCCCCTTAACTTCCCTTCCTTCTCCCCTCTTGACCATGAGGGTTTTCAAGTAACTTCAGAAACCAAAGTAATGTGCAGAAAATATTTAACATTTTGACAGAAAGCCTTCCTGAATAAACTAATATCAATATTCAGGATATTTTCAAGCTCAAGGACTAACAGATTCAAGAAAGAAGTGAAATAGAAATACAGTTAGCTTTGAAACCTCTGCGCCAAGTTCTAAACATCTTTTTAAACAGTAAAAGCATTTCAAAACAAAAAATCTGTCATTTATAGCTCTCTTAAAAAGTCTGTATTTATACAACAAAAAGGTAAAGTCGAAAAGACATTTTTCTATAGTTTTTTTTACTGAACTGTAATAGTTTTCAATTTTCTGAATGCTATGTGTATGTATATATATGTATGGTTTGTAATGTACTTAAGCAAGTACTTACACTGCTCTTGTTTTTATATGAGAAAACTAAGACCCAGAGAAAACATGTACATAGTAATTTTCTTCTGTTGCAATAGGCTTTTTTGTTCAATGACATTTCCCTTTATTGAAAAATTTTACTTTCTTACTTTTTTCTTAGTGTCAAAATTTATCTACAGAAAACTTACCTCATAAAAATGCAACCAAAATATATGCTATCATAAGGAGATGACCACTCATCCTGCTACATATGGTATTATATTGACATTACGGAAATCCTACCAAGTACTGCCAAGTAATCGGACTCAGAAGTGAGGCATATTATCAATGTTCACCACTATAAAAACATCTGAGCTCAACTCAGAAACTCAACTTCTAATGGAAGTTAAACAAAACACCAAAAATAAATCAAAATGGATAGACTGAAGACAAATAGAAAACTTGGACAGTTTGACAACCTGAAAAGTGAGATTTTTAACACCAACATACTAGAAAATCAGACAATTCTTAAGCAAAAATTATTTTTATATTGATTTTTCAATAAATATGCTAAGACTCAACATGAAAGGAATTTGGGTCAAGTGACTATTTCCAGTCTCACACATAAGCAAACACTCATCCCAAAGAGTCTTAAGCTTCAGGATTTTGTGGCTACTTATTTGTCAAATTTATGCAAATTTTTCCCATTTTAAAAAAGTCCTCACCCTAGGATATGTTTACTGATTTTTTGAGAGAGAGAGGAGTGGAAAGAGAGAGAGAGAGAGAGACATTGATGTGAGAGAGAGACACTGATCAGTTGCTTTCCCCCATGCTCCCTACAAGGATTGAACTCACAACACTTTGGTGTACACAGAGACACTCCCACCAACTGAGCTACCTGGACAGGGAACCTCATTTTTTAAAACTTAATGATAAAAAAAAGTATGAAGCTTTCAGTTCAACTGGATAAGAGGACAACTCTACAAAATTAAACTAAATTGAGTTCTTTGTGCATAAACCGTGAGTTAGTACATAAAGATTTAAAAAGAAATAGCTTTATTTTATTTATTTTGTAACTTTTTCTCAGAAAATGAGTTCAGGAGACCAATTACATAAAAATATAATCCAAAACTTTCTGTTTTTTCCCAAACCCCAGCAGATATGTATTTTATTTATTAATGTATCTATTTTATTTATACTTTTTATTTTATTCTCTGCTTTTGGCCTTTTAAATCTTCAGTCAATCCTACATACTCTTGACAAATTCCCTTTTCTCTCATTGTCATTTTATCCTATTTCTCAAAACCTCACCACCACATCTCCTGAATGCCCCCAACCCTCTACCCCCAACATACCCTGTCATGAGCACTAACTTTACAATAGATATAATCTATCTTATAGTACCATTTTATCCTAGTATAGTCCAAATAAATTCTGGTCAGCTTCACTAATAAACTACTTAATTCCAATGAAACCCCTTGACAAGTTCATGGGATGTTTCAATCATAACATGTGTTTATAATACCATCAACATATTAAATTGAACAACTTTATGATATCAAGTGTTTCTGTGGCCACAATAGCCAATAAAAAAACTGGGGTGGTCATTTAAGGATTCCATATAATGTTGGTCAATGAGAAGCACACTAAGGCTAAACTTATAGCATGCATTTCTTGTCTTTGATTAGGAATATAATTCATTGTATCTTAATAGTTGTGTGTATGTGATAATTCTCAAGAAGATTAAAAAAATTTTAAACGCCTATTAAAATATGGCTAATGTCCTTGAAAAGTAATTAATTATGATTTTGCATGTCTAATTATATGCAAGTATTTCAATATATACATTTTACTAGAAAACTACTTCATCCCCAAAACAATAACTTATTATTTGAAATAGTTTTCTAAAAATTGACTGCTGGGTGAATAATATGGCTACTTCTCTTTTGAAATTCTAAATGTTGGTTGAACAATACTCATTAACATAGTAATAGTCAAGATTATATACTGTAAAATAATCATTTATCGTGAGTCTTTAATAAAGACAATATGGCTTAAGGAATACATAAAAAAGATATTATAATGATGTTTACATATCTTAATATAAATTATATTTAAGGATGATGTACTCAAAGTAACTGCTATACTTTAGGGCAGAAAAAAAGGTGAAGAAAACTTGTTAAATCAAAAAACATAAAATAACATATTATCTAACTACATATTATTCAATTAAATTTTACTGAGAATGCAATACCTCATCACTTAAATAAACATCAATTTGGAGAAAAACCAATAACAGACATGAAGAGGTAACAGAAAATATAAGTGTTAATGATTAAGTTCAGAAAATTGTGGATATTAGAGAGTAGCTATTTCAACAATAGTCATGTGTCTAGGTTTTCCAGGTAAAGAATTGAAAGAACTTGATTAATAGCTTTTGCTGAAGTTCCTCTGTGCCACTATTAAGAATCTCCAGGTACTTGTAACATTGAAGGCAGGTGACTTGTAACATTGAAGGCAGGTGACTGGTGGTGACCTAGAGTCTCTGAGTGACATTTCTGGATATCAGAAACACTTTTATTATGTATTTAATTCATTAAAATTAATATATGAAATGCACCAGGAAGAAGAAACATTGGCTTTACTTGGCCTCTGGTGCTCACAGATCTTCTGCTGGGAGTCTGCTCTTTAATTGCCACTTACAGGGCAAAGCAGTGAATTGAGTGAGTTATGCTTAATCCTTAGTGCAGTGCAGTTTCTCAAGGTTTCATCTGAAAACACTCAAGTTTTATATAAGAAGAAAAATATTTCTTCTTATATAAGAAGAAAAAAGTGATGACCAAGGAAATTTCCCTCAAAGAGAAGAGGTTATAAGGCTTTAAAAACATTTAATAAAGGATAAAAATAAAGATGTTACCATATTAATAAAAATTTAGCACATTCACATATATCGACCCTGCTACCTGTGTGGGTGTAGAAGTAAGACTATTGGTTGCTGTCTATTGATCTAAAATTAGAGATGGAGAGACAGATTAAACAATTAAATGTGTACAGCATAGACTTCTGGTCTCCAGTTCAGCGTGTAAAGAGCTTGAAAACCATTACTCTGGTCTTCATGATAAGAAAAAACTAAAAATCAACAACTCTTCTTACATCTCTCAGAAAATTGACGTCACTGAGAAATTATGACCACTGCCCCAAATTTGAAGAGCAAGATCAGCAGATACTGAGAGTTAAAATTCACTGGAACAAAAGCCCAAGACAGATACTCCTGTGGAAACCAGTAGTGGGGTAAGAAAACCTAATCTATAATTAGTGAATCGTGGGAGGCTCACTGTAGACAAGTTTGAAAGTTAAACATTCTTGTTGTACATCCCATACTTCTGAAAGCTCGAGCTCTAAGAGCCCTACAGGTTTCTCATATCAAAAAACAGAGATAAATCCCCCAACCTTTTGGTAGGAAAAACAGAAAAGGGACCATTTTGAAATATAACCAGCATTCTGTTCTTAGCAAGACCTGCCCTCAGGACAAAGTACTTAAAAAGAACCTGATTGACTGGAGTTTACCTAAGCCTAACAAGTTGGAGGGGAAAAAAAATCTAACTATAGCCTCTAGTAGCTTTCCATGTGGAAGAAAGGAATTATTCAATTCCAGCTAGCTCTAGCTTTCCTGTCTTAATTAAAGAAAAGGAAAAAAAAATCTGAGATGCAACTGTGAAGGGTACAACCCAGGGCCACTAAAAGAATCAATGAAAAACTGAGACCTAATCATAGGCCTATAGGAAATTTTGGTTAGCCCCAATTTACCAACACGTAAGTAGGGTTCCTGTATAATAACAGAAATACAACTGCAAGAACAGCAGACTGCAGACCTTATTTTGGAAGAAATCTCTCTGGAAACTAAAAACAATAGGGAAGACAAAGTCAACAGCCCTGGATAGTTATAGTTATACCAAAGAGTAAACACAGCCTAATCTCTAGCCAGATAAACATGAAACCTCACACTGAAGCTCTAATCCCTTCTAATCCAGTGCATCATGCCAGCCTGTCAAAAAATTGTAAGGTATACTACAAGACAAAAAGCACAATTTGAAGAGATGGAGGAAATATCAGAACCAGATTTAGATATGTAAAAATGTTGAAATCATAAGATAGGGAATTTAGTGTAAGTATGATTAATAAGCTAGGGGCTATATGGCAAAAATGAAAAAAAGATGCAAGAATGGATGGATAATGTAAACAGAGAGCTGGAAGCTCCAAGAAAAAATCAAAAGGGAAATGCTAGAAATAATAACAGTCCAACAGAAATGAAGCTTGCCTTTGATGGGCATATCAATATATTGGACACAATAAGGAATTGGTGATCTTAAAGATATGTCAGTAGATGTTTGGGGGTTCCTAGGATATAATCCCAGCAGTGGAATTGCTGGATCAAAAGGCAGGTCAATTTTTATTTTTCTGAGAAAATTCCATACTGTTTTCCATAATGGTTGTATCAGTCTGCAATCCCACCAACAGTGAACTAAGGACCCCTTTTCCCCACAACCTCTCCAACATTTGTTGTTTGTTGCTTTGTTTGTGATAGCCATCCTGACCAGTGTAAAGTGGTATCTCATTGTGGTTTTAATTTGCATCTCTCTGATAGCTAGTGATATTGAGCATCTCTTCATGTGTCTCTGGATATTCTGTATGTCCTCTTTGGAGAAGTGTCTGTTCAAGTCCTTTTCCCATTTTTTAATTGGGTTGGTTGTCTTCTTAGAGTGGAGTCATGTAAGTTCTTTGTATATTTTGGAGATTAAACCTTTGTCTGAGGTATCATTGGCAAATATGTTTTCTCATACAGTTGGTTGTCTTTTTAACTTAATACTGTTTTTTTTAACCATGCAGAAACTTTTTATTTTGATGAGATCCCATTTGTTTATTCTTTCCTTTATATTCCTTGCTCTAGGGGACATATCAGTAAAAATGTTGCTGCATGAAATATCTGAGATTTTCCTGCCAATGTTCTCCTCTAGGACTTTAATGGTGTCACGGCTTATATTTAAGTCTTTTATCTACCTTGAATTTATTTTGGTGTATGGTGTAAGTTGGTGCTCAAGTTTCATTTTCTTTGCACGTAGCTGTCCAGTTCTCCCAACACCATTTGTTGAAGAGGCTATCTTTACTCCATTTTATGTTATTGCCCCCTTTGTCAAATATTAATTGACTGTAGAGAGTTGGGTTTATTCCTGGGCTCTCCATTCTCTTCCATTGGTCTATGATCCTGCTTTTATGCCACCAGGCTGTTTTGATTACAGTGGCCTTGTAATACAATTTGATATCAGGTATTGTGATTCCTCCTACTTTGTTCTTCTTTCTCAAAATAGCAGCTGTTATTCGGGCTCATTTATGGTTCCATATAAATTTTTGAAGTGTTTGTTCTACGTCTGTGAAATATGCCATTGGTACTTTAATAGGTATTGCATTGAATCTGTAAATTGCTTTGGGTAGTATGGACATTTTGATGATGTTAATTCTTCCAATCCATGAACATCAATTTCAAAGAACCTATGCACCACAATGTTCATAGCAGCACAATTCACAATAGCCAAGAGCCGGAAGCAACCTAGGTGCCCGTCAGTAAGTGAATGGATCAAAAAATTGTGGTACATATACACAATGGAATTCTATGCAGCAGAGAGAAAGAAGGAACTACTACCCTTTGCAACAACATGGACGGAACTGGAAAGCATCATGCTGAGTGAAATAAGCCAGGTGGTGAAAGACAAATACCATATGATCTCACCTTTAACAGGAAGCTAAACAACAAAACAGACAAGCAAGCAAAATAAAAACAAAGACACTGAAATAGAGAACAAGGGGACAGCAAGCAGAGGGGAGAGGGGAGGGAATTTAAGGGGAAAAAATGGAGGGATTTAGAAAAACAAGTATAAAGGACACATGGACAAAAACTAAGGGGGGTGGAAATGGGAGGGAGGTGGGGTGCATGGGGCAGGATGGGCTGGGATGGGAGAAATAAACAGAAAACTGTACTTGAAAAATAACTAAATAAAAATTAAAAAATTAAGATATGTCAGTAGAAACTTAATCTAAAACAAAAAAAGAGGAAGACTGAGAAAAATGCAGCAGAATACCCAAACACTGTGGAATAGTTACAAAAGCTGTCACATACATAGTGTGAATAGCAGAAGAAGAGAGAAAGAACAGAAAAAAATATTTAAAGTGATAATAAATGATACTTTTCTAAAATTAATAATGGACAATAAACCACAGATCCTGGAAGATCTGTGAACACCATACAGGATAAATACCAAACTGGTATATGATATTCTAACTGCAGAGAATCCAAGATACAAAGAAAATCTTGAGGAAACCAGAGGAATAAAGCCCCTTACTTACAGAGGATCAAGAATAAGAATTATATCAAACTTCTCTTCAGAAACAATGCAAACAAAAAGACAGTGAAATGAAATATTTAAAGTGCCAAAAGAAAAATAATAACTTTTAAGATGGAATTAGGTATCCAGCAAAATTATCCATAACACTTAAAGAGAAATAAAGATTTTCTGAAACAAAAGTTGAGGATGTTTTTCACTAGTACACCTGCCTTATAAGTAAAGTAAAAGGAATTCTTAAGACAGAAAATGACATCAGTCAGAAAATGAGATCAGCAAAACAAGCAAGTGAGCAAAATATAATCAGAAACATTGAAATGAAGAACAAACTGACAGTGACCAGAGGGGAGATGGAAGGGGGGAACAGGGTGGGGAAGAGGAGGAAGGTTCGTCAAGGAGCATGTATGAAGGACACATGGACAACTTGTGGGGAGAGGATTGAGGGTGGGAGATGGGGGTGGGTGGGGTGGGGAAGAGTGGTGGTGGGGGGAGGTGGGGAGAGTGGTACTTGAACAATATAAATAAATAAATAATAAAAACCTAAGCAACAAAAAAATTCTTATACAAAAGAAATGCTATGTGTTACATATTCTAAGGCATACATTTTTCCACATTTTAATCTCTCATATAGAATGAATCTTAATAAAAAAGGCTGTAGTTATTAACAAAATGAATTAATTACCAACACCCTTCCAAAATAGAAAGAACCAGGCCCAGTGGATTCACTGGTGAATTTTAGCAAACATTTAAGAAAGAAATTATATCAATTCCCCACATTCATATCCACAAAATAGAAGTAGAGGAATTTTTCAAATTCATTGTGTGAGGTGAGTTTTCCCTAATAACAAAAGCAGACAAAGGCATAGCCAGAAAGAAAAACTACACACAAGTATCTCTCATGAACACAGATGAAAAAATATTCAACAAAATATTAGCAAATTGAATCCAACAATGTTTGGAAAAAATTATATACAACCACTAGGAGGGATTTATCCCAGGTATGTTAGGTAGGTAAATGTTAGAAAATCAATTAGTGTAACCTATCATATTAGTAGGATATAGAAGAAATATCATATACTTACATAGATAGATGTAGAAAAAGCACATGACAAAATCCAAAACCCATTATGAAAACAACTATTCAGAAACTAAGAATAGGAAGGCAGTTTCCTCAATTTGATAAAGAACATCTATCTACAAAGGACTTAGTTAACCTTATTTTTATGGTGAGAAACTAGATACTTTCCTGCTAAGATCAGGAATAAGGTAGCATGTCTGCCCTCACTGCTTTTATTCAATATTGTACTGAAAAACCCAGCTAACGCAATAAAAGAAGAAAAGGAAATAAAAGGTATACTGATTGTGAAGAAATAAAATGTCTTTGCTTGCAAGTGACATGATTATGTAGAAAATCCAAAGAATCAACAAACAATGCCTAAAACTAATAAGGAATTTATAGCAAGGTTGCAACATGCAAAGTTAATACACAAGAGTCAATTAGTTTCTTTTATTCCAACAATAAACAATTGGATTTAAAATAAAAAATATAGTACAATTTATGTTAGCACCCAAAAAATGTGTATAAGTGCAATCAAAAAGTACATGATGTATATGAAAAACACTGATGGGGAAAAATAAACAAGATCTAAATAAGTATATACGATATTCCACGTGGAAGACTCAATATTGTCAAAATGTAAGTTCTTCTGAATTTGATGGATGTGTAGATTAAATTCAATCTCAGTCAAAATCTTGACAAGCTATTTTGAGGCTATTGACAAACTCATTGTAAAATTTATATGGGAAGGCAAAAGACCCAAAATAGCTAGCATAGTATTGAAGAAAAGAGCCAAGTCAGAGAACTGACACTATCTGAATGCAAAACACTGTGTAGAGTTACACTAATAAAGACAGTGCGGGGCTGGTGGAAGAACAGACTCATTAATTCATGGGACTGACTATGTTGGCCTGGACAGACCCACATAAATGCAGTCAACTGACCTTGGACAAAGGAGCAAAGGCAGTTAATAGAGGAAACTTAATCTTTGATACCGGAACAACTGGACATCCACATACAAAAAATAATTCCAGACACAAAGCTTCAATCTTTCATTATAATTAACTCGGAAAGGTTCAGAGACCTAAAATTCAACTGCAAAACAAAAATGCTTCCGGAAAATAATATAGGAGAAAATCTAGGTAATTTTGTTTTCACAGTGACTTTTTTTTGATACGCAACTGAAATCATGAGCCATGAATGAAAAAAATTGGTAAGTTGGATTTTAGTGAAATTAAAACTTCTGCTCTGTGAAAGACATTGATCTGAGAATGTAGAGACAATTCAGACACTGGAGAAAATATTTTAAAACATGTGTCTGATAAAGTACTGGAATCCAAAGTAAAGAACTTTTAAAACCCAAAAATTAAAAAAAAAAAAAACCCTGCCCAATTAAAACACACACAGAACATCTGAACAGGCACCTCAGCAAAGAAATGATATAGATGGAAAGTCAACATAAAATACTCACCATCATATGTCATCCGGGAAATGCAAATTAAAACACCTATTTGAATGGCTAAAATTCAAATCACTACAAACACCAAATGCTCATGAGGAGCAAGAGAAACCCTATCATTGCTGGTGGGAATGAAAACTGATACAGTCACTTTAGAAGACGATTTTGCAGTTTCTCACACCACTACACATAGCAATTGTACTCCTTGGAACTTACCCAATGGAGCTGAAAACTTATATTGGCACCAAAACCTGCACGTGAATGTTACAGTAGCTTCATTTATAATGTCAAAACTTGGAGGCAACCAAGAGGTTCTGCAATAGGTGAATGGAAAAACACAATCTGGTACATCCATACACTGGCATCTTATTCAGTGATGAAGAAAAAATGAGCTATGGAGGCACAAAAAGACATGAAGGAACTTAAGCGTATACTTCTACGTGAAAGAAGCCAATGTGAAAGGGCTATAAAACTATAAAGATAAATAGGAGAAAATCTAGCTGACCTTGGATTATGCTTTCTTTGTTTAATAAGAGATCAGTTTATAGATAATAGTATGGGACAGACTGGGAGTTTACCCAGGCCTGAAGTGATGAGCTTCTCAGGAATAGACCAATAGACAAGAGTGACCCAGATAGACAAGCAGACAGACAAAGGGACAGAGAAGCAAAGTTAAATGGTAAAGAGACCTGGACCCAAGCTCTGACTTAGTAGCTGTACCTGGGCTTCAGATCCAGCTCTGTCCTGGAAACCCCCTGGGATAAACAAGGCTGGCAGAGGCCTCATTCTTGCAGGGTGACCTTCCTTAATCTTTCCTGTCCCTCACCAGCTGGCTGGGATTTTTGGCAGGTGGTATTTCCAGGGTCTGGGGTTGAGGGGACAGCCGGTCAAGGCTCTCAGAGGCTCCCTGGGTGGTGCTGGGTTAGCAGCAGCACAGTGGGGAATCTGGGCAGGCACTGGGCACCTGGGTGGGGCACAGCTCAGCAGGACCCTTGTGTCCAGGGCAGGTCCCCCACCACTCCTGCCTGACATACCAACATGGTGCAATAAATACAATTTCAAGTATGAGTAACTATATCAGTTTCTAGGAAAGGTAAAACTGTAAGTACAGTAAGACCGGTCAGTGACTGCCTGAGGTGTCAGGAGGCAGGGAGAGATGAATGGGTTGAGTACGGGGTAATTTGAGGGCAGTGACACCTTTCCATGTGAAACTCCGGATATACGTATGTCGTTATACATTCATGAAAACCCATGGAACGTACAACGGAAGAGGTGAACCCAAACATAAACTACGGACTTTAATTAACTAGTAATAAAGCATTAACATTGGCCCATCAGTCATAACAAGTGGACCACAACTATGCAAGGTGTTATTAATAGTGGAAATTTGGGGGTGGGAAATGCAAAGGTAACTATGAGAGCTGTCTGCATGCTGCTCTATTTTTCTGTAAATCTAAAGCTGCTAAAAAATAAAGTCTTTTAATTAAAAGCAACAGAAATATACACAGGACAGCGCTAATATGCAATTTTCCTTATTTGCTTTGATTCACTCAATTGCTTAATTAGTTGAAAAACCACAAATGTCTCATCCATTTCAATGCCAATTAAAACAATTACTCAAATGATCACTTGGTCCTCTAAACACATTTACTTACTCTCCTCCTTTCCCTCTTTCCATCACACTTTCTAATTTTAGATAATTTAAAAAGTCAGGTGGCATATCAGCAATTTGCCTGATCAGAGGCAAGAGTGATCAAAGTACCGGGTATATTAAGGTGTCAAAGGAAGCACTTAAGAACTCAATTAATAATAACAACTTTCTCCATATATGCCCCAAAGCACAGCTAATGTCCTTCCAATGGCACAAAAGTTTCTTCAAGACTTTTCTCCCCTGCCGCTTTCCTCCGTGTCTTATCACACACTCCCTCCCTGGGCTCTAGCCATAGGCTCCCCCGCCAGTCCCCCTAAACACTGGGGATGCTTTGCACCTGGAGCTTTGCACCATTTCTTCTCTCTGTCTGAACTGTTCTGCCACCTGCAGTTCATGCTCGCATGGCTCACTCGCTTGCAGGGCTCACTCCCTCACCTCCAAGTGTTAGCTCAAAGTCTATATTCTTCATGTGGCCCACTCCGACTGTGGTTTAGAAAATGAGCCCATACCCAGCTCCAAGAATCTTCTTACTCCACTTTGTTACAAGGTCTTGTTTTTTTTAATGTATTGAATCCATTGGGGTGGTATTGGTTAATAAAATTATACAGGTTTCAAGTGTACAATTCTATAATACATCATCTGTATGTTATACTGTGTGTTCACCACCCAAAGTCAAGTCTCTTTTTGTCACCATTTATCCCCCCTTTATCCTCTTCTACCTTCCCCACCCCGATTCCCCTCTAGTAATCATGGTGCTGTTGTCTCTGTCGATGAGGGTTGTTTTTTTTTTTTTACTTAATCCCTTCACCTTTTCCATTCAGCTGCCCTTCTCTCTAATAGATGTCAGTCTGTTCTGTATATCTATGAGTCTGTTTCTATTTTGTTTGTTTATTTTGCTCTTTAGATTCCACATGTAAGTGCAATCACATGGTATTTGTCTTTCTCTGACTGGCTTATTTCACTGAGCAGAACACTCTCCAGGTCCACCCACGCTGTTGCAAAGGGTAAGGTTTTCTTCTTTTTTATGGTCCAGTAGTATTTCATTGTGTATATGTACCACAGCTTTTTTATCCACTCATTTTCTGGAGAACATTTGGGATGCTTTGATACCTTGAGTATTAGAAATAACAGGACAATGAACACGGGGGAGCATGTATTCCTTGGAATTAGTGTTTTGGTGGTTTCTTCAGATATATTCCCAGAAATGGAATTGCTGGGTCATTAAGGTAGTTCAATTTGTAATTTTTTGAGGTAACTCCACACTATTTTCCACAGTGGTTTCACCAATCTGCATTCCTACCAACAGTCCACAAGGGTTCCCTTTTTACCACATTCTCGACAAAATTAGTTGTTTGTTGATTTATTGATGAAAAGTATTCTGATAGATGTGAGATGATATCTCATTATGGTTTTAATTTGCATTTCTCTGATGATTAGTGATGTTGAACCTCTTTTCATATGTCTATAAGCTATCTGTATGTCCTCCTCAGAGAAATGTTTATTCAGGTCCTTTTTTTAATTGGATTGTTTTTCTAGTGTTGAGTTGCAGACATTTCCTTATAAATTGTGGCTATTGGTGATGTATTGGTGAATAGATTCTCCCATCCTTGGGTTGTCTTTTCATTTTGTTGATGCTTTTCTTTGCTATGCAAAAGCTTTTTGGTTTGGTGCAGTCCCATTTGTTTATTTTTATTTTTGTTTTCCTTGTTTAAAGTCTTCAGAATGACTACTCAGCTTGTTCATTTATCACATTTCCTGCTTATTGTCTCCTTCCCCCATTATAATGTAAATTCTGTGAGGGCAGGGAGTTTGTCTGTTTCGTTTAATTATATGTCCTTAACGTTTAGAACACTGCCATGTACATAATAGATGCTCAGTAAACATTTACTGAAGAATGGAAGAATGGAAAAGTTAACAATTTAAGAACTTTGGTGTTTTTGAAGGACTTTGGAGACCTTTCTTTCCAAAAACTTCATAGAGGCCTAGTCAATAATGGAAGCAGAAGTAGAATCTCATCTTTCTCATTGTGCAGTTTCTTTTCATGTTTTCATTGTGCAATTTCTACCTTAGAAATTTCATTGTGCAAATTTATTTTATTTGAAAAAGCAATGTATCTTCTTACAAAAGTCAGGATTACTCAGGAAAGGCAGTGAGAGCTAGTAATGTTACTGAACAAGAGGAGGAGGTCCGAGGGAGGGGCAACACAATATCTGGCCCACCTAGGGATGCCCAAAACTGCTATACAACAGGGGCCCCTCCCAAAAACAAAATACTAAAATCTACTGGGCCCTTCTGTCCGCCGCCAATTGGAAAGACATCTCTTAATGCCAGAGATTTGTGAAAAGGAAACAAAATGTTTATTTAATGCTATTCAGGCCTAATGCCACCACTAAAATATCAAAGTCCTTTAGGGTATACACCTACACCCACACAGCGCTCCCTTCTCCCACTGTCCCAACTCCAGGTACCGTAAATCAGGAAAAGAGCACATGTCTGTATTGCAGGCCGCTGGCACCGTCAGCTATGTCACTGTGCAGGCAGGATCTCGAGTTAATCCAAAGTACTGCGGTACCCTCTCATGGTCCACTGGCAAGAGTTCTTTGTACCCAGTTCCAGTCAAAGTCTCTCTTGCTTTTTCAGGCCCCGCAGCCAAAGGGGGCACCCCAAAGCCGCGTGGGCCTCTTCTACCAAAGCTGCAGGAGTCCGCACTCCACCAAAAGCATGTGGCTTTCTTCTTCACCTGACTGCAGGAATCTCCATTCTGGCAAAGCTGCGTGGTTTTCCCTTTCACCTGGGAAAGAGGGGGTCCACACCCTGCCAAAACCACGTGGCTCCCTCTTTCACCTCACCAAGAGGGGGTCCTTACTCTGCTGAAACCGTGTGGCTCTCTCTCATCTGGCCAAGCGGGGACCCTTCATGTCTCGGAGCCAGTCTTTTCCAAGCTCCCACCCAGGCCATCTCGCTCAGGAGCGCAGCCCCTTGTTACATTCTGAGTCCAAACCCTTCTCACTCCGGAGAGCAGCCCTTAGTTCCCATCTTGGGTCCCCTAGTTCCTTTCTCAGTCCCTAAGGCCTTCTCACTCAGGAGTCCAGACTTTAGTTACATCCTCCTGAGTCCCAGTCCACTCACTCAGGAGAGCAGCCCTTAGTTACATTCTGAGTCTCTGCTAGTTCGTTCTCTCTGGCCCCAAACTTGGCCACTGCTATTTAACATATCTATGAAACCAGTTAAAGGTTATACATATGTTAAATAACCATTCCTCCAGAGGTTAGCTCCAAAACTGTTGCTATGCAAAATAGCTCTCAATGGCCTGGCTCCATTCATCCCTTCCCCCTGGGGGGGGGGGCGGTGAGGACATCTTATATGTCTCTCCAATATTTCTATACACTTTGAATTCTGGACACTTTTCTAAATCTTTTTGGGGGCCCCCCCTGTCTGCACCCTGTATCAATTATGCTCTAATCATTATGTTTACAAATAATTACTTGGCCACACTAAAACATTACCTGAGCTTTCTTTCTGGGTTTGGAGGTCACTGAGTTAAATATAAACTGTGGATCTTAAAATAAGAAACTTAACATAGGTAAGTATCCAGCCATGTCATATGAAAAACAGAAACATTTACTGAAGAAGTTACAAGATACAGGAAACATTGTACATAGGACAATGACATCTCAGTCCCCTCCAAAGTAGGCACCTTGGGACCTCACACAGTTCTCCCAATCACCATCAGCTGCCCCATTGTATTTTCCTGAATCTCATCAACAGTCTGAAATCTCTTCATCTACTGAAAGTAATTTTAGTTTTGGGAAAAGCCAGAAGTCACAGGGCACCAAATCTGGATTGTAGTAGGGTTGAGTCACCTGGGTGATTTAATATTTCACCAAAAACTGCACGACATGATGCATGAGTGAGTGTATCATCATGATGAAGTTGTCAATCCCCAGTTGCCCACAGCTGCGGCCTTCTGAATCATCCAAATAGTTCCCCTGGAGGAATGTTCAAGCTTAACACAAAATGTTATACATATTTTTTGCTCTACTCACTTAGTCACTTTGAATGTGACAGCCACACAGTACGCATGCTCACTGAACAGCATCTACTGCCCCCACTGACTAGTACAGTGAAGTCATCATTCTTCACACATGCATGTTCCAGTCCACTCTCCTTGGCTGCAAGATTACATTGCTGTCACCCAAACCATTCTCATTATATTTATAATGGTTGGACTCTTTACAGACAGACTTCATATATCTGTTGCACATTAATATTTATATATATGATTTTATACATACACATGATTTTATATATATAAACATAGGACAATCAGAACATAAATTGAAGAACAATCTATAAGCTCTATATTTAAAGGTTGAAGAAGTAGATCTTTTTTTTCTTTTATTTGAGATGGGAGATAAAGAACACCAGTTTGCTCTCTAGTATCTCAAAGTAAATTCAATGAGTTTATTCATATGAAATCCCTGCCCAAACTATAAAGGACTACCCAAAGGTAGTTGATGGCTATATGTGGTATAGTGAGGCATTTCTGGTCATATCTATAATATTTTAAAAGAATAAAACAAACAGGGGAGGGAGATGAAGTAGGCTGGGGTGGTGGGGAGGGGTAGAGGGAAAAGGCAGAAAACTGTACTTGAAGAATGATAAAGAAATGTTAAAAAATAAATAAAAATACTTCAAATAATCATAAAAAAAGACAAAACTTCCCTTCAGTGTTTAACCTACCTACCAATAAAATGGCTGAACTTAAACTGGGGCCAGGATCCAGGTCCTAATC
This sequence comes from Artibeus jamaicensis, assembly GCF_021234435.1. NCBI lineage: Eukaryota > Metazoa > Chordata > Mammalia > Chiroptera > Phyllostomidae > Artibeus > Artibeus jamaicensis. The sequence continues at coordinate 1,437,234 of NW_026521995.1, read as the reverse complement.
CTGGTTCTGAAAATACTAATTGGATGTTTTGGTCTAAGTTATTCATCTCTTTAAATCTTGGTTTCTCCTCTACTGAATGGAAGACATATTACTACCTACCTGATTAAACTTAAATAAATATAATGCATATAAAGTAAGTACCAACACTAAGTACATGTCATTATTATTCATGTGCATGCTGTTATATATAATTTATTATCTATTTTGAAAAAAGTTAATTTAGTAGGATCAGTTATGTTAATAACTGGGAGATTTCATCATGAGGAGTTGTCAATTTTTGTGGGATTAAAAAAGTAATTTCAGGGTACAATTTCAGGACTATCAGGCTTTTAAAAAAGCATCATGATAATCATTAAATAAGGGGAGTGAACCCAGAGAGTCAGAAACTTTTCAAGTTTCCAGTTAGTAGCTTAGAAAGCTGAGCCTAGGACAAAGCTTCCCTGAATTCCAGTTAATTGCCTCTGCTGACCACCACTGGTTTTGCAATAAACATCACTCAGTTTGCAAAAAACATCACTGGGTAAATCAGAGGAGGAAGCTCTAAGGAAAACTACAGTTACTATGAATGTGGAAATGGAAATGACATTTGTATTTAGCTCTATGACATTAACCTCATATTCTTTGAAAGAGGCAGACTATTTAGAAGTAATCAGAAATAAACCGCCAACCAAAAGTCTCTTAATAGAAGAATGACCTGTGTAGCATTCAGTATTAGCCTGATACTTACATGTTTTTCTCCCAGCTAATAACGTCATTGTATAGACCACATTCAAAATGTCCTCAAAATACCTTCCCTCAGAAAGAAAAATTTAGATTGTAAACAGCAAATAGAGAAAAAATGGAATAGTGAGTTGATTTATTTTTCTTTTAGCACATTCTGCAAAATTAAAGTATTTGAAAAAATGATTTCCAGTTCTGATGGCTAACTGAACAGAAATGCTTGCCTATACTCCTCAAGAATGTTCCACTGAAAAGGCAGGACAAAAACTGAAATAAATTCACAGAAGCACTGGAAAGTCAAGGGCATACATATCAATATACAGAAACAAGAACTTCCTGACAGTTTTAAACTAAGTGGAAACTGATGAAAATATGTAAACAAACCTGAGGAACTTGCAAACACCTGCGAGTGAAGACAAGACCAACCACGAAAGTGACTGTTCTAGGCAGAATTCTGGAATAGCTGAAAAAGATAGAGAGCATAAAGAAAGCTGTGCAGGTGTCACCAGCTAGTAATTCCCACAAAAGACTCTTTAGAAAGTCAGGTCAATCCCTTGCGTGAGGAGTTGCTGACCTGGCATTTACACCTAGAACACATAGAGTCAGTAAGTACTGCAGGAGTGGGTCCCGTGAGTGAGCCCTGGGATCAGCGAAATGGAAGTGTGTGCCTCATGACTGCAGCGGAGTACTCATTCCTCCCTCAACGCATAAACAAGCTACACACACAAGGCAGTAGAAACGCAGACCCTCCTTTACACCAGAGCAGCATAAAACCAGAGATCTTGATTCAGAATGGGTATGCACTGTTAGGGGAATGAAACTTCTAACTTGCTTGAAGGCAAGTTTATATATATATATATATATATATATATATATATATATATATATATATATAAATTGAGTTATATATATAACTTTTAACTATATATCATTTATAACTCTATATATTTATATTCATAAATTTAGACTCATACATGTATACAATACAAAACCAATAGTTAGTACCCAAACAGGTGAGGAAAATTTTAAGAGAGACATTACATTGAACAGAATACTAGTAGAACACCTTGAGGAAGGCTGTTAATAGAATAAATGGGTCAACAAATAAATATAAGTAATTCCTTTGAGAGATTTGGGTGTTCACTATATCCATAATCCAAAACAGAAAACATAAGTGTAAGAAAACGTAAGAAAATTCAGAGTTCTTGGAAATTAACAACATGATTGCTAAGACCAAACCTCCAGAGATGAATTGAATAGCAGAATCAATACAGATTAAATGCCAAAAAGTGACCTGGACAACTGAACCAAGTGATCACACTACAGTGCCAGAAGACAAAGGGATGAAAACTTGGAGAATATGTGTTAGGGGATCACAGGGACAGATTCAGAAATTTACACAGCTAATAGATTTTCCAGAAGGAGAGAATGACATACATTACAGATGAAAAACTCGTGGTGGTAAAAAGTGATGAGGGCCCATCAAACTTCCAGGAGAATTATGAACTCCAGGGATCAAAAAAATTATTTACTCCCTTCCTAAGAGAGAAGTAGCATATGTAAAAATCCCGGAGGAGAAATAATCACAGACATCTGTCTTCTGTAAAGTAGGCAGATAATGGATGTTTGAATACGTTGTAACAGTGCCTTTGATAGCTTGAGGAAAAATAATTTTGAGCAGTTTGTCCCCAAACTATCTTTCCAATGCAGGTACCTAACAGGTTCTCTTCAATTAATGAGGAACTCAAAAAGCTTACCACCCATGTATGTACTAATTCTGAAATGTACATGAACAAAACATGTTACAGGCTGAAGATGCCTGCTCCAGAGTTCATATGTTAAACCCTAAACCCCAAGACTTTAAAATGTGACTGCATTTAGAGACAGGATGTAAAAAGAGGTGATTAAATTAAAATGAGGCCACTAAGGTGGTCCCCAATCTAATTTTGCTGGTGTACTCATAAAAAGAGAAAGTTTAAATACAAGAAGAGATGTATCAGAGATGAACACACACAGAGGAAAATTCATGTTAGGCTATGATCAGAAGGCTACCATCGGCTAGCCAAGGACAGAGAACTCAGAAGAAATCAAACCTGTGGACACATTCATCCTGGACAGGTAGCATCCAGAACTGTGAGGAAATAAAATTCTATTGTTTAAGCCACCCAGTCTGTGGCATTTTGTTATGGCAACCTTAACAAACTAATAGACATACCAAACAAAGAATTTAATTCAGGGATAGCATAGGAATTGATAAAGACTAGTGAGCGAAGATAACTGTAAACATTTTACTTGATGATAATATATTGGTGAGACATTTCAAAAAAATGTGATTGGCAAGAGAGTAGCTGAATTATTTATATCCTTATGTGCCAGCCAATTTTAATAAGACATAAAGCTGTTTGGGAGGATAAGTCAGATCAATAAAGCCTTGCCATTGGTCTTCATTTATTTCTGGGTGGATTGGAAGTATGCAATTAATTTTCAGTGATAGTGGATAAATATTTTTAATGGGTTTACTAACTATTAAGTGTTCACTTCAGAAAAAGAGACAGAACAATTAAAATTTATAAATCCCAGGAATAAGCAAGAACAAAAGATATCCAACCAACCCAAGACATAAAAAGGGAAAAGTAATGAAGCAAGAAAAAGTACACATAGAAAACATATACAAAATAGGTTTCCATTTTTGCAAACATTTTTTAAATCCTCACTGGAGGATATGTTTATTGATTTTAGAAGGGGTGCCTAGAGAGAGGCAGAGAACCCTCAGCCTAGGTACGTGCCCTGACTGGGATTTGAAATTGTGACCTTTTGGTGCACGGGGAGGATGCTCCAACCAAATGAGCCACTGATTGACTTATAAAAAGCAGAAACTCGGATTACAGGCAAAGATAACCCAGCCCACATACTGTTTATAACTGATACAGTTAAAGCCAAGTACCATGGAATGTTAAAAATAAAGAGATGAGTAAAACATTCGGAACATCTGTTATTAACAGATAAAAAGATTTCAGAGAAAGTATAGAGGAATATTTAATATTGATAAAAGTTATACTCCCCAAACAGATACAGCTGTCTTGAATCTTTACGCTTTCAACAATATAGCTTTGAACTATAAAGGGCTGAGACTGATGAAATCAAAAAGACAAACTAAGACTGGCATTTTTACTGGAGAAATTTAAAACATCTTTTTCCTAAATTGACAAACATAACAGTGAGAAAGCAGGTAGAGAATTATGATTTATTACTGTGTCTCTATTATCTTTCTATGCATGTATCTATTTTGTATCAAACTAAAAAGCAATCATTTTATCACACATTGGGAGAAGACTTACAAATGCATGTATCAGTTGAATACGTAATAACGAGAGCATGTCAAATCAACAGGGGGAGGAGCCAGGACTAAATCAATGGTGGTGAAGGAACTGGCTAGCAAACAGCAAAAATTATGAGCTTCTGACTTCTCACCATACACACACAAAATAAATTATAAGTGAATAATTACTTAAATGTAGAAGTCACAATTGTATAAATCTAAAATTAATAAAAGTATATACATTTATATTTTATGGCAGGAAAGTACTTCCTGAATAAAGAGTTAAAGTCATAATCTATAGGGAAAGATAGATTACCAAATTTCATGAAATACAATTGCAGAGAAAAGTTGCTCTAACTGAATATGGTGATTTTTTAAAATTTTTGAGATGTACATCAGCTCAGGACGCACACTTCTAATCGGAGCTGGGTTTTGGTTTTTTTCTCAAGGTGACTTTGCACCTGGACCATTTGTCGGAATGTGTGAGAAAAACCTTCTTTTGCAAATTCCCATGTCTGTGTCTTAAAACCGTGACATGATTTTAATTTTTAGCAGCATAACTCTTTAACTTGAGGTCACTTTTCTTTTTCAGCTTTTATTATATTCGAAAGGAAGTCTGTTTTGAAAGTCAAGTTAGATCATCTCCTTTTCTTGAGTGTCAGCCTTTCTATTTCGTGTGGTGCCTCCCCATTCCCCTTAATTTATAATTGAGTGGCCAATTACAGTAGCATTTTTACCACCCTGCGGTTTGTGTTTTCCACTTTCTACACTGGGAGATAACACGGCACACTCCGCACAGTTTGCCTTACTTGTGCTATCATAGAAAGTGTCGCTGCGGTCAAGATCCACACACCTGCCTTTGCTAACTTGTTAACACAAGCCCTTGATTCTTACGTTGTGATAGATGACGGCTGTGTGTCTGGCACGCTCTCCAAGGTGAAGCCTGTTCCAGGGACGTACCTGTCTGCCATGCGATCCACCTAGCGAAATAAATGCCTGTCTCAGCCAGTACAACCTCCCCTTACTCTCCTATTTAACAGGACCTATTGGTTTAAAACATGGGAAACTAATATTATATTGAAGAAAATCTTGACTCTAGTCTCAAAAAGGGATGAAAATCAGTAACAAACACTTCCCTTCATTTTAACTGAAATTTAAATGTTACATCTTACAAATGATTGCAATGCACCAGTGTGTGGGGGATGTTGAGAACTACCATCCCAGTACATTGCTTCCCATATTTCTGCTTAAAAACATATGAAACGCTCAATTTTGAGTATAATCTAAATCTTCTGAAAGTCTGTGTAGAGGGGAGAAATTCGCTGGGTAGGCTCAACAACTCCTATACATTTCTCTACCATTTTTTGCCTGGGGCTATTGCATATACGATTGTTTCCTCTCTTAAATACAATCTACTATTATTTTCAAAAGCTGGCTTTGGTACCCTGTGTGCCTGCCACCACTTATGAAAACAATGACTGTGAAGTTTAGCATAATAACAATAAAAGCGAACTGGTTGTCTGGAACAGCAGTAAAAATATACTTTCGAAAAAGAATAAAATTACAAGTGGAACACTGATGGTGCATCTCAACAACTCTCATACTGTAACATTATGAAAATACATTTTTAAATTAGGCATTAATAATACAAAAAAAGAATAAAACAAAATAATCAGATTGTAAATTGCCTTAAGGATATACCTACAAATAAGTACCTATTTAATTTTTAATACATATTTGTATAAATGCAGCAAACATCTACAATATCTTTTCCCTTTTGAAACTTCACATTTTCCACCAGTTTTCTTTTTGCTCAACACGTGCCTGGAGTCACTTATGCTGCACAAGTGACACACTATGAAATGGGCCAGACCCTCAGGAGTGTGGCACATTTCATGGTCATAGTCAGAGACTTTGGGCAAGTTGTTAACAGAGGTTATCATTTTATAAGTTATTCTCTACTGCTCCAAGTGGTAAATAGTGCCCTGATTAAATTATATAAATGTAAAGTTTATTTCCTTTGTTACTAGGAACTGTTTATGTACCATATTTCATTGATTCATTATTCAATTATTCAGGATGATCATATGATTATATATAGGTGGTGAGGGTAGGTGCTGAGTGGTGTGAGTGGGTGTCCCTCCTAGAATACCTTAAAGTCCCTGGGCATTGCTAGTACAGTGTGACTCTGCTTCATGCCTGAGAAGGCCCACAGTGATTCTGCATTTAAAAAATAAGGCTGAAACGGGATGAGACTCCTGCTCCTCTGCCAAACTTCTTATTCCAAAGCTCAGGGGTCTGGAGGCATCAGCTGGAATAAATAGAATTTCCTCCTGCATAAGCATACAGACAGCCACCTCCTGAAACGTCTAACTCTTCTAATAGGAAGTCTATAAGTCTAAAGACAAAATTGAGAGGATTCCAAAACTGACCAGAGGAGGCCTTCATCCGTTTAATGAAGAGGATGTGGCCTTGTTGGCTCTTATCCTTGAACTGCTCACTCGACAGTTAATCATTAAGAGCCATGGAACAAAAAAACAAATGCTTTTTCACATAGGCAATTAGAGGTAAAACAAATGCCTACAGCACCCCACATACCACTTCACACAAACTACACCTCCAGGGACATATCTCACTATGTAAATTACCATTATGCATTTTTTGTTTTTTGTCAAACCTGTAATTCAAACTTAAATTATTCTGAAAACTATCATAGGTAGAATGTAAAATATGGGAAGTACTTCTTAAAAAACAAGGTTTCAGTAACTATTGGTAAGGGATTATTTTGAATAATAAAAGTAAAGAATATAAAATGTGCCATAAAAATAGCCATCGAGTTCTGAGAGGCAGGACAGCAGGCTGAAGCCGGTGGATCTGGGGACCCCCAGGCTTGCCCTTCCTAGGACTGTGTACAAGTTCCTGAAGCTTCCTCTGTCTTATTTTCCTTATCTGTTAAAATGTAGATAATATTAGTGCTTGCTTCATTGGATGATGTGAGGATTAGACCAATCAATGCATGTAAAACTTTCAACAATGCATGGCATATCGTAATCATGCTATTCTCAAGGGTTTTTTTTTTCCTGCTTACTATCTTCTTGCATCCCACTAAAACAAAACACACAAGATAAAACAAATCTCACAAGCACCAGACCACAACAATAATGACTCCTGAACTGAAAAATTGCATGCTAAATTCTACAGGTTTTAGCAGAAATTATTTAGGTCTAAAAACTCTTAACTCTGTCTTAACAAGAGACCATTTCAACTCGGCAGGCTAACCTCTGAAATTTATGAATTCCTCTGTTATCACTGAAGGCAATTTTAGTTAGTTGGTCATTTTTTTCCTGAGCAACTAGAAATTTCTATAAACTTCAAAAATGTTATAAAAGTATTAATTATTAAAGTTACCTACCTTTCTTTTTGTATTTTTAAAAAATGAGTCTTGAGTAATTAAAAGGTATTAGTCACTTTTAGAGAAATGCTTTTGTCCTGTGTCAAACTTTAACTCTTCTCATAGACTTTAACTCACATGAATTAGCATTAAATATCAAAACAAGATGACCTACTGGAACTAAATAATCTCCTGTGAAATTTATTTGGTCCATTTAAAGCTCTCTTGGTGGTGTGGATCAAAAAGTAACCACCGCCATTTTAAGGAGTGCCTTTAATTTTATATGTAGGTAGGTAATCGAAATACAGAAAGCACCTGGCATAGTAAATAAAAGTATTTTGTTAAATAAAGTACATATCAGCATTGTTCTATCATTTCCTGAGCCTTTGAATTATAGGATATTGATGCCTGCATGAACATTTTATTACTCTGAATATTAATAATTTACCATCAGGCCACCCGGGTTCTGTAAAGCATGTGCCGTCTTTATGTAACTCTCTATTTTGCAGACTGTGATAAACCTGAATTGTTGGGCTTTCGATCCCCCAAAGTAATAGAAATACTATCATTGAATTTTACTTTGATTCATCAACTGTACAAGTCTTCTTTGACTGTGTTAGCTTTATATGATACCCTTCAATAATACACTAATAAAATTAAAGCATGCTTTATTTAGAAAATAATCTTAATATGCCACTGAAGATCTAAGTCTCACTCGTTATATCAAAATTGCTTTGCAGTTTATCCTCATACCCCACTTTGAACCAAGCCCTATCTTCTCTGCCCAAACTCCTGGAAATTGCCTAACTTGTCTTCCTGCTTCACTTCCATTTTTGGCCTCCTCCTGCCCATATCACCCATCCCTTTCCCTATAGCAGCCGGGCAGATCTTTTAAATTTTCAAATAAGGCTATATAATTCCACAATTTAACATTCTCTGCTACATGTTGAATGTTTGTATTATTTTAGCACTTCATATGGTAAAGTGCTAAAACCCAACATTTTAGTTTTGGGAGGTGGGGCTTTAGGTGGTAATTAATTAGGTCATGAGGGTGAAGACCCCATGAATGGGATCCTTATAAGAAGACACCCAAGAGAGATGATCTCCTTCTGCCAGGGGAGCACAGAGTGAGAAGGCAGCCATCAGCAAATGACAAAGAGTGTCCACAACACAGACTGAACTGGCGGACACCTTGATCTTGGACTTTTCAGCTCCAAGGACTGTGAAATAGAAATTTCTGTTGTTTAAGCCACCCAGTCCATGGTAATTTATTACAGCTGTCCAAGCTGATCAAGATACTCTCCAATGACTTCGCATAGTTCTGAGAATAAAGAACTCACCATCACTACAAGGCCCTACATGAGCTGGCTCCTGCATATTTTCTTCCTCCGAATCTCTCTCTCCCCCTCCCTCTCCTATTTTGTTCCAGCTATAGTGGCCCACCTTTGAACATTTTTATTAGCATGCTCCCTCTGCCTAGAGCATTCTTACTCCTGATGTTCACAAGGCCGGCTCTGTTTTGTTTTTCAAATCTAAATGAAAACATCATCTTTCTCAGAGAGGATTCTTTACATTCACTTTAAATTAACATGCTTTAGAAGGCCCTAAGTAGTTATTATCACCAAAAACTGTTTTATTTGCTTTAGGGTGTTGTTTTACAAATTGAAGTTTTCATAAAATTTGTTTTGTGTTTTCACCTACTAGTGTGTAGTTTTTAATAAGTTAATGTAAGAAGAACAAATTTAAAATGACTGATGCTGACTCAAATTTTTTCATTGTTTTACATGCTAATATCTTCAAAAATTTGTGTTTTCTTTACTGAGGGCACTAATATCATACAGGGCCAAAGTAGAAAATATAAACTAACATGAGGTCTCTCCAGAAAGTATCCAGCCATGTACTATGAAAAAGACATTTATTGAAGAAGATACAAGATGCAAGAAACAGTGTACATAGGACAATGACACCTCTGTTTCCTTCAAAGTAGGCAACTTGGGATTGTTACGGGAAAGACTCAGACCAAACACTGGAGGAAGTGAAGTGGAATGTTTATTTACACATGCGGTCCCAGAGGAGGCAGTTTCCAAATTCTGGGCCCCGAGCCCCAGGGAGCAATTGCTTATATAGGGTGCTGGGCGGGACAAGCTGGAATTTGGCAGGTGTATTTGGAATTTGGGAAAAAGTTAATAGTAAGGAGCCAGGACCTATCTGGGGGAAACTGAGTTACTGATGAGATGCAGTGAGAAACTCAGCCCAAAACACAGAGAGAGGAGGAAGATTTGTCTTCTCTTCCTGACCTTAGGTCTTTGACCAGTGACTTTCCTTGGCCAACTTTATCTAGGAAAGCAGAGTGCAAAGGAACCTGGGAAGTGTAGTTCTCTGGGATACAGAATAGAGCCGAAAGGTCTACGGCCATACCACCCTGAATGCGCCCGATCTCATCAGAATAGAGCCAAAAGGTTAGGCATTACACAGTACTTAATACAATTTCATAAAATTTGTGCTGGCAAGAAAGCACACTACCACAATCTGCACTTTGAAATCTCTTTTAGGGATGCCTTGCTATTTTTGTTGTCTCATACACCCTCTACTATTGTATTTTCTGTGGTATTTTCTCAGATATTTTCTTTACCATGTCCTTTCTACAGGACTTATGTAATCACTGTAAGAAGCAGTTTTAGATGAGCACAGTTATACTACACAGTGTGCTCCAGAACCACACTTGCTATTTATTAACTCAAGAAGTCATCTGCTTATGGCATGTCCTAGAGCAGTGTCTTTTGAACCTTTTTAATCACAGAGACCCTTTAGGTACACATATTTTCTTATTGGAAAAGTAATGCATGTTAAATGTAAAAATTTTAAAATAAGTAAGAGTGAAAATAATAAAAAATATCAACCACCTAGAGATAATCTTTTTTGTGTATATACTTCCATATGTTTCTTTTTTCATCTATGTGTATATATACACACAGATGCAGATATCTACATAGATTAAGTTAGAGATATGGGGATAAGCCAGTTCACGCTAGAGCCCAGACAGGGAAGCATCTTAGTAGACGCTGTCTGTCACCATGGCTAAAGGAGACTCCAATTAGCCAAGGGGCAAGATGTCCCCATATGCCTTGTTTGTGCAAACCTGCCAGGAAGAACACAAGAAGAACACCCAGACTCTTCCATCAACTTTTCCAAATTCTCCAAGATGTGTTCAGGGAGATGGGAGACCATGTCTGCAAAGGAAAAGTCAAACTTCGAAGGTATGGCAAAGAGTGACAAAGCCCACCATGATGGGGAGATGAAAAATTATGTTCCTCCCAAAGGTGATGAGAAAGGCAAGAAAAAAGATCCCAGTGCTCCTAAAAGACCTCCATCTGTCTTCTCCCTGTCTTACTGTGAACGTTGCCCAAAGATCAAAAGTGAACACCCTGGTTTATTCACTGGGGATACCACACAAAAAGGATGAAATATGGTCTGAACAGTCAGCCAAAGATAAGCAACCCTATGAACAAAAAGCAGCCGAGGTAAAGGAGAAGAGTGAGAAGGACATTGCTACGCAATGTGCCAGAGGCAAAAGTGGAGTGGGAAAGAAGGGGCCTGGCAGGGAAGCAGGCTCAAAGAAGGACAAACCAGAAGATGAGAGGAAGAGGAGGAAGGGGATGAGGAAGAGGGTGAAGATTAAAAATAAGAGGCTATCCTATAAAGATGTGTGTGGAATGTGTGTGTGCTCAGGCAATTGTTTTGCTAAGAATGTGAATTCAAGGGCAACTCAATATTAACTTCAGTATAAAAACTGTACAGATTTTTGTACAGCTGGTAAGATTCTCTGTAGAGAAAATACTTCTTTCAAAATGCAGGTTGTAGCTTTTTGAGGGTCTGCTACATAGAGTTAGATTTTTAAGACTTTGGATATTAAATATTTCTAAATATTTAATTGTTTCCTTAATTGTTTGACTAATGTATGGTAGCAAAGTAAACTCATAGGAATTAGTATCAATAGTAAATTTTTGGTTTTCTAGAATATTGCATTTTGTTTGATAAAAAATGTGTCATAAAATTATGTATATTAAAAAGACATGGATATAGATATACATACACTAATGCACTCAAAATTAGATACATGTCTTAAATGGTGTTCTAGAATACACATTTCTTAATATCTGCTTTAGTTACTAATGAAATGTAAGCACTTCTCTTTATCACTAGTTATTCATTTACATAATTATTTTTTCCATAGTGATTAATAGTAAAAGTGAATGTACTGTATTTCACCATCTTTCATAAGAAGTGATCTGTCCACCCAATTTCCTCCTATCATAACTACAGACAATTATTTGTACAAATGCAACGCATCTGTTGAAAACCCTGCCCTAGAAAATGTAGTAAAATATGACACTGATATCCCCTACTTAGGGATTACAAGAAAGACAAAAGTTGCATGTAAGACAAGAGCTTATTGCTGGAGAGCCTTGATTTAAAGGCTAAAAGAGGGGTTTCTACTTTATTGGTTCACTCACTTGTAAAAACATTGCACACTCAGGAAGTTTCTGAGGCTGGGAGTAACTCAAGATTTTCCAGAGCAAGAGCTGAGAAAGTAAGACATGCCCCAGTTACTGTCCTCCATCAGTGATATAAAGACTCCTTATAAAAATAATTTATTTTGGGTTTGCACACCCAAAGTTAGGGCTTTTTCAGGAGCAAGAAATAAAGCGAGAATTTTACTGGCTCAGGCCAAGAGGAATCCCAGGTTAAACTTGAGTGGTCACCATTCTGTTTCTTCCTCTTTCTTTACTTCTGAGTCCCTCTGTTTGCTTGTTTGTTTCTCAGATAAATTCCCTCCCCAATCAGAGTAAGACCATCCTGAGTTGTCCCAAATCTTGCTGCATCCTTGGGGCTTGTGATACACACATGTGCACGAAAGAAAGAGAGAGAGAGAGAGAGAGAGAGAGAGATCAAAGCCTCAAATCCCTCCATTATCTGCAATAAATACTGAAGACTATGAGTGGCCCTGGGTGGCTCGCACCTGTGGAGGTGGCAAAAGAAAGCCACAGTGACATCAGACCTACCAAGACAATTTGGAGCAAGAGAGGGCAATTTCACTGCAAAAAAGGATGTCAGGGTGACTGCCAATTGCCCTCTGCTATTCTTTCCAGTAGACCTCTCTGAACACTGCCTGGGTTGTAAAAGCATTGCTACACTTAACTGCTGTCCTCTGGTCAGAAAAACCAGTAATCACCAAAGCAAGCCTTCAGAAATCAAGACTTAAGGCCAGTAGTTGTATTTCATAAACTGTTTCCAGAAATGGAGAAAAGCAGTGGACTGTTCTATTTGGTAACTAAAGTAGCCAACTGTCTTGGTAAGCATTTAACACTCAAATTTGGGGGAAGAAAACATTCAGTCTATAAAACTGAATGACAGCTGGTAAAGAGCTGAAGGACATGTGGATACTCTTTTCAATGAAAGAATCAATGTTTTTTTTAGAAAGTGACTAAAATCTGCTTGCTTTTTTGTTTTGATAGGTCTGTTGACCTTTCTATCTGTGTTTGCTTCTGTGAATAACAACTAACCATTGACTAGTGTCCTCCTCGATCACAGCCATTTAAACATTTTTCAGTAAAAATAATGTATTGTGGAGTCTTTAAGATCAGTGGTTATAAACTACCCTTGATAAAGTTCAGCATAAACAATAGGTCAACCTACCAAATATTCACATATTATATGTAAAAACAAGAAAAAATCAATATTTTCACATAATCTGCATTTACTCACATGCACCTAAATGGTTAAAAATGAATCTCTTTCTTTGCTGTTAATTTTGTCTTGTCTTTAGGAAAACAAACATTTCCATAGGATCAGTGTAACTGCTTCATTTTTCCTCCCATGTTTATACTTTTACTTGGTGAAAGCTCTCTTTTCTACCAATGGCTAGAATTGATAAGATCTCTTTCTCTTCCTCCCCCTTGAGTTTCCGTAGACTTTTTTGGGGAACTGCACAAAGTGTGAGAAACAATAGTAGGTCAAGAATATCAGAGTTTTGAGTTCAGACTTCTTGATAATTGTAATTGTGGAAAATGACTAAGTTCCTTTGAGTCTCAGTTTCTTGATTGTAAATCTGGGAAAACTATACTACCTCATCAGGTGAGTGTAAGAATTAAAACTGCTAATGCACATGAAGTTTATGATGCACAGCATGAAAGATAGGAATCACTTAATGATAACAGTTATTATTCATTCACAAAGGACAGTGCTTCAGTTACAGACAAAAATTCCAGCAACAAGTGATTGTACAATTTCAAGGGGATAACGTTAGGTGCATGCTCTGATATACAATATTTTAATTAGAAATCAAGACTTCAAAATTGATTCATGATGATTGAAAAGCTCATTAATTTTTCATAAAATGAAAAGTATAAATGCAGTAACTTGTATCCTAAAAGACATTTGTGTTTGGTGCAGATTCTCATCTTAAGTTTGTTAAAAATGGAGCAGGCATGTTGTTTTTAGTGTGAACTAATATATACTAAAAATCTTAAATTTGCTTTGCCTTTATTTTGGAGAATAAAATTCTTTTTATCATTATCCCTCTCAGCACCTTTCTTCATTGTCCCTAACCTGTAATCAAAAAGTACATTATAATCTGTCCATACTCTTATGTTTCTTGATAATCTTTTAAATAGCATGCACCATAATTGAATTTAGGTGGCAGCCATGAGTGCCTGAATCTTGAATGAAGTTAGGATGAATGAGAGTGCTGATTGTCAAATTTCCATTGCCAAGGGATCTTTGTTCCTTGGTTTTAAAGTCTATTTTGTAAGACACAAGTACTGCTAAAAAGGATACAAAAGATTAATGATTCCAAAGGCTGGTTCTTTCAAAGGATAAATGAGATTGAGAAACCTTTAACCAGGCTCATCAAGAAAAAAGAGAAGGGAGCCAAATAAGTAAAATCAGGAATGAAAGAGGAAAACTAGCGACTGACACCAAAGAAATACAAAGGATTGTAAGAGAATATTATGAATAATTATATGCCAACAAACTGGACAACCTGGGCAAAATGAATAAATTCCTAGAAACGTACAATCTTCCAAAAATAAATCAGGAAGAATCAGAGAATATGAATAGATGGATTACATTTAATGAAATTGAAGCAGTAATCAAAACACTCCCAACAAACAAAAGCTCGGAACCCGATGGCTTCACAGGTGAATCTTACCAAATATTCCAAGAAGAACTAACACCTCTCCTTTTCCAACTAGTTCATTAAATGGAAGAGGAGGGAAGCCTCCCAAACTCATTTTATGAAGCCAACATTATCTTAATTCTAAAACCAGATAAAAATGCTACAAAGAAAGAAAATTAGAGGCCAATATCCTTGATGAATATAGATGCTAAAATCCTCAACAAAATATTAGCGAACTAAGTGCAGCAATGCATAAAAAGATCATACATCATGATTAAGTGGTTTTTTTCCCCCAGAAATGCAAGGTTGCTACAACATCTGAAAATCAATAAATATGATTCACCACATAAACAAAATGAAAGATAAAAACCACTGATCATATCTATAGATGCATAAAAAGCTTTTGATAAAATCCAGCACCCGTTTATGATAAAAACTCTCAGCAATCTGAGAATAGAGAGAACATACCTAAACATAATAAAGGCCATATATGACAAACCCACTACCAGCATCATACTCGATGGGCAAAAACTACTAGCATTCCTCTTAAAATTGGGAAATTCCTAGAATGGAAACAAAACTGAAACTACTAAAACTGAATAAATAAATTCAGCACAGTAGCAGGACACAAAGTTAATGTCCAGAAATCAGTTGCATTGTATATGCCAATAATGAACTAACAGAGAGGGATATTAAAAAAACAATCCCATTCACAATTGCTTAAAAAGAATAAAATACCTAACAATAAACTTAACTGAGTATGCAAAGACCTGTACTCAGAAAATTACAAGGCACTGAAGAAAGAAATAGAAGAAGATACAAATAGGTGGAAGCACATACAATGTTCATGGATAGGAAGAATTAACATCATTAAAATATCGATATTACCCAAAGTAATCCACACATTCAATGCAATTCCTATCAAAATTCCAATGACATGTTTCACAGAACTAGGACAAGTATTTCAAAAATTTATATGAAACCGCAAACACCCCACACAGTAGCAGCGATCCTGAGAAAGAAGATCAAAGTTGGGGGAATCATGCTACCACATATCAAACTATATCTGAAGGGTATAATAAACAAAACAGTATGGTATTGGCATAAGAACAGACACATAGATCAATGAAACAGAATAAAGAGCCCAGAAATAAACCCACAGCTCTATAGTCAATTAATATTTGACAGAAGAAGCAAGCGCATAAAATGGGCTAAGATAGTTTTTTCAATAAAAATTGGAAAAATTGGACAGTTATGTGAAGAAAAATGAATCTAGACCACCTTCTTATATCACACAAAAGAATGATTTCAAAATGGATCAAAGACTTAAATGTTAGACTCAAAACCATAAACATCATAGAAGAAAACACAGGTAGCAAAATCTCAGAAATTGCTTGTAGCAATTTTTTATCAGATATATCTCCTCAGGCAAGAGAAACTAAACAAATGGGACTACATCAAACTAAAAAGTTTCTGTACAGCAAAGGAAGTTATCAACAAAATAAAAAGATAACCCACAGAATGGGAGAATATATTTGCTGATACATATGATAAGGGGTTAATATCCAAAACTTACAAAAACCTTATAAAACTCAACACCAAAAAATAAACAATCCAATTAAAAATGGACAAAGACCTGTATAGATGCTTCTCCATGGAGGACATACAAATGGCCCATAGACATAGAAAAAGATGCTAATATTGCTAATCATTAGAGATATGCAATTTATTTAAACCACAGTGAAATACAATCTCATACCTGATAGAATGGCTATTATCAATATATTGACAAACAAGTGCTGGCAAGGATGGAAGAAAGGGGAGAACCCTGTTGCACAGTTGATGGGGATGCAGACTGGTGCAGCCACTGTGGAAAGCAGATAAAGATATCTCAGAAAATTAAAAATGGATCTACCTTTTGATGCAGGGATCCCACTTCTGGGAATATATCCCAGAGGCACCAAAACACTAATTTGAAAGAACACGAGCACACTTTGTTCATTGCAGTGTTATTTACAGTTGTCAAGATATGAAAGCAGCCCAAGTGTTCATCAATAGATGAGTGGATAAAACAACTATGGGACATTTGTATCATGGAATACTATTTAGACATAAAAAAGAAGAAAATTTTACCCTTTGTGACAGTATGGATGGACCTGGAGAACATTATGCTAAGTGAAATAAGACAGTCAGAGAAAGACAAATACCATATGTTGTACTCATATGTGGAAACTAATGGACAAAATGAACAGGGAAAATGGGGGCTGACTCATAGGAGCAGAGAAGGGTGATAGCTAGTTTTTCAGGGGGGGAAGAGTGGGGTGGAGGAATTGAGCAAAAAAGAAAAAGGTCTCACAGACATGGACAACAGTGTGGTGACTCCTGGGGCCAGGGGAGAATAAGAAGACTAAATGGTAATGGAAAAAATACAATAAAGATTTAAAAATAACAAAAATAAAAAATAAAAAATTAAGAAAGATAAAAAAGAAAGTCATTCTTTAAATTGATACTATCTTTGATTAAATATGAACATCTGAGTTTTCCTTCATCTTACCACCTCAAGTACAATGCATTTAGACTACACTGTAGGGGGCAAATTTTAAAATATCATCTTGAATAAGAAAAACATGGTATAACTCAATTAGCTATAATAACTTTCCTTATACAGCTAAGACCAATTGAAGGTATGGAATCTATTCATACCATATGGGATGTAAATAAATATCCTAAGCATTATGCTGAGTGAAATAGGATTGAAGGAAAAATTGATCTCGGGGGGGGGGGGGGGCGGGCGGGGAGTTGAAAAGTAACTAAATAAAAAAAACATAATAAATATTATATGCATAATGCTCATTTTTTTCCTACTTCCAAATAAGATAAATTAATTTTAGTTATGTTTGTATTCAAATATTTTATATTTTCTATGTCAATTCTTAAATAGTATGGCATATTTTATTTATATTTTTGTGTGTTTGTGCAATCTTTAGGATTCTCTCTATATAGTATCATGCCATATGCAAATAATGACAATTTTTCTCCTTCCATTCCAATTTAGATGTTTTCTTGCCTGGCTGCTGTGATTAAGACTTAAAAATACTATGTTGAATAAAAATGGTGATAATGGACAAATTTGTCTTGTTTCTCACTTTAAATAAAACACTAGTTTTTTCCCTGTTGAGTATGATGTTAGCTGTGCATTTGTCATATGTGGCCTTTATTATGTTGAAGAATGTTCTTTCTATTCTCACTTTGCTGAGTCTATTAATCACAAATGGGTGCTAGATTTTGTCAAATATTTTGCTGCATCTATTGATATGATCATAGGATTTTTATCCTTCATTTTGTTCATGTGGTGTATCACATTAATTGATTTACTGATATTGAACCAACCCTGCATCCAAGGAACAAATCCCATTTGATAATGGTACTTGATCTTTTTCATGATCTATTTCATGTCTAATATTATTAATGTTGAGGATTATAATTTGTGTTCACCAGGGATATTGGCCTACAATTTTCTTTTTTTGTAATGTCTTTGGTTTTAAAATCAGAATGAAACTGGCCTTGTAAAATTAGCTTGAGGCAATTGTTTTTTTTCAATTTTCTTAGAATAGTTTGAGAGGGTAGGTATTAATTCTCCTTTGAATGTTTGGTAAAATTCAGCTGGGAAGCTATCCAATTCAGGACTTATTTTTTGTTAGAAAATTTTGATCACTGAATCTATTTAATTAGCAGTTATTGATCTATTCATATTTTTTGTTTCTTCTTGAATCAGTCACAGAAAATTGTATGGTTTTAGGAATTTATTCATTTCTTTCAGGTTGTCTGATTTATTGTCAAATTTATCTCATATGTAAATAGCCACAATTACTTTCTACTGGAGGATGAGCCTATTAAACACTGACCAGCTTCTCAAATCTTGAAATTGGACTGAATGCTTTCACTTCCTATTCCAAATTTCCTATTTAATTTTCCTCACATTTACTTTTATTATAGCAACTACTGAAAATGACTTTAGCAAAGATATGACATCATTGCAAGGAATGTAGGACAATCTATTATTTGTATTTTAGGACTGCATTGTGGTATTTAATTTTGAAAATATATAATCCATTGGGTATACTAGTAATTCATCATTTAACTAAAGCATATTTACTTCAATAAAAGACAATGCAATGTAAAACCCAACATCAAAGCTAGCAATTCCAATGATTAGTTAGGGGACTTTATATGAGTTTTTATATTATACCCCTCCTAACCTCTTCTAATTTGCATATTCAATTTTGGTCTTACAAAATCTTACAGTTAAACATAAAAATGAGAAAGTCAATTTCAAGGTGATGTATTAATTCACAAAAATGTGAAATTTTATCTATTTTAAAATTTAAGAATTCGGAACCAGGCCTGGCAATTTAGAAGCCCCAGTTGCAAAGCTGGTTTGGGGGACTTTTAATTCTGGAACATTAGCATATCTAAATTTGACTTTGAAAGGAGAAAAGACTTGTTGCAATGCCATATTTTTACTTGAGAATCATAAAGATGAAAAGTTGCTTAGCCTCTTGAAATTATTAATAGCAATATATGAATTATCAGGAACTATGCACTATAGCAAAAATGTATAAAACCTTACATTGAATTATATTTTTAGAAATAGACTCATTCTTTACCTAGCAAGGTCAGACTAGATCCACTTTCAAACCTTTATAAACTTTCAGTTGTTTCATTGATAACTCCCTATTCATATATCTAGCAAAATCCATGTAGAATGTCATTCTAGCATCCCACACAAAGTTCAGAATTTTAATTTTTAATTTTTAAAGATTTATTTGTTTTTTGACAGAAGTGAAGGGAGGGAAAAATAGAGGAAGAAAAACATCAATGTGTGGTTGCCTCTTACACACCCCGCATCGGGCACCTGGCCTGTGACCCAGGTCTGTGCCCTGACTGGGAATCTAACTGGTGACCTTGTGGTTCACAGGCTGACTTTCAATCCACTTAACCACATCAACCAGAGTTAGAATTTTTAAAGTAGATAATTAAGCTTAAAAGTCTCAACAGCCACAGCATATTTAGAATTTAATGGTGAATCATTAAACCAGTTCATGTTACTTGTGTGTGACTCTGTGGAGTGATCAACAACATTATGTGGAATGTTTTTGTTGGTTTGGTTTGGTCTGTCTTACAGCTCTCCACTGGTCATGTTAAAAGTTACTTACGTCTCATACTTAGAACTAGTGCATTCAATTATGTTTGTAAAATCTATCAAATTAAGTATCTAATTAAGTATCTAATAGATGCAGTATTCTGAAATGTGGACATTCATCAAATATGTTTGCATTTTCTCTCTCCCTGCAACCTCTGCTTCCTGATATTTTCTGTACATTTTTAGTTTAACACTTTCATTTTACTTGTAAAGGCTTTATGATGATAAGTTTTTAATATTCTTAGGGTACAGACCTTATGTTTTCCATATTAGTTAAAATAAGGCACTGAATATAAGTTTCTCATTAATATTCCAATTTTGCCTTGAAATTATTTAAAGAATTGCACACATTTTTGAAAATTGGTGTCTACTGAGTATCCAACAGTGAAAATGCAGCATGAGTACATTTTGTGCAGACCCCCAGGGCCCCTGGTTGCTGGAATGCCCAAATGTCTCAGCTGCATTCACAGCCCTTCCCCTTGCTTCCCAGGCCCTGGGTTCATTTTGGTGTCGGCAGAGATGAAGATTCTAATTTGCTTTTTCATGTTACTAGTAACAATCTTAGTTTTTGAAAATGCTTCCTTGAGTTCTTATGTTATAAGGCAACAATTTTGACATTCCCTTTTTTAAAAGGCAGTTAATATTTCTAAAAGACAGCAATATTTTTATGGCTCCACTTCCCATAGTAGAATCACAATGACTTGCACCAGGGTCAAATCATAAAAGACAGTTTCCCACTTCAATTGATCTGAATTCACTCCTTGCTTTAAATGGTAGGCAATTTTAGTCTGTTTTTTTCTTGCTCATAAAATAAAGCTGCCTAATGGTTTTTTAAAAATGCAATGCAATATGCCTCTCTTTCAAAATAGCAAAATGCTCCCTTCTTTGGCGTCAGACTTACTTAAGCCTTGGCTCCACATCCTCTGTAATTTCTGCCTGTCCCTCAGTCTAAAATACAGGGGTACATAATGACTATCAGTTCAAATGCTTTCAATCTCTTTGCACTTTCATTTCTCCGCCCCCATATTTTCAAGGTGCTGGCTTTTTTTTGTGTCTGCAAGTTTTAAAAGCTGTGGAATGTAAGCATGCTTATAGAGATGACAAAAGTTCCCTCCAAGCTGCCAAAATGGCAGCCACAAGATAGAATGTCTCTGAAGTCAAATGAAGTTTCCTCATGGAATAAGATAGAAAAGTCTGTCATTGCGCCACTTTTATAGGCTTTGCAGAGGCCTGTACAATGCAGGGATTTGGCATTTCTTTATTTCTGCTCTTTTCAATGGTTTATTTTTTCATAGGTATTATTCTCTTTTGAGAGTAATTAGTACCTACTAGAAAAATATACTTCAGCAGATTGTCTCATTTTAACATTATTCACTGCTATCAAATTTGGTACTGTTAACTTTTTCCTCAGTATGCACTGATCTGATATAAAAAATGAGGCTTCAAATTTTGACATGGCAACACAAGATAGATTCATCTTATTTTGAAAGCTTCTAATTGCTCAATAGCAAGTATATTTCAATCACATGACAATGATACATGGATGGAATTGGTTGGCACTTCCTATAAATCTAGGTAGAGATGAAGAATTGTGAATCTCTGAATTCTCATATTAAAAGAACCCAGAAGAACTTCTTTATGTGTAATTTTCTCATCAAGATGCCTTTGGAAACATGCATTGGCTTAATAGCATTTCTGAAACATGATTTCATTTCCCAAATTGCGATTGAAAAGGAAACTTGTTTCCCCATCTTGTAGGAAGAAAGAACAAATGAATTATAAACCCTGTTCTTTAGGCAAATGATAAATGATGAGAGCTTTGACTTTGTTTAGATTTGAGATCCATTTAAAGTGAAAGACTGTAGAAAGCAAATAACAGAAGAATATTTGTTTT
Source organism: Artibeus jamaicensis (assembly GCF_021234435.1). NCBI lineage: Eukaryota > Metazoa > Chordata > Mammalia > Chiroptera > Phyllostomidae > Artibeus > Artibeus jamaicensis. The sequence continues at coordinate 1,415,530 of NW_026521995.1, read as the reverse complement.
CACTGAAACGTAAAACAGTATCATTAGATTCTTTTAATGAATGTATAATGAGCAGAAACTGTGGGCAGGATTACTGAATGGTTAAGCCTATATGCACTAGAGCTGTGGGTTTTGATTAAAATCTTGACTGGACGACTTACTAGGTATGTGACCTTGGGAACCTATTTAAATTCTCTAGGACTCAGAAGCAATAACATATAATTATAGGAGGTACTTTAGCCACATGGGTTTGTGGTAAAAATTAAATGATATACTATATGTCAAAAGTTTAGAACACAGTTGCAAATTAGTGCTGTTCTCCTGGAAAATTCAGAGAATAGATTAGTGTAGCAGTAGTAGAAAACTATCAGTCACAAGTTATTGATTGGATAACTACTGATATAGAAGACACCATGTTTTGCACTTAGAGGTTAGGGAGATGGGAAAATCATCACTGGGGAAATATGAAACATAACCCAAAGAATATGACAATAAAAGCTGTCAGTATGTACTACTGAGATGACAAGCTCTAGATCAGACTATCTGGGTTCAAATCCAAGCTCTGATGCTTTCCTTTGATATTGGGAAAACTATTAAATCCCCACTGTATTTCATAGTCATCATCTGTCAAATTGGCAAAATAAGAATCATAATAATAATACATAGCTTGCTGGGATTATTGTGAATCTGTAACACCTAATAATGATGTAGACCCTAAGTGCTATATTGTTCAACATATAAAAGATGAACAAGATAAAAGACACATGGACAAAGCCAAAAGGTGGGGTAGGATTGAGGGTGGGAGGTGGGTATGGGTGGGGCGGGGGCTGAGCAATGCGTGGAAATGGAGACAACCATACTTAAATAACAATTTAAAAAAGATGGCTTACATTTGATATTTGATGAAACTCTATAAAATACATGCCGTTATATCAGGATATTAAAGGAAATAGTGGAGATAGTAGTAGGCAAATAAATCAGAGTGGCAAAGATCATTCTAAATATATATGTATATATATGACAATGTGGGGGAGACATCTGGTTTCTGGTCCAGCATGTTAGGAACCTGGAAGGCATCAGTCTCATTTCACAACAAAAAAAGAGCTTAACTAACCAAAAATCAAAAACTAGTCTTAGAACCTTCAGAGAATAAAGTCGAGGTCACAGGACAAACTGCTGCCCACCCCCAAAATTGGAGAGAGGAATAGGCAGACACAAGACAGTAGAGCAGAGCCCCAGGAGCAGCCACCAGAGCCCACACTCAGTGAGGAATGTGTCAGCTGCAATGAACACAGCAGGGGGACGGGTGTGGAAACGCTAGAGAGACGAGTGTTCCAGGGGGACAAGGCTTAGGGTACCCTCACAGCTTCGCCTTCAGGAGTCCCAACAGTTTCTCATAGTGAAGGCTGGAAAAAACTTCTCTCTGTTTTTTTTTTTCCCCCAGGGGAGGCAAAAGTAGCTATTCTGAATGTGCCTGTTTTGTTTCACTGTGTCTGGACATCCTGTCTCTGAAAGGGGGAAGGGCAACCGAGAAGCACTTGTGAAGGGCACAGTGGAAGGCCCCCTACGAGACTGCACTTAAATCACAGGGTTCTAGAATGCCTCTCTTCTCCTGACTTCTCCATCTTACTTTTTTCTGCCTTACTACCCCACAGTGAAAGAACTTTATCCCTCAAACCTTGTTAAAGAGCCTCTAGGGAAACCAAAATAAAACAGGGGAGGGAAAACCCGGCTGCTAGAAGCAATGTTGCCTTCTGACACTCACAGCAAACAGTAAACACAATCTTACTCCAAACAGGATGAAGACTTAAAGGTCTGTTTACCTCAGTTCCTTCTGCCCAGGGCATTGTGTCCACTATCAACAAAAATTACAAGTCACGCTAAAACAATGATGTGACCACAGTTAACGTTTTAACACTGAAAGCATATTTAAGGAAAAAGGATGTAGAATTTGTAGCAGAATAATATGAGAACTAAAATTAGAAATACAATTTGGGAAAGAACATAGGAAGTTCCTAATGCCAAACTAAAGGGTAATGACGAGTTTCTGATGACTTGGAGGACCAGGAGTCACCATTTAGGAATATTAATCTGCATCAGCATGAAGCATGGCCTGGTTTGGGAGAACATTTGCATTGGAGATGAGTTTCTTTGACATCTGCAATTGCCTGAGAGTGAATTAAGATGACAGAAGTGGAAATGCAAAAAAAGGGAAAAGGGGAAAACATCTAAGTAGAGAATGAAGAACTGACATATTTGAAATTGAGAGAGAATTAAGTGTTAACAATGATAATGTCAGTAACCCGTATCAGATCTGGAGGAGGAGACTGGAAGGAAGGTGGATTTGTGTTAGGATACATGACTAGGAGGTACTGGAAATTACCCAGCTGGCATATGAAAATGTAAGACTAGAATGTAGAAATAAGGGCTACATACCTGCAGGAATTAGCACATTTTTGAGCAGTGAAAGAATAAAAATCTGAACAAGCAAGAGTGCAGAAAGAGATTGAAAAAAAATCAAACCAGAATATTGGGTAAAGCTCACATTTAGGTTTTAGAAGGAAGACAAACAAAGCATCAAGGACAGATACAGCATTAGGAAAAAAATTACTATCTGCTGCAGTGAAAACACAGATGGAAACCTCTGGAAGGCATGGAATGGGCAGTACTGTCCAACACACTGGAAAAAGAATTAGGTCATCATGATATGAAATCAGTGTGGCCCTCAAAGACAGCTAGAACATAAGCTTGGGCCTGTATTTGGTAAACAAGTCTCACCACAGTGTCTAAACCAGTGACCAATGGTGGGTGACTAATAATTCTTCATGGAAAATTATATTTTTGCAGAAGACAGATTGTAGAAAACCAAAAAAAGGTATCTATAATGAGGAAGAGGATACAAACAATGGTGGGGGAGTGGAATTTTGAGATATAAGAATGAAAAAATAATGCTCAGAATGTAAGTAAAGTCAGATATTTCATTTTCTTTCTTTTTTTCAAGGGCATTGAGAATTGTGAGGCTTGAAGTCAACAAAAGTATGCTATGGTAATAGAGAGGTAATGTAAGCATCTTTAAAAAATGGAGTAAACAGAAACAGTCAAGGGTTTGAGAAGACAGAAAGGGGTATGTCTAATGGTTCGTTATTTTACTGAGAATAAATGTAAGTAAATATGCATGCAGTAAATTCCTTTCTTGTGAGATGATGATGCTTGGTTACTTGCAAAATGAGGAAATAATTAACCTAAGAAATTTAAGATTAATTATTCAGAGTTGAATTCTGTCCTTCAGGATTCTGAAAGAATTGTTTATTCACATGCTTTTCACTGAATTCTGTATCTCACAGTAGATGCCTTTTGGCATTTCAAAAAAAGAGAAGGCAGCATCTGGGTCCCAGTATATGATCAAATAAATCAGACAAAGGAAAGAAAAACAGAAATTAAGATTATCTATCTCCCCAGAGACAGAACAATTTGATATGAATTGGATGGAATATTAACTCAAATGGCAAGTATAGATGATTGGAAGGGTTTGAGAGCAGAATTGTTTTTTTGGTAACAAAATGGAAATCACTGTCTGATTATGTGAAATAGTAAAGAAGCAGAGGAGTTACACATGATCTGGATTTGTTCTTGTTGCCCAGTTATCACTGAAGTAAAGTTAAGCCTCCATTGCAGAGAAGAATATGGAAAACAGAATGGCCATGGTCTAAACACTTACTATGATCTAATGAAGGGAATTGCTTTTATTCCTATTCTGGTAAAGAAACAAATGATGCATATCATTTGTTGTCTTTTTATGGTAAGAAAACTAAATCTGCCAGATGTATTCTAAGTTTTATCAGCCAAAATTCTCCTAGTTTTATTGCTCAGCATTGCTGTGCAGTTGGAGTGGAAGATTTGTGTTTTTAAACAGTAACACAAAGCAAAGAGAAAGTAGAAACGATACTGAACTCCAGAAAAAAATGGCAATGAAAGGAAATAAGAAATATAGAAAAAACATACTTGTTTGTTTTGAGCATGCCTGATATAGATAAAATGCTGCCTTTTAATACAGCAAAAATATCACTTCCTACATTTGTGTGTTTTAGAAGAGAAACTATCAATTATTTGTTATTTGTATGATCATCAAATTGACATATTTCAGGAAGTTTTGAGAGTGTCATACTGAGCTATAGAGATTGATGGTTCCAAACATAGGTTTTCGCTTCAGAGAGACATGGGTACCGGTGATAGATTTAAGTGTCTTTTGCTTGGCTAGGAGCAAATTATTTACTCTCCCTGGGCATCAATTTCATCTTCTAAAACAGCCTCGAGGTAAATGTGAAGATTAAATGAGAAAGCTTAAATAAAGCCAGGTATGTGGTGATTGGTACACAGTGAATGGTAACTATGTATAGTCACATCAATTCTTGATGTCAAGATTGTTCTAAATAGAGAACCCAGAAATAAACCCAAGTCTCTATGGTCAATTAATATTTGACAAAGGGGGCATGGTCATACAATGGAGTAATGGTAGCCTCTTCAATAAATGGTGTTGGGAGAACTGGACTGGTACATGCAAAAAAGAAATGAAACTAGGCCACCAATTTACACCATACACCAGAGTAAATTCAAAATGGATATAAGATTTAAATCAGTCATGACACTATAAAAGTCCTAGAGAAAAACATAGGCAGGAAAATTTCAGATACCCCATGTAGAAATATTTCTGCTGATGTATCTCCTAGGGAAAAGGAACTAAACAGAAATAAAAGCAAATGGGACCTACACCAAAGTAAAAAAAAAAAAAAACTTCTGCAAGGCTAAAGAAACATCATCAAAATGAAAAGAGAACTGACTGTATAGGAGAACCTATTTGCCAATGATTCATCAGACAAGGGTTTGATCTCCAAAATATATAAAGAACTCATTCAACTCAATGCCAGGAAGACAAACAATCCAATTTTAAAAATGGGCAAAGTACCTAAACAGACACTGCTCCATGAGGACATTCAGATGGCCCATAGACATCTGGAAGAATGCTCAGTATTACTAGCCATCAGAGAGATGCAAATTAAAACCAAGATACCACCAGTCAGAATGGCCATCACTAATAAATCAATAAACCACAAGTGCTGGTAAGGTTGTAGATAAAAGGAACCCTAGGACATTGTTGTTGGGAATGCAAACTGGTGCAGCCACTGTGGAAAACAGTATGGGATTTCTTCAGAGAACTAAAAATAAAACTGCCTCTTGACCCAGCAATTACACTGCTAGAATTATACCCTAAGAATCCTGAAACACAAATTCAAAAGAACCTATGTACCCCAATGTTCATAGCAGCCCAATTTACAATAGCCAAGTGCTGGAAGTAATCTAAGTACCCAACAATAAATGAATGAATCAAAAAACTATGGTACATTTACATGATGTAATACTACACAGCAGAAAAAAAGGAGGAACTTCTCCCCTTCAAGATAGCATGAATAGATCTAGAGAGCATTATGCTAAGTGAAATAGGCCAGGTGGTAAAAAACAAATACCATATGATGTCACCTATAAGTGGAATCTAATCAGCAAAACAAACAAGCAAGCAAAATATAACCAGAGACCTCAAAATGAAGAACAACCTGACAGTGACCAGGTTTGAGGTGGACAATGAAGGGGGCAAAAGGGAAAGGGTCATCAAGGAATACATATAAAAAACACATGGACAAAGGGGGTAGGATCAAGGGTGGGAGGCAGGGAAAAATGGAGTAGTGGGGAGTGGTGGGGGAAAATGAAGACAACTGTACTTGAAAATCAGTTTTTTTAAAAGCAGAAGAAAAAAGAAGAAAGCCTTTTATTACTGTTGCTCAACTATAGTTATCCCCATCACTCTCCCCTGCCTACCCACACCCTTCTCCCATAGTCAATGCTTTTTAAAAAGTAAAAAGAAACAGATTGACTTTTAGTAATATATTTTATTTGACAAAATTTGTTCATTAAACTTCAATTTCAAAATATAATTGATGTATAAGTTATTAGTGAGATATCTTTTATAGTCTTGGTTTTCCTTTTCTATTTTATACTACATCTTCCAAATCTAGTGTATATTTTACACTTTATTTTACATTTTACTTTAACATCTCGATGTAGACTAGCCACATTTCAATGACTCAGTAATTCTGTGTGGCCATGGGCTAAAACACTGGACAATGTAGGCTAAAGAGGAAAGTCTTTGGAGTTTGGAGTTTGGTATTTCAATCCCACTGCCCAGTCACTCCTGTGAGTTGGTCAAGTTATTTAACCTTTTCAAAAATTGGGATTTTTGGAGAGGAAGATGGTAGTGAGGTAGGAGGGAGCAGATTCCATTTCCCCCTACATGCAGGAGAAAAACCTAGTTGATCTACAGAGGAACAGAGCAAAGAGCCAACAGTACCCCAGCATATATGAAGATAGAAGACCAAAATGTGTAGTGGACATTGAAAAACCAGATGAGTAGGTGGAAGCTGTGAACACCAGGATACCAGCTAGAAGAGGAAACCCAACAACAAAGGAACTACCAACAGTTAATAACAGAATAAGGTGAAGGAGGGAGTAGAAGCCACACTAACCTTAATCCAGGACCTATCTGGAAATACAACTAGATAGAGGAGAAATTGCCCAGAACAAACAACTGAACAAAAGCAAGAGAGAGAATCCTCAAAACCTTGTACACACAGAAGAACCAGCTTCAACAGAACCTTACTACACCGGCACAATAAAATACAAGAGGTGGTGGACAGAGTGACCCTCAGTTAAAGAGATGGCAGGAAGGACCAACCAAAGGAAGACCCAACTACAATTAAAACTATAAGACAAACACAGAGCCAACATAAAGGACAGCCCAAGACCAGTGAGCTCAGGAGATCAAAGAGACTACACCACTGAATCTCACATATATTCTACCATAGACGTTCACACCATAAACCCAGGGAGCCAGAACAGATCAATTTAAGAAGCTGAAGCTAACAAGAAGAGTCTCACAAACAATGGGAAGACAAAGAAACAATCCCCAAATAAAAGTAAAGGAGGAAGCCTCAAAAAGAATGCTAAATGAAATAGAGACAACTCAACTATCAGATATTGAGTTATCAAGAAGCTCAATGAGCTCACAGTGAATTACCAGAAACTACAGGGAAAGTACAATGAATTTGCTGCAAACTATATCAACATGAAAAAGGAAATAGAAACTATCAACAAGGGACAAGAGGAAATGAAGAATACAATTTATGAACTGAGGAACACAGTAGAAGGATTTAAAAGCAGGATCCATGAAGCAGAAGATTGGATCAGTGAGCTGGAGAACAAAGTAGAAAAAAAAAAACAAAACAGAAAGAGCAAGAAAAGGAAAAGACTCAGAAGTGAATTAAGAGAAATGGATTTGTAATATTTTGGTATAATAGGGATACCAGAAGGAGAAGAAGAAGAGCAAGATATAGAAAACCTATTTGAAAAAGTAATGAGGAAAAACTTCCGTAAATTGATGAGAGAAAAAGTCACACAAATTCAGGAAACACAGAGTCCCAATCAAGAGGAACCCAAAGAGGCTCACTTCAAGACACATCATTATTAAAATGGCAAAATTCCAAGACCAAGATAGAATCTTAAAGGCAGCAAGGGGAAAATAGGAAGTAACATATAAGGTTATGGTCAGCTGCTAACCTTATGCGCTAAGGTTAGGAGCTGACTTCTCAATCGAAACTCTCCAAGCCAGAAGAGAATGGCAAGAAATATTCCAAGTAATGAGAACCAGAGGCCTGCAACAAAGGCTCTCAATCAAGATAGAAGACCAAATAAGAAGCATCCCAGACAAAAGAAGTCTAAAAAATACACCTCCACCAAACCAGCTCTGCAAGAGATGCTAAAGGGACTCCTTTAAGGAAAGGAAGGAAAAGAGAGAGAGAGAAAGAAGAACATAGGTACCTCAATGAAGAGGAAGCAGAAAGTCTGAACAGACCAATAACAGCAGATGAAATTGAAGCAGTAATCAAAAAACTCCAGACACACAAAAGCCCTGGACCAGATGGTTTCAGAGGAGAATTCTACAAAGCATTTAGAGAAGAGTTAACCCCTATCCTTCACAGACTATTCCAAAAAATCCAAAATGATGGAAGACTCCCAAACTCTTTTTACGAAGCCAGCATCATCCTAATCCTAAAACCAGATAGACACAACAAAGAAAGAAAACTTCAGGCCAATATGCTGCTGAACATAGATGCTAAAATCCTCAACAAAATATTGGTAAGCAGCATCCAACAATATATTAAAAAGATCATACACCATGACCAAGTGGGATTTATCCCAGGGATGCAAGGATGGTACGATATTCACAAATCAATACATGTAATACATCACATACACAAAAGCAAAGACAAAAATCACATGATCATATCAATAGATGCAGAAATAGCATTTGATAAGGTACAGCACCCATTTATGATAAAAACACTCAGCAAAGTGGGAATAGAGGGAGCATTCCTCAATATAATAGGTCATATATGAGAGACCTACAGCCAACGTCATACTCAATGGGCAAAAATTAAAAGCTTTTCCACTAAGATCAGGAGCAAGGTAGTCCACTTTCACCACTTCTATTCAACACAGTATTGGAAGTTTTAGCTACAACGATCAGACAAGAAGAGGAATAAAAGGCATCCAAATTGGAAAGGAGGAAACAAAATTGTCATTGTTCGCAGATGACATGATAGTGTACACAGAAAATCCTATAGACTCAGCCAAAAAAAACTGCTCAAACTAATAAATGACTTTGGCAAAATAGCAGGATACAAAGTCAATATCCAGAAACCAAAGGCATTTTTGTCTACCAACAATAAAACAGCAGAAGCAGAAATCAAGCAAAAAATCCCATTTAATATAGCAAAAAGAAAAATAAAATACCTAGGAATAAACCTAACCAAGGAGGTAAATGACCTGTACTAAGAAATTTACACAACACTGAAGAAAGAAATCAAGGAAGACACAAATGGAAACATATACCGTGTTCAAGAATCTGAAGAATCAACATCATTAAAATGTCTGTACTACCCAAAGCAATTTACAGATTCAATGCAATACCCATTGAAGTACCAATGGCATATTTCACAGACACAGAACAAACACTTCAAAAATTTATATGGAACTATAAATGACCCCAAATAGCTGCTGCAATTTTGAGAAAAAAGCAAAGTAGGAGGGATCACAATACCTGATACCAAACTGTATTACAAGGTCACTGTAATCAAAACAGCATGGTACTAGCATAAAAACAGGCACATGGACCGTGGAACAGAACAGAGATCCCAGAAATAAACCCAAGTCTCTAGGGTTAATTAATATTCAACAAAGTGGGCAGCAACATAAAATAGAGTAAAAAGCCTCTTTAACAAATGATGTTGAGAGAACTGGACAGCTATGTGCAAAAAAATGAAACTTGAGCACCAACTTACACCATACACAAAAATTAATTCAAGGTGGATAAAAGATTTCAATAAAATCCATGACACCATTTAAGTCCTAGAGGAAAACATAGGCTGGATAATCTCAGATATTGGACACAGCAGTATTTTTACTGATATGTTCCCTAGAGCAAGGGACATTAAGGAAAGAATAAACAAATGGGATCTCATTAAAATAAAAAGCTTCTGCATGGCTAAAGGAAACTATTAAAATAAAAAGAAAACCAGCTGTATGAGGAAATATATTTGCCAATGATATCTCAGACAAGGGTTTAATCTCCAAAATGTACAAAGAACTTACACAACTCCACTCTAAGAAAACAAGCAACCCAGTTAAAAAATAGGTGAAGGACTTGAACAGACACTTCTCCAAGGAGGACATACAGAGGATCCAGAGACACGTGAAAAGATGCTCAGTATTTCTAGCTATCAGAGAGATGCAAATTAAAACCACAATGAGATACCACATCACACTTGTCAGAATGGCTATCATAAACAAAGCAACAAACAAGTGTTGGAGAGGTCGTGGAGAAAAGGTATCCACCCTAGTACACTGTTGGTGGAATTGCAGATTGGTACGACAACCACCATGGAAAACAGTATGGAATTTTCTCAGAAAAATAAAAATTGACCTGCCTTTTGATCCAGCAATTCCACTGCTAGGATTATATACTAAGAACCCTGAAGCACCAATCCAAAAGAACCTATGCACTCAATGTTCATAGCAGCACAATTAACAATAGCCAAGTGTTGGAAGCAACCTAGGTACCCATCAGTAAATGAATGGATCCAAAAACTATGGTACATTTACACAATGGAATTCTATGCAGTGGAAAGAAAGAAGGAGCTCCTACCCTTTGCAACAGCATGGATGGGACTGGAAAGTACTATGCTGAGTGAAATAAGCCAGGTGGTGAAAGGCAAATACCATATGATCTCACCTTTAACAAGAACCTAATCAACAGAACAAACTGACAAGCAAAATATAACCAAAGATACTGAAATAGAGAACAGGCTGACAGTGAGCAGAGAGGAGAGGGGAGGGAATTTCAGGGGAAAAGGGAAAGAGTTTGTAGGAACAAGTATGGGGGCACATAGACAGAAACAAGGGGTGGTGAAAATGGGAAAGAGGTGGGAGGGCTAGGTGTGGACTGGGATGGGAGTAAAAGGCAGAAAACTGTACTTGAACAACAATTAACATAAAAAAATAATAATAAAAATTGGGATTTTTCTATGTCACTATGGGTTTTTTTGAATCCTCAGTCAAGAATACCTTTTAATTTCTTCTAGAGGCAGAAGAAGCAGGGACGGGGAGAGAGAGAGAGATAGACAGACAGACAACTGATTTGTTGTTCCACTTATGTATGTACTCATTGGTTGATTCTTATATGTGTTCTGCCTGTGCATTGAACCCATAACCTCCAGGTATTCAGAAGATGCTCTAGCCAGCTACCAGGCCAGGGCCATCCACAACCCTTTAAAAAAATAACAAACTGAAAAATAATAATGCAGGCACCCTCATTCCAATGGCTCCAAGAAAATTTATTTAACGGAACCCCCACCCCAACCACCTCTCTGTACTTCTGAACTACTCTCCACTGGTTCCCTGATTTATCCCTCCCTTACTGCTCCACTTTCCTTTTTTTTTTTCCCCATAGCCATAACCAACTTTCAACAGACTATGTAGAATGTTTATTTATAATACTTGATATTGATTTTCTATCCCCCTTTGTTACAACCAGCTGAATGATAATAGAGACCCTTCCCTGATGTGTTCAACATGTATATGTACCTAGAAATGTAGCTAGCAACCAATAAGCTCAACCAAGATTTGTCGAATCAATAAATTAATGAAAACTATTATTTTACAGTTGCACTGTATTTTATTTTCTGTGACCCTCACCTGTAGAAACTTCTATTTAGTCACACATGCATTTTTAAAGCAGTGGCTGAAACATCACACAAATCACAGTTACTTCCCTTTAACATTCTTCTCAGACTTTAATCTCATTATTATTCATAGTAGTACATTAGTAATTAACTCCCCTTGAAGAATCTGAAAACCATATCATTTTAAACAGAAATGTGTGTGACCTGAACTGGTACCATAATAAATTCCAATGCAAAGATCAGATGAAACAAAAGATGCTTTTACAAATCATATTCTTTGGTATGTCTCAGCATCATATGATCTTTCTATAATTAACTCCATATTGCTGACCGAGCTCCAACCCTCCCAAGGAAATGAATATAGGGATCTCTCTCTACCAAATACCAGATACCAGGCTGAGATGGTGATACAAGCCTGAAATGAAACAAAGGGTAAGTAGCCCCCAAATATGAAGATGTAGGCAGAGCTGTAAGTAAGGACAGCACATGCTACAATGATGTCCTAGAGAAGGGCTTGGATTAGGCTTCATTCACCACAGGTTCTGGCTTAAAGAAGTCATTTAGCTGTTTTCTCGTTTATAATGTAGAAATAATGTCTGTCCAACAGGAAGAGCAGTTATCACCCATCTAGCCTGCAGGGCTCTGTTTACAAAGTATCAAGTAAATTATGTTTGTTGAACACTTCATGCTTTAAGCTGCTATTTGTTATACACATTAGAGCATTAGCATCACTAGGCATGCGGTATTGTTTGACCTTGAATTGTGAATATAGAAATGCACAATACTAAGCATATGGGTCATATCAAGCAGCATGTTCCATTCCAGTTACTTTACAAACACCTAATACATTCATACCCTCAGTTCCCAACACACTGTGTGGTATTTAATTGGCATTCAAGAAATGCCTGTTGCATTAATTAATTCAAAATACTTTGCTGTTAAAAAATACAGAAGGAGATAGATTCAAGTAACATGAGACTTACACATTTAGGAAGTGCTAGTCAATCTTCAATGCTGGTATGGATATAAAAATAACAAAAGACATGACTCCCCCTCTACTGGAGTTTATAGTCTAATTGTGGAGATGGCCAATTATACCACTAAAAAAAGAAAAGAAAGTTATGAGGGACAGGAAAAAGAGACAGCAGCCATCTCCATTATACCACTGTTAATTCATGTCACACAAATGTCACTCTTGCCATTAAATCTCATATATACTGTCTAAACACTATTCATGTGCAGAGTAGAGAGTGGATTAATGTTTGTAGTTTCTCTCTGCAATTTCAGCAATGGCTCCAGCAAGACTCATAAACAGGCCTGTGACGGGCATTGAAAATGTCCTCCTTCTGTATCTAATTCTTCATCTTGGTAACAATGAGTGAAAAGGTCCACAAACACACTTTTAATTAACAGGAATGCTGTGATGCTTGGAAATAGATCATAGCCTCTTTGAATCTGTCGGCCTCCTCAGAGAGAATTTAGTTTTTCCCAGAGGGTCAAATTAATTAATGTCCTTACAATTTATTTAGCAGCCCATTGTCTCAGAGATGCCTGAGTAAGTTCAGTGAACTGTGTTTGTGTATCAGATATGATCTAATCAGGCTGCTTTGAACAGAACACTCCACAAAAATATATTGTATCAAGTACTGATTACCAGGGAGAATTATAAAGTATTTTGTCAGAGTGATTACTTTTCTTTATCTCTGGACCACATTACTTGTATACAATATTGCACATATAACCAGACCAAAAACATTTTATGTGGTCTTTAATGAACTCACACAAGCTGCAAAGGTTAAAAAAAAAGTTGCCATTAATAGTCCTTAAATTTTTTCATTAAAAGTGATTGATCACTTATATTTGTCTTTTTGAATATGTAGGAAACCTTCTCATGTCCATTGATTATACTTTTTATAAACTGAATCTATAATACTTTTTGTACCATTAGTAATATCCTAGCAGATCTGCTCTGTAGTTTTCAAATACTGTCTTAAGATAAGAAAAAATGCTGCAAATATCTAAAGAATTAACATGTAAATGAACAAACAAAACAAAAACAGATTCACAGATACAGAGGACAAGCTGGAAGTAATGGGTGCCAGATGGGAGGGGGGAAGGGAGAAAAAGGTGAAGGGAATAAGACGCAGGATTGGCAGTTACAAAATAGCCACGGGGATGTAAAACACCACATAGAGAATATGGTAAATAATATTGTAATTACTATGGTACCAGTGAAAAAAGTAAATTATGAGACTTTTTGGAAGGATAACTTTATAAATTATCAAATGTCTAACCACTATGCTCTATACCTGATACTAATATAATGTCAGACATCAACTGTAATTGAAATATTTAAAAGATTTGAAAAACTTACAGATGTGTATTTAGATATTACTACCTGTATCTTAGCAAAGTAAAAACCAGCTTATTTTTTATAACTTCTTAAGTAAAGAAACATATACTGATACTTCAGAATAATAAAAGTTATAGCGTGTGTGGTATTTATATTTATACCATAACTATAACAAATGTCACAACAATAGATATACATCTAAATATATACTCATTGCAGATTTTTATAACAGTGAAGGTGTTAGAAAAGAATTTCACTTTACTTCTGCCAAGATGGAGGCGTAGGTCGCACAACTAAGTTTAAAAACAACGAAGTTTTAGCAACAAAAATGCAGCCAAATCACAGAAAATTGAACTACACGGAAGTCTGACAACAACAAACCCTTCAGCCAAACTGGTAAGAGGGGCAGAGCCAGCAGCAGAGCAGGGTTGGGCAGGAAAGATCCACCAGACCCACCCAGGCGCATGACCCAGGTGTACCAGCAGCCATGGGCCAATCCCAGGTGTGGAGAGGTGGGCAGACCCACTGAGGGCTGATCATGGTCACACACTCGCACACAGATAAACCGGTGAAGGAGTGAGTGAGATGGACCGTGTAGGCCCCAGTGGCAGGAAGCGGCAGAGGGAACCACCATTGTCCCTCTCTGACCCTGCCCCCACATACAGCATCGCAAACCAGCGACCTGGGTGGCCCCGCCCTGGTGAACACCTAAGGCTGTGATCCTCATAAGCAACAGGCACGAACAGACCAAAACATTATGGCTCAAGAAGAACTCAAAGCCCCAGAGCCCATAACTCTAAGTGACAAAGAAATAGCCAAACTTTCAGATGCACAGTTCAAAACTGGTTGATTTTAGTCACAAATTAGAGAAACATATGAAGGCTAAACTAATTGAAATGAAGGGAAATACACAGGAAACCAATAGTAATGGAAAGGAAACTGGGACCCAAATGAAAGAAGTGAACCAGAAGGAGGAAAAAAATGACCAAACAGAAAAGAATGAAGAAACAAGAATTCAAAAAAATGAGGAGAGGCTTAGGAAACTTCAGGACATCTTTAAACGTTCCAACATCCGAATTATAGGGGTACCAGAAGGGGAAGTGGAACAGCCACCAGTGGAAAACTTATTTGAACAAATAATAAAAGAGAACTTCCCCAATCTGGCAAAGGAAATAGACTTCCAGGAAATCCAGGAAGCTCAGAGAGTCCCAAGGAAGTTGGACCCAAGAAGAAACACACCAAGGCACATCATCATTACATTAGCCAAGATTAAAATGAAGGAGAGACTCCTAGAAGCAGCAAGAGATAAGGGGACAGTCACCTACAAAGGAGTTCCCATCAGACTGTCAGCGGATTTCTCAAAAGACACCTTACAGGCAAGAAGGGGCTGGAAAGAAGTATTCCAAGTCATGAAAGACAAGGACCTACATCCAAGATTGCTCTATCCAGCAAAGCTTTCATTTAGAATGGAAGGACAGATAAAGTGCTTCTCAGATAAGATCAAATTCAAGGAGTTCATCATCACCAAGCCCTTATTATACGAAATGTTAAAGGGACTTATCTAAGAAAAAGAAGTTAAAAAAGCATGAACAGTGAAAGGACAGCAAACTCACAGTTATTAACAACACCTATAACAAAAGCAAACTAAGAGGACAGCTAGATCAGGAGCAGAACTATAGAAATGAAGATCACATGGAGGGTTAGCAACAGGGGAGTGGGTGAAGGAGAAGGGGGGATAAGATACAGACAATAAGTAGCATAGATGGTAGGTAGAAAATAGATAGGGTGGAGGGCAAGAATAGTAGGGGAAATATAGAATCTAAAAAACTTGAGACACGTGGTCATAAACTAAAGGGGAGGATGGTGGGGGAGGGGTGTGCAGGGTGGAGGGGAGTGAAGGGGGGAAATAGAACGACTGTAATGGCATAATTAATAAAATATATTTTAAAATAAGAAAAAAAATTTAACTTTAAATAATTTTATAAATTATCATATCTCTAAAATATAAACTACTATGCTTATAACCAAAACTAAGTTCAAAATTATTCCATAACATAAAAACTTATACTGTATTTTCTAAATTGCTTAATACAAATATATATTTATAGATGGTTATATCATCTACTGGGATTACTAGACATTTTTTCCTTTTTTCTGCTTATATATTTTTTTAAAATTTCAGAAAAAGATGTAATTCTTAGTAATGTGCAATTGATAAAAAATAAATGTTGAAAGAATGAATATTATTTTAATTGTATTTTTTCCATTACCTTTTAGTGCCATTATACCCTCCTCCACCCAGCAGTCCCCACACTGTTGTCCGTGGCCATGAGTCCTTTTCCGTTTTTGCTCGATGCCTCCATCCCCTAATCCCCCCTCCCACTAGTTATCATCCTGTCCTCCATCTGTGAGTCTGTCCCCATTTTCCTTGTTCAGTCTGTCCATTAGATTCCACATATAAGTGAAGTAATATGTTATTTGTCTTTCGCTGACTGTCTTATTTCACTTAACATAATTTTCTCCAGGTTCGTCCATACTGTCACAAAGGCTAAATTTTCTTCTTTTTACTACCAAGTAGTATTCCATTGTGTAAATGTCCCAAGGTTGTTTTATCCACTCATCTGTTGATGGGCACTTGGGCTGCTACCATATCTTGGTGATTGTAAATAATGCTGCAATGAACATTGGGGTGCTTATGTTCTTTTGTGTTTAAAGTGTTTGGGATTCCCTAGGATATATTCCCAGAAGTGGGATTCCTGGGTTAAAAAGCAGATCCATTTTTAATTTTTTGAGGTATTGCCATACTAGTTTCCATAGTGGCTGTACCAGTCTACATTCCTACCATCAGTGCAAAAGAGTTCCCCTTTCTTCACATCCTCACCATCACTTGCTGTTTGTTGACATACTGATGAAAAAGCCATTATGCCAGGTGTAAGTTGGTATCTCACTGTGGTTTTAATTTGCATTTGTCTGATGATTAGGGATGTTGAGCATTTTTTCATATGTCTATTGGCCATATGTATGTCCTCTTTGGTAAAGTGTCTTTTGATATCCTCTGCCCATTTTTTGAGTTGTTTGTTTTGTGTGTGTGTGTGTTGACTTTTGTAAGGACTTTATAAATTTTGTATATTAACCCCTGATCAGATGTATCAGCAAATACATTCTCCCATTGTGTGTTATCTTTTTACTTTGTTGATCATTTCCTTTGCTGTACAAAAATGTTCTAGTTTGATGTAGTGAAAAATGAATATTGAGAGTGAAAAGCAGTTGTTCATGTTTTTGAAGTGGTAAAACTTAAAAATATTTACCGCAATTCCACAAACATGTAAATGTTCCACCATAATATATTTTAGATTTCCTTGTTAGGTGCAGTTCCTGTTTTACTTACCTATTTTATTTTACTTTTGGATTTATTTCCCTTCTTTACTCCAACTCTGTCACTATCCCAATAGTAATCCCTGTAATTTATTAATTAATCCCTAATTAATAAATGAGCAAGAAACTTTAATCATCCCTTTCTTCATGTTCATGTAGTTATTCACAGAAATGCCTACATACATATTTATTCATGTTCACAAATGAAATGTGTTAGTCAATCTTGAGAAAAATTGGATTTTACTATATAATCACTTTGTATGTGGTTTAACTCCTTTAACAAAATCTTTGGAACTCCCTACATGTAAACTGTATAGCACTAAAGTTTCTTTTTAGTGGCTGCATGATACTGCATTCTGTGTATTTAGTAAGTTACACTAGTATCCAAGTTGTTTCTCTAGGTTCTCAACAGAGTGGTGGTTAATTGGGTCCCCAAGGAATAGCTGTCACTTTCTAAAGACATTTTGAGTTGTCAAGACTTGGATAGAAGTGCCACTGGCAGCTAGTGTGTAGAGACCAGCTTTGCTGCCCCGTGTCCTACAGGACAGACCCACAACCATAATTCGATCACCCAAACCATCACTAGGGCCCAGGTTGCAACATAAACCAGGCAGCCTCTGATCTCAGGGCATTTGGCACTGGCTGTCACTCTGGCTGGAACACTTTCCCTGAGTACCACATGGCTCATTTCCTCACTTCTTTTCTGCTTGTTTCTAAAATCTTTTCTATTTTTTAAGTCTTTTTTCAAATGGCATTTTCTTAGTCCAGCCTACTTTGATGAGCCTATTTCAACTACATTCATCCCCGCTCTGCTTCACCAACCTCAAGGCGCGCACACCCATCCTTTGACCTTCCAGGTCCTTCTTACTCCATCCTTTCTTTCTCCTCAACTTCTAACAATCCATGCAATCTATCCACTCATTATGTTAGTTACATTATCTGGTTTCCTCTTGTAGAATCTGAACTCCACTTTAGTAGCAATTTCTGTCTCTTTTATTTACTAATGTATTCCCAGGACGTAGAACAGTGCCCGTCACTCAACAAGCCAATAGAGCAACAAAGGAACAAATACATGACTGTGTGAATAATGGGTATTCATTTTGTTTTCCATTTTTTTCAACTACTAATAAGGCTGAAGTAAACATCTGCATACATATGTGCCCTGTGTTGATTTTTCTCTTTCTATGTAGCCAGAATGCTTTCCAGAAATTGTCCCCAACCATGGATGAGTATCCTTCTCCTGCTCCCCCAGTCCTTCTCTCAGCCACCTATAGGTAGTTTTTTAAAAATCTTGTCCATCTCTTGATGATGTAATATGCATTTTTTCCTGATGACTTGTGAACTTGAGTGTCATTTCATATATTTGGTGATTATGTGAATTTGATAACCTGTGAATTGGTTATGCAAATCTTTTCTGCTTGCTAAAATTGTGGTTTCTAGTAAGTTTGCAAAAGTTATACATATATATATATATAACTTTAAGATAATTTTCTTAAGTAATATTTAAGATAATTTTTAACCTATTATGTGTCTGTTGATTTTGTTTATGGAATCTTTAGACCACAGCTATAAATTCACATAATGAAATATATACAGCTTGTCTTTTGCAGCTTTTGAACTTTTGTAAGTTATAATCTGCTTTTAAATTGCACATTTTTTACCCTCTGTTTACTTGCAAGAATTTCATTGTCATTATTTATAACATTTAAGTCCTTAATAAGAAGAAAAATGAGTTTAATTTCATTTCTTTCCAGGTGAATAACCAGATATACCAGCACCATATTAAATAATACATCTTTTTTCACTGAAATAACCTTAGTGAAATATTAAATCTTCCTAATTACTGACCTCAGTGTCTTGATTTGATATCTTGTTCTATTAACATACTCATATAACCTGGTGTATACTAACTTCATGTTTTTTTAAGAAAAAATTGGTGAAAGGAAGAGGAACTACAACTTGGCGGGTCAAAAGAAATAAGAATATTCACTTGAAGATGAATTAGGGAATAACTTTAAAATAAGAATGAGCACACATGTTGTAATTGAACATCATGGTATTTTCAATGTGTCTGAAAATAAAAAATAATAAAACTACTGTTCGAATCTTCTCACTAGTCATAAAATAACTGGGCCAACCTCACATATTTTCCCTATGAAAAGTTATTTTAATTCCATATAATCTTGTTCTTTTTCATTGTGCCTATGCTTCCATTCTTTTGAGTAATACTTTATTAGGTTTCTCCAGAAAATAATAACTAATATAATATACAGAAATACAGAAATATATTTATTACATGTAAGTGGCTCATAGGATTATGAATGCTGGCAAGTCTCAAATCTGCAGTGTGGGCCAGCAGGTTAGTGACCCAGGAGAGCCAGTGGTGCAGATGAAGTCCACGGCAGCCTGTTGGGGTGATTACCCTTTGCTTGCGCAGCCCATCTGTTTTGTTTTATTTAGGCCATCAACTAATTGCATGAGGACCATCCCCATTATGGAGGGCAATCTGCTTGCAGTTTTCTGATTTAAATGTTAACCTCATGACATACTCATGGCCAATAGACATATGAAAAGATAATGAACTTTACCAATCATCAGAGAAATGTAAATTAAAATCACAGTAAGATATCACCTCACACCTGTCAGAATAGCTATTATCAACAAATCAATAAAAACAAGTGAAGATGTAGAGAAAAGGGTACCCTTGGCCACTGTTGGTGGGAATGTAGACTGGTGCAGCCACTATGGAAAACAGTATGGAGGTTCGTAAAAAAAAAAATGAAACACCCTTATGACCCAGCAATTCCACTTCTGGGTATATATCCAAAAAAAGCCAAAACACTAATTTAAAAGAATATATGAACCCTACGTTCACTGTAGTGTTATTTACAATAGCCAAGCTATGGAAAGAAACCCACATGCTCGTCAATAGATGAGTGGATCAAAAAGCTGTGAAACATTAATAGAATGGAATATTACTTGGCCATAAGAAAGAGCAAAACCTTGCCATTTTTGACAGCATGAATGGAAATAAGTTGGTATTATGTTCAGTGAAATAAGGCAGTCAAGGAAAAACAAATACTATATGATTTCACTTATATGTCAAATCTAAAGAACAATATAAACAAACAGGCAAAACAAACAGACTCATAGATACAGAGAACAGACTGATGGTTGCCAGATGGGAGAGGGTTTGAGTACCTGGGTCAAAAAGGTGAAGGGATTGAGAACTATGGATTGGTAGTTACAGAACAGTCATGGGGATGTAAGGTGTAGCATAGGGAACATGGTCAATAACGTTGTAATGACTATGTATAGTGCCAGTTGGGTACTGGAATATCAGGTGGAACACTTTGTAGAAGATAGAGTTGTCTAATCACTGTGCTGTACACCTGAAACTAATACGAAATAATATTGAATATAAAAATGTTAACCTCATCCAGTAACACCTTCTAAACTGATATATAATATCTTAGGTAATTTCTTATTTTTAAGAAAACTTATCTGTAAAAAAGGTTATATTTTACCCCTAGGCAAAGTTGATTTCTAAGAAAAGTACTGAGTAGGCATGATATCAGGATCAAAGTAAGTAAGCTCATTAGCCTACTTATACTGGTTCTACTAACTATGAAACTATTCATTAAAGGTTACACTAATGTCAAGATACATGGCACAAAGCAAGACCTGCCAAGACTTTTTAAATGTTCATTCTTTCCATCACCACTTACCTTCTAAATCTTTGTCCTGGCACTTCAGAGAGACTAAAATAAAGTTGGTGGCCAACTCCTGGCCATTGTAGCATCATCAGAATTCTTATCATTGCTAATTGTATACCTCTGCTACTGCATGCATTAATCTGATTGCCCCCGACTTGTCCCTGCCTTGATTAGGGAATTAAGGACACACTTAGGGTAGAGGATATAAAATCTCTGAGTCTCTTAAAATATGACTCATGGATTCCCTTGTAGCAATGTCATTTCTGAGTCTATTCAGTAATTCAGGGGTTAAATAGAAAGGAATGACTCTCCTTTCGTAAGGCCTATTGATCTCTACTACCTCACTGATATAAGTGACTCACTACAACATTCACTCAAATAGATCAAGCAGGTTTCCAGGAGTCAATTACTCTAGAAGATTTACCTGGTGTATGGGTAGAGTCAGCACTCAGTGCTTCAGCAGGGGTTCTGTTGCCAATGGCCCAGTCCAAGTCACCTTCAGAGTCTGGAGTAAGACTGCAGGCCATGGTCCAGTTTCCAGAATCTGTTTCAAAACTGCAGTTTCTTCTTGTGGTTGTGTACTGGCCTAAAGAAACAAAAATTTAATGAATGTTCTGGAAATCCATATTGCACTTGATATGGATTTAAGTGATATGGATATGCACTTAAAATTATTACACATTAGTAATAATTTTAATTAGTATCTGTATACTCTAATTCTTTATAAATAAATTCATAGGACCAGGACATTTGTACCTATTGATGATATCAATTGTACACTTTATCACAGGGTCTAGAAGTGTATGAATATTGTCATTTACCTAATAGGAAGTTACATGGATTGACTATATTACTTATAGGTGATAGATAAAACTATGAACATAACATTATGATAACACCAATAATTCAGGTCAAATAAATCAACAGCTTCAGTTGTCCAGATATATTTAATTCAGTTGCTCTGTTTCTTCCAATGTTTGAATAGTAGAGATTATTAGAAACAAAACATGATTTACTAAGCAAAAGGTGCCTTTGGGGGGAAGTAGTAAACTGTATGGACACAAACCCTTTTGGCATTAACATGCCAATCAGACAACATTTCAGAGCTAGTCAGTAAATAATGAGAGAAATTCTCTTCTAAAAGTGTTGGCTGATGACTCATTAAAAATTAAATTACTTGTAATAAAAAATTACTAGATAATAACTGAGTGTGTTGGGATAATAACTAGCTGAGATAATAACTAGTCATCTGTGAAAAGTACCATCATAACACCCTGATATCTGCTTTCATTTTCCTTTTCCTTTTTTTTGCAAAGCAGTTATATTTAAGCATTCACTATAAAAACTGACTGGGTTATACAGACAGAATGGATTATTGGTTATTTAATCAGTATGAATCAACTGAGATTATAATTGAATTTTCTCTTTTTTAGAAGGTAAAGTTTGTATTGTTTTTATTTCTTCTTCAGATGGTTTCTTGCTTATACTTTTTTCTAACATACACTAATATTAGTATATAGAAACTTCATCAGAAAAAAATTGCTGTTAAAATTGACACGAAATATATAGGAAACATAGCTTTGATATTTTATAGAAAATTTTCTGGATCTCTGAAAGTATTTTCATAAAATATCAGCACTTCATTTCTCTGGTGTGAATGCATATTACCCCCAAAACTAAAATTATTTTTAATTGTGTATATTTCTTTCATTCATTCTACAAAACTTCTTAATGCATTGATTATTATGTGTTTCTTTTATGGGCTTTGTATATCTTACTTTATGCTTATCTATACCAAACCTATCATGTAGATGTGTTTACATTATGCAAACAATATGGATAAAAAGTGAGAAATTCAGTTGTCCAGGCATTTAGCTTACACAACTGTACACATGCAGAATCAGCCATTGTGGGTTCCTTAGAATGATGTCACAGATGGGATCTGCGCTGTTGTATTTCTGTGTAACTGACTCTCTGACACATTGGTCCTACAATAATTATCCCACCACCTTTTCCATTCTCTGTGACCACTCTTATCCCTACAGCTCTGACTTACTTAACATACAACCTTTATCATTGACTCTAAGGATATCTACACTATCAGGACCAATTCTGTTATATGTCATTTTTCTACCTCAAATTATGTCACTTTTCTTTTCTAACACTAATCTGTTTATGGTCTCTACTCCTTACCAAGCTTTTAGCATTCCAAAGCTCATTCACTTCAAAGTCACACAACTTTTCTATGTCCTCCAACCTTACATTCTTTGCTAATTCTTTTCTAATAACTTGCAGATATAATCAGGATGTCCCTCTTGATTTAAAAAATATATATTTATTTGCTTAAACCTCTCACTCTGTATATCTTTACTCACCCTTCACACCTTTATGTAGATGGCTTGCAAATCCACAGCCATGATAAAATACACGTGTTTGTCTTCAAATAATTGTTGAACATTTCACTTCAAATATGTAATTGTTGCCCAGAAACCAAGAAGCCTAAAACAAATTCATCATTGACTTCTCCAAATGGGTTCTTCTTTTTAAGATTATTGACTAATCTCATACATGAATCTTCTCTCTCTTTCTAAAAACTTAAACTATGGAGTTATCTTTGATTCTATATTCTTCATTTTCATATCCGATCTATCACCAGTCCTTGTAGATTCTCCCTTTGGAAATGAATTTATTTCCTTCCTTGCAGTCCTATAGCCCCTATTCCAGTTCCATGGTTCCAGGTTCAACCCCTGATTTAAGACTTTCTTTCTTCAGTGTAGCCTGTAATCTATCAATCTTACAAACCTAAACCACATTAATCATCTTGAAGAATGTTCATGGATTGTTTCCCTTGCTAAAAATATTCAAGCTTTCACATTGTTTGAAAATACTCTCCAAAATCTCTAGCTTTGAATATAGTAATCTTTCTTGCAATGCAAAGTGTTTTTAGACTGAAATCTGTTTCATCTTCAAAATTGCCTGCCAATGGCTTTTTCAGGAAATTATCTTGAATAAAAACAGATTTTTTCCTACTTTTATGTTGTGGACTACTTTTCACTTTTTAAAATGTTTCCTCTAGTAGTTGGGTGCTCATTTGTCACTCATTCCTTCCCTCTCTTGTTGAGGACAGAACTGCAATTTTCTCCAGGTGTTCACCTTCTTTCACTCAGATGTGTGTTTCATGGGTGAAACAGTCCCCTCCTCTACTCCAAAGGCGACTTATGGTTTCTCTCTACGATTGTGGTATGATATTCGCTTTTATTAATTACTTTAGTCATAGACTTGGGATGCAATTCTAGACAATGAGACTTACTGGAGACTTACTAGGAAAAATTTTCCTTATTCTTAAAAATGAAACAAAGAGAAGAAAATCTATTTGTCCTTTCTCAGGATATTGCAAAGATGTGATCATCAGAACTAAAGAGATTATAGAGAAGGAGCTTACTTTATAAGAAAATCAGTTATCTGAGGACAGCAGAGCATAATGAAGGAAGGAGTTTGCACAGTGCTATACTTTTGATGATTAAAGTTACTTAATTAACCAAATCTAGAACTTGCTTGTTTTTGGACTTCTACTATTTGAGATAATACATTTTCTGGATTTCCTGTAGCAGCTAAAAATGCATGTGATTCCAGGAAAATGAAAACCCAAATAATAGTAACTTAGACAGGAACTAATTTATCTTCATTAACAATAAGCCGAGAAGTTGTCGGTTTGAGTTGTGTTTCAAGCGTGCCGTGTGAAGCACACATTTTTGTTCTTTCCACCCTGTCACCCTGCCATGCTCACGCTCATTCATGGTTGCAAGATGACTGTTGTGCTTCCCAGTGTCATGACTACTCAAGGCACAGAAAGAAACAGAAAGAGAAAAGTGCATTTTCTTTTTGAAAGGGACAGCTTCCCCAAATTTCCAAGTATAACTTATTGATCTCTGGTGACTGTAAGGAAGTTTGGAGATGATGGTATTTGTAACTGATGACAAAGCTATCACGAATAAAGTTACAGTTCTGTTTCTTAAGGAACAAAACAAAAAATAGAAAGGCAACTAGTGGTTAAGGTTGGAATTTTCTGCTGCAAGATCTTTATCTTCTTTTCTCTGTTCCATACTTTTCTTTCAATGTTCACCCCCATGTACTATCTCTCCCTTCCCCAGTGATGTCAGTTCTCAGGGTGTGTGTGTGTGTGTGTGTGTGTGTGTGTGTTTTATGCACTTCACAGCAATTATAGTTGTTATCATTGATTTGGAAATTCATTATTTCTTTATTTTATATTGTCAACTTACTTGTTGCTTACTATTGTATTATTATAAATATTTCCATGTGATCAGTTATTACTGGTGAACCATATTATATATGTGTTTCCATACACAGTTATTTAATGATGGATGATATGAAGGCATTGTAACATTTCTTGTTAAAGAATATGCATCATCAGTATTTTCAAAATGACCATTGCTTTAGAGAAACTATTTTCTAAATTGTGATCTTTATCATGACTCTTGAAGGATTCAGAGCATTGCTAACACTCTTAAATAATTGGCATTTTTTCAGTGATATAGTATTCAGCCATATGATTGTATGGTCAGTGTAAATGTTGATTGACAAGCATATTTTTAAGAGATAGCTCCACAGTGAATTATTTTTAATTCCTTATGTCCATGTATCTACCTCATTTCTCCATACCATAATGTATCATACAGGAATATTAAGTAGTTTCTTCACAGTATGAAATGACTTCTTGGAGTGCTGCACTGAGAAAGATTTTTAAGAATCTGGAAGAATGGGAAAGAGTGACAGGACTGAATGAGGATGTTTAGCGTTGTCACAGGCAGGAGAGAAAGCAACCAGCAGCACGTGGTGCACCTCAGCCTAGATCACAAGGTGCACTTCATACATGTTCTAGCTAATAATTTCCTTCCATGAAAGAAGAAAACACACTTTCTGATTTAATGGTTCCTTTTAAAAAGAACTGATCTCACTTATTATAAGTCATACATTTTGCAACAGGAAATAAAAGTGCAAAACAAAATTTTGTTTTTGCTCATAACCTATAGTAACAATCCAGTTACAAGGAATAACTGCATTTATCTTCTGGTAAGGCATGTAAATAAGATATTCACTATTACTGACAAATTTCAAGATAATATGAAATTATAATATGGAAGAAGCTAACATTATTAATTCTAGTAGATTGAACAAATGTATTATTTATATTATTTCACTTAATTTTCAAACCACTTAATAGGATGGATGATATTATATCTACTGAACAGATGAGCAAGGTGAGCCTTTGAGAATTTAAATTATTACCCAAAAAGTGAGGATCAAAGTCAAAATGAAGACTTCAGTTTAACAAACCAAAAGGTCAATTCTTTCTTGTATTTCTCCAAAGGTCATTTTGAAAATGTTGTAATTTATTCCATTATGCATATATATTATCTGACTTCAGGAAACCAATCCTGATTATTTACCTTGCAGAATGTATCTAAAAGACCATCAATATATAATATCAATGAAATCAATTTGCAGAACCAATAGTCACCTGTGCAGGTGTTGTGTAGTGTTCCTTTTGGATATGAACAAAGTCTATCAAGGGGCTGTAAAAAAGTGACTTTAATTTGCTAAAATATTACTTTTATATTAATAAATTCAACTACTTCTTAAGGTTGTTTATCCAAGTCATGGATAACACTAACAGATATATATGTAATTGACTTCAGTTTTGGAAAAATCAAAGCTGCCTGTGTGTGTTTTAACACCAATACTTCAAATAACTGTGGAAAAAAGCATGTAAGGCAGTTTGAGAGGAAAAATAATCCCTCCTATTTCATTCTTTCTGAAAATTACTGCGGGTATTCAGGTTTATTTATGGTTTCGTATAAATTTTTAAAATGTTCTATATCTGTGAAATATGTCATTGGTATTTTGAGAGGGATTGCATTGAATCTATAGATTGCTTTGGGTTGTATGGACATTTTGATGATGTTCATTCTTCCAATCTATGAACATGCAATATGCTTTTGTTTATTTGTGTCTTCCTTAATTTCTTTTTCAGTGTTGTGTAATTTTCTGAATATAGGTCTTTTACCTCCTTGGTTAGGTTTATTCCTAGGTATTTTATTATTTTTCATGTTGCTATAGCAAATAAGATTTTTTTGCTGATTTCTGTTTCTGATATTTTGTTGTTAGTGTACAAAAATGCCTTCAATTTCTGAATATTGACTTTGACCTGGCAATTCCCTTGCTGAGCTTATACCCTAAGAATTCTAAAATACCAATTCAAAAGAACCTATGCACCCCAATGCTCATAGCAGCACAATTTAATGCAGGGAAGTACTGGAAGCAACCTAAGCACCCATCAGTAAATGAGTTGATAAAAAACTGGTACATTTACACAATGGAATACCATGCAACAGAAAGAAAGAAGGAGCTCCTACCCTTTATGACAGCATGGATGGACCTGGAGAGCATTATGCTAAGTGAAATAAGCCAGGCAGTGAAAGACAAATACTGGATGATCTCACCTATAAGTGGAAACTGATCAACAAAACAAACAAGCAAGCAAAATATAACCAGAGACATTGAAATAAAGAACAAACTGACAGTAACTAGAGGAAAGGGGTGAGGGGGATAACAGGGAAAGAAGGGGAATGGTCATCAAAGAACATGTATAAAGGACCAGTGGACAAAGCCAAAGGTGGGTAGGATTGATGGTAGGAGGTGAAGGTGGGTATGGAGGGGGGAAGTGGTGGCAGGAAAATGGAGATCACTGTACTTGGACAACAATTTAAAAAGAAGGAAAAATGAGTGAAGCAAAAAGAAGAAAACCTCACAAAAAATATATAAGCCCTGGCTGGTGTAGCTCAGTGGATTGAGCATTGGCCTGTGAAGCAAAGGGTCACTGGTTCAATTCCCAGTCAGGGCACATACCTGGGTTGCAGGCCAGGTCCCCAGTAGGGGACACATGAGAGGCAACCACAGCTTGATGTTTCTCTCCCACTCTTTCTTCTGTCCCCTCTCTCTAATAAATAAATAAAATATTTAAAAAAAGAAAATATTAGGAGCATTCACATTGAGAAACCAAAATAACTCTTCAAAGTTCTGTAACTCTTTCAAAGTTCTGTAAGCCTGGTTCTCAATTGCATACACAGATGCACACACACACACACACACACACACACACACACACACACACACACACACACTGGTCTTCACGTGTGCTCCCTGAACGAGCGGTGATCGCTGTATTCTTCACAGAACTTGTTACACTTTAAAGTCAACCAAGAAGCCTTTCATTTACTAACACCTTCTTTCAAAAGAAGAAACATTATATTTTAATGCATTTTTTCTTCATAGTCTTTTTTTTCCAAGTACAAAGTAAATTTCTGAAGCCAGACAATGTCTTTTTCATTTTTACATTATCTAATGTTTGGGAATTTGTTCCTAGCCCATACTAGGAATAGGAATAAATGAAAGAGTGTAATGTTTATATAAATATTTATATCTTTACATGAAAGGAAGATAATTTCATTATCTGGAATAATATTTTTAATCCTGACCCAAGGTCATTTTTTCATTGCTTTTATAGAGAGAGAGGAAGGGAGAAAGAGAGAAAGAGAGAGACATGATGTGAGAGAAACATTGATTGGTTGCCTTCTCCTATCCACCCTGACCAGGAATTGACCCTGAACCTTGGGTACACACCCTGACAGGTGGTCAAACCCAAGACCCTTTAGTGTGTGGGATGATGCTCCAACCAACTGAGCCACACTGGCCAGGGCTCTGCATAACAGCTTTCCCATGTGCATGTGACAATTGTCTTTTCCACACTGGATATATGTGTCAATGCCATCATATTTAAATTATTTTTCCTTTAGAAATTTCATAAATTTGAACAAGTTTTTAACCTTTTACTGGTGGTTATTAAGTGCTCAATTTGTTAAGTCTTGAGGGGAAAATGGTGATTTTACAAATGTTTTAGAGCATTGCTTCAAAATGCCATTGAAATCAATTCTTTACAGTCAGCATCAAAAAGTATATTCTTGGTGCACTTAAAAAAGTTAGAAATAACATTAGAGAGTATTATTCAATGTATTATAAATTTCATTTGAAAATGCATATATTATAAATAGAATACACATTTTTTCAAAATTAAGAATAGAATACTATAGTATTTCATAGTACTTTTAAAAATGCCAATCATTTTTACTGCCTTTTATACCCTCATTGAAAGCTAAAGTGTGGGATGAATAATGAGGACATTATACTATGTGAAATGAGCCAGTAGCGGAAAGACAAATACTGTAGGATTCCACTTATATGAGGTATGCAGAGCTGTCAAATCCTAAAAATCGAAAGTCGAATGCTGTAGTTGGGGCTGGGTTGTGAAGAGAAGGGAGGGTTATTGTTTACTGGGTAGATGTAGTTTTTCAAGATAAAAATGTTTTGGAGATGGATGGTAGTGTGGGCTGCACAACAATGCAAATTTACTTATTGCCAATGAAATACACAGTTAAACATCATAAATTTTATGTTATCTTTAACCACAATTAAAAATATAACAAATGCAAGAGAGAAAAAAACAAACACTTCAGAAGTATCACCTCTATATGACCCTGAGGAATACAATTGACATTGAGCTAAAAATAAATATTCAGCCCAGGCTGGTGTGGTTCAGTGGATTGAGTGCTGGCCTGGGAACCAAAGGGTAGCCAGTTCAATTCTTGAGCAGGGCACATGCCTGGGTTGTGGGCCAGGTCCCCAGTAGGGAGCACATGAGAGGCAACCAACCACACATTGATGTTTTTCTCCCTTCCTTCCCCTCTGTAAAAATATATAAATAAATAAAATTTTATAAAAAGTAAATATTTAAATATGACTGCTTATATGGAACTCTTTTCCTGTACATGAGTGACATTTTACCATTGAGAGGTAGTGTCTCTTCTTATTCTCTCTTCGAATCTAGGCTAGCTTTTATTATTTGCATGACCATTGAGAACAGCTAGAAGTGACATTCTGGAACTTTTGAAGCTAATTCATAAAATGTAGGAGGAGCATTCTGCATGGCTTGCTGCGCCCAGCTCCCAGCAGCAAACATTTACTGCAAAATAACTTCCTAAAATCCATGCTAAACCTTCCTAGGACCAGTGTAACCGGTTCAAACACTTTTGCCTTTTCATTTGTAAATATCCCTCTTCTGTGATGTGATTAGCAGCATTGGCTCCTTTGTTCTCTGTAAAAGGTAATCACCTAAAGCAATGGGTGCATAGTAAATGAGGACCCTCCTGTAAAGTGCCAAGAAACCCAATAAAGGCCTGTCATGGCGGAGGCCAAGGCTTTTGCTCCCCTTGAGAGGAAAGCCATGCTGTCCCTTTTCCCCCATTGGACTTGGTCGTCCATGTGAATGTGTCGTCTCATCCATAATGACTTGGACTCTGCTGGCTTATCTTCCTTCCCCTCTCTCTAAAAATAAATAAATAAAGTCTTAAGAAACAGTGTGGCTTATTGAGTTCTCTTTCTCCAGTGTAATATAATTAATAAAATTATTCATTAATCTAGTATTTATTTCAAGTGCTACTTTTAGCTTCATTTATAAAATCAATCCTTTTTTTTTTAGAAAAAGAAATGGAAATTATAATGAAAATCAAGAAGAAATGTAGGCTGATAGCTAAGAGTCAGATAATTTTTTAAATATTTTATTTATTTTTAAAATAATAATAAATTAGTATTATTTTAGGGTGTACCTCTCCTTTAACCCCTAGTGGGGAATCTGGCCAGCATCCCAGGCATATGCCCTGATTGGGAACTGAACTGGTAACCCTTTGATTCACAGGCTGGCACTCATTCCACTGAGCCACACCAGCCGTGGCAAGAGTCAGACAATTTCACTTTTTTTTTTTTTTTTAAGATTTTATTTATTTATCTGTAGAGGGGAAGGGAAGGAGAGAGGGAGAGAAACATCAATGTATGGTTGCCTTTCATGTGTCCCCTGCTGGGAACTGGCCTGCAGGGAACCGACCTGCAACCCAGGCATGTGCCCTGACTGGGAATTGAACCGCGATTGTCTGGTTCGCAGGCCCGCACTCAATCCACTGAGCTACACCAGCCAGGGGACAATTTCACTTTTGACTCCATTCACAGTTCCATACAATGACATGAAGGATAATTTTATGACTTGATTTGCTCTAGATTTGCTGCAGTTTTTAGTATGGGGGTAAAGAGAATGAGAGGGCTGCCATCTGGACATTTTCATAGAGGAGCTGGAAAAAGGTTTTGGCTATTCTGAGTCTACTCTAGTGTATGAAAAGAACGTTTCTTCTCAGTTATCAATGGCAGTATGTTTTTCTGCTCATAAAGCGAAATTCTGTGCTGAATTCACAGCCTTAGAACAGACAAATATACTTACCATGAGAGCTGCATCAGACCTATCAGGGCAGTCGGGTGTACGGTCCCAGACAAGGTGGGACGGGATACGCTTGTTGTGGCACAAAACACCAGTGGCTTCTGGGCAAGTCTCAGGGGTCTCTCCCACTGCAGGAAAAATAAAATAAAAAATTAAAGTGTTACTTTATGAAATTTTCATTAAATTTCAGTACTTTCTTTTAATTGTTTTATAGATTTCACACTATTAAATTAGTGATTTTAATAGTTGTCCAGGGTAGATGTCCAGACAAGTCCCACTCTTTCAGTGCTACCTCCATTGTTCACGAAGTTATATAAACTGTACTTTCAAACTAACTTTTAATCAGTCAAGTGCTGACCATCAGCTCCTACATCAACCCAAACTTCTAATCGAGGCATTACAGATCTTTTGCTTGTGGTACCAGCCTAGTTTTCCATTCTTATTTTCTGCAACTCTCCTCATAAGCACCTGCAACTGAAGGTTCCACAGACATGTCAATTGTTTTTCATTTTCCCATGTGTTCACATGCAGCTTCCTTTACCTACACTGACATCTCCCCCTTGTGCTTTTGGTGGTCTGCTCGGCCTCAGGGCTGAAGGAAACAACTTGTCTCTCTACCATTGTCTTGCCTTTTTCTTTGCTGTCTGAATCCTGGGTTGCACACTCCTTGTTTCATGTCAATGAAAACCCCTTTTATTCTGATATTAAATACTCAGCACCTCATATAATAGCTGTTTACATGTCTATCATCTCTCCAGGCTCCAAGCCCCTTAGTAGGAGGTGCTTTTGCTGTGTTCTCTTGAGCCTAACATGGCACCTGTTAAAGAATTTGTGCTTAATAAATGCTGGTTATAGTAACTGGAGGTACAATGATTTAATCTAAAGGGAACTACGAAAGTGAATTGACATAGGACTTTTATTTTTTATTTTTGAAAGATTTATTTATTTATAAATTTAATTATTTTATTTTATTTATTCAGTTTTAGAGAGAGGGGAAGGGAGGGAGAAAGAGAGAGAGAGAAACATTAATGTGTGGTTGCCTCTCATACACCCCCAACTGGGGACCTGGCCTGCAACCCAGGCATGTGCAATGACTGGGAATTGAACTGGTAACCCGTTGGTTCACAGATTGGCACTCAATCCACTGAGCCACACCAGCCAGGGTATGACATAGGATTTTTAAAGCAAGTCACATATTGAATTCCATTTGAACTGATATAAAAGCTAATAATAATTTTTCATAGCTTCAAAGTAATATACATTAAAGGTATAAAACATTTTTTTATCAAATTCAACAAATTAAAGAAAAGTTAGGATTCCTGTGATACACAGACATAAGTTCAAGCTGGTATGACCAAGGCGGCGTTAAGTTACTCAAGGTTAGGCAGTATTTCTGCAAAGAAAAATGGTCAAACTCCACAGATTTGATAAAAATGCATTTCCATAGCCTTTGAATCATCCCCTCACAGAATAGCTAAAACATGAATAACCTGTAGAAATGATTTACCAGTAACATATAGTCCAAATATGAAGGCTGAAGAAAAAGCATCTAGGACAACAGCAAATATTTCAACTATAGGCATCAGTAAGATGAAGAATTCAAGGTCATATTTATTGAGTGGTTCAGAATCTTTGCCAAAAAATTGTAGTTAACACTAGTGAGAATTTAGTTATCCAGAGAAGTATGTAGCAATATTTAGTATGCAAGTCTATGCATTGGAGATTATTTCATTTTTCGATGCTATAGGCTGTGGAGCCAAATAATTACTCCACAGAGGAAATGTTTTAACTCAAAATCTAAATAATGGTTTCCTAGTTTTTAAAAATATAACTAAAATAGACTACATCTCCAAATGAGACTTATTTCCTCAATAGTGTAGAATAGCTAAAACATGAAGAGAAATCAAGCCATTGCTTTAAATTGCAGTAAACCACGCAATCACTAGAATTTCTGTGATATGTGAATCATACTAAGAAAAAATATTAAAAGACTTAAAATTCTAGCAAAAGTAAATCTTAATTAAGACAAGAATATAGTCTATCAGACTTATTTACAAAAACATCATGGAAAGTAGAAAAATTAGATTACTTGCGTGAAAATGTTTTACAGATGTTTAGCCAGCTTCAATTTCTTCATTAAGTCAAAATGATAAACTCTATAAATTTGATAAAGTTTGCAAATATAAGAAATAAAAGTTACATATTCTATAGTTAATGATATAAGAATTGAAATAACATTGGTGCTCATAACAGAGAGCAGAAGATCTGGCTGGAATAATATGGTATATAAAAAACCCTAAATATTTATTTTATCCAAAAATACAGAGACCTAAAGACTTAAAACTAAAGCATGAAAAATGAAAAAATCCCTCAAAGAAAAGGCCTGCAAAATAATGTAGCAATAAGAAATGAATATTTCATCAAATGAAAGCATGAGGCATGTAGAGGACTAGTTGACTATGCATTTGAACAAACTGTCAGCATTCTGATTGAGACGCCAATTGAAAATTGGCTTTATTCTGAATTGAAACAGTACTTAAAGATGTCCTTGACTCTACAAATTTCCATTTGGATTGAAATAGTTTCACACACAGGGGTCATGCCACTTTGTCTATTTTATTGCTGAAGTTGTACCAGCTTTGGCCAAGGGATGCTCTTTCAGTTGGTTCCTGTGTTCCTTTGACATATCCCTGTCAATGTAGACTTTTCTTTTGATTGCTACCTTATTTTCTAGGGCTGTAAGTTGTTCAGGGTCAACTTGTGTATTTCCTGACTCAATCCTAGAATCAGTTATCAGCAATTTCTCTAAGAAGTGCTGGTTCCTTTTATTGGAGAATGCTGTTAGAAACCAAGATCTGGGTACCAGGTTGCTCCTTGCTACTGAGGTATCATTTTTTATCTGCTATAATAACTGGAGGAGTCATGCCTTTTTTAATAATGAAAAGTGATCAATATTACCTCTTTAAGTAGTGTCTTTTCTTAACTCTCTGTACTCTACTTCTGAAATTTCTATTAGAGAAATGTTGGGTTTATTACCATTGTCCTTCAATCTTTGTTCCATATTTTTCCTCTTTACCTCACTGTGTTGTATTCTGGAAAGTATGCTCACATTTACAACGTTTGATGATTCAATCTTTAGTTATGTTTCTGTTTGTTTAACTTTTCCATTGATATTTATGTTTAACTACAATTTTATTTATTTATAGAAGTTAAATTTAATTATTCTTATTTAGTGTGCTGCTTATTCTTTGTTCATGCTTTCCTTTTTTTGTATTATGATCCTAGTAGCCTATGATCCTATATCATAAATTTACACTGGCTTCTGT
This sequence comes from Artibeus jamaicensis, assembly GCF_021234435.1. Classification (NCBI taxonomy): domain Eukaryota; kingdom Metazoa; phylum Chordata; class Mammalia; order Chiroptera; family Phyllostomidae; genus Artibeus; species Artibeus jamaicensis. The sequence goes on along the minus strand of NW_026521995.1, from coordinate 1,381,034 downwards.
ATTGTTCTTGAAGTTTCAATGCTTCTAGAAATTTTAAGATTATCTTGTTGACTCTATTCTCATTAGTGTTAACTACAATTTTTTAACAAAATCTTGTTGTTTTGGAATTCTCGTCCTCATCTACTATCCTGTATGTGCTGTGGCACAAGTTTAGGGTTTTGGTTTTGTGCTGGTACCTCCTATTTTATTTATTTGTGTTTTATTTTTCACAAGGCCCCGGACAAACAGCCAAATTTCTTTGAGTCTTCCATAGAAAGACTAAGGTTTATGAAAAGGCTAATCTGTAGATCTCCTCTTCTTATTTAGAATTGGAAAATCCAGTCCCTGTATCATTAGGCCTCTGGGAAGTTAGCTTCAACTGGGGTCTATATTTTAATTCTGCTTTTTTTGGTTGTAGGATAGTAGATTTTTTTCTTTATATTTCAGTTTACAGTATTAAGTGCTTTAAAATATTTTTATGTTTTTAATGAGTGGAAAACATATAATATGATGTTATTAATTCCCTGTAGCCTAACTTTCAATATAATGTTTAAAGCCTGTTAATATCTTATGTATTTTAAAAATAACCACAAGAAAATGTCAGAAAATAATTCTCTCCAGATACTGCTCCTTACTTAACATAAACCTTATGACATAGATCTTTGTTTAGAAATTTCTGAAATTAGCATATCATACTCTCAGTTATCTTGTGTTCATATAAAAACAAGCATATATAAGTCTCAGTGCATTTGATGACACAGAAGCCTAAAATGTAGTAGTAGTGCTTAGAAAAGGGAACTTTTCCATAAACATGGTTTCTGTTTACTAATTAATATATGGATTATCTTCATAATTTATTTAACTTGATAAGCTATTGTTGCATAGTTTTTATTGTAGTATGTCTCAAAAGTTTTGGCATTTTAAGTAAAAGCTTTTCTGTAGTTAAAGCTGGTAATACTGGTGAGTAAATACTCAATGCTCATGAGAAGTCCAAAAATGTGGATCAAGATGGTAATTTGAATCTCAATTATCATAAAAGCTATAACCTTAGGTAAACCATGTAATATTGATCTCTACATAAAAACATTGGTCATTAGTCTTTAACACAGAGTACTATATGATTATATCTAGTCATGTCATCTATTTAGAATATTCAATCTTCAGTCTAGAATTCAGCCTAGAAACATATACTAAGCAATTGTCAGACACCATGGTGGGTATTGTGAGAGTTCTTACCTTTAAAGAATTTATAATCTGCTGATGAAAACTTATTATTAAATGGTATATTTTGTGCTATAATGGAAGATATTTAAGGCTTGCTGTCAGGCGACAATAAAAACTAGCTCATTGGTGTATATATTTCTATATCTGTATCTATATGTATATGATGTATTTATTCATCTGATGCCTTTAAAGTATGCATCATCTTGGTCATTCAGCCAATTAATAAGATAGGCTAGGTCACTCAACAGAAAGGAAGCAGTTCCTATATGAATTTTCTTTATTTTCTCCATTGTTCTTAGTTTCCTTATGAAGAAACTTTGACAACATATTGAAAATATGGAAGATTCAGATTCATTTGAAGAAAGATAAACATTTTAGATAATAGAAGGAAAATAGGCTCAGATATTTTCAATAGATATTTTGGAAAAGATCATGCATCTAAATTTTTCTTCACAGATGAACTTCTTATTTTGCTTGAGTATTCTCTTACTCTAGAAACATCAGGGGCAAGTTTGCAAATAAAAGAAAATCTCAGATTTAAGATGGTGATGGAGTAGGTGGAAGCTACACTCTCCTCCATTCCAGGCCAAACTAGATTACAATTAAATTATAGAACAATCATTCTCAATAACCAACTGAAGACTAGCTAAAGAAAAGTCTTATAAACAAAGATTTGCAGAAGCCGCCACATCAAGATTGGTGGGAAGGGCTGAGATGCAAAAAATGTTGCCTCACCCCCATGAGAAGTGACTGAGGTTTCGGGGGGCTATTTCAGCTGTATGGGGCACACCTTCATAATCGTGATATCAGCCCCACACTGGGCTCCCCAGCCCAGAGCACCAGAGCTTAGGAAGAAGCACCCACAGAAAATCTGGCTGTTAAATCAGTAGGGATTCTGTCTGCCAGGGAAGGACAGGAGTCTGCTGCAGACACAGACAGGACACTTAAAGGGTGAACAAACAGAATTTCATTCACAGTAACCTACCATGTGTTCTGGTAGAGGGAGGGAAGGTGTGCAGAGTGGACTTGAGTAGCATGAAAAGAATCTGGGTTTTTTTGCTCTGGGGAGAAATCTGAAAGGACGGCTGACAGCAGCCCTGTGCTGAGTCACTCTCCTACATGGCGGATGCAGTGTCTCCTAGGTGGAGCACTCCCCTTCATATGGCATCAGCCTGGGGGAAAGCAATAGACCCACCCTCTAGATTCCCTGTCACCTCATGTTGCAGAGCTTATACCCTGATGAGGAGGCAGCTAGTTTGGTTGGCGTGTAGAGGTCTGGAAAGACTCAGGAAATGTCAGTGCCTGACTTGTGTTGCTTTGGGGAAGGGGCTATTCCCCCACTTTCCCGTGAACCTGAGTAGCACTTCCCCCTCACAGGAGATCTGTTACCTCACCTGCTGAGTTCCTGGTAACCCCAGTTTCCTGATTCTTGATGGCTCTGCCCTTCCAAGGGCTGGGGAAAATGCAGGATAGAATGAGTTGTGTGGGTGGCTCTGAGGCAGGGGGCCACACCACCCACCCTTCCCGAAGCCTGCCTGGACCCTACCCTTCCTGGGAGATCTACCAGTCCCATCCTATTGACTCCTGGAGGCCCCACACTGCTGAGACCAGGCTCTTTCTGGCAGAAGCTGTGACAAACAGAACTGTGTGGCTCTAGGACAGGGGACATTTTTTCCTCACATGCCCAAGCATGACAGAGCCCTCCTTTTGTATGGCCAAATATTGGTTTGTTTGGGCATGATAAACTCTGCTGGACCCACCATGATCTGTTCCTGAGACCCTGCCCCAACACAAAAGTCTATAAACACCCAGCAGGTGGCATTTACATTTGCTATACTTAGGGACTTTTGCTAAGTGGCCTCAGACCTAGCACTGACTCTGAGCTTGAACCTGTATCAGTCTGGCGTACATCACTCATCCCTAACTTATGCATTGTAAGTACCCAGAGGCTCTTTCAGTGACTGAGCCTAACAGGCTCAGTATTATGAGAACTGCTAAAGGGAGAAGGAGGAGGAGGAGGAGGAGGAGGAGGAGGAGGGGGAGAAGGAGACAACAGCAACAGAAGAGCACAGTTAAAAATCTTTTTTTCTGATATATCTCCTCATGCAAGGGAAACAAAAGAAAAAATAAACAAATGGGACTATGGGGGGGGGAATGTTCTAATAAAATTAAAAAGTTTTTGCATAGCAAAGGAAATCATCAATGAAATGAAAAGACAACCCAGTGAATGGGGAACATATTCACTAATATATCTGATAAGGGGTTAATATCCAATATTTACAAATAACATAAAATTCAACCCCCAAAACCAAATAAGCCAATTAAAAAATGCACAAAGATCTGAATAGGTGCTTCTCCATAAAGGACATACAGATGGCCAATATATGTATGCTTAATGTTACTAATCGTCAGATAAATGTAAATTAAAACCACAATAACATAACTACACACTTGCAAGAATGGCTATCATCGTAAATCTAAAAACCACTCGTGTTAGTGAGGATGTAGAGAAAAGGGAACCCTCAGGTACTTGGTAGGAATGCAGAATAATGCAGCCACTGTGGAAAACAGTATGGAGTTACCTTAAGAAATTAAAAATGGAACTGCCTAATGACCCAAAGATTCCACTTTGGGGAATTTATCTGAAGAAACCTGAAACACTAATTCAAAAGAGCATGTTCATCCCTATGTTCACTGCAGCAGTAACTTACAATAGCCAAGATTTGGAAGCAGCCCAAGTATCCATTGGTAGATGAGTAGATAAAAAAGCTATGGTACATTTACACAATGGAATACTACTCAGTGTTTTAAAAAAGGAAAAGAAGAAGATCCTACCATCATGATAGCATGGATGAACCTGGAGAACATTATGCTAAAGGAAATAGCCAGTCAGAGAAAAACAAGTATCACAAGATTTTACTCATATGTAGAATTGAATGAACAAAATAAACTAACAAAAGAAATAGAAACAGACTCATAGATAGAATACAGACTGATAGACGTCAGAAGGGAGAGGGATTGTGGAGCTGGGTGAAAAAGAAGAGATTAAGTAAAAAAAGACCCCAAAAACCTTACAGACACAGATACCAGCATGGTGATTATCAAAAGGAAAGGGGCTGGGGAGGGAGGTGGAAGAGGGTAAAGGGGTGATAAACGGTGACGGAAGGAGACTTGACTTGGGATTGCGAACACACAGTACAGTGACAGATGATGTATTAAGGAATTTTACACTTGAAACCTGTATAATTCCACTAACCATTGTCACTCCAATAAATAAATCTCATCATATGACAAGTATTTCTAAGTGTTTAGGAAATAACAATGATGTATTGCATATTTTCTGTTCACCATGAACATTTAAATATATCTTATGTTAGAAAAATTGCTGGGTTTTAAAAAGGTCAGTGTGCATATCAGACAACTGACCGTATGCATCCGAGAGGGTGACCTCAGTGATGGTGACGGCAAAACTCGGTTTGTGTCAAATTGTCACAAGTGTTATTGGAGTTACTGGATCATGTCTTATTGCACAGCGAGAACATTGGGAAGCAAAAAGTGAGATTCTGCTTGTGATACACAGAGGCAAGGTGCCTGCTAAGTGAAAAATATCCTAAAGGTCAACTTTTCATATTTTTAAACAAAAAGATGACTTTATCAACTGCTTCTATATTTGTCTGAAAGAAAATTCTCTATACCAACCTCTTTCTTCAGACATAAGGCACAGATTTTTGCCCTTAATTTTTTAGATTTGGACATAGTTTAAGAATCTAGCTTTTTTGGTTTAAAGGTTTTTACAAAAAATGTTTTGAAGGCCATGAAGAAAGCAGAGGAAATAGGAAAATAAAACACCACCAACAATAAAACTCAGAACTGCTGTAACTGACAAAGAGCACCACGCTTTTGTGTATGAAGGTACATTTTTAGTGCCTTAAGGCTTCAGAAGTCCTCACTGACTCCTTAGCTCTGTTCAATTCCTAGTACTCCACCAAAAGCACATTTGCTCAATTACCTGACAATTTCCTAACTACCATTTAAAAAAGACATAACCACTTGCATTCTGGACTTGACTGCTACATCTGATGTGCCACAAATGCCTTCCTTTTTGTAACTCTCAATTCCTTTAGTTCCTTGACATCACCTTCTTACTATTTTGCCATCTCCTAACCTTCCTTCTATTCTGTTGGTCCCTGGTCCAAGACAGACTTTTAAGTGCTGGTGGAGTAAATTGTGACCCCGATTCATTTTCCTTTGCTCTTCTCTGGGCATCATATTTACTGTCATGATTTTACTACCAACAGGGGACCAATGACGTAATAGCTACATCCCAATTTGTACCTTTTCCCTAGTTTAGACATTTGTAACACATTTTCTATCAGATTTCTCTACAGCATTCTAGACACACTAAACATGACAAAAAGACACACACTTTCATTTTGCCTCCTACTTTATCTTTCCCTTGGTCCTGCCTCATAGTAAGCCTCACAGTACCCATCTATGTATGGTCCACAGATGCACATTTTTCTTTTTTTTTTAAACCAAATTTTGCCTTTATTCATGTTTTTATGTCATCATCCTTCCTTATTTTGTGGTGGAGATGGCTGGCTGTTTACAACATATGCTCAAAGTTTTAGAGTGTGCAGTTGCTCCTGGGTAGTCACTACTCACCCAGATACTTTCAGCTACATTTGCAACATGGTGGAGCCGTCAGTGTGTGTTTTTGCCGATGGTATGTGAGTGGATACGGACCACTTCCAGGCGAGACCATACAAACTTCCACACACCGCTCGTCATGCTCTTTTCCTTTCCTGGTTGGATAGGAATGTGATGATCCCTAAGGTGGACCTTAAAGGCCACCGTTGAAGATCCGCTTGTGATTCTGAATAAATGCATGAGAAAATTGCCACACTAATTTGTTCATCTGACAACTGTAAAGTAAAATGAAGTAAACTTCTTGAAGTGTCATGTATTTTTCACTCAATTTGTTATAAAATTATACTAGCCTAATACAACCGGAATGTAATGATATGATAATAATGGTGGTGGTGGTGACTCCTAATCTTACAGAGAATTTATTACATGTCTTGTCATGTTTAAACCCATTGCAAATATTGGCTCAGTGAATTCTTAAGATAGCTCCATGAAATATGTATTATAATTTTTCTTCTTTAAATTACCCAAGTTCACACAGCTACCAAACGACAAAGCTAGAATTCATGTTTCAAGTACATAGTCTTTATTTTTAATCAGTAAACCCCAAATCTTTTCTTCTCCTGATCAAATATACAATCCTACAATACACAAGTTAAGCGTATTTTTTTCCAAGCCCCATTTATCCATTCAGCTCTCTTGGTTCCCTGGGTAATCTCAATTATAGCAGATGGTATTGAAATACAGTACCATGATACATTTTCTGTTTTGTTTATTGACAACACAGAGGACAAACTAAACATTATCCTTTTGCAAAATAGGGAAGGATCCTAAAAGGAAGTAACTATATTACATTTATTGTGATATCCCTAAAACAGAGCCCAGACTCCTTACAGGTGATTAAGTAATATTTGCTGAACTGTATTTATATTTGGTGAAGCTGACTAGACTGCAATCAGAATAGTTGCAATCAGAATAGTTGGCTATTTAAACTTAAAATGAATTTAAAGCATGCTACAGGTACTGAGAACTGAGATTTGCCTTTCACAAATTGAAAATATACTGGGAAAAATCATTCTTATAAAACCTTGCAGTTAAAAATAATTATGAAGAAACTGTCAATTACTGAAAGCTATGCAGAGGATAAATGGGCTGTGTGGTAACTATTGTCACTGGCTAAGATAATTTCTGAGATGTAATACATCCTGGGAGTTTGATAGCCCATATAAACACAACTAATGATGGAATTTATTGATTGCTTTGCAGACAAGGAGGCTGATGGTGTGTGACGACAGGAAGCAGAAAGTAGACCACCTAAAGAGAAAAGGGCCAGGCAACGCAGAGCGTTAAGGTAACGAAGGCTTATGTTTTTGAGGAAGATGAATTTGGCACGAGACATAACACCGTAAGGAAAGGGAAAAAATCCCTCGAGTAAATTGTGATCATCATTAATGAGTGGCCCAATGATTAAAAATGTTTGTCTACATTGTAGACTCATGAAGACCCATGATGGATGGAAGATGTCATGTTCAGACTTAATTAAAATGTCCTAATTGCTTTATTAAGGGAAGAATACACATTTTGCTCAAGGTTTATCTCCACTCCATTGCAGTGAGGTATAGGGGACAGATGCACACTGAAGCACCGATGTCATATACTTTTGAGATGGAATGGCAAAGGGGGCACATTCAATAGCTTATTTAGCTTTTGTCTTAGACTATCATTGCCTGTTCCTTTGCTAGGGTAACTTCTGCATATATGGAAGCATTTGTTAATTGGTTTAAAATATTAATACATAATATATAATAAGCAGTTGATTCATTTTGACTAAATTGAAGACAATGTTTTTATATCTTACCAACCAAGTCAGCAATTATTGTGTTCATTTATTTATTTTTCTCCTTACAACCACTGTGCACTATGAAATGATAGAATAATCACTAAAGTGATAGTCAATAAGCCTTATTTCTGTTTCTATATTTGTAAAACCCCAAAGTAACTTAAAATAAAATCATTCAAACACTATGGATTTCTAAAATCTATAGTGTTTGGAAGGTCCCTTCCAAAATTCTATAAAATATTAAATATTATCCAAAAACACTTGCTTAGTTAATTCACTGAAATATTTGGTTATTTCTTTAAAATATAAATGAAGGTATACAAATGCTGTAACAAATAATCTATGATTATCATTTTAAGCTATCCCAAACCTCTAAAACTGCATTTCTTTTATGAAGTAATGTATAAGATCAAAATTCTGTTAAAGTTGTTAGGCATTAAAGAGTTAAAAATTATTGTTGTACACTGTCTAAAGCTATAGGCACCCCTACTCCGACATGTACATTTTCACTAGAATGAAGGAATCAAGAGTTACATAAAGCCTAAGAGTTTACTAGCATTGATTCTATATAAATAAGATGTGACATAACTGGAGAAAATCAAACCATTAACATTTTTAGTACAAAATACATAAAAATTAATTAGGCAAAGAACTTAGGCTAAAGACATGGAGAGTTTAGAAGTAACAGTTGAAATAGAGACCAATTTCTGAAGTGTATACACCCCTAAGAGTGGGTGAATCTTCTGTACTGAATGTGTGAGAACATAACACATGAATAAAATACATGGTCAGTGTGTTATAAAACCAGTGCTGTTATGTGCAGCCTGGACTCATGTTCAAAATAAACACAAGATGAATGTGTTTCCTGCTTCAAGGTGATTGCGTAGGCTATGGCTTAAGGTACACCTGTAACATTCCCAGGGTCTGGAGTGAACAACCCAGTCTGTAAGTATAATCCCACCCTTACCTCCATACTCATCTCCATGCTCATCTCTTAGCCACCCCTGCAGCTCAGGGTATGCATACCAGCATGCAATTCCTCCATGGAGGAGAGAACTGGGGAGAGGCCTACAAAACCCTCTGGTGCCAACTTGGAGCTGCATAATCGGAGAAATCTGAGATCCCAGATTTAAAACAGAAAGCATGGGCTCTGAATGGAAATGTCCTTTCAGCTCTTGAGAGATCCCCAGCTAACTGGGGAAGAGGATAGCATGAGGAGGGACGGAATGGAACTTTCTAATGCTCATTACCAAGAATCTCAAGGTGGTACTACACAGCTGATTAATGGCAAGATAGACAACTGATTAAGATAGGCCAACAATTATTTCATTCGAAATTGGATGCTGTACCAAGACACACAGAAATGGCAAGGTTAGGGGCACAGGTGTCTAGTGGGCATTTCACTGAAACAAATTCCCATGAGCCCCTGTTGCTTAGGTCCTTGGAGCTTATCTTTCCCAAGGATGTCTTGCACAATTATTTCTTCAATTCTTCAATCTACCCTAGAATCTTTAACAAAAAATGGCCTTGATTTATTTAAGGTTGAAAATGTTGGTTTCTAGTACATACATTTAAAGGATACAAGTTGTTAACTGCATCTATTATTGATCTAACTTGGCCCCACTTGAGAAGAGAGCTACAATAATAATCAATAATGACTATAACAAACAAAAACAATTTCACCCATATTCAAGGAAATATATAGCTGCCTTCCTAAAAATATAAAACTCTCAAATCTCTCTGCTGCTGATCCCTATAATGGACTTTAATGGAGAATAAGAGATTTTGAACAATCTGATGCAAACTTTTTAATTAGTTCAACTTGTCTACTATTTATGTAGTAAGGTCGCTGCAGGATACTGTTACATAATTTCCAATTTATGTGTAAATTTCAGGGTCAAACTATGATCAAGTTATATTTTCCTGCATAAAATAATCACTAAAAACCTAATCACAATATAATATTATCTTTGATCCTTTCCATTAAACTATCTCATATTTGTGAGATGTATAAAAATTAATCTGCACTGTATTTTCAATGTAGTATTTCATTCAAATCTTCAGAATTTAATAGGTCTACTGTGAACTTAAGGTTATTATTAAAACTCAGACTCAGGATAAATATTTAGATGTACTTTACAATCATTAGCAAATAGCTACAACAAAGAAAATTTAAAATATTTTAAACAAAATCTTAAAATGTCCCTGAGTAAAATCTGTAACATTTGGTATGATTTTGATAAATTAATGTATTTACTTTAGGATCACATTCCTCATCTGACAAATGGAGATTATAAAGTTCCTAGATGAATAATAGAATTGTGTGAACAGTTAATGAGACCACCTGGGCTAAGTTTCAGTGCACACCCGACACTCAGTACATGTTCAATTAATGTTAGTGTTTTCCAGTTTTTTGAAGCTTGACTACTTTTCCTCTCAGAATTTTAGTTTCTTTATCTATAAAATTGGTTCTTATAAGATTTAGCTAAGATAATATATATAAAGCTGGTAAATCTCCTTAATTTATAGATATAGAAAGTTTTAGTTCTTCTTGCATTCATCCAAGGCCAGCATTCTTTCTACACCAAAATACTGCTTTGAGAAAACACTAATGATATTTTTATTACCATTTACTAACTAAATATAGTTAGAAAATACCAGTATTAATAAATAATATGAGTTATTTACTTACAATGGCTTGATACTTGTTTAATCACTTTGAAAGAGTTAAATCAATAGGTTTTTATAATAATTTAATTGTATATAAATGTCAAATGATTCAATTGTAAAAAATAGAGTAGTTAAGTAACTTGTCCTAGGTCACACAGCTGAGAAATAGTGAGGTTAAAATTTAAGCTATCATTACATAGCCTGTAAGATATTGTTTTTTAATTTAAATGGTGATGAGTGAAAGTAATTAAAGTGTGTGTTTAATACTTCTAAAAAATTTTGAAAATGGTTAAAAGATTTAAAAGTAGAGGAGGTCTTGCAATATTTATAGATTAGAAAAATCTGGAAGTTCATTGGATTCACTGTCAAACTCAACATAATAAGTTGCTTAGTAGGTTTATAAAAATTATTTTATTTTTATTTTTAATTGTATTTTATTATTTATGCTATTATAGTTGTCCCCACATTTTCCCCCTTTGCCCACTTTCACCCAGAACCCCCTCTCTGCCTTAGACATTTCCTATACCGCTGTTAATGTCCATGGACACAAACATATATTGTACATGTATATTCCTTGGCTAATCCCTTCACCTTCTTTCATTCAGGTAAATAAATTATTTTAAAGATATTCTTATCTAAATGCCACATATGTCCAAAGAATAAAGCAAGATTGACATCTTGAGAGAAGATACTCATTTGAAGTGGCTAAACATTAAAAAAATTATGGCACAATTTTCCAAAATATATATTATAAAATGTTCCAAGACACCTTTATTTTAATAATGTATTTTACATTTTAAAATATTATGTATATGAAACCTCTCATGACTCCCATGTTGGTAGTATGAGATTTAAATCTCCTCATCTGGGAGGAAATATTATACCTACAATGTATTATAAAATATTGAAATGTATTTTAAATTCAAGACTATTCAAGTCAGAAATGAAATAAATTCAGCCAAAAAGTTTTCTGTTGTAATTGTCACATAATTTCATTGGTGTAGGGCCCACCCAGGTAACAGAATTTATTGGAGGCTCACACAAAATTGAAACCTGCTGCATTAAATGAGAAATTACATCTGCCTCTCAGAAGTGTGAAAATAAAACATATATTATGAATCTAAAATTTATATGGAATAATAAAAGGCTAATAAGAGCCAAGATACTTCTTCTTGGGAAAGAAGATAAAAATCAAGAGACTATACACTTCAGATAGCAAAAGTTATCTAAACATTTTGAGAAATTATAACAAATAAAATAGTGTAGAATGCTAAAGACATAGACTAATACACCATAGAAACATAACAGAAGACTTAAAACTGAATCTCATGTGTTTAGAAATTTGATTTTTGGCAGAATTGGCATGCACATTGGAAAGGGAAGAATGAACTCATCTAACCCAGCAGTCTTCAGGCTGAGGTAAGGTTACATCAGAGAGGATGTAAAAATCTGGCAAGGAGGATAAAGGCAAACAGTTTGAAAACTCAATTTCTAGCTCTCCATTTCCAACTGTGAGGCTTTCTAAACTTGATGTTCCTGAGAAGGCACCTATGATCGTTCTGGTTCTCATCCCTTTGGCACACATACTCCATACTTTCTAGAACACAAGAGCTTAGCATCTTCCCCTCTATTTGACATTCAAACATATATATGGGCAAGTTTTGTCAGTGGCTCATTTAAAGTCTCACACTTTTAATTATTTGACTGTTTTCAAAGAATGATTTATCCAGATAGAAAGCTTTATGAGGCTGGAGTAAAAAAAAATAACTTGAAATCAGTTATTATACCCTCTTATTTACTACCAATACATTTATAACAAAAATACAACAATTTTTTGAAATTAAGAAAGCTGAAGATATATGTACAAGTGTAAATAAGTTCGATATTTTAAAACTCTGATCAAAGTTGTCTTTGGAAGTTTGAAATAAACTGTCATTGCTCATAGAGAAACCTCGGGAAGCATACAGATCATTAGAAAAATGACAGCAGCTGATGTATAGTGTTAGTAGCTCCAAGTTCAAGTTCATTTCCACTCCTCAGAAAATTGATTCCCTGTAATGACATCATTGTGCTTGATGAATGCATATGATGGCTGAAGCTATCATTCAACAGATCATATAAAAATCATGGTAGGTTAACAATGACAACAACAAAGCTACGCCTTAACAAAGAAAGTGATTATAGCAAGCAAAGTGAGATTATAGCAAGCAAAGAAGAGGCTGCTGAGTTTGGGCAGTTTTACACAAGTATATCTGGATTTACAATAAATGGAAATGGGGCATATTTATAAATGCTTATATATTTATATTTATAGATATATTTATGTTTTGTGATGTACCTGCTCAATGACAAGGCAAAGGGTGACCTTACTGCTCATATTCATATCTATACTCATTTAAAAAATATTGGCTTTACAATGTCAACACACAAACAGCTGAATTAAAAAGTGAGCAAAGGACTTAAATAGATGTTTCTCCAAAGAAGATCTACAAATGGCCCACAAACACATGAAAAGATGCTCATCATCACTCAAGCAAATTAGGAAAATACAAATCAAAACCAAATGAGATACATCCTAACACCCATTAGGATGGCTACTATATATTAAAAACAATAATAAAAACTAAAATAAACAAACAGAAAAGTTTTGGTGAAGATATGAAAAACTGGAAAGCCCCTAAAAAATTAAAAATAGAATTATCATATGACTCAGCAATTCTAATTTGGCACATGTACCAAAACCAATTGACAGCATGGACTCGGCCAATATTTGTACCCTTATGTTTGTAGCAGCACTACTTCTGGAGTCTGATTTGAAAGCGATGTAAGTGTCCTCCGACAGATGAAGCATAAACAAAATGTGTTCTATGTAGACAGTGGAATATTAGTCAGCCTTTAAAAGGAAAGAAATTCTTATGTATGTTATAACATGGATGAACTTTGAGGATATTGGGCTCAATGGAGTAAACCAGACACAAAAGGATTTATGCTGTATGATTCCACTTATATGAGATATCTAGAACAGTCAAACTCATAAGCATGGAAAATAAAATGGTGGTTGGGGGTAAAAGGAAGTGAGAAGTTATAGTTAGAAGAATACGGAGTTTCAGTTTTGCCAGATGAAGAGTTCTTGGAGGATATTGGTGCTGACTACACAACAGTGCAAATGTACCTCATGCCATTGACCTTTATACTTAGAAATGATTAAGATGGTAAATTTCATGTTCTGTGCATTTTACCATAATTAAAAAAATATATGGATCCTCACAGAACTGGTTGATTTAGCCACAAATTAGACAAACATATGAAGGCGAAACTAATTGAAATGAATGGAATTGCACGGGAAACCAATAGCGATGAAAAGGAAACTGGGACTCAAATCAATGGAGTGGACCAGAAGAAAGCAAATAATGGCCAAACAGAAAAGAGTGAAGAAGCAAGAATTCAAAAAAATGAGGAGCATCTTAGAAACCTCCAGGACATCTTTAAATGCTCCAACATCTGAATTATAGGGGTACCAGAAGGGGGAAAGGAACAGCCACCAGTGGAAAACTTATTTGAACAAATAATAAAGGAGAACTTTCCCAATATGGCAAAGGAAATAGACTTCCAGGAAATTCAGGAAGCTTAGAGAGTCCCAAAGAAGTTAGATGCAAGATGGAACACACCAAGGCACATTATAATTACATTAGCCAAGGTTAAAATGAAGGAGAGAATCCTAGAAGCAGCAAGAGCTAGGGGGACAGTCACCTACAAAGGAGTCCCCATCAGACCGTCAGCGGATTTCTCAAAAGAGACCTTACAGGCAAGGAGGGGCTGGAAAAAAGTATTCCAAGTCATGAAATCCAAAGACCTACATCCAAGCAAAGCCTTCATTTAGAATGGAAGGGCAGACAAAGTGCTTCTCGGATAAGAACAAATTCAAGGAGTTCATCATCACCAAGCCCTTATTATATGAAATGTTTAAGGGATTTATCTAAGAAAAAGAAGATAAAAAAGATGAACAGTGAAAGGACAACAAACTCACAGTTATTAACAACCACAACTAAAACAAAAGCAAACTAAGAGGACAGCTAGATCTGGAGCAGAACCAGAGAAATGAAGATCTCATGGAGGGTTAGCAACAGGGGAGTGGGAGAAGGAGAAGGGGGAGAAGGTACAGAAAATAAGTAGCATAGACAGTAGGTAGAAAATAGATAGGGGGGAGGGCAAGAATAGTATGGGAAATAAGAATTTAAAGAACTTGAGACACGTGTTCATGAACTAAAGGGGGGAACGGTGGGGGAGGGGGGTATGCAGGGTGGAGGGGAATGAAGGGGGGAATAGAACAACTGTAGTGGCATAATCAATAAAAAAAAATATATATATATATATATATGTTTGCTGACTGCCTACTGAGTGCTAGGCACTATTCTAGAAAAAAGTGTTGCATCACAGCCTGATTTTATTTTCAACTTAAATTTGGAAAGATTCTTGTTTTATTTTTCAAATATTTTATTTATTTATTTTTAGAGAGGGGGAAAGGAGGGAGAAAGGGGGAGAAACCCCTCTCTGTGAGAGAAACATCGCTGAGTGGCCTCCCATAACTGGACTGGAACCAATGAACTTTTGCTTTGTGGGATGACACCCAACCAACCGAGTCACACTGGTCAAAGCATGGAAATATTTTTATTGATCACAAGCCTTGAATGCCAAAACTCTTAACCTTGATTTGCACAGAATGTGGGGCATTGTCATTAAAATGGCAAATATTATTTTCTAGGAAATTGAACTTGTATATATGCTTTAAAACACATATGGAATATGGGATATTTACATTGAGGAATTACTGAGTTTAGAAGTGAGATAGCTGTTGTGGAATGTGTATTTACACATTTATTTGAATTTTAAAAATAAAGGTAAGTTTATAATGATGAAAACTAAGTGTTGTGTTTTAATTGGCTGCTTTACCAATGAGAATTGTGTTTGCTAAATAGTACACATGGCAATCATTTTCAAAACAATAAGGGAACTAAATTAAATATATAGCTCTAGAATTTTGACATAAATATACTTATTTGATCAAAAACAGCTGATAGTTAAAATTATTCACATTTCAAATTGATTACATCTTTGACACTTTGTGTAGAATAAATTGGGAATCACTTTAATATTACCCTGAGAATATACACTTAAAATGATCTTTTATATGCATAATAAAGGCTTACATAATAAAGGACACATTAGAATTATCTGAAGCTTTAAAAATTATGGGTGCCTTGACCCCACACCCAGAGATAATTATTTGAATGGTCTGGGGTGGGGCCTGGGCAGAGATATTTTAAGCTCCCCAGGAGCTGTTAATGTGCATCCAGGGTTGAGAACCACAGTCACTGATGCATTTCACAATAGGAAGTGAACACTGATTTTTTTTTCTTTTTTTTTAAAGATCTTATTTTAGAGAGAGGAAGGGAAGGAGAAAAAGAGGGATAGAAACATCAGTGTATGATTGCCTCTCACGTGCCCCCTACTGGGGACCTGGCCTGCAACCCAGGCATGTACCCTGACTTGTACTCAAACTGGCCACACTTTGGTTCACAGGCCCGTGCTCAATCCACTCAGGTACACAAGTCAGGGCTCTCTTTTCTTTTATATGAGAGAAAACAATGAGAGAGATAGAGAAGGAGTGAGGGAAGGAGAGACTGAAGGATCAGCAGAAGGAAGAAAAACACTTTGCCTCTTCAGAGAAATACGTTTGTCAGAGTAGAACCAATGAGAAAAGAGGATATAAAATCTGGCAGGGAATGGACTGATTTCCAGAAATGGGCTTTTGTGGATCCTGGCAAAATAGAAAACACATTTTTTTTTTCTTAATTTAAACACTGAGGTCATGGTTTACCCCTTGTTCAAGCTTACTTTCTCATGGTTTCTTGCGGACGTTCCACAGCTTATTGGACAATGGCATCTAAAGCCCAAAGAAGCCTGTTTTCCACTCAAATTCATTTCAATGTGTTTACAATTGTTAAAAAACTATTGAGATAACTTTCAAGTGATGGCTCAACTAATAAAAATCTATCTAGGCACAAAATAACTCACAGTAAAGATGACCTAGAAACATATTAACACGGAAAAATCAATTACTGAAGAATTAAATTACTAATTTCTTAATATTTTTATTTCTTTTTCATTAGATCAACAAACACATTTACCTGTACTACAGATTAAAAGAACCTTTAATACTTACGTTATAAGTATTAAAGTACGCTTATATTTAAAGCAATAAGGTAAATGAAAGCATTCCCCTGCCAAGTGAATTCTTATAAGTCTTTGACAACCAGGATCGTCATTTAATTTCAAATTTTAGTTTATACTGGAATGGGACAATTAAGAGAATTTGGATTAACTATTAAGAGATAAACAACTGAAATGAATCCAGGGTGTTTTCTCAATGCAATAGACAACAGAATAAAATACAAAATAGTAGATTACAATACTAAAAAAATTAAATGTACTAACTTGTAAAAAATTCACAAAACAACATTATAGTGAATTATTTTGATAAAGGGCTTGGGAAGAAGGAACAAGCTAAAATGTAAAGCATTATTTAAAAATTATGGTGATAAAGTATACATGGCTCAATGACATTTAAATGTCAGCATGTAATGCAAAGATGAAAATATATGAAGACTAGTTAATCTGGGGGTGTTTCTTAAACTTAGTGATAAAGAGAAACCTATACAGCAAAAGCTTAACTATATTAAATTAAGAAACTAGATAAAATGCACAGAGTTTATTAAGACAAATAGTTCTGAATGGTGTGTTACACAATACCAGCAAGATCTAAACTGGGTCATTCTACTGTCAACAAAACAGGGGCTACACTGCCCATCACTCTCTTCCCTGTATTATCCCAAGCATAATTTGGTCAAAATAAGTAGTTTGAGATGTGGAAAGCAAATAAAAAGCAGGAGACTGTACTCTGTGAATGCTGACATTGTTAACAGATGAAGCAATGCCGAAAAGATTCAAGTTTGTCTTTGATCTCTACCTGTATCTACACAGCTCTTCCCCTTGACAGCTAAGCCTGCTAAAGAAGTGTTTTCTTGCTAATAATATGTTTACCTGTGGATTCTCAGAGGTAAAAACTTCCTCTAGACTTCTCTTTCAGCTTTTTCTTTCTCACCCTACTTTCATGATTGAATTTACCATTAAACCATTTATTGTTGATGAACAAAAATTTAGATATAATGTTTTTAATAAAAATATTAAAAAATGAAAAACAAGACAGACATAATTTCATGTTATAACAGAGGACTTATATAATTAGTAAAGAAGGAGCATGTCCAAATCAACATAAGAAAACAAATAGCTCCACAGAAATTCTTGGCAAGGAAATAAGTGGGCTATTCTCAAAAAAAAAAAAAAAGAATGTAAATGACCAATAACAAGCATACTAGTTAAAAATTGTACCTCATTTTTAATAGTAGATATAAATTGAAACAACTAAATAAGGAAAATTTTCTTATAAAAGTTCAATGAAAACAGATATTGCTGAAAAAATATAAAGAAACACATAAATTAATTTACCTCAGCTGAAAAGGTAAAGTGATCTTCATGGAAATGTGTTTAAAACGGTTTGAAATGATGAATTATGGAGACAGGAAGATGCTCATAAATTGAGGAGAACTAAGGAATAAGCAGGCCTAACAAAGAGCATGTGGAGAAACAGATTAAAGAACCCTGGGTGAAGGGTTGCTGGTGGAAATTTAGATATTTATACTCATTCTTAAATGATGACGTACATTAAAGTGACAATTGGAATACTCTTAGGCTGAGAAATTGCCTAGTAGGAACTTGTAGTAGGTTATTTATTCTCTAAACAAAGATCCATTTCTTTCCTCTACCTTAAGTTTGAATAAACACATTTCCTAGGTCTCCTTTAATTTGACTATGTAACAAATTTTTGGCTAATTATTTATAAATTGAATTGATATGAAACAGCTTGAAGGAAAACTTTTAAGGTATGTGCTCTTCGCCTCTTTCCCCATCTTATTTTTTTTTTCTGGCCAGCAGAAAGGGAGACATAATGACTAGAGCTGAATCATCCATTCTGAACTTCTCTCCAACAGTTCAAATACCCACCTCCCCATCTCTATTCCTACTAATCACAGACCAATCCATTACTCTTTACCTATGCCTCTAGACTAGCCATCTATTCCAACAGTCAACTCACTGGGGAATACCCTTCAGTGTACTTGCTTGTGGAGGTACTGTATGAGTGTTTGTTGAATGAATATTAGTCTGAGAATACATTTTTAATGAGCCAGTCATGAACCTGTTCATCCCATTTCCTTCATCTAACGACTCCCCTCATCCATATGGTCATCAAGGTGGTGGCCTAGTAGGCAGGTTTGCAGATCATATCCCTGCAATCTGATTACAAAGAACTTGTATGAGGGTGGCCATTTGACCCAATAGATAGGTCAATCAGAGTGCCCTGACATCAAATTTAGAAATGTAACTAATTGGTTTTGCAACAATGTGTTAAAAACCCTTGAGTCCTGCAGTGCACTCATGTTTCTGCCTATGTGTGCTGAAGCAGAGAAAGCTGGTTCCATGGAGACAGGACTGAAATAGACATGGAGAGAAGCAATTAAAAAAGATAAAGAGGCACAGAAAGATATGGCTCAAGTTCCCTCGTTTTCGATTCCTGGTTTTAGAACTTTACTGAAGCTGGACTGCTTCCTGATCATGGATTTCCTGAGATTCCCTGTATCCTTAAGTAAACTTCCTTTATGTTTGATGCTATTGGCAATTAAACTAGACCTAGTTAACCTAGAAGTTTCCTAGAAATTATCATGAGAATATACAAAACTAAAACACCAAAAAGTAAACCAGCCGACATAAATTCAAACCATACTTCTTTTTTTTGCTGAGTTCTTTCCTGACCTTTCTATCACTAATTTAAAACTCTGTATTTCCCAGGTCCCCTGAAGCAAATATCCAACAATTTTTCTGCTCTCATTTTGCTCAAATCCTTCAAGAGCCCATTCTATATTAAACATTATTCCCTGCCTAAAGGAGATAATGTATGTGCTGGGTCTAGTTTGATCTTGGCATGAACTAGCTGTTCAAAAATAGTAGTTTCCTTCCATTGTCTTGATTATTATGTATCCATCATATGTTTCCGTAAAACATGAAGTTTGTATGCAACTGATTGATGAAGGAATAAGGTTGACACAACAGAGAAGTTGTGTTGATTCCTATATGACTTTTCCCACTACAATAATGTCTTGTGCCACAGAGGCACAGTAGACAAAAACATTGAAACAGCTGAGCCCAGACAGCCACATCGAATGCAGGGTTGCTGAGTGTATATTTTACCCAGAGGTCTTTGCTGCTTCTCTGTATGTTCTCTTTTATTTTTTTTTTATTTTTTTTAATTTATTTTATTTAGTTATTTTTCAAGTACAGTTTTTTGTCTATTTTTCATCCCAGCCTCCCTTCTTCCTTTTCTACCCCCTTAGTTTCTCTTTCCTCCTCCCCCTTTTTCTCCTTACTTCCTTCTCTCCCTCTTTCTCTTTAGAAGTACTTGTTTGTCCTATGGTTTTTCCAGTCTTTGGTCACTTTTCTTTGGTCTCCATAATTCAACAGCCCTTAACCTTTTTTATATCACCCTCCTATTAAGATTCCTTGCCTTCCACCTCCCCTCCCCCCATTTTAGGTAAAATACTATTTTACTGAAAAGTTTCCTTGATAAAATCTTAAAATGTTTCAAACTACGCCAGTATTCATTACGGTTGTTATTATTTGTATTACCACCATATAATGTAGTTACCTATCCTCATCCTGGCTTTCACAAACCCTATTTTTCCACCAGCCTCTTTTTTATATGATTATTCAAAACAAGGTTTTTCAGAAACTCATATGTACCTCTCTGCACACATGTGTGTGTCTGTTCCATCACATGCAATAGACAGGAAAATTGGTTTCTAGCCCTGGCTTAGTATTTGTGCATGTGTAAATACCTGTAAATTTTATTGAAACCTATTTATTTATGTTGGAACCAGTGGGATACAAACTTCTTCAGTTCCACATGTATTATTAATTCTAAGTACACCTGTAGCTCATATGTCATATATTTGTTTCTAGACAGAGAAGCATATCTTTCAACTGTGTAATGAAAAATTAAAAGTATATATCATAAGCATAAAGTGGAAATCTTCTTCATAAACATCAATACTAATTTTGAATAGAAAAGTTAGTAAAGTGTAGTTCAGTAAAAATTAAAATGCTATATTGTCACAAATTCTCTATGTAATGATCTTGCTGACCCATATATTAAGTATAAAAATGTTTGTTGCAATTGGAACAAATTCTAGTTAGAAATCATATAAACTGAATTAATGTTAATATTCAGATTTATAGTAGCCTTCACTAGGGATATTTCAAGGGCTAAAGCTTACTAAAATGTATGCTGAAGTAATTATTTTATTTAATATTGTAAATGAGCAAAGTTATATCACTGTACTTGAATTATAATTAAGTATAATCATGTTAATTATAATATTCAGTTTATCATTTGATATAATTACATCTTTAAATGTAGACCATTTTGACACTAAAATGCTAATTTTATGAATTTACTGAAAATAAAGCAATATCTGATATTTTATAGGTGTGTAATAAATAGTTGACTTTAAAATATTAAAGTAATTAGATCCATTCATGGATTTGATTTTTTAATTTAAAATAGCTGATTAAAAATATAATTAAAAACTCAATTACAGAGCCCTGTTGATTAAAATATGGGCATGGGATAAGGATTAAGAATATAGTCCCTGATTAACAAGAAGCAAATAACTTGGCCCTAGGTCTTAACGTGGATTGATGCTATTGGTTGATCATGCCAGTGAGGCTTCTCCTTGAGGGCGGTCTCAAATCAGTAAAGCAATGGAGGGCAATAGTGCGCAGTGACGGAAAGTAGAGGGTTGCCGCCACAGGGATTCCCTGCACCTTTTGGTTCTAAATTTTGTTGAGTGTCAGCTGTGTTTCCCTGACCTCTTTCTCCACAAGACTGGATCCAGAGATGCTAGAAGGTCTTTATTAATTATTTAGAGTACTAAAATCTGAAAGATAAGTCTATCTTTTTAAAAAATATTTTTAGTTTAAAAAAACCTGCAAAGGATTGATATCTTGGTTGTGATTTCTTTTTGGTCACTAATTAAGCAACCACAATCCTCATAATGTGTCCTTAAAGACAGCAAAGGTATCTGCTTCCTAGTTACAATGCTGGACAACACAATGTCAAATATAACTCTTTATATATACAGTATGAGTCTATAATAGCCCTAATTATCAACAATATTCCTATATGCAATATAGGAAATCATATGCTATGTTAGGATCAAATAGACTATGTGGCCAAAAAGATAACTCCCAACTTTTGAAAACATTTTTTGTCACTCACCATACACATCTAAAACAATATGGCAGAGACATTTTCCTCCCAAAACTTAGGCGACCAGGCAGAAGTAGATACACCATCTGGAAAATGAGGTGTCCCTTCTCCCACAGCAGCAGAAGGAAGACCAGGGATGGGTCTACGAGCTTAAAGTACTTTAGCCTGGAAGTGACACATGTCACTATTTCACAGCACATTGGTCAGATCTTTTTCACTCAGATTCACCTACCCAAGGGTCTGGGACACATGGAGAAAAAAATGGATACTTTGCAAACAGTAAATGCCTCTGTCATAGACAATAATGGGTTTTACAAATTTGTAGTATTTTTTTATAAATCAATTAATTGATTCACCATTATTCCCTTCTGATGAACAATCAGAAATTCTGAATCAGTAAAAATCAGTTACCTTTCTTTGACTGAAAGGTCAAAGGAACAATTTTTAGATTAATATATTGCATATATTTTGTAAAATACACATTTATTTATTACATGTCATTAATATATAAACTGGAAAAGAAAATATAATCAGGACATATATTAAATATAAGTTACAATGAAAATACTTTCTGTTAATTGATAAAAGATATTTTGCAGAAATATAAGGCAATTATATCAAATAAGTCTATTTTTTTCACTTGAGAACCCATTGGGGATTCACCTAGCCAATAAATAAAATTTAATTTGTAGTACCACATTTAATTTAAAAATATGAATTGGACATCAATAAAGATTATATTTAACAAATCATGACAATTTTTGGCAAAAGACTTTAGCTTTAGTTACAAAAGGTGCATTGCAGTTTATAAGAAAACCTAGAATGAAAATATATATAGTCAGATAAAGAAACTACTGTCACCTGGGTTGAGTTCAAGTTTTACAACATTTGTTCATAAGGTTTGTTTTCTTTTCCCTTTCCCCTTTCTGAATCTAAAATAAAATAAATGCATAAAAATGAGGATTGGTTGAATATTGAATTTTTAAAAAACAGGATAGATAATGTTTTAAAATATTTTAACTAGTATACTAAAACATTCCACTATTAGAAATAGTAGCAGTATGTCTGTCTTCTTTCATGAGCATTTAAAATTACTGACACACTAGATATGACAGGTATTGTGCAACTGCTTTTACCCCCCTGCTACTTATGATTTCAGCAGTGTTCTGTGCTGTTATGACTAAATATGGCCAAGTTACAGTGCTATTAAGCATCAGTAAGGAAATCAACCTGACTGGTATTGTTTAATATAATCTCTCAGTATCTTAATTTTCCAGAGATGCACAAAGAATTAAACTAATTATTGTTGTGATGATGATGATAATCATATCTAACATTTATTGAATAATTACCATAAAGACTTATTGTTCCACGCTCCTGGCATATATGAACCTGCTAAATGCTCACAATCACCCTTTAAGGTCATTTCTATTTTTTGGTGCTACAGTGAAACTTAGGCACCTGGTTGATGAGTATTTACTCAAGGTCACACAAGTAAGTGGCAGACTCAGGCTGTAAACCTAGGAAGAACGACTCTAGAGTCTGCTTGCTTACTGCCTGTGCTGTGCAAAGATGCCCATAAGCAGAGAGCAGGCATTTCTAACCACAGAGCTCTGCAGGAGCCTCCTCCCTTCCCTCACTTCACTGAGCTCTATCCGGGTGCTCCCCACCCAGCATGTCTTCCTCACCAGTTCTGAGGCCTGGCGTGCTCTTTCCTGAGATGCTTGCATGGCTGCCTTTTATTTTATTTAAGGTTTTGCTCAACTGCAACCTTCTAAAGGACAGTTTCTACTGACACTATGTGACACAATATTGCCCATTATATGATTTTCTGCATCTGCCACCAGAATGTAAATCAATGAAGGCAGGAACTTTCTCTGCCCTGAACGTTCACACATATGGAGGACACCAAAAACCCAGGATTAACTTTTGGTGGGGCCCTTCTAGTACAGGCTCCCCATGCCAGGTGCGTGTTCTAGGAACCCATCTATATCAGTGTACCAGCTGGCTTTGTTGTGAGAGGCTGTGTTCAGCTTCAGTGGATTTTTTTTGAAAACTCTTTCGATGTGTTTGTCCATTTCATGATGGGTGATGTATGAGCGCACCTGCCTACACCGAGCTGGTTGTTCAGCAGTTTTTGACTAAAACTGGCATGATCCCAGTGCCCCACCCTCCCTGTTCACTTGATCTTTTCCTGAGTAACTTTTTTTGTGTGTTTCCTCAAATGAAAAAAGTCTTCAAAGAGAAACATTTTGCTGATGTAAAACAGGTGAAACAAAAAACGGCAGAAGCTTTAAAAAGCATAAAAATTGATGAGACGAAAACTGTTTTGAGCAGTGGGAAAAAGTGTTGATAGGAATATTGCATCAGATGGAGAGCACTTTGAAGGTGACTGAAGTTTAAACATGTAAGAATCCATATACAATTTTATAAAGAATTTCTTGGTTTTTTGGGTCCCCTCACATATAACAAGGTTTGAATAAATGATTTCTATTAATTCATTTGGTGATCTGTCCCTTTATTCATCCACCCATCTATCTATCCATATTCCCATTCTTCCATTATTTATATACTCTTACATTATACAATGCTACCTACATATTATCTAATCATAATTTATTAAAAGTAAAAGTGGTTTTTAATTGTTTCATCAAGGTGAGATATGTAACTTTTTCTACTGCCTACCATCTTCCTTTTTTCCCCTTTTCTGATACATCTATTTCAAAAGAAAATTGTGAAAGACAGAAATACAACATGAGGAAGACCCATGGATTGAACAGAAATACAGTTTTTTATCTAAACCAAGCGAAGAAGGGAAGTTCTGAAGCCGAACTTCTGGGGCTCTGTTTGCAGATTTATGTATTCTTGAACTTCATATGCAGCAATCACTGTTTTGTGGTCTCCTAAGTTCAATTCGAGTCCGGAGTAAGGCTGCATGAGATCATTATCATCAAGCTGCTGTTTTTCACTCCAGATCAATTACCGTTTAAAAGACACTTAGGAGTCATACATACAGATTTTAAGGGGAAAAAGGTGAAAGCAGTCATAATAAAAAAGATGTGTTTTCAGGGTATGTGTGAAAACAATGTACTAAACTTCTAAAATTATGACACTGGCTTCTCTAACTTTATTCCCAAGTTATTTCCTTTCTTTCACATTTAGGATTATTGGGGGAGCATGCTGTGTTTTGATCTGTATGAATTTAGGGAGAGACAGAGTAGCTACTGTTTACTTAGAAAGTTTTATTGGTCTGGAAGCATTTTCTAGTCCCTGAATTATTTCTTTTTCACTGAACTGAAAACTGGTCATCATTCAATAGGATCTCCTAGATTTTTCAGTGGAAAAGGCAACATCTTATATCAACCATTACTGGCTCCCACCTGAGGCACCAAGTTTACCAGGGTCCTGGAGACAGTTCACAGAGCAGTGCTAGAAATACGAGACACAGGAAGGGCACATGGGGAAGGACAGGAAATGCCAGGAGTCAAGAAAGGGACGTTAAAAGGGGAAATGAAAAATAAATAAAGTCCAACACTGTGTAAGACACGCAAAGTCAGTCCTGCTTTGAGATGTGTATAGCGCACCGCACAGAGTCGTCCACAGCCTGCGTGTCGATAATTGTATGCTGACCACGTACAGAGAACAGAATCAGATCTAGACATCCATATAAAAGCACTGTGCCTAAAACAAGGTCAAGTCTGTTGCTGTTGTTGTTCATTCATAGTTTCAGCCAACAGATTTCCAGTGCTTATTGTATCTCATGCATTCTTCAAGGCACTTCATGGAAATGATTTAATCCCTGTAAGAACTCTATGAGATGGAAGCACTGTCAGTTCTGTTTTACAGCTGAGAATATGAGACAAAGCAAAGTTGTGCCCAAACCCACAAACAGATCATGAGCCAGGATTTGCACCCTGGTCACGGGGCAGAACTGACATAAATGCTATTTAGTATTAATAGTAAACTCAGTAAGACTCAGGTAAATTATGTTAATAAATAATATTCTGATTGAAAATTGATTAACCATTTAAATTTAGAATCGACACACTTATAATTACATTGATGAGATACTCCTTTTTCTCTTCCTATTTCTCTGCTCTATAGAATGATGGTTGCATTTTACGATTTTTGACAAGCCATTTTTAAATCAATTTGAATTAAATAAAGAAAAGATATCAATTTCATAATCTTTCACTTAATTTTCTATAAATAAATTACTTACTTTCTTGTTAACTTGTCCAAAAATGAGATATGCTCCTTAATGTGTCCCTGGGCAGACAAAAGAATATATCTATTCTAGACCTTTAAAACAAATAATTAAATAAATTTGATAGTAAATTTATGATAGCACCAGAATACAAATAAAAAAGAGGAATATATATCTAGCTTATTTTGGCCATTTATTAAATATTATATAATAAATTTAGTTGAAAGTTTTAGAATAAACAGTAAAAAATAAATATGAAGTTCAAACAACTTTCATATTTGCATATAAAGTAAATCACCGCCAAATATCTATCTCATATATATTTTTTCCTTCTTCCACTTTTAATCAATTTTAAACTTTGCTCTTGCGAAATAAGACAGAAAAAGTCAAGAGCCACATGTGGGGAATAAAACTGAAAGCAACAATTGGACAAACAACCAAAACAAACAAAAATTCTTCCCTGGCTAGTATGGTTCAGTAGATTGTGTGCCAGCCTGCAAACCAAAAGGTCACTGTTTCAACTCTCAGTCTAGGGCACAGGCTCGGGTTGAAGGCCAGGTCCCCAGTAGGGGGCATATGAGAGGCAACTACACATTGGTGTTCTTCTCCCTCTCTGTCCCCTTCCCTTCCCCTCTCTAAAAGAAAAAAAAAGAACTTAAATTCATAGATGGTTACTAGAGGAGAAGAGGGGGTAATAAAGGGTAAAGGGGGACAAATTTATGGTGACAAAATAAGACAAACTTGACTTTGCGTGGTGAGTACACAATGCAATATACAGATCATGTATCATAGAACTGTACACTTAAAACCTATATAATTTTATTAACCAGTGTCCCCCAATAAGTTTACTTTAAAATAAAAAGAAATGAATTCTTATTGTGGCAAACAATATATTTTTAGTTAAGTGGTATAATAAAAAATAAGCATAGATTCCAGAATTGTCAGATAGTCCTATGAAAATCTCAAAAATGGTCTATTGTGATTCAGTCATTTTGCCAGAAAACTGAGGTTTTGTGAGGAAACTGAGGTTCTAAAACAATATGACCAACATTAGGTGACTAGTGTCAAAACCCTGAAAAGGGTCATAAGTCTACAGACTCTAAATAAATGTATAAAAATGTGGTAACTTGCTTTTTGAGATTTCCTGGCTCATTCCCTACCCCCCCAACAACTTTGATGTAATATTTTTTGTTCTTCATCTGTCCCTAGACTACTTGATTCTACTCCCAGTGGTATTTTTATGTTTGTTCATTTTTTTTTTGTATTGGTTTTGAGCATGGGCTGCTGTCCCGGAAGGTAATCCTGGTGGATCCAGGTTGAGAGGTCATGGTGCCTGGACTGACCCACAGACCTGCCACGGACCCCTGGGCCCACTCCTTCTCAAAGTGGGCTAAACCCCTCCCGACTTTAGCTATCGTTCTCAGGGGGCCTGACTGATTTTCCAGTGGATATCTCTCTTTTGGCTTTGTGGTGATTCTCCTGCCTTCTCTCACAAATACCACACAGGTCTTGTGGCTGTTGCCCGTTTGTCCCCATTAGCTTGCGGGTTTTGTAGAGAGGGATTTTCATTCAGTTTTGTTGTGCATGCTTTCCATGGTTTGCTGACTTTGCTTACTAAGTGAGACTGTTTTGATATGAGGACTTTGGAAAATCCAAAAGCTATTCTGACATGACCACCACCATCTCTCCAAAATGCTCCCTTCTTTCTTTTTTTTTACTTTCAACAGTTTTGTTGATTTATAATTAAAATTTTATATTCCATTACATTAATTCATATGAAGTTTTAAATGTAATGGTTTTAGTATATTGATGAAGTTGTATATCTATCACCATAAAAAGTTGGAATATTTTCATCACCCTGAAAGAAAACACTTATTCAATAACATATGCTCCCCAACCCCATATTTTCTTTAGCCCTGAGTAACCATTAATCTATTTTCCACCTCTACATATCTACTATTCTGTACATTTCATATAAATGGTATAATAAAACACATAGTCTTTTGTGATTGGCAGAAGATGGCAGAGAAATTAACATTATGTCTTTTTTTAAGTTCTTAATCTCAAGTGGGAAACAGTAACAATTCCATGATAAATTTTTATGGAAAATTATTTGCATATGATTTGAAGTTGGTTTCCTGATGCAGGAGAATAGGGCAACGTTTGAGAACATGGCATAGTTAATAATAATAATGATTATTATAGCAATAAAATGCAATGCATCCATTTTACTATGTGCCAAGACAATTCTAAGCCACTTCATATATTTTAACATACTCAATATTCACAGAAATCTGTAATGGAAGTAACATTATTATTATTGTCCCCATTTTATTGAGTAGAAAATTGAGGCAAAGTGAAATAAAAACCTCACCCATGCTAGTCAGTGGTAGAGCCAGATCCCACACCCAGAAAGTTCAACTGAAGACTTATAGTGACTTATAATCTAAGCCATTTCTCATTACTCCTATTTCACAGCACTGAGAGTATATTGGCATATAATTTAAAACTAAGGAATAATTGTATTTTTTAGCTCCATACATAGGTTTCCAAACTTTATCATAATGCTTTTTTTGCTTTCTATATTGACTAAAAATATAATTTTAAAACTCTTATTATTTTGTAGCAAGTTGCCCTATTAATAAAAATGGTTACTTTTTTCTAAAATATATTTAATATACAATTAACTATATTCAACTATAATTGACCAGTTTGCCTCTTTATTATTTCTGACATAGAAATAACTATAGTAGTTTATCACTAAATATAAGATATTAAAGTATTACTCAGTAAGCTAAGTATTGGACTGAACTGAACAAAATTAACTGTAATCATGTAAATTTTCACAGGACTTCATGATAAGGAGAGGAAAAAACAGTACAAACTTCTACATGAAATCTGGCAAAGTTGGAACAATTTTCAATTTTCTTCTCTCCTGAATCAAACCATCTAGGAGTCATTGGTTCCCCTGAGAGAAAAGGAATCTCTCTTATTTAATAGAAGCTTCTCTTTTTTCCTAAAATATTAGAAAAAAACCTTTTAGGTTGCTAGAAGCAACTTGAGTAAATATAATAGAAATTTACCATGTTACTAGGAAAGTTACTAGAAAACAGCGCCACATTCTGACTTCTTGACATCTTTTCATGATTTTATATATGTTCGGAGCCCTCCTTTCCGCTGTCTTGGCACCCTCCCCACCCCTCCTCTAAACCCAAATCCTGTCTCCTGCTCACATGGATACCTGAGCTCCGTGCCTCCTAGATCACCTGGGCTTCAGAATTCCGACTTTATAAAACACGTTCCTGGAAATGTAGTGGGGAGAACCCAACTAAAGAACAGGACTTCTAGGCAGAATCCTCTGAAGCAATCCAGGCCATAAAAAGAGCAGATGCTATAACATCACCAAAAGCCAGAGTCACATCTTTTAACTTCCTTGGTGAAGTCATACTTTAATGTGAGAGCAACAATAACATTAAATAGTATTCAAGTTTAGCTCTCAGTCCTGGGAGACTGTCTCCAAGTGACTCAGTGTAGAAAATCACAGAAGGCTCCATTGGCAGTGTATGCCACACAGTACTATTTTGGAAATCAGATGGAATAATTCCTCAGAAAGAACTATGCCAATTGTGAAAACGCACAAATGTGTTTATAATCACTTCTGACATTTTCTAGGTATTTTTATAGGAAAATCTGAGTATAGTTAGACTTCACCTTTAGAAACATGACAAATAGCAAAGTTTTTCAAGTTGCTGTTTACTTGGAAGAGTAGCATCTTGCATACCCTCAGCATGGCTATCAACTCAGGTTCTGCTTGAGTTATAACTGGTTGAACTTATTCCTCAGACAGTCGCTAACTGCTGGCTTTCTAACTCTCCTTTACTGGTTTAAAATTAATTTGAATTAGATAAATGTACATAAATATTAGGCCTATACTTTAAATGGTGTTGAAAAATAAATAACTCAAAAGAGAACACTTCTGCATCTTAGAAAGGAGATGGTATGAAAGACAGACATTACTCGTATAACAGACTAATGGAGAAAATACTCTCTATTAACATGTAAGTGTAGGTTCCACAGTTATGAAATGACCTTTTTCAATTCATTTTGTGTGTGTACAGAATATATAACAGTAGAATATTTTATAAATATGAAACAAAGATAAAAGGGCTAGATTACAAGTGTGCTTCCAAATGGGAATGTTGTCAGACACGTACCAGTCACGCAGTTTTTAGATTCACTGCCATTGATTGCAGCTCTTCCTCCGAGATCTCTTGTCGATATCTTGAAATAGAACTTTAAAATCTCTTCGTTTTCCTAGCAGGATGACAGCCTTTTGCCAACGAAGACCAGAATTCCGCTTACTTTCTTGCCATACTTTTGATAGTCCTTTCTCTGTCTGAAATTTTTTTAAAAAGTTTGCATTAGGAAAATAATTAAACACAAGATAAAAAGAAGGAAAAAAAACAATCAGAAGCATTTGAAGAGTGAAAATTGATTTAAAAACATTGGAACTGTGGTTAGCTATGATATACATTACATTATCAAACAGACATAATAATCTACAGAAGTGCTTTCTAAAAGTAATACTAGCAGAAATCACAATAAACTTTTGTTATTTTCAGAGACACAATTATTTTAAAATGTCCTACTTAGTTTAATCCACCCCTTCTTGCATGTACACAAAATTCTCTATATCTGATGGAATCTGAACAGTTTACAGAAATCCTAGGTTTATAGCTCTGCATATTCCCTGAACCCTCTATGCATATTCTTTCATCGTTGAGATTGCACCTTCCTTAAAAGAACGGAAATAACTTAGAGAAGAAAAGGGAAAAGAGATATGAAAGGAGGAATATGGGAGGGATCACTTATTCCTGATGAATATGATAAAGTAATTTTGGAGTGACGAGCATGGATGGAAAATCATAATTTCTAAATTCAGTCAGATTTCAAAAATTCAATTATTCTGTTATTTTTGACTACTGAAAATTCTATTACATCATGGTTATTATAGAAGCATCAACTATAATCATTCTATACCAAATTCTTCATTTGGTATAGAAAATTAATTTCCTAAAACACCCATAAATATTTCCTCTGAATGTCTAAGGTTGGCCTACTCCAGTCCAGTGTTAGAATTTATGGAGAGTGCCAGTATAATATGACATGACAGTAAAGAACCTGACATGACATAAAACCCTAATGATCAAATAAAAATGACACCTAAAGTAAAACAGAATATAAGCCAGTTGAGCATAAAGACAAGGCTTAAATGGTCTGCATTTTTCTTTGCTATTTTGAGCCTAGCCTATTTTGGTAATTAGATGTTTAGTAAATCATGATAATGAATACAAGAAACATAAAAATAAATAAATTGTGTTTATGGTTAGCCCCAAATAATGAATATCTCAGGGTCCAGTGCTGTGTTTTTATGGTGAACTCACAAGAAAAACTTTCTGTGAAATTTGGAATCAAACAGGGGAATAAAGGGGAACATTGAGTGTAATGGCAGCCAGAAAATCAAGGAAGATATGGCAATGGATTTATAGCACAGAATTCTGAAATATACAATTTACAGAGTTTTTTAAATATAGACTAAAGAAATGTTTGAAATAGATAACCAAAGGAGTTGGCATTCCCAGTTTCCTGTTTTTAGGGAGCCCATGTAAACGAGTATGTGGACCCTTGTTCTCTGAGGGAGACACAGATCAGTCACGTGCTGCTTCCTGCGCCTGTTCACAGTCAGGAAGTGGAACTCGGCATCAGTTCATCTAAAATTAACTTTCCAAAAGAACTAAGATCTCAACATCCATTCCAAAACAACAACAACAAATCTTTACATGCAGAGACTCTAGTAACTTCTGTATTGAGAGGGTGGAAAATTCACACCTAATAGAGTTTCATATCTTTCTGATGACTAATGAAGGCAAGCCTTTTTCAAGGTTAGTCTTTGACTCTCAGTGATGATGTCTCACTGATCTGCAATCAAGGACATGGTAAGTTTAATTAAAGATTAAAGTAGAAGGGATCTGTCTGACACAAAGCTATATAACAGGCATGGGTTTTGATAAAGTCTATCTCAATTTACAAGCATAATTCATTTTGCTAATTTTTCCTTTCAATTTGTTTTTGTGGTTTAAAAAGTCACTCACCAAATATGTCAAGTCTCAAAGGGTTTTCATGAAAAAAATCATCAAAGAAGTTTGTGTGATCACTTTATTCTTTTTTATAATTGTTTTTAATTTTTTGTTTTATTTTTAAATTGTTGTTCAAGCAGAGTTGTCTTCATTTTACCCCCCCACTCCCCCATCCCAGCCATCCCTGCCTCCCACCCTTGATCCTACCCTCCCTTTGGGGTTGTCCATGTGTCTCTTATGCATGTTCCTGAAAACCCCTCTAAATAAGAATAATTTCTTAAATCTTACAACTGGCTTTTTAATAAAAAAATATTTTAAAGACATTCACTGTCATCTTTATTATATTTTATTGTTTATGCTTTTACAGTTTTCCCAATTTCCCCCCCTTTGTCCTTGTCTACCCAATGCCCCCACTCCCTCAGGCAATCCCCACACGGTTGTCCATGTTCATGGGTCCTGCATATATGTTCTTTGGCTACTTCATTTCCTACAGTTATTTTACACCCCATGACTATTCTGTAACTGCCAATGTGTGCTTCTTAAACCCTTTACCTTTTTCACCTGTGTTCCTGACTGACCTCCCATTCATGGTCATTTTATGCGGTAGAAAAAGAAAAAAGGAGTGAATTGTCTTGTAAACCAACCACTGATTGACTTAGTGATGTGTTATTGTAGAACATACAAGGTCTGCCCAGAAAAAGTTCAACCATTGTTAATATAATGAGAATGGCTTGCACAACATTGATGTAACCTGGCAACCAAGGAGAGTGGACTAGAATGCACATGTGGGAACAATGACAACTTCACTGTACTAGTCAGTGGGGTGGTAGATGCCACTGAGTGAGAATGTGTACTGTGTGCTTGCATTCAAAATGACTGAGTGAGTAGAGCAACAAATCTGCATCAAATTTTACAATAAGCTTGACCATTCCTCCACAGACCCTATTTGGATAATTCAGAAGGTCACAGCTTTGGGCAACTGGTGATTGGTAGCTTTATCACCATAATACACCTGCTCATGCATCATGTCTCATAGAGTTTTTTGGTAAAACATCAAATCACCCAGGTGACTCGGCCCCTCTACAGCCCAGATCTGGTGCCCTGTGACTTCTGGCTTTTCCCAAAACTAAAATTACCTTTGAAAGGGAAGCGATTTCAGACCACTGATGACATTTAGGAAAGTACAACGGGGCAGCTGATGGTGATTGGGAGAACTGTGTGAGGTCCAGAGGTGCCTACTTTGAAGAGGACTGAGGCATCATTGTCCTGTGTACAATGTTACATGTGTCTTGTATCTTCTTCAATAAACATCTCTATTCATGTTACATGGCTTGATACTTTTATGGAAAGACCTTGTAATTCTATACATTTTACTATTGTTCCATTCTGTATGTAACATATCAAATTTTATCCCCATAATTATCAAAAGCATTCATCCAAATGTGCAATGGAAATTTACTTATTGACTTATCAGTCCACTCATTCACTTATTTAGCAAACACTTGATGCTCACGCAATTCCACATACTATGTTATATACCTGGAACAAAAAGGGTGAGAAGCAAGGGTGCCTACCTTGTGAAGGTAATAATCTAATAGGAGAAAACCACAGAAGTAAATCACTGTAAAATTACTACAGAAATATAAAGCAGAGCAACTTTTTAAAAAGTGGTTAGATATCTATCCCCAAATACTTATTCCACATACATTGGTGCTTTATTTATTTACTTAGTATTCTGATTTCAATTCTTCCTGAATTGAGAAAAAAATCTCTTAGTTGAAATTCATGTCTTTGCCACTGCCTAAGAATATCTTTTGTATTCATGTAGATGTTGATTTCAAGAACCCAAAGCAATACCCAAATAAAAAGTGATGACCACTCTAGTAATAATTTTAAATAGACATTAGTATAATAATGTTTAAGTAATAAAATTTGAAAAGAATACTCTTCTTATGATTTAACTATTAATACAACTTTTCACTTTTTCCTTTTTTATTATTCATATTAACCCTCTTATCTCATATGTTGCTTATTTGGTTTGACAGTGAGTTTGTCTTCATACTTTATTCCAGTCTTTCCCTTTTGGGTCATGTAAGAGCAGCAGTAAGAAATACTGAAAAGGATGAGCCACTTCAATTGTAGATATGTATTAGTAAGGAACTGTACAGCCACTTGGAATTTCAGTATCATATGTTCAAGGAACATATGTAGAGGAATATATAACTTTTCCTCAAATTCTTAAGGCAATTTTTCCAAATCCAATCGAGCAGCAACTCTTTCCTCCAACTGTTTTTTTAATCATATTTTGAGTCTGTTTCTAGAATTTCCATATCAGTCTTTGGTCTATAGTCCCCCAACATTGTCATACATATTAAGTCACACTGTATTTTATTCTGGGAAGATGTGAGTGGACTTATTTTCCATGTTCCTTCTGATAATAATATCTAAACCCCCTGGACATTATATTTAGCTTTATATAAACATAAAAGATTCTGAAGTGCAGAGAGAAAGCAGACTTGCCAGGGACCTCAGGACACAGGAAATACAAGTGATGAGTTTTCTAAATTTTCTTTTTGTATTACATATTCAAAAACAGACATGAGAATCTGTCAACATGGAAATTCAACAGGCATGATCTGCTGTTTCCAGCCAAAGTACCAGGAGAGGGAAGTCTAGCAAGAAAGAAACCATTTCGGTAATAATTGTTCTACAATAGCCAAGCAACATAGAAAAATTACAGTCTGACCATTTACTCCCAATGGCAAAGGCTGAGCAGACCTAGGTTTCTACCCAGATCTCAGCTCTCTGCTCAGGGAGAGCAGAAGAAATTTTAAACCGTGCAGACATATTTTTTGAACTAAAACAAGAACAAAAATAATTTAAGATGTTTGGCCCTAATGTCACTGTCACAGTAGCCTCATTTTGTCTTCTCCCTCCAAACAAGATGAAAACATCGAATATTTGAAGCCACATGCATAATTTAACTTCTGTTAAAAGCTTCCATACTTGTAATAAAATATTTTTTAATAAATGTAGAGGAGTGGCTAGGATTTAGAATACATGAATCTAGTAGGTCAATTTATATAATTCTTTTTTTTTTGGCTCTGTCATTTTTTATTTTATTTTTTAAATTGTTCAAGTACATTTTTCTGCCTTTACCCCCCATTCCTCCCTATCTCCCTCCCATTTCCATCCCCATTATTGTTCATGTGTCCTTTATAATTATCCCTGCAAACCCTTTACCCTTTTCCCATGAAATTCCCAAATCATCTAAAATATTAAGTACATAAACACCTAGACTTTTTTAAAACTGAAAATATATTGAAATATTTATAGTTTATATATAAGTTATTGCTTTTTGAATTTTCAAAAGGAATTAATTGTAGGCTATTGTAAATTTTTATAAAAATCTCTTCCCCAGAAATATCTTGCACATGGCTAACATACTTGGAGTAAGATCTCTCTGTAGGGGACCAGTTTAAGTTGCTTTCCTTTAAGTGGCCACTGATCAACCCATAACAGTGTGTTGGAGAACCAGGTTAAGTGGTAGGAAAGTCATAAGAGCAGCAGCCACTAGGGAAAATGCAGGAGAGAGATTTGCATCCCCACTGACTGAGGAGATCACATCCCCAGACATTAAGGGGCATAGGTAAGACATATGGTTGAATTCTCCCTACCTGTCCCTCTGGCCCATAACATCTAAGAGACCATACACTGACTTGAGGTTGAGAAATTCCTTCAACACCTGTAACAGCTGTTTCACTGTCTGTTAAAGGCCATTCGGGAGGCCAAAACTGATTTGAGAGAACAGAGATATCGGCTCCTGGATCTATGAGCCTATGAAAAGTTTTATTCTTTATTTTTACTTGTAAGATTGGTTTATTTAGCTTAATGGATTCTGTCCAGAAAACTGATCAATTGTCTGTACTGCTGAAGCCTCTCTCCCCTCACTTTATTCTGAGTCTTTGAGATTACACAGGGGAGGAGGAGCAGCTGGGCAATGCACCTCTGAACAGGAATAGTAGGGTAGCCAGAAGTTTTAAGCATGATTTTAATTTCTCTTTATAATCTGAGTCAGCAACTCCTGATTGAACAAAGATGCCTTCGGTAGTAATGCTGGGTCTTCCTAAAATTAGACCTACTGTTTTGGGGGGTAGAGGTCCCCAAACACCAGTGGGAGCTACAATCACTTGATCCTGCTCCTTTAAAATGAGCTCATCGGTGGTGACCAAGTCCAGCCCTGCGCTTCCGCAGGTGGCTGCATGAAGGTTGGAAACTGTGCATTTCCTTGAATTCTCTGATATTGGTTATTGTTCTGAAAGCTCCATTTGGGGTTGGGAGAGCTGGAGCAGGCGCCCCCCCAGAAGTTTCCCTAAATCAGTTGGTTATTTTTCTCAAATTTGGAGCGACATTCTCTTGCCCAATGCCTGCCTCTGCCACAGCAGAGACAATCTTTGGGGGGAAGATTGTAATCACCTTTTCCCCTTTTCAGTGCAGACAAACAGTCCTTGAGCAGGTGACCAGGCTTTCCACAATTACAACATTTGAGATCTCGATCTCCCTTCATTGCAGTAGCTAGGAGAAAGGCCTTATAGTGCTGTGTGCCAACATCATGGCAAGACTCGATAAACTCACTTATGTCCTTGGTGGTAGCTCACAGGGGTCTGATAATGGCCCTGCAGTCCTTGTTAGCATTTTCATAAGCTAGTTGCCACAAAAGAGCTTTAGCTGCTCTATCTTTACCTATTTGACTGTCAATAGCTTCTTGGAGGTGGTCAATAAAGTCAATATATGCCTCCATAACTCCCTGACAAATATTAGCAAAGGAAGAAATTTCCCTGCCCTTAGCATCAGGTACAGCTTTCATGGCCCTAAGAGCAATTCCAGCACTCTGATCAAAAGCATGAGGATCAAGCCTAGCTTGAGCCACAGCAGTAGCAGAATTATCAGACCCAAGCAGCATAGGGTGGGTGACAGGATTATTTATTTGTGCATTCTCAGCAGCTTGGATGCTGGCCCTTTGAAAGTATTCTAAACACCAGACAGTGTATTGAGCCTGGGTCAAAACGGTCCTGGCGAGGCAATCCAGTCACAAGGTGCCATTTTATAACTGTCAGTAATGGCTTGAAATAGCCCATTAGTATAAGGAGACTGAAACCCATTTTCTTTAATACTCCTTTTTAAATCCTTATAAATAGAAAAGGGAAGGGGCTCATGGACATTCCTTTGACCCTTGACTATAATGGGAAAAGTTAAAAGGGCACCTAAATCACCTTCCTCTGCTGCTTGCTAAAGGCATTGTCTCATAATCCCAACAAGGTATTTATCTGAAATTTTTGGCTTTTTTTATGGTGACTCATCTTGTGGGGAGGAACGCTCCCATAATTGAGGTGAGGAACAGCTAATATCAGACAGGTTCTCTGTCGGAGCTGTAGGTAAGACTCTTGTAGCCTGTTCTTCTGCAGCATCATATACAACTTCCTCATCTGAA
Source organism: Artibeus jamaicensis (assembly GCF_021234435.1). NCBI lineage: Eukaryota > Metazoa > Chordata > Mammalia > Chiroptera > Phyllostomidae > Artibeus > Artibeus jamaicensis. The sequence goes on along the minus strand of NW_026521995.1, from coordinate 1,343,399 downwards.
CTAAACTCCTTATCTTCCTCTATAACTAACTCCTTTTTCTTAGTCCATGAAGACATGAGAGCAGTCTTGACTAGTCCCCAAGTTACTAAGTTTTGATCTCTGATAGGAAATCCACTATGATATAAAATCTTTAATTTGTTACCTGCTTTTTCCCAAACCCTAATATCTAAGGTTCTCTTATCAGGAAAAGCAGGGTAATATTCTTTTATAGTTTGTAAAAGCTGTACCTCACATCTCTATCCTCGGAGGAGTTGCTGTAACACACGCAGATAGATTTCTTGTTCTTTAGACAAATTAGTGCCCATTCTTGTTGTTAAAGGGTTCTTTTTTTTTTTTTTTTTTTACTTTCGATTTCTGCCGTTTCAAATTCCGCAGCCTGTACTAAACCCTAGCTAATTAGCTATTAAGGAGTATAGTGTGGTGGGTCAGAAATGTACTGTTGGTGAAAACCGTCAGGGAGGGCTGCCTGGTATCCAGGGTACCCTAACCCCGCTTATGGGTTTCAGGTTTTTCCTATGTGCGTAAGACTGCGAAAGGGGGGACTCGAAGTGCCAGGTGACCAACCTTTATATCGCACTCCCTGACCGAGCGGAGAGTTAAATTACTGTGATTGGAATTCCCTATGAGGCCCCTGCACATGTTGGCGATTGACCCCAGACACCTCTGCAAGGCTCCTACTCACATAGGAGTGGCTGAGATCTCAAGCTGGAGGGAGGAATACCTCTTATCTTCGGTGCCCCAGCAAGAGGCTGAGACACTCAGAAACAACCTTGTTAACTAACTCTGAGTTCTCAAAGCAATCTTCGGAGTCCAGTTGAAACCAAAATACTCATTTACTATTTGCTTTTTTGTTCACAGGCAGGCAGGAGGAAAAGGCGGAATCAAAAGGGCTGCAAAAACCAGCTTTTAAAGAAAGAATGTGCAGAGGCGCTTGTAAAAAAAAAACAAAACAAAAAACTGATTGAAAGGAAAGTTCATTGCTCTCTCTCCCAAGCCTAAAACCTGATTGGGGAATGTGCCATGGGATGGGCTTTTGAGTGGTTTTACAGTGTGCCTCTCATTGCGTGGGCTTTTGCTTGCAGTTGGCAGGAAACCTAGTGCTCTTTCCTGGCCCACGTCCAACTCAGCCTGTCACAGGTGACTTTGTTGCAGCGAGCACCCTTATGGCTTTTACATGCTCTACCTGCACCCGAGGGGTGCGGCGATCGCCAGAGAGAGAGAGCAAGGCTTCTGTTTACTAAAGAGAATGTGGTTGCAATACAGGGCAACCTTGGAAAGATACCCTTTCTCCCTAAAATACAGCACACCCTATGGCCTCCAAAAAGCATTCGGGGTTGTCTGCCCTTGCCTGGGCTGTTGTGCATGTTCCACCCACATTGGTGTGTTGACCACAATGGCTGATAACCTTGGCTGATAGCCTTTGCATCACTGTTCCTGGGTGCCAGATGTGGCAAACCCTGGTCAGCAGAGTCCGCCTGTTGTGGCTGACGGCGAGAATGAATGCACAGGCAACAATCCTGTGGAGAAAAAGGGAATGGCATGCCTACTCTCTCAAGGGGACAGTGCCTATGAATGTCTCGGCCACTCCCTCAAGAGGGGAGTGCCTCGACCTTTGACTAGACAGGCTTTTGTTGTTTTCCTGGCGTCTTACATCAGAGAAAGATTATCTATCATATAAAATATTATTGTCTACATTTTAGGTACAATCAAAAAAATGAAAATAACATGCAGAGAGGAATGGCGATGAGCCGATTAGCTCTGTCCTTGGGAGAACTCACGCAGGCTTTGAAAATTACCTTGAAGATAGATAATACACACTCATTGTTTTAGACCAGGGTGATGGAGTTTTAGCAAGAGCAAGCCATAACAATCTGTATGCATTTTCTAGGCCTGATTCCCACGGGAAAATTTGGTTTGAAGGTCTGGCTCCTGCCCACAACTTCGCTTCTGTAGGTTTTCCATACAGAGCTGAGTCACATTTGCCAGACTTAAACAAACCAGTCTCCTACATCTCTCAGTCAGTGGTTCTTATTTTTGCAGAAAGTTTTCTGCCCTGAATAATTGTGAAGGTTAGATCAATATATTTTTGGGGGTAGATGGGTTATGGTTTAGATGGATATTTCATAAAATCATTGTAAACAGAATATCTTCACATTTTTTGCTAGCATAATGTTTCTTTAAATCCAAAATATTTATTTCTTAGCAATTTTCTTTAAAAACCTAAGAAACCAATAAAGGGCCTCTTAAGTAAAGTAGAGAGTTTAATGCAAAAATTAAAGAAACTGAAGTTGTATAATTAATTTTTATAATCACATTCATTTTTACTAGACCAGTCTTTTCTCCAGAGTTTCCAACAGAATCATGAACTCATTTTCATTCTAGTAGAAAGTTTAGTTTCTCTTTCATTCATACAAACTCAGCTTATCTATCTGTCTATGTACACACACACAAGTTTTGCCGTATCACATTTTCTTCCATGTTTAGTAAAACAATATCGGACAGCTGTCTTTAGGTCTTCAAATATAACTAGCAAAGTTAAAGAATTTTCCTATTACAATGGCCTAAAGTCAATGATTATAAGCTGTTGGTTCTGAACAACGAGTGCCACAGCATATCTGATCTGTGACCATTCATTGGTCTTCAAAATATGTCTTTAAAATCTTGTTTAACCAAGAAAGCATGAGTTGCTAGATCATGATCTTCTAGGATAACTGTTGCATGGACACATCTACTGTAATGGTGGGTAAACCATGTCTGAATAAGCACTGTGTATGTTCAATAAGCAGTGTCGCTGACATGCTATTACAGAATAATTGGTTCTATCAAGGAATCTTATAAAATTGATTCCATATTATAACAGAAGGAAGTTACTTCTCAATTAGCTGACCACACAATCTCATGGTAAAGGGGCTCAGAAGCCCTCTGCCCAACCTCATTTTCTACTAGGTAGCTCTTCCTTCCTCCTGCTCTGTCTGCACATACTTTTTTTAGCCATCTGATGGCCCAAGCTCCTTCCCATCTCAGCACATTTATAAGAAATACTTCTTTTATCTTCCCCTTTTAATCTAGTTAGTCCCCACTCTTGTTTCAGCGGGATCATCACTGCCTCATACAGAGCATTATGTCCTCCTTCATAGTGCTTATCACACTTGCAGTTATATAGTCTTCACTAGTGTGATGACTTGATGAATATGTGTCTCTCCCAAAAGATTCAACAGGATATAATGCTGGGTAAATCTGAATAGGACTTAACACAGTACGAACAAAATGTGTACATCTGCATATACATATTTATATGAACAGAAAATAAAAGTGCATCATTTAACTGATACTAAATGTGTACATTGTATAATGATTGTAATCTGAAAATACACTTATTATAAAGCATCTAAAATATTTCAGTTTTCTTTTCAAACTATTTGCAGAAGCTTGGGATAGTGGGAGTTTGGGGAAGAAAGACAAGACCATATCACAAATGTAATTACTGGAATTACAGAATTGCAATATTTAGTGATTATCTTTTTCTCTTTGACAATCACCTTGGAGAAGCCAATACAAGACTTCCAGGGTGAAGTCCATGCTCATGCATACTATATCATCAGACTTTAATATTTATAGTACTTTTCACTTCTGTTTTCTATTTTCATCTTGTTTTAATTATTTCAATAATTGTTCATTGTTTGTCTACCCAACACGATTTAAAGAACATGAGGACAAGAGTTTTCTCTATCTTACTCAGCCTTGAATGTCGCATGCCTGAAATAGAGCTTGGCATACAGTAGGCACAAAAAAAAGCATTAGTATACTCAATGAATGCATATTGAATTTCAACTTGGTGAATTAAGAAGTTGCATGGAATTGTTAGAATTGGCTGGAAATTGGCTCAAAGTTTTCCTATAAAACTTTTGACAAGATTTCCAATTCTTCCTTTGATATAGATAAAAACTAATTTTAATGAGTTTAAATTGCATAACTTGTTATAAACATTTAAAAACTCACTAAAAATGTATTTTCTGTAAGTACTGAGTTACTACAGTCATATAGATAACTTTCTGAGACATGCTGTAATTGTTCTAAACCTTAGGTAATACAAAAAAAAGAAGAAGTAGCTCTAATAAGGAATAGGCTGTGGAGCCAGTGACAGTTACACTCAGAATGATCCTTGCAAGGTCTGTACTATCCTCTATAGAACAGGCTCACTAACCCAATTAAAATTCTCAATCTATGATATTCAAGGTGATTTCCTACTTGGTGGTGATGGCTGGTCTCCACTGTCTTTCACACTACATTTGGCTCCTGAAGGAGAAAGACATTCATATGATTGAACATAGAAGAACAATGTTGGGAAAAAATAAAAATGAGAAGTCCTTAGGAAGCATCTGACAGGAAGAATAATAAGAGTAGGCAGGCAGGTCTGGAGCAAAATGTCAGCCATGAATGATTGTATCTGTCCCTTGGCACATTGCTGTTCATGAGGGCTGATAACTATTCGATGCAAACAGAAGAACAGCGTTTTATGGCCAAATTATTAGACATAATTCAGCTCACTATTTTCCTCTAGGGGTGGGGAATAATGAGAAAGAAAATAAAACAAATATATGTGAGTCAAAAAACAAACGAGCACCAATGAACATCATATTTAAGCTAAGACCCTCGTACAAATATTTTCTTTCAAAAGGGACACTAGGGTACATTGTTTATAAAATGTAAATAAAAAGTTTCAATAGAGTATTATATATAATATGTTCAATACAAAGTCCTCTGAAAACCAATTTTACTTTATGGTGGACATAAAATAAAATCCATAAAGGTGCTACAAGTCAAAGAAGTATATGAGGTGGGTCCAGAAAGTACCCAGCCATGTAATATGAAAAATAGAGACATTTATTGAAGACACAGGAAACATTGTGCATTGGACAACGATGTCCCAGTCCCCTTCAAAGTAGGCACCTTGGGACCTCACACAGTTCTACCAATCACCATCAGCTACAATGTCATATTTTCCTGAATCTCAACTTTCTGAAATTTCTTTCTTTTCAAAGGTGATTTTAGTTTTGGGAAAAGCCAGAAGTTGCAGGGCATCAAATTTTGACTATAGAAGCTGAGTCACCTGGGTGATTGGCTGTTTCACCAAAAACTCTATGAGACGTGATTCATAAGTGGGTATGTTATGGTGATCAAGCTACCAATCACCAGTTGCCCCAAACTGTGGGCTTCTGAATCATCTAAATAGTTTCACAGAGGAATGTTCAAGCTTACCATAAAATCTGATGCAGATTTATTCCTCTACTTGCTCAGTTATTTTGAATACAAGGGCCACACAGTACATGCTCACTCAATTGCATCTACCACCCCCACTGACTAGAACAACGAAGTCATCATTGTTCTTATATCCACATTCCAGTCCACTCTCCTTGGCTGCCATGTTACATGATTACATTGATGTTGCACAAACCATTCTCATTATATTAATAATGGCTGGACTATTTCCAGACAGACCTTGTATACTATTTATTTATAAAGAATGGGAGGATTTTCTTGCTTCAAAAAAATCATTGGATTCATCAAAACAGAAACACTGCTTGGTATTTAACAGACAACTAAAAAATATCCAAACTTTTACACTTCAATATATTAATGAAATAAAAAGATACATTGAAAAAAGGATTGCAAACCTAATATATGACAATAAATATGAAAAGACAATACTAGTAGGATAAATAAGTTGATAAAAAGGTAAGTCTAGCCATCAATCACATATAATAGAAGGTAGGATAAACAATGAATCTCAACATGTTAAAAAGAATTTATTTACTTTTAGTCCCTTACTCTTATACAGAGCATCAAGCCTAAGATATCCTTCTACTTTCAGATGATATGTTATAATAACAGAAAAAAACTTAAAATGAAGATTGTTTTACATAAACTCAGAGGAGGCATGTTTAACTGCTCACTGCATTTTAATATTCCCTAATGCAGGTAAGGACAAGTAATGAAATCTGAATCAATGTGATTCACATGAATGTTGTGTTTTAATTTAAATTGTTTAATATTAGGTATCTTTTGTATCCATCAATTAAGCCAGCTGTCAGAAAGAAAAATAAGTCATGATTTACAGAACTCACAAATAAATACCAGATAACTATTAAACTTGAGTGTAAACAAATTCCATTGTATTATAGAAAAAAGGTATAGTACCTTGGTGAGATAGCAATGAAATGCAGGGCCTATGTGAAATTAGGAAGGTGTAATAAAGGGTGTAGCATTTGAATAAGTCTTTAAAACCTGAACAGGATATCACCAAGTACATCAAGTAAATTAGGACATTCCAAGCAAAAGAACAAACAAACAAACAAAAAAAAAACCCCATATGATTAAAGGCCCTATGGTTATGAGAGGATTTTAATATTTTGGAAGCCTTGAATAGTCTGATGAGGTTAGAATATTAAAGGTGAGTTAAGGAGTGAGGAGTCTAGACTAGACATACAGACCAAGTCTACATTATGCAAAGTGTCCTTCATTCCTCTTTGAGGTTTTAAGACACATTTCTACAGCCAATTTGAAGCCACTGACAATCTTTAGGATAGGGAGTATCTTGATCAGATCTGCTTTGGAAAGATCAGATATTTCGTGGAAAGACCTGAAGACACTGGGCAGAATGAATTCATAGGATTTAATCTCAGATTTATGAAAGGAAAAAAATGGACATGATGTACAGTTAGTTGGGATCCAGTAGGGGCCACCAAGAAGGTGTAAAATTGGGGCGCAAGGGCTAAAGTTCCTGGGAGTAAATAATGCTTTTATTATTTTAATTGAATTTATTGGGGTGACATTGGTTAATACAATTATATAGGTTTCAGGTATACGATTCTATAATACATCATCTGTGCACTGTATTGTGTGCTCACCACCCCAGGGCAAGTCTGCCCCCATCACTATTCATCTCCCCGTATCCTCTTCTACCTCGCCCTTTGAGAATGAATAGGAGGCTTGAGGGGCTTCATTAATGATCTAGTTGAAATTGCATATCATAAGCTCATGATGAACGTGATCAATATAAAATATATGGCTTTCTCAATAGGCCAAAATCTAGAACTAGAAATCATGCAAAGATTGTTGAAAATATGGAGGTAAGATATATAAGGCAGAATTGAGAAAACTTAGGGCTATAGCAATTATCAGAAGCCACTATGCTTGGAACCCAGGTTCTGGATACAGAGTGATTCTGTCTGAATCTTAGTTACTTCACTTAATATTGTAAGTCACAATTTATTTGGCCTTTTATGTTTTAGCTGTAAAAATGGAGATGACAGCAATATTCATTCACAGTATTTTACTTCAAACCTTTATAATCAAATGTGTTAACTCAGAATTTTTCAAATTTTAGAAAGATATTAGAGTATGCATACCATATTTTGAGTGTATATCCAGTGAATTTGTATTATCAATCACATAATAAAATATATAGATACTTCTGCAGTAAAATACTTGACTATTTCTGTTTAAGTTAATGAATAAAGACTACAAAAAGCCTCATGTCAGTTTCCGCCAGGTTTTAATGCTTAAAGTTCCTTTAATATCCAGAGCTTTTTAGGTTTTTAATTTTTAGGTAGCACAGTGTGTGTGCCTGCAGCAGCTGATGCACAGGGTTGTGATTTAAAAAGGTAACATTTATAAAGGATTTGGAAGCTCACCTGGCATATGGGAAGCATTCAGCAGTTCTTATGATGAGAATGATGGTGGTGATCACAAGGGAGAAGAAGGAGGACTCAGGGTCACCATGAGAGAGAAAATAATGCTTAGCAATTTGAGAAATAACACGACAAATAGAAGTGTTCAGAGATTATAATTCGAAGTTAAATAATTTAGAATTAGAGCAATCTCAGTGACAGAAATGTTTTGTTTTGGGTTTTTTTAAGTTTTTAAAAAATTCTTTTTATTTTATTTTTATTTATCTTTAGAAGGGAAGGAGAGAGGGAGAGAAATATCAATGTACGGTTGCTTCTTGTGCATCCCCTGCTGGGAACTGGCCCCTGCTGGGAACTGGCCTGCAACCCAGGCATGTGCCCTGACTGGGAATTGAACCGCCATCTTTTGGTTCACAGGCCTGTGTTCAATCCACTGAGCTACACAAGCCAGGTGTTTGGGGTTTTTTTCCAGTAGTTACCTAGGTGGAAGTTTGAAAAAAAGGGAAAAGAGAAAATAAATGAGCACAGACTTGTTCTTCATAAAGAAAGAATACCTTTGATGAAGTTAACCAATTATAGAACAAGTAGTAAAAGCTAGGTGAAACTTTTAGAGACTATCCCCTCACCTCCTCCTCACCAGCACTTCATCTTCCAAAGCCTCCTCCCCACCCCAGGTAGACATGAAGGTAGTAAGGGAAAATCAGGTTGGGTCAAACCGTTCTTCACTGTCTCCACAAGGTGGGGACATTGACCTAGAACAGTGGACAGCGGTCAGAGATTCTGGACAGGTGATGAAAAAGAGGTTGATTACCCACAGCACCTTGTGTTTCTGGTTCAGAAAGTTATTTCATGTGATTAGATATTTGATCAGCTTGTATATGTGTATATGTTATACAGGGGTAGGCAAAAGGAGGTTCACAGTTGTTTGTATGGAAAAGACATGCAGGGTATGATTATTACAGTAGCTTCACTGACTCAGAAGAATGTCGTAATGGCAGAGTAAACCTCCTGTTGCCCACCCCTGTATGTAGTATGTGTATGTACCGTATTGGAATACATTTCTTCTTGGAAAATTCCACGTCTTATTTCTCTGTGTTCCTCCATCAAAGATGCCTCCTATAGTAAGTATGTCCTATGTAGAAGATGCACAATAAATTATAGAAGAACCTATTTTCAGCTTTCATGATGTATACTACATATAAGTTATAATAATATTTACATAGTAATACTTTTAATTATTCTGGGATCTTAGATACAGTCTGTTTAATGCTAATAACAAACTTGAAATTACTTATTATTAATTCATTTTATAAATTAAAAATATTGAAGCTCAGTCAGTAGTGAGAAAACTCAAAGCTGAGAACGCACAGCAAGAATGTAGCGGAGCAGAGGTTGAACCCAGATATGTCTGAACCTAGTGCCCGCACTGCTACCCAGTGAGTGCCTGGGATCGGAGGGCAACACGTACAGGCGGCTGTCTGCAAAGCATGGATTGAGTCCTTGCTGAGCCAGACATGATATTTTTCTTTAAAAATCTTAAAGAAAAACACTAGTTTTTCTAGTGTTTAGAGTGACGCTCACTCTATAATTTACTATCTGGGCATTTTAACAGCTAGAATACCGTGGTAAGAACTAAAAGATGAAAGTTTGATTTGGTTCAGTCTTTCAATTTATTATGTCTATAAAATGTTGAGATTCATGCTCATTAAGATTTAATACCATAAAAGAGCCACAAGTGTCCCTGAAAGCCTCTGGCAATAGCACCGAGAGCCACATGCCATGAGTAGTCAGTTACTTAGCAGCAAATGGTAAGAAGTTTATTAAGCACAAGAATATTATGTGAAAGGAGTAACTACTGCACTTATTTATTCATTCATGTTCTTGTTCCAAAAATTAAAAATGGAAATAATAAAGTGTAACATAAAGAAACAAAGTGATAGGACCATATTTAAGAGCAAACTTATCTGGTAAAAATTAGGCAAATCCAATACACTGACCTAGAAGTCAGCCATACACATTCCTCACAACCTCATTCATTAGAAACTGCAACTACATATATATATATATATGTCTGTGTGTTGACTGTAGGTGAGTATAACTGAAAAGAGGAAATAGTTAGAAAAGTTTAGGTTATATTAGAGAGAATAAAAAAGATGTAAAGTTCTAGCCTTGACTTGAGATGCTGGAGTTCCTCTCATTTATTGGAGACTGAAAATTCCATAGCAGCATGAGGCCTGAGCAGGACTAGATGTTGTGACCAATTAGTGATGTTTTCCACGAGACTCAGACGGGAAGACAGCTGCTGCTTTTGAGTGTTTCCCATTCCTTCAACTATATGGTAAGTGATTAATGAGCTAAAATCTCTCACTATTTTCAAACTTGACTCATCTATAATTATTTTAATTTGAGCTCAATGGAGCCTAATGGAAATAACTCACATCTCTACTAATTGGGCATGTTTTTTAACCACTACGAACCTCATTTTCCACATCTGGGGAATGAAAACTCTTGCATTTACCTTGCAGTCTTTTATGAAGACTCAAAATCAACTGTTTAAAGCTTCCATCATGATACCGGATATAGAAAACAGTAACATTTTACCAGTACATATTCATAACAAATATTGGTTTATAAAAATCTCTGGCAAATTAAATATATATTTCTATAAGTCATAATTGTTTAAGCAGTACCAGCCCACATTCTATTTTTTTTTCTAGTGAGATGCTGTGGGAAAGGGATGAAGAAAAATAAAAATTAGGGGAAAATGTCAATCTTCATTTTCGAAGATTAGATTAATTCCCTGGGATTTGGTGGTGGTGAGGTGGAGACTAATAAATGTGCTGGTGGCTTGTGGCTCAAAAAAGACCCTAAGGACAAATAGTTACTGGGCAGTCATCCTATTCCACAATTCCCTGGACCACAGAGGTGTCTGCATTAAATCAATCTGTCCTTTCCAATTCTACACTTGCCAAATTACAGTGGAAAAAAATACATGTAGATATTTATGTATACATCTACATGTATACATATACACATCAGACTGTATATCTACGCACATTTATATGTATATCTCCTACCATACTGCGTATGTGTGTGTACATATATATGTGTGTGTGTGTGTGTATATGCACACTTATGTATATCTCCAACAACCCAGTCAATCTACTATTTCTTGGGAGTCACTAAAAGCCATTCTCTTTTGCCCTGCCTGGTGTGGCTCAGTGGATTGAGGGTGGGCTGCAAATTAAAGGGTCACCAGCTTGATTTCAAGTCAGGGCACATGCCTGGGTTGTGGACCAGGTTCCCAGTACAGGGTGCTCGAGAGACAATCACACACTGATATTTCTCTCCCTCTCTTTCTTCTTCTTCTCTTCCCCTCTGTCTAAAAATGAATATGCAAATAAATTTTTAAAGCCATTTTTTTTCACACAGCTGGCCACTAATGCTAAAAGAAGGGGAAAGGGAGAAATTATGACTAATGACTAACATGTAAAGACAAAATTGAGGTGAAAATCCAAATAAACAGCCCAAACTTTATTATTAGGGCTACGAATAAGAAAAAGACTGATTTTTAAAAACTTTTTAATAAAAAGGGCTGGTGTTGACTTCACATTGTCATTCAATAGCTGTTTCAGGGCAGGTCACGCTGTCTTGGAAAACCACAGATAAAAAGAGAGGAAGGAAACCCTTCCAATCATTTTTCATGATGTGATTAAATATACGATTGCAATATTTAAAAAGACTAATGCAGAAATAGTTCACGGCCACCATTAAGATGCTTTTTGAAAGTGGTTACCCTTTTCCAATCCTATCCTTTTCTCCTTTGTTGCAATATTCTTTTTATTATATTTCTTTGAACACCTTGACATTTGGTTTTAAAGAGCCACCCTTTTGTCAGCAGCAGCTGAGACTTCTCTGGTACCTGATGTTACTCTGGTTGGTGGTACCTGTTGCCAGGCAAACTCAGCTCAGAATTTTATCACTTTTGGACAAAGGCCATTTCAAGACTTTAAGAACAAGAACTAATGAGATTTTTTTTCAGAATTTGAATCCACAGTCTGTTTTTTCTCAAGTTTTTACTTGTTTCTTTTTGAGAGTGGGGAATGGAGGAAGAGAGGTAGAGAAACATTGTTAGGAAAGAGAGAGAGGAACATTGATTAGTTACCTCCCGCACGATCCCAGCTGGGGACCTGGCCTGCAACCCTGGTAGCTGCCCTGACTGGGAATCAGACTGGTAGCATTATAGCTTGCAGGTTGGTGCTGAATCCACTGAGCCACACCCCCAAGGGCAGAAATAATGAGATTTTAAAAGCAAATGTCAACACTTAACATCAAACACAATTTCAGGAATTTCTGAAGATAAAGGCAGGTAACTGAATTATTTCACAAGAGCAATGAACACATTTTAATAATTTAATTGTAGCACTGAAATGAATTTAGCTCTGATTTTTGAAATGTCCAGTATAAAGAAAATCTCATGATAATGTATGTTTCTGTGTAGGGCAGTCAGTAACCTCTCTCTCTTTGTTTAATTTTCTTTGAGATGAACTTAGTTAAGATTCCATTAAGAAACAGTTGGCATAATTTCAGAAATGTGAGCTAGATTTCCAAACTCTTCATTCAGTTCATCACTTCATTAAATTTATGTTCCAAACAAATTGTTTTTCTTTTGTTTATTTTATTTTAGCTGTTCATGTTAGATCAGTCTCTTCTAAGATGGATTTCATTCATATTTTTATATGGTATCTGTTAGATTAATGCCCAACCTAAATGATCTATATGATATAATTTTCTCATTTAATTCTTGTTAGCTTGTCAGCCTGTTCCTATATCAAATTGTGTTCATTGTTAGAATAGCCATCCTTACGCTGAATGAAATCAGACACCCTGCTGCATCCAGCCTTCAAGAAGGCAGATGGATGTGCTTTAGGGTGATACAAAGCCGCCAATTACATAGTCTCTTTTCAGCTTTGTTAATAGTTAGGCTCTGGACATCATGTTGGGAAGGAACACGCCACCTTCTCCTCAGGGCCTCAATCCCTTAATTTCTCCTCTCTTTATTAGTGGCAGCAGGGTTGGTTGTCTCATCTCCATGACCTACCACTGGGACCCCTCAATATCTTAGATTCTTCCCTAGACACTCAAGGGCCACCTGTACTCTACTTCTTGCAGAAAGGGTGACTCATGGCTAAATGCATTTAGTTTAAACTTAAGCATCATCATTTGCATAGAGTACTCCATTGTAGGGTGTTTATTTGTTTTAGTCATTTTCATATATTAACTTTAAAGCCTGTTATCCATAAATTATGGCTATTTTAATTAAATAAACTACCTTAAATATATTAGAAGTGATTATCATGACATCTGTTAATGAAGTAATAGATTTTTGTCTCCCAAAAGTAGACTTAGAGTAAAACTTATTATTTACATTGCATTTTACTATGAGATGGTGAAAGTGTACAACATCTTGATCTGTGCTTTGTTGAAATAATATAAACAATGACAACCTTATAAAATCTTTGAGGCCAGATTTGTCTAAACGTCATAAAGCAATTACTAGGCTTTGCAAAACTTCTCCATTCAGAATAAGCACTTCTTTTGCTGTTGCTGAAACTCAGTCTTTTCATTTGAAGGGGCAACTTCCCAACAGTGTAACCCAGGCAGCCCTGTGTAGAGAGTGAGCGGAGCAAAGGCACAGGAAGCTCACTGGGAGCTTCACCGCTTAGGAGTAGGTCAAGTACAATCACTGCACGTGGGAGCAGAGCCTGATTAATGAGGGGAAAGCTCTAAAGTGAGACACAGAGAGAGTGCATGCTCAAACTACTGCTCCCAGGGGCATACTTAAAGCACAAGAATGAAAAAGGAAAATGCCATCATTATTGTATACTTTGCATTTCTCAAAGAAATTTCTAGCCCAATCAGTGAAACTTCATAAGTTCCCACATTGAAGGAAAAATGAAAACTCAGACAAATAAACTCCAAGGAAGAATTCTGGACAGAAAGTGAAATTTGACTTAGAGGGTAATATGATGTAGTAATTATTTTGCATTGTTCTAAAAAACCATAGACCCGGAGAATTCTACATATCATCATTAGGTATAAAAATGCAATTCTCGTTTGTTAAATTTCACTCTAAAGCTGTGTCTCTGGGACCAGAAAGCAATTTTCACTCTACACACAAATATTATGGGGTCATAATTATCTTTGTCATTCTCCAGTTCCCTCTAACACACTGTCTCATAAGCCTTCAGGTTTTTACTTTCGTGGCTTCTCAAAAAAATTGAGTCTTCTGGTTTTAGTTTTAGTCCATGCATTGCTATGTTTGTTTTCCATATATAGCATTAATAACATCTAAAATATATTTATCTTACTAAAACATTTGTTGCTGTTTTCTTTGAAATTTATTTCTGATACATTGATTACTATGTTCTGTACAGGGGTACTTTGTTGATCATAAAACTGCAAAATTATTGCATAGTGGCATTTCATCTCAGGTTTCTACAGTCAAACTTACTGAATATTATTAGTGCCAACATGCAGTTAGGAAAGAATATAAATGGGACAGAGCCCAAATACAAGCAGTAAGATTTCTTTAGAGTTTAAATAAATAGATATTCCCTTTTCAAACTTTTTTCCAGAAAGAAATGCTATTTTTATGCACCAGAATCTTTATTAGTCTTCCAGACAATTCTGTTCATTACTGGAATTATTCACTGTTCTTGGTTGTGCTTTAATTAATTTTTGTTACATCATCAAAGGCAGTTCTCTACAGTCATGTGCTCCTAAAATCCATCTTGCTGGCACAAACATAGAACTTTGGCTCTGGTCTTTGAGATTCCTGTACCAAAGCCAAAATTTCAATGTATCTTTCAAGTTAGGGGTTTTAATTCAGTACAAATGAAAAAATCCAATAACAGTCTGCCTTTGAAGACTACAGAGGAGTTTGATGATATATCAAATATTCTTTATGGACCACTACAAACTGACACTTAATAGTGAAAAAATAATAAATGATATTTTTAATGATAGTAATTTGGTATATGCAGGGTATTTTAACCAGAACATTAATTAATCATTGCTGTATTTGTCAAATTTGCAACAGTACAATGTGTTTCTTTCTTACGGTCTTTGGTGTGTAATGCTTTTGAAGATTTGCTAAATCCAAAGTAATTAACCAGGGACCCAGTAACTATAGGACTTCAATATCTGTGATGCCTTGCACTTATTTCACTGTGGTCTCTAACCAATAATTAAAAATGTCCTCCTTTAAGACTGCTTGCCTTGTCCTACAATGACCTTAGTTGAATTAGGTATTATTTGTTATTCCCTATTTAAGGTAGTGAGTTTCTTTACACATCTCCAAAGCTGGTATTATAATGTCAGTGCTTAGAACCAGAATGTATCAGAAAGCCAAGATTCAGATACTGATTCTTATCAACTGAGTTTGAGAAACATAGTGTGTAAAAATTTCTAGTGTTAAAATACACACATACAGTATACACACAAGCAACAGAAACATCTATGGTAGCAAGAAAAGATAACAGGTATTGCAACTTTTATCTTTGCACTTAATACAGGGCAGTGAAAATAACACTTAGATATATTTCTAATTAGAAAATTACTACAAAATTAAACTGTTATATTCAACACATTAAACCTGATCAATAGCTTCTTTTCAGACTCACATAGAGAAAATGTCTCCTCACCCACCAATTAAGAGAAAAATGTATAATTCAATTCCCAAAGTCATATCTAAAGATTAGTCAAATTAGGTTGAAAAATATAATTTTAATGTTTTTAGTATAGAATCTTCTAAACCACGGCATTTATGTTTGAAAGTAATGTGTAGGTGTGTGTGGAAGGGATTGGTGTGTATTTTATTTCTCTATCAATGTTATCTAGCTAGCTAGGTAGCTGTATATACTTATTTTCTATGCACAAATATAATCAGAACAGATATTTATGGAGACCTACAATTATTCTAAAACTCTGCATTTGTTGTGATGATAATACTCATATGCATTCATGAGCATAAAGAAAATTGTCAAGACCTTTCTTAGGTGAATCTGACTGAAGAGAAATTAATCCAGAGGGCAAGGGTCAGTGTGTGCATTTGCTGTTGCAGACCTAGGGTCAGGTCACCCGACATACTCAGCAAAAATCTGTTGAAAAATTGGAAAATGTTATTCCCACTACATCACATATTTATATGATGTGATATGTAATGCAATATATATTAGATATATGTATACATCTAAGATATATATATATACACACACACACATATATATATATACATAGTCATATATACAATCTGAATTATGATCTCTACAGTTGACATTGTGGTGAAGAAATGAGTAAAAATATAACTCAATAATGACATGGGACATACATAAAAATGAATGATGTCAGTCTAGGAAACCCATATTTCATTTATTTAAGCATATTAAAGTATACTTTGTCTCTTTAAAAATGTTACATATGCTTTTGTAAGATAAAATTTTAGATAGTTCTGCTTATATAAATTATGACAAGGTTAATTAACAACTTAGAAGTAAATTTGTTCCATTGATTAGAGTTGACACTGCATTTATTCTGCAGTGTGTACTTTGTCCTGCATTAGCTGAACTCAGTGAGTATTAAGCACCAAATAGTTCCCTCTGACTGTTGTGTGGCATAAGTGACACACACTCTAATATTTACAGCCACTCTGAGAAAGAGAAGTCACACACATGAACATATTATAAAAATAAGGGAACTTAGAGCATGTGCCACAATCAAAGTTCAATTTGCATGCTAAACTTATTAGAAATCCAATTCATTCAGCAGTTTTATGTGAGACAAGGAATAAAACAGTGGACATTTAAAGCTATATGAAAATAAAAGATACCATAAAGAGATGCAAAGAGAAAGATAAGGAGGCAAGAATCTGTCCTGAGGGAATAAAACCTTTTACAAGTAGAACAGAGACAGCAGAATTGGAAAAGGATGAGAAGAAAAGATGTAGAAGTCGGAAGGAAACCATGAAGGTATGGTGCCCCATGTACCAAGAAAAGGATAAGAAGTTATTTCTCTATGGGATGACCACTGATATTGAACACTGCTGAGCAGTTAATCAATTTCAGCACAGAAAAGTGTTAACTGGCTTTGGTGGGAAGAAACTGGTCTCCTTTACAAGTGAAGATTCAGTGGAGCTTTCAAGGTTGAATACAAGTTGGTGGAAGTGTGAACATAAATTGGAGAAGCAAGGGCAAGAATAACAACTTTTCAAGAATTTTCACAGTGAAGAGAAGTCCAGTAAAGAGATGGTAACTGAAGCAAGAAATGAGATAGATACAGGATTTTAAAAGATAGTTGCTTGCTGATCTGAGGATGCAGTGAGAGAGTGAGACTGAAAACACAGGAGAAAGGGTGTCATCAAGGAAGCAGGCACAGGGGAAAGGACGTGGGGCTACAGTACAGAACACACACTGATGGGGACTGGAGACCGACGGGATAAGGGTGCACAGGTTGACTGGTGACAAATGCTGTTGAGAGAAATACACAAGAACTACAAGTTTGAATTATTTTCAGCTGGAAATGACAGGCTATGGAATATATATGGGCAAACAAGAGCTGTTAGAATTTACATCAATGAAGATAAGCTGGTTGTGGTTATCAGGATGTCCCTGTAGTGAGCAACTGGCATAATGGCCCCTAATTTCCACCAGCTGGTGCTTACTGAGTTCTGGCTTGAGACATCTTTGTGTAGTCCCTTGTCACATTGCATAGCACTGTCACTATATCCAATAGGTGACTGTGGAAATGACAGTGTGTGACTTCTGAAGCTGGGTTGTATAACACATTGTGACTTCTGCCTTGCCCCCTTGGGCAAATTAGTTGACACACAGCCAGTGCTTTTTTTTTTTTTACAAACATAGAAACAATTTGCAGAAACAAATTAAAAACCTGTCCTTATATTTTCCTTTAAAAGCCCACTTAATTTAGTAAATAAATATTCAAGTACCTTTTCATCAAGCCTAAGTCTTGATGCTTGGAATTTGTGAACAAAACAGACAAAAAACTCTAATCACTTCGAAACGAGTTGTTATTGCCCAGAGATTGTGACAAACAGGAGCACACGCTTTCCTGTTGGCAGAGTCACGTAGCCAGGGTTCTGTCGGTTTGCTTGGCTTTTCTGTTTAGGATTGATATATGATCTCATTTAAATACAGGAACTATCTTAGGAACTTTTAAAATAATAATTATCATGTGTAAGACTGCAGAAATGATCTATTCTCTAGGAAGTATTTCTTAAAAGAGTACATTTATAAATTTTAAAATGCCCAATCATGAAAATTGTCTGGTAATTTGTGTAGGTCCTATTTTTTAAAAATCTTGCTTTCCTGTCTAGTCTACACACAGAAATGGCTGGTGATTGCCATTTATCATAGGCAAATATGCTAATTAACTCCATTAGCCTGAAGACAGTGTAATGATACATTATTTATGAAAATATAAATCATCTTAACTAACAGATAGTTAAAAATCAGAGGTATTATGCATTAAAATTATTAATTTTGTTTAATAACTCAGAAGGGGGAATCCCAGTAAAATTAGCTATTTTTTGAAAAGCTTGCATAAACAACCTTCATTTAAATGATTATGGATCTTATACGGATCTGGAGGTATGATCAATACCTTATTAGTATGTATGCTTAGCTGGTTGGCAGTCTGTCTATCTGGGTGGCTATTGAGGCACTTATCGTCCTTACCCCAGTCCTGTTTACCCTGCCTGTCTCCTGTTGGCATCCTGTAAGTTTAGCTGTTTGACTCAGCAGACTGGGTGAGCCACCTTTAATGCCCCCAGTACCTGATTTGGAGGCCTTCTTCCCATTCCAATCCCAAGTCTTTGGACTTAAAAGATATGATGTAATTATTGAACAAGTCCATAGAGTTTCATAACCAATGCCTTGCAGCAGGCCACTGGAGTCTCCATAATGTCTTAAAGTCCTGTTCTTAGTTTATATCTCTGGGCTAACAGAACTCAAACATTGGACCGGGAAGTATCAGGAATCTGAGTTTCTTAGGGAGGAAAACCTACCAATTAGTGGGGCAATGACATTAGTGTGAAGACCTGGGACCATGAGCTCAGGTGGCTTCTGGTTAGACTGAGGTTTAGCCAGAGACACAAAGTGAACAAACAAATATGTAAAAGGAAAAAAAAAGCCAAAGACCAAGTCAGAAAGGATCTTCCACTGAGGGAGAAAAAAAGAAAACTGAAACAAAGTAGGATAAAAAAAAAAAAGAATTCAAGGGAGAATAAAGTGAAATTTTACCCATGAAGAATTAAGGGAGGCAGGTAATTAGAATCATTTGGTGCTTTCAAATAAAAACATTTGCTTCAATTACAAAGCAAATAAGTGAGTAAAATCAACCAATTCTGTGTTGTGGGCATTATACTAATACCAAGAAAAAAAAACAAAAGTGGTAAAATAAAATTAAACAAACAGAAAAGTATAACAAATGTTCAAGGATTTGGGGAATGCCCAAGGGTCATCTCTAGTCTCCATGTCTCTCCACCTCCACCATCATTCCCTGAATAAACTTAATATTTATCAGTTTCTGACATTCAAAAGTATATCCCAAGACCCATTTTACTCAGGGCCTGTTTCCCATTTGTTTAATTACCTCTAATTGAACACTTTTAAAAACTATTTATCTACTGAAGATTATGTTGTCTGTCCCATGTGCTTAATTATATTTTGGTGTTTCAAAGAAAGAATAATCTGTTTTCTATACCTATGCTTTAATTTCAGAGGTAGGGCTACATTACAGTTTCAATAGGGCTTTCTACACTAGTTTATGAAACAAACCATGATTTACAATATTGTTTTTGCAGGAGAATGTGTTCCAAGTTCCAAACAGCTGATTTACAGGTGATCATTTGCAAAATCAATCATTCACACATGTGGGCTGCTTTTGGTCGATAGGAGACAGTTTGGCTGGCAGTAAAGAGTTACAGTGTATTCTGTATTCAAGATACTTCCTCCTCTTTTTATATTTATATAGAAATCTTGGCCATTTACAAAATTTCCAAGAAATGTCCCCCAACTGTCCAGAAAATTGCTAGCACATAAAATTTGGGGAGGGATGGACTAAATGACTCAGATGATGCTGATTACAATATTGATTATCAATAGCTGTCATTATGACCTTACATTTCCCTGCACACTGAAACAATTATTATATCCTTTTCCCCAACTTTAACACTTTCTGAGAATAAACGTAAAACTTTTTTATCTCTAACTCCAACATGTTTCTGGCCATAGCTTCACAAATTATAAGCCGCATGCCATATAAGCAATAAAACACACCTTAAAACTAATTCGTCATCTTCTTCCCCCAAATTAGAATGTTCCTCTTCCCAACTTTCCTCTACCTCCTTGCAATTTTTATACCAATCATTCAAATTAAAGACTTAAAGTTTTTATACCTCTGTTTCTCAATCCCAAGTCATAAAGCACTTACTTAATGATGTGTTTTTAAAAATTTTATCACATAGTTTCCATCCTATTTGTGACAAAATGGTTTACCAATTATTACTTTATTAAATTATGCCCGAACGAACTTACTCTTTCTCCCCCTCTACTGAGTTCTATGCACTGCCTTTGGAACCACCTTCTGGAAAAGGCACAGAGCTTATTTATCTGGGGCTCTAATTACTGGACACAGTGCGCTACCATATAAAAAGCCTGTGTGGTCCAGAACTAGCTGACCTCTACTGGAAAAACCACTAAATGATGTACTACATTTAAAAGGAAATTGAACTCGGAAGGAATGAGAAGCAATGATAAGGAAAGAAATTGGTAAAAACACACCATTAAAAAAAAACTAGTCTTACTAATTGTGATGTGAAACAAGAGAATAATAACCCAGTAGATGGGTAGAGAATGTTATGGAGATAAATTGGTGTTTTCAAAAATTTTAATAGTTTTTTATGACTAACAGAAAGAATTTTATTAAATTGTATCCAATAGAAACTTAGCATATAATTTTCAATTTTTCTTACTCGTGATCAGACATCACGAGTAAGAATAATCTCTCAAAATCAATTCAATAGAAAGCAGGAACTTGGCCCAAGAAACATAGGAAAGGCATAGTAAACTGAGTATGGATCTGGAGTATTTTTGCTTTCTCTGAGAGCATATATCCACCAATGTCTCAGTCCTAAATTTGAAGTAATGTTGAGAAGTGGTAAAAAGTTAAAGGGATTTTGCATAATGCTGTTGTATAATTATTAATAGCTCCCAAATTTTAAAATTATGTAGTAAAAGTTTATTGTTATTGAGGGTTATAAAGTCAGACAGACATAAAATCTTTGATGCTTGGTGCCCTGGCTGGTGTGGCTCAGTAGACTGAGTACCAGACTGCACAAAGCATCACCCACTCAATTCCCAGTAAGGGCACATGCCTGGTTTGCAAGCTAGGTCCCTAGTAGGGGGCTTGCGAGAAAGCAACCACACATTGATGTTTCTCTCACTCTCTTTCTCCCTTCCTTCCCCTCTAAAAATAAATAAATAAAATCTTTTTAAAAAGAATATCTTCTAAAAAAATCTTTTAGGCTTGGTTCCTCACTTGTAAAATAGAGTGAATAACTATTTCATAATACTTTTTAAAGGACTTATAATTCATGTATGGTGTTTATTGTCACTTTCTTTTAAAAGATTTCAATCCAGGTGTATCAAGTGAGTCCAATATGTGAGAATAAAATTATCTTCTAAAATAGATCATGCAGGAATGATGTTTTTCTTCTCTTTTAAATGAAACGTTTTACTTAATGTATTGTCATCATCTAACACTACTACGAGAGGAAACAGTGATATAGAAATTGCAAAATTCCCTGAAAAGATGAGTGGGGTTTTCATGTAGAAAGATACAAGCTATAAACTTGAGAGCAGAATGATACAATTATTCATTGGCTTTACGGTTGCTCTCTCACCTCCCCAGATGGCTCCTTTCCTGCCTCGGTTTGGCCCCTTTTCACTGTGAGTTCATCCTTTGCAGATTGTGTGTGTTTCAGTTTGTGAGTATGTCCCACAGGGCTTCACGTCCAACCCTAAAGGTTGCAATTGTCCTACAGTAGTTTTAACGTTAATTTCTTAGCTCCCTATGTCTGTATGTGCAAACAATATTTTCTGCAGAAGCACTTTTTAAAAAATGGGGTTTCAAGTTATTTCAGAGAAGTGTGAGCTCCACACAAGACTCCGGAAAGATGTCAGACTTTTTGTTTCTCATCCTTGCTCATTGATATTCTTTCTAGTACCATTTTGTTGATTATTGACTGATTTGATTAATTTATGAGGGTAATTTATGTGAGGCCAAACTTATTTGCCCTTCTTTAAAAGGTGGATTCTCTTCTAAACTTTTTTATATGGTTGTGTATTATGTAATTTACTATGCAATAACTGTGAAATAAAGATATCAGAAATGTGTGTGCATTTAGTTTTCCCACAAAGCTCCTGCTTTCTTTAAAATTCTTTAACATAGTTCTCTAATTAAGTATAAATATATAAATTCAGTTTGATTTCTCATAAGATACTCCAAACAACTATTATGCTTAAAGAGTTCTAAGGAAGTACTTAACGCCATTTGGTGGTTTTCCTGCTACGTGTTCAGTAAAGGCTGTGTGTGTAATTTGTAAATCTCTAGATCCTAAAATTTTAGAGGCAGCCTGAGGGCTGGTTAGGAGGTTGAATCCTGGAGTTGGGCTGCCGGGTTTTCTACTCCAGTTCAAGCACTCACTAACTTTAGCAAGTTAATGACTATTCTGTAACTTAGTTACCCCATCTGATTGTCTAATGATAAGAGTATAATAATCGAGTTATTATAAGGATGAAAGGTTAAAAGAACGCTTAGTAGAAAGAGATGAACAGGACTTGGTTACCATTCATTGTTCCATTGCTGAATACATTTATCAATTGTCTGTTGTATGTTAGATGGCATTTGGATAATGTTGCTGATGCAGTTTAAATCATATCTTCTTATAAGCTTGGATTTTATACACTCAGGGTTGGCCCATGTATCATCACAGGCAATTGTTGCAGCATAATTTTATTGACAGTAACCCAGGTCTGGAAACAACACAGTGCCCATCAGTGGGCTAGGGATCCAAAACCATGGTACATTTACACAATGGAATACTATGCAGCAGTAAAAGAGAAGGAACTCTTACTTTTTGCAACAGCATGAATGGAACCGGAAATTATTATACTAAGTGAAATAAGCCAGCCAGTGAAGGGCAAATACCATATGCATTTACTTACACTTGTATATGGAATCTAATGAACAAAATAAACGGACACACAAAATAGAAACAGAGGCATAGGTACATGGAACAGACTGACAGCTCTCAGAGAGGGGATGAGAGGTGACTGGATGAAAGAAGGTGAAGGAATTAGCCTAAGGACATGTATGCATAACCCATAGGTTCAGTCAACAGTGTGGTGATGGCCAGAGGGCTAGATGAAGGGAGGCAAAGTGAGAAAAATAGGATATCTGTAACAGTGTAAACAATAAAAGTAAGGTTTAAAAAATAAAAAATAAGAAGAGAAAATGTCTTTTTTTTGCTATTGTCTAAAGGAGAGGACGATATTTAACTTCTTAATAAAAAAAACTAACTTGATACTGTACTCTTAGATAGTGTAAACTACAGAGAAAGTTTAGCTTGTAGAAGATGAAACAAAACCACCACTGGGATTGTTTTGAGGTAACTGTGGATTCACACACAGTTTTAAGAAATAGTACTGTGATACACTTTCCCCAGTCCCCAGGGCAGACGTCTTGTAAAACTACAGTGGATATCACCCCAGGACACTGAGCACAGTAAGGAACCTTTCTGTAACCACAGGGATTGCTCCTCTCGGTCACTGTCCTCTTACAGCCTCACCCTCTTCTCCCTGCCCTTCCCTCATCAACATGCAACAAACACTAATCTGTCATTCACTGTTATAATTTTTTCATCTCAAGAACCTCATAAAAATGCAATGTATAGCTCATAAACTTTGCGATCATTTTTCACTCAGCATAATTCTCTGGAGTTACTAAGATTGTCCCCTGTATCAATAGTTTGCTTCTTTTCATTGCTGAGCTAGATCCAGGGTAAGGACATGCCACAGTTCATTCAGCCACTGATCTCCTGAAGAGCATATGAGTTATTTCTAGTTTGGGGTTATAATGAATAATACTGGTATAAACATTTGTGTATAAGTTTTGGGGTGAACATAAGTCTTCTTTTCTCTGGATGAACACCTGCCACTTTGAGAGTAGGTTGTGTGGTAGCTGCATGTTTAGTATTTGTTGTTTTTTTTTTAAGAAACTGCCAAAGTGTTTTCCAGAGTTGGTACTTTATTTTACGTTCTTCTCAGCAGCCTATGAGTGACCCAATATCTCTACATCTCTTTTCAGCATTTGGTGTTGACATAATTTATTTATTTTTATGTTAACCATACATGTAAAGTGTGTAGTAATATTTCTTTGTGGATTTAACTGGTAGTTCCCTAATAGCTACTAATACTGAAAACCTTTTTGTGACTTTTTTGCCATCTGTTTATTCTCTTCATGCCTTTTGCCTATTATCTAATGGAATAGTATGCTTAATATTTTGTTTGTTAATGCATTTTACTAATGTGTGATTTCCATTGTTTGAACATATTACACATTATTTAAAGGAGTGTATGCACCAGAAGGGGAGAAATAGTGGTCCTGTGAGAGGACTGGAAGGAGGGTGAAAACCAGAGGGAAGGGGCCAGGCTGGTAACAAGAACATGCTTATGGCGAGAACCCATGTGTGAGAGTTTAATACTTGTTTTTCCTTTTGTGCTTCAGGAGCATTCACATTCAGCCATCCTCCTATTGACAGACATTTGCATTGGCTGTAGCTTAGAGCTTTTATAAAATTGAATTCTTTTGTGACTCCTGAACACATAAAAAAGTACTTCTCTAGAAGATGTGCAACCGAAGAACATAGCTGAGGAACAGGCTCATGCGTAGCTTCAATTTTAATTACTACTGCCAAGTTATTTTTTCAGAACTGTTATACCAATCTATACTCCCACCAAGAGTTTATAAAATCTTTCACTGCTTCTTCTGCATTCTTGGTGACACTTGGTATTGCTTTTGACATTTTCGCTCAACATTTGGATATCAAATAATATCTGTTTGTCTTTTAATTTGCATTGTCTCGATTCCTAAATACACTGGCAAAGCGTCTTTTCTTATTTAATGTCCATTTGTAGTTCCCCTTAGAGGGAATAGCTATTTATGGTTTTGTTTTTTTTTTGCTCAGTTGGCTATGCTTTAGCAATTTTAGGATTGATTGGTTGATTGATTGATTGATTGATTGATTATGGAGAAAATAGGGTATAATGGTTAAAGCTACAGATTCTGGAGCTTAAATCTGAGATATAATCTAGTTTCACATCCAACCAGATTCTAGGGTAGAGATACAATCATGACCTGAGTTGAAGTGCTAGAGCTCTCTCTCACAATTTGAGGGAAGGTCTCCTCCTCATTTAAGATGGGAAGCAAAACTGTATGTGTGTTTGGAGGTGGAAGGGGGATGCAAGGGTTATACATGGAAATCTGATAAAATCACCTACAATCAAATCAGTCATTTGATTAACCTCCTCATCTCAGTGCTTTGCTGGAGAGCTGGCACTCTGTTAACAAAATATGGGCACTGAATGTTTTTCCCAGCACGGAGCTACTAAATGAGTTGTTTGCGATTCTGTGCCACATTAATGCTCCTCTATCTGTGAGATACAGGGATCATTTGAACGTCTATCATGTGAGATCAGGGAAATAATGTTTTTCTAATGAAATATGTCGACATATCTCACTGCCTTTCCTTTCCTTTAAAAACAAACGTCTTAGTTTTATCTGGGTATTTCTTTGTTCTGAATAACCCACCTCATGACAGAGTTCTGCTTTTCTAACATTCTCTCCTAGATAACAGACATCCGTAGCCAGGTTATGGGGAGAAAACAATAACAGCTTGTGCTTTAAGCTTCATGCTCGACAGAATCTCATCCGAGCTCGGCTATCAGTGAACACAGGCACGAGGTTCCATGCACGCCATCCAAACAGATAATGTGTGAGAACACACAGGACAATGAGTTCTGGCATCACAGAGAAGGACATTTAAATGCAAACAATATGAGAATTCCTAATTAGAAAAGTGATGAATCGCCCGTTTTGGAATGATGCATATTTTAATACAGTTATATTTATTAAAAATAAATAAATATTCTGAATATTACTTTTCTCCTTTCCTTATACTCACTTTTCATTAGGAATTAGTAGTAGAAAATTACTTTAAGTGCTTTATAGTTTTTTTATAGCATACTCTCACCCATTATTATTATACCATTTGATGATCCTAAAACTATTTTAGCTCATATTATAACCATCTTTTTAAACACAGAGAGAGATCAGGTTATAGATGCTAAGTAATTTGCCCAAGGTCATGAGTAATAAGTGGTAGAGCTGGGATTCAATGTATGTCCTTTTCTCTGGCTACATGTCCAGTGATCTTTTGTTGTATCTAGAAGACTACTGTGATATTCTGTCAACTAAACCCCTCACACTTTGGGAAATGAGCTGATATAGGTCATTGTGTCTTTTAATTGCTCTGGCAAAAAAAAAAAAAAAAAGGCATCCAAGGTCAAGATCAATTACTATATTTTGGGGGTGGGTTATCTGAAACAGGAGTCCATTTTGCACTGGAAGAATAGATCATGAGATTCCTTAAAAGGTTCAGAGGAAGGTCAAAAGTGAAGCCAAGGAGCAAGACTGGGAACTAATTTTGTTTTTCCTCCTATGCACTGAAATTCTATAAAATCTGACATACATAAGCCTCATAGTGTAGTTTTTTTCTCAATAAATGGGTTGATTCAAAGGGACATGTGGTTTTCTTCATTTGTTGAAAACAGCAAAGAAACTGTAGCAGGAAATCAAGCCAGGGGTCTGAGTGCCCCAGACAGCAACCAGAACAGAATAATCAATAGCCAGAAATATGTGTGGGTAAAAGTACACAGTGCTGAGGAGCACTTCCTCACAAACAGCTCAGTGGTGATCATAAAAATAATCTCCAAATATGAGATGACGGTGTTCCTATGGAGACGGAGAGAAGATGGTCCTTGTTGAACATTAATTTCCATAAAAGTGATTTTGTTCTTACAACTCCTTCTACATTCTATTAGTTCTCACTTCCTTCATAAAAGTAACAATGAAGACTTCTTACCAAATTCATAAGTATTTTTAAAATTAATCTTCGTATATGCACAAGACCACTAATGCCTCATTTCAAACCTCAGTTATTTTCACAATTCTTTCACAGGATTTTGGGGTGTCAGTATGAAATACCTACTAAATAAAATGCTGATTATCTGATTGAATACATGTGTAGACCTTTTATTTACATGAATATATTTATAGAAAATTGCAAGGAAAAATTAGTAAGTTTGCTTTCTCATCTATGTTCATGCAGTTTCATATATTTTCAGAGGAACTGTCATGTATGAGAAGATATGAAAGGACTAATTGCATACTATGCTTTGTAGAATGGCTCTGATTCTAGCAATTCACGTTGGAGTTATTAAATTTAACAGAATTTTTCTGAAGGTCTGACGTAAAAGAGAATTTAAGTAATGTACATTATGTATGTGCAAAATAAAATGTAATGTGGAGCAATATCTTCCCCAGAGACCCAGGAAAACTAAATGGATCCACAGAAATCTGTCGGTCATTTCGGACCGTGAACTGCCATTTACTTGGCTCTAGCTCCCTGCCTGGCAAGGTTTGCAGCCCTCAATTTCCCTTAGAAATTCAACAGTGCCTACGCTGTGCAGAAGAGGCTGCTGCAATTGCCTATAAAGCTTGAAAAGAGAAAAAATGGGAGATTTTCAAGAAATTAGGATGTATTTTAAAATTTTAGTATGAAACAGAAGGTCGTACATTTTAGCCGAAGACAAATTATCTAGAAAAAGTTATCTGTAGATCCATGCCAATGCTCTGCCTTTAATCACGTCACAAAACAAAAACAGTTTCAAGTACTGAGATATTTGTTTAGAAGCATTGCATGGGGTTTTTGACTGTTGTTTATTACTGCATGTATAGAGCCATAATAAAAAGCATAACTGCACTCTAACTATAAATCTGTAAAAATAAAACCATCTCGCCACATCTAAGTAAACAAAGTAAATTGGAAAAAATATTCATTTACATATATATTTCCATCCTATTTTGTGCTCAAATGTAGAGAGACAATTTTTAAAAATTCCTCTGGTTTTGACTTTTTTTCTTCATTTATCTTTTGGTTAGACATTGAAAAAACACTCAGAAGGAACAAAATCACTTTGCCAGAGCTTAATTTGTCTAATGCTATTCGGAGTATTATTTTCTCCTCAGTTCTGCATGCTTCCGCATGTGTGCATGTTCTTTTGACTACAAAGAAAGGTTAGTTCCAATGCTAATGAAGCTAAGAAAGTTATTAATTTCTACCTTTTACCTCATTATTTAGAGCTTTTCTTAAAATGATTTAAGTGAACTCCCTTCCAATTAAGTACTTCTAACCTGGAGCATTTTCTCCCCATTCTGCCATCCTTCCAGAGCCGTATGAACCTTTAACTTCCATGAGATTTTATATGCTGAATGGTCTCCACTGGAATCAAAAGGAGTCATGATAACTCATTAAAAATATGACCCCTAAAATCCTTAGGGTTCATGAATGCTGATGAAAAGAAATCCATGAATTCACAGAAAATATTATTTTACCCTTTTTTAACCTCACATCTCCGTGTCAGTTCAACTGCTAGCACTCGGAATAATGATCCCTCAGCTCATAAACCTGGAGAACTAAGTAGGCTCTCTTGCCACCAGCGGGTTAGCATAAAAGAGGAGAAAGCGATATATGATGACTATCTGCAGGATGAAGTAAATGGTATACCCTGAGTGGAGAATAAAACATAATAGTACTTATAACCCATAACAAAGTCTTCAATGAGTCATTCATGGGAATTTGAATGTTAAAGCTTTCGTACGTATGGTCTGATCCATAAAGTAAATTCATAAACAGATGGTCTAATTTATTAAAGGAATGGTAATTCATCCAAGTTCATTTTTAATATTTTTCAGTTTTTCCCTTCTTGATAGAATAATATCAACCACAACAGGATGTAGGGTTTTTAATTTGGACCACAAGTAGTGGCTTTGTAAAGGATGAAAAATCTGTCTAGACTGCACAGGCAATTCCACGTTCAACTCCCCATCAAAATTTTCCCCCAATTCTTCTTCTTCATAAATTCCTTTTCTTATATGTTTATATGTTATTCTACCTGTTTATATTTAAGCTGGAGATATTGGGAACCTCCTGCTTTTTCTAACGAATGGTATATTGGTATATGTCCTCTCAATAAGCCATTCATTATGGAGGACACAGAATAAACTATACCTCTATCCTACCTTAAAGATAGTAAAATAAAGTGACTTTTCTCCTGAAAGAATGCAGAAAAAATCATAGATTTTTAGGAAGTCATGGATAATGAAAGTCATGGAGAAGAGAAGAAAAATATATATGAATATATATGAAAATATATGGTTATATTTGCTTAATGAGAAATATTTTAAGGAAAAAACTAAATTTAGCAAAGGAGTTAAGTTGGAAAGCTTACCCTTGGGAAAGTTAAACAATGGTGTCCCCACAAGAAAAGAGGAGTTTCAGAACACCACAGATTACACCTGAGGAGAGGCAGGTAAGAAGGTAGGACGTGCATTTTTAATGGGGCCCAACAGGGGTTCTTCAGGAATAAAATATTAGATATTCCGATGGTTTATAGCCTTCCAAAGCTCAACAATACCCAGAAAAATTTTATTATTTAATGTTTAATTAATCTTATTGGGGATTTTTTTGTTACCACATGAGCAGCATTGATTGATGTGAAGTTCTTTGAAATTATATAGAATGTGTACAAAATGAGTGTTACAAAATGTGGAGAATAGATGACTCTGTAGAACCTTCCCTTGATTAATTTATTCAATCTTAAATTTTATCACAAGAGTTAGCCATTGTATGCCTGTTGGCTGGCATTGACTATCTCATTGTGCTGCTTATATTTGATCTTTAATGTTTTTGTACATAATGTGAGCTATGAGAACTAAATAAAAAGCTTGTATTTTTTATTTAATTCTACGAAAGTTATTTAATACATCATGCCAATTGATGAAAAGGAAATAATGTTGACACTGTCTGAATTTGCAGCTAAGTTGAAATTTCATTTCTCATATCAAGCAGAAATTAAAAGGTAAGTTCATTAAAAATAATTTTAAAAAAATTAATTTTTTGTTGTTCTTTTTCTGTTTAAAAAGCAGTTTTGAATTATTTTAAAATTTGCTTAGACTGCTACTACCTGTCTTTTACAAACCAATAATGTGCATTTAATATTTGACCGATTACAATTTACTTAATGTAAGTCCATTACTAGTTACTCAATAATGAGGTTATAAAGGTAAATTAAAGCTAAAGGTAAGTTATAAGTAAAAAATAACTGAAAATTACAAAAACAATGAGTAATAATCAATGCTGTGTTAACTAGCAAACATATCGTCACAGTATCTGATATATAAACATATGCTATAAACTATAATTAGTTAAATACATGCTTACTTGATTATTTTTATGAATATTATATTTTAATTACTAAGTGACAACTGGTAAATTCAGAGTCCACTGAATACATTTTATACTTCTCTACCTCTCATTTAAAATGCTCTCTCCCTTCTTTCTTCTACTTATCCAAATTCCTCTTAACTTTCAAGATCGTGTTTTCTTTAAACACTTTCAGTCCATAGATATTTTAATAGCTTTTGAATTTCTAACATATTAAATGGTTTATTGTATGGAGTTGGCATTTCATTATATACTGCCTGTACTCTTACTCATTCGATTATAATACCTACCACATGCTAGAAACTATGCTTTATGCTGGAAACAGGGCAGCAAAAAAGGCCCATGCAGCCTCTCCATCATGAAAGGACCCTAGTCATCAGAGAACAGAACTGTATATTAGAGAGTCACGTATTAAAGAGTCATGCAGTGTAGTAGGGCCATGGTACAGAAACACAATGCCACTCAATTAGAATGCGACACAGGAAGTCATAGTCACCCTTTTAGAACGAGTATAATTTTGGGAAAAAGACTAAAATATTGAAGAACACTCAGTTTCTAAGAGGAGAGGTCTGTTTCTGATAGAAAGGGAAAGACTGACCACCATACTGCTGCTTTTGCAAGCATTTAAGTTTACACTAAGCTCACAAGCTCCGTGACAGCAAGACTGTATTTAGTGCAAGCTCACTAAAGAGTTGGGGGGGGGGGGGAGCTGGGATGGGAGAAATAGACAAAAAACTGTACTTGAAAAATAACTAAATAAATATTTTAAAAAAGAGTTGTTTGAATGCAAGGATGGAATCAAGGAGTGGAAAGAGCTGGGATTGAGCTGGCAACTCAGTATTTCCAAAGGACAGTTGTAGTCCTAAAGTAAGGGACTGAGTTGGCAACAGACAGTCTAAGTTAGTGCATAGTATATCCTAAAATGGCCAGCTTTTCTTTATTTATGCCTTTCACATAATGCCATCCACAGAGATGGAGTCACAGCAGGTTTTCCAAGGAGCTTTGTTGACATAACTCATATATTATTAAAAAGGTATTTCTGACCTCTTTAAAAGATGTGGACAAGTGCTCTAATCTGGAAAATAACAATTTAAGCCTATTTCTTCATTGTTAAAAAACAGGCTTTAAAATTTTTTAACTAAAATCCACCAAATGTTACAAGTAGGAATGTATTATTTCCTCATCTTTTACAGAGATAATATTGCTAATATTATTGTAATTTTAATTATTTCATTTAATAATACATATAAGGTTAAATCATAGGGCTTCCTCTACTCCAACTCTGTGATCTAAAATTAGTAAAAACAGATTGCCAATCTTGTAGCAGCCTCTGAATCAGAGATGTGATTCATTTAGAACAATCATCCCCAGATAAGCAATTTTAGCCATTTTTGGTTGAAGCCTGTGTTGCAAACTCCACAGAAAATTAATAGAGTGGGTGTCAAAAATTAACTGATACAAACCTAGGAATTCCAAATAGAGTTACTATCATTTGCCAAAGACTATTAGGATTTTTCAGACAACATCCTAAAAACATGAAATGAAAGAAAAAAATTGTCATGATAACATTCTTTGAAACAATTAAAATGAAAATATTATCAGAAATAAGGAAATGTTGACATAAAATTAACTGGCACTCAGGATTCAAACATAGAGCAGTTATGGACATTGTTGTGTGTATGAATTTTTTGTGGGCAAATTATTGGTAAACACGTGAAGCCATTGGCCACCTGCATCTTAAACTAGGCAAGTTACAATATTGTTTTTCTTCTCTTCCTACCCTAGATCTTATATTACATAAGAAAGTCAATGGCTGTGACCATTTATGGCATTTGACAAGACACTCCTGCATCTGGGTGACAAATCTTTCAATGTATTAATCCACAGGCAAGCAGTCAATTTGGAAGTTGCTGACTCTACCTGGCTGCAAGCCTGATATCCAGCCACTGAAATAGCTCCTTGCTGTGGCAGAACCTAAACCCATTCACATTTAGCCTGCTCTGAAATTGCTTCAGATAGAACATACTCTTTGGTGTCTTTATTTTCAGTCATTTGGAACCGGAGTTGATTCATGCAAAAACTTCCCACTCAGATATTTTTTCCCTAATAAATGAATGAATATAAACACTAAATACATAAGACCGACACCCTGACACAATCAAATATTCTCAAATCCCCTTATATAGAAAATAGTGGTTTTCAAGAGGATTGTAACATGGATGAAAGAAATACATCTTAATTTTTACTAACTTCAAATAAAGTTTGGTATTTTCTCCAATCATGAATACAGGCAACAAATCATAGGTATTAGTAGTACCTGTGACCCTCTCACCAACAGTAACAAATATTTAATACAACATTACAGTGCTCTGAGTATCTTAAAAATATGTATTATTATCACTCTTTTGAAATAGTGGTAATTTTATCCTCTGTTAGATCTTGTCTTTTAACATACCTTCATGAAGTTATAATTTTGGATTAAAAGAACTTTAATAATTACTATTAATTTAATTTCCTTTATAATTTTAATACTTTTTTACATTTATAACAGTATTCTGAGAAGTAAGTCTGAAGTTCAGCAGACGACAAAAGGGGTCTGTGACATAAACATCCACACACATGGTAAACCCCAGACTTGAAGAATTTTGCTTTTAACTTAAAATGCCTCAGTTTTCAAAGGAAGAAAACTGTTATTGATCAAGTTTGATCATCTGAGAGGAAGATTATGAAAGAATAAATATTTGCAATCATTTCCAAGATTTCATATGTGAGCAATAATTAATATAATTAAAAAACTCATATAGCTATGTTTGTTTTTATAAAAATCAAATGACATTGTTTTAATCCATTCTTTCTTCACCAACATAAACATTCAGCTATTTAAAATTATTTTGAAGTTTTTGAATTATATTAGATATGAGAAAAAGTGATTTAGATAAATATAATTACTGTTAATAGATATTGACAAGCTAAGTTGGAAAAATAAATAAAACAGCAGAAGTTGCTGAACATAATCATGTCCCCTATCTAACATATGTGTGGAATAGGTGTGTGGATTTATTAATATGTAGAGATGGGAATCTCTAATTTCTGTGATTTCAGAGCCACTGGAAAACTTGGAGAAACAGTAATATGTCCATGCTGAGTATGAGAATGGTTTAAATTCTAACAGAAGCTCAAAGTACTAGTTAGGAGTGTGGGTTTTGAAGTTAGAATTAGCTTTTAATCCTCATTATGCCATTTACTATTGATGTGACCTGGGTCTCAATTTCACGGTCTGTAAGATTAGTACAAACTATCAACCTCGCAAATTTATGTTGAAGACTAAATTAGTTAATATAGGTAAAAGACTTAGCGCATTGTGTGAAAAAAGGGAATCAGCCAATAACTGGAACCTATGGAATAGTGGCAGCAGCAGAAAAGTCCAAACAGAAGTGAAATAGCAGCTCTAGTCCTGAGAATAACATTCTATAGTGCTGACTTTATGCGTCACTGGTAAAGCGACGACTCTTGGGGTCAATTAAATTAAGGTGTTGGCATCCTAAATAAGTCTTTTCTCCATGGCAGAAGGGACCACAGAGGAACTGGCTGCATAGGATTCCTGGTGGGGAGAGTAGAGGCAACTGAAAGAGGTAAAAGATGGGAAAGAAGCAAGAAGTTCTTTAAACATCTCAGTCAAAAATATGCCTAGAATAAATATTTCCATGTTCTCCAAGATGATAAAAATGAACATTTATTTTATACAAATCAGGGCATTGTGATCATGTGACAAATCACTTAACAAAACTCTGAGTATGTCGATATCTTTGATGGCTTCAGCTTGAAATGCAGAGGCCGATGTTTCTCCCTTGATTTAGTCAAGGTGTCAATAATGCAATATCGCTCAAACTATGCAGATTGAATTAAGCTGCTGAAACAATTCTGAAAAAACAAGTAAAGTTCTGATACTAAAAGTTTAGCTTAATTGATTTATAGTAAAATCCACATTAAGTTTGAAAAAATCAACTTTCCAGATTATCGATCAATACAGATTCTATGCATCCTTTCTATTTGAATTTTCTACCTCCTTTACTCCGAAACAATAAATAAAATGTCAGCAATGTGAGTAAAATAGCATTCGGTATTCAGTAAGCTAAGTATGCTGAATATGAGATCAAAATACGCCTAAAACCAGAAGGCTTTCTGATATGATATACCGTAACACCCAGGCACATGTAGTGTTAGCAACTACAGTAGTTGTGAATTTCAGATCAGGATGCAGTGACTGTGTGTGTGCCTCCGGGGGACAGGGTAGTGATGGGTTGGGCAGGGTGGAAAATGCTCACTTTTGCCAGTTGACAACTGAGGCTTATTTTTCTCTAGAATGAGAGTAAAGATGACTCAGAGTGGCCACGCTCTGCTTAGTGGGCAAAGGAATCTGGCCTTTCATTTGTTGCTTTGACATCTTCCACTGCCTATTGAACAAAATCTGTATTTCCATATTCAGTATGATCTTTACATAGAATTTCCAGGAAGTCAAGTATAAGAGCTCTAAATTAGGAGTTAGAATAATTGGATTGATATCCTAACTTTTTCTTAAAATACCATATGAACTAGAGCAAGAATATATAACCTCATAATCTTAGTTCCTTCATCCATAAAATGAATAGCTTAGATTAAACATATTTCAAAGACCCCACCAGCTCTAAAATTGTCTGAATCACTAAGCAAGATAAAGCAATGAACTAATTTAATTATGGTCTTTCAGCATAACTAGGCTGCTATAATCAGGAGGGCTTTCCTGAAACACATTATTTTTCTCCACTTCTGGCTTGAATATATTATATTTTCAATCATGATGGTATAATGGATAGTCCTGAATGCCTTTGGTCAAATAGATTCAAATTCTCTACAGCATAGTTATCTTGATTAAACTATCAACAGTTTATTATACATGGAGTATTTCCAAAACATGATAATGCTTTTCAGGTAGCAGGTGCCCCTGCCTTTTATTCAAATGGCAGGCTGAAAAGATGCAGAGATGTTTTGTTTCTTGATGAGGGTAAATAGACTTTTACCCTTGACAATGAACTGTCAAATATAGGCAAATTAAAATATGCCCTCCAAATTCTTTTTAGTGTACTGAATTCTACATATTATTTATCATTATTTAACCCCATCAGGAAACAAATGACTGGAAACATAAGTAAAATTAAATATTTTTTTACATTTTTTATTGTTGTTCAAGTACAATTGTCTCCACTTTCCCCCTCCATTCCCTTCCACCCCAGCCATCTCTTCCTCCCACCCTTGACCCTACCCCCCTTTTCATAAATATATTTATGAAAATAAGTTAATTTTGTACATTGTGGATCTCTTACTCTACTCCTGAGCACTTAATTTTTTAGTTTTAAATCTTATATGATCTGAATACACTTAAATTTAATACTGAGTGTAAATTAGTTAAAAGAGAGGTAAGATTGATCAATGTTATCAAGAATAAGTATACTAGAGGGGGTAAATGGTAATGGGAAGAAATACAATAAAATGAACTCTTCAAAAATAAATAAATAAAATAGCAAAAAATAGATTATTACTGATTCAGAAAAAGACATGGCCCATGGATTTTAATTTAGATTATCAACATCCAATCTCCCTCCATAGAAAGAAACCAAACAGATTGTACAACGTTCTAATCTTAATAATACCTGAGTTCAAATTCTAGCTCCTATTGTTGCTTATAACCTTGGACTTCCTACTTAGCCCATCTGAGTATGAGTGAAGAGGCATTGGAAAAGCAGAGATCACAACCAGTTCCCTTGAACTAAATCCCTCTCTCAAAGTGGTTGGGCCCAACCAGTGACCGTTAGGTAATAATCCTTTTACCTTAAAAACTCTTTCATCTCACATTGAAACTAGTTATATTTTTAAGTTGTTATTTCTCTTGAAAAAATGTAGCTACTTCATTTTACTACTGTTTTTAAAAAATTTATAACTAAAGCAAACTTCAAAGGAAAGAAAATCAGTAAGATTAATTTCTCAACAAAACACTTCTTCCATCTTATTGTAATTTACTGGTCACTTTGATTTAAGACAAAGGTTACATTGTTTCAACTATATCTATTTAATGAAGAGTAGAAAAATGGAGGTATACTGGTACACAATGGAATACTACGCAACAGAAAGAAGGAGCTCCTCCCTTTCACAATGGCATGGATGGAACTGGAGAGCATTATGCTAAGTGAAATAAGCCAAGTGGTGAAAGACAAATACCATATGATCTCACCTTTAAGTGGAACCTGACCAACAAAACAGCAAGCAAGCAAAATATAACCAGGGACTTTAAAATAAAGAACAAACTGACAGTGACCAGAGGGGAGTGGAAGGGGGATAACAGGATGGAGGGGAAGCAAAGGGTTGTCAAGGAACATGTATAAAGGACCCATGGACAAAGCCAAAGGTGGGTAAGATCAAGGGTGAGAGGTAGGGATCTTTGGGGCAGGAGGAGTGGTGGGGGAAATGGAGACAACGTACTTGAACAACAATAAAAATAAATTAAACAAACCCAAACCAAACCAAAGAAGTTCTTTTTTTCCACTGAAAGCAAGAAATACAGAATTGAAATACATATAGTATGTAAAATAGTACTGCTCCTTACTAAATATTTGCTAAAGCAAGAGGTTTTTTTTATTGTTGTGGTTTCCCTGAATTTACTCCTTAATTCCAGGAGTAGTATAAGAATTACACAAGTCCATTCTAAGAACTATTATTTACTTTGTTTTCTTAAAAAAGAAAATGAATTTATGTAATTAAGTTGGACTTCAGTAACACAGAAGTCTCTATCTCATTATGAGAGTGAAACACTCACTGTTATCCATGACGGACACCTTGAGGTGGTGGGGGGGTGAACACGTCAGTTCTGGGTGTAAATCCACCTGAATTCCAGTTTGCAGCCCTTCACTGACTGGTGAGGCAGCCATAGGATGGTTTGGTTATATCTACAAGGCTCCTCTAATCCCTGCTGTAGTAACGTGGGGCTCACATTATTTAATGCAGAGAGTTATGCCAAGAATTATTCAATATGTGAAATACTACATGTTGACATTCAAATAATGGTGTGTACTTAGTTGTCAATAAATGTATCTATTATTGTGTATTATTGTGGTTGTGCTCCATAATCAATACTACCCATTAAATTCTATTATTATTAAATCATTGTTCAATGGTCATGGGACTCTGATTGCCTGCCTGTATTTCAGATTTAGATTACAAATTCTCAGATGAGACTTTAAGGTTGTGCATGTAATGCCTAATAGCCATTTTTTTTTTTTTTGGTCTTGAACAAGGACTGCCCTGAGCCTGGCCGCAGGCTCTTGGTGGGTACCACTTTTTTCCAGCAGTGCTGTCTTCCTTCAGTCCCTTCTCTGAAGACCTGGGGAGTGGGCCATAGAGACTGAAACCTCAAGGCCTTGCTCTAAGGATTTATAGCCTACCTGCTGAAATAGAATAAATATATATATATAGATAGCCAGTGAGCAGGAAGAACTTTTGGAACTGTGAGGGACACTCAGTTTAAAAAAGTGGAGAAAGAAAAATTAAAGGCAGAGTCTCTTCCCCTGTTGTGTTTGCCATCTGGCTGGGATGCTTTCAAACTCACTAGCAGGGTAAAAACCGGCCTGGTTCCACACAGAGAGAAGCCTAAGAAGTACTTTGTAATGATGATCAAAAATATACATCACATTAACTAGCAAAATAAAATGATTGCCCTGAAATTTGTGAAAAATATCAATATATATTATGAAAATTTTCTGTCTGCTGTAATAAATGATACTAAATAAGATAGACATATATTTTAAAATATATTTAAAATATGATAGGAAGACAGGTTTTAAAAATGCTGTTAAATGTCCTCAGGAATCAAGTGGAGGAACCAAAGGAGCTCAACATGACTTACTGGGAAGACGTATCTCAAAATAGTTTAATGTGCATTTTATAGTACTATAAAGTGTGTTTCTC
This sequence comes from Artibeus jamaicensis, assembly GCF_021234435.1. Classification (NCBI taxonomy): domain Eukaryota; kingdom Metazoa; phylum Chordata; class Mammalia; order Chiroptera; family Phyllostomidae; genus Artibeus; species Artibeus jamaicensis. The sequence goes on along the minus strand of NW_026521995.1, from coordinate 1,305,011 downwards.
TAATATGAGAGCTGAAATGTAAACATGGGTGAAACGAGTAACAAAGGCAAAGTCTGCAGAGTAGAACCAGATCCTTCTCATGGTACATGTCACGTAAGTTGCACATTCGACAGACACTACTGAAGCACTCCTGTGAGAACTGTAAGCATTATATTTAACTAAGTTTACCTATATAAACATAAGAATAAATCACTGTGATATTTGCTGTATGTGTTTTGTTAGGCTGGCTATTCTGCATCATTAGAGCAGAGTCCTAGGTTTCAGATAAAACATGGACTCTACAGCCAGCCATTCACCGCTCTGACATGGGAGCCCTTGGTATTCTGGTCAGGTGTTTTCCAACAGTGCTGGCCACTTCACCACAGCTCACATGCAATAGGACAGCAGTGGCCTCCAGAGCATGATTTTAAAGGCAGCTTTCTTAAAATTCTAACTAGATTCTTGAGATAAACACACTTGCTCTCTCTTTCTCGTCTCCTTTTCGCTGCTGTTCTAACTTGCCAAAGAATAAAGGTATATGAACCAAGTCTCATTAGTATTAATACATACTTTGTTATTTTGCTCTCTGAATACTGTCACTCTATTATACTAAATTAAAGCTCTGACAGAAACATCCAATTAATGCTCAGTAAGAAAACACATTACTGTGTCACAGTTAATAAGCAGTTCAGTGTAATCATACATTGATTATTCTCCTGAGCAGTTCAGGATTTCCCATGGTGCGCTTAGAACCAGAATGTCCAATATGAGTTCCCTTAATGATCACTCACACATGAGTTAAAATGGGTAGTCATTCTTCTTTTAGAGGCACAAATACTCTACTTTCTTCAACTAAGAATGGCAGGGAAGGAAGTATCTAAATAGAAAAAAGAAACTTACCTGTCTTACATAGATTGATAACATAAAAGGAGTCTCTGGGATTCAATCATAATCACAGAGGATGATGTTAATTAAGCTCAAAGCCAGTTCCCAGTTTCAGCTTAGTGAACTCCACAGAGCATTTGAACCACAAGTAGCAGCTAAAGGAGGCTTCTTCTGGCCCAGTTATCAGAGTTGGAGCAAACTCCTTTGTGGCCATGTGCTACTTGTAGGAAACTTCACTAAACACAGAGACATCACAGGCAAAGACCCTACTTTAATGAGAATCTGAATGGTCCCCGGTGGCTGTTGCAGATATGAAATACCAGAAGCTCATGATGCAAGCAGCACTGGGTTCTTGCCACACAGCACTCTTGAGGTGCATTCACCCCGAAGGCCCACTGGAGTAGCCTCCAGACACGAGAAGTGCCTTAGAAACAAGGACAGGATTCAGGTTGGATAAAGATAACAACGAGGGAATTGTTTATGCTTTTCCATCTCTGAGTTGTTTTAAATTAAAATGTAGTTGACATATGGATGGCAACAGACTCATGAAAAGATGCTCTATATCACTAATCACCAGGGAAGTGCAAAACAAAGCACAGTGAGTGCCACCTCACACCTCTTAGAATGGTTATTATAAAAAACAAAGAAATAATAAGGGTTGGCAAGGATGTGGAGAAAAGAAAATGCTCAAACACTATTAGTGGAAATGTAAATTGGTGCAGCCAATATAAAAAACAGTAGAGCGATTCCTCAAAAATTAAAAATAGAACTATCATAGCATCCAGCAATTCTACTCCTTGGTGTTTATGTAAAGAAAATGAAAACAGTAATTTGAAAAAAATCTATGCACCCCTATGCTCATTGCAGCATCATTTACAATAGCCAAGATCTGGAAGCAGCCTAGGTGTCCATAGATGGATGAACAGTTAGAGGTTTTAATTATATTCCATGTGGTCTGAGCTGCCAAATGCATTTCCATTAAAAACAAAAGGGAAATCTAAGAGCCGTGCCTCTAACTCACTGACAAAACAATTTCCAACTGTGTGCTTTTAGCAAAGTACTTCATAGTATGCAGTTCAACTCATCTGACAGGAAATTTATGCCATTGATCAACAAGGTAGTTACAGAAATCATTTAATGGACTCCCCAGACTATTCTGTTATTGTAAGACAATGCAAAGATTACTTATGAAATATAAATAAGGGAGCTTTAAAAATTCAGTCATCAGTAGAGTGCATAAATAAAACACTGAGAATTTTAATATGCAACACAAAAAGAAAGATTTTGAGTTTTCTACTTGTGTATCCAAATATCCCAAACATGCTATGTATGTAGAGCCTAGTGTTTGGGCAGAACTTAGACCCTCCTTTCTCTGGCTCGGTCAGGCTGATTTGGGCAACTTTGTTTTTTCATAGGCCTATGGAATTCCAACACCTAAACACCTTTTTTTCTTTCCTGTAGCACCCAAAAATTCATGTCCCTTCTTTATTCTGCTAATGTCCTTTGTCTCTCCACCAGTAAGTCTAAGACTTGACCTTCACTCCTTATTGCGAAAATGAGCCAACCCCAACCCCTTGAACCTGTGTGACCTACAGTGACATCTGCGTGGCACCTCTATGGCCTTCCCACCACCTTCCCCACATATGCATCATCACATTTGATTTCTACAACCCGTTGGCGCACAAGGCAAATTTTACTGTCACCATCTGAGAAACCAGGACTTTGAGATTCTGGAAAGATCAAACATGTGGCAGAATTCAGGGTGTTTCATTTAGGAAATGCACCTTCTGGCAGCTTGCATTACTCCCTACCTGCAATTATCCAGACAAGATTGGATTTTGATTACTCACTGTTAGAGGCTGAACTGTGTTCCCTAAGAGAGATTGAAGTCTTAACCTCCAGTCCCTGTAAACGTGACCTTATTTGGAAATGAGTCTTTTTCAACAATCAGCTTAAAATAAGGCCCATAGGGTGGCCTTAATTCAATATGGCTGTGTCCCAGTGAAAAGGGAAAATTGGAACATAGAGGCAGACATGCATGTAGGGAACACAATGTGAAGACACGAGGAGAATGCCATCTGCAAGCCAAGAAATGTCTGAGGTTACCAGGGCCTAGGAGAGAGGCCTGGAACAGATGATTCTCCCCCAGAGTTCTCAAATCCTGCCCCACTGAAACCTTACTTCAGAATTTTAGCCTCCCGAAATGTGAAACAATAAATGTTTGTTGTTTACACTACCCACTCCGTGGCACTTTGTTATGGCAGTCCTAGGAGACAAAGACACTGATTAAATGTTTGACTCACTTGCTGTGGCACCACGCGGGGGTCTCTCCAGAGTTCTCCATTTGCTGTCAGGGAAGAAAATGTGATGCTTACGGTGAGTGTGATTAGAGGGATGGCGACAACCTAACTGTTACATCTAGGCAGGCCGAGGAGGAATGAAAATCACCAGGAGAGAAAATGGCACCACGGGAAACTGCCTGCAGACCCTTTCCAGGAAAATTAGGGTCTGGTGTGGGCTTATCCGGCATAATAGGATACAGCTTTCACCCAACAAGCAGCTCTAGCCAATCAGACTCTAATACCCCAACCGCAGGTTTTTGCATTTAAAAACCCTGATCTAAGAACAACCAGCTGAGTCCCAGCCTCCCTTGGTTGACTTCCCAACCTCCCTTGATTGGCCCCACTTTCCTCTTAACCTCCCTCAGTTGGGTCCACTTTCCCTCTTATTCCCTGCTAATAAACACTGCTCTCCTTAGCTTGCTACATCTATCAGTTTCTTGAGCAGCTCCGACCTAACACTAACAACCTATCGTTTTCATTTCCAAGAGTGTAGTCTTTGGGAGGTCTTAGGGTTGGTTGAGAGCCAATCCCCAAAACCCAAAGTTTTCAACCAGGAGTTGAAAAGTACTGGAGCTCCTACATTCATTTTCATCAGTAGAATCTCCTCAGTCATCTACAGAACTACCGCTTTGCTCTGGCTTATAGCATTTGTCATTCTGACATTCCTGATACCCATGCAGGCAGCAACCTAGAAAACAGAAAACAGAACAACAAAAGGATGAAGAAACACTACTAACACATCAGTGAATTAAAAGGTAGTAAAAGTGGACTCATGTTAGCACTTTTAAAAAGATTGTATTTATTTAATTCTAGAATGATGGAAAAGGAGAGAGAAGGAGAGGAAGAGAAATGTGGATGTATAAGAGACACATCAGATACACTGACCAGCTGCTTCCTCAGCCAGTTGCTTCCTGCAAGCCTTCTAGTGGGGACCTGGCCTGTATGTGCCCTGACCAGGAACAGAACCAGTGACCTTCTGGCTTGTAGGCTGGTGCTCAATCCAGAGCCACATCAGCCAGGAAAAAGTTGAATTCACTTTACTATATAAAGAAACATGGTGTTCTTAGGGGTTTCATTTATCAAACCCCTATCTCTCTGTCCTAATTCTCCCCAGGGTTCTGGCCTATAGATTACTCATAAGAATCATTCAATATGAAAAAACAAGGAGAAAGTACTATTATTTTATTGATCTAGAAAAGTACCCCAAGTCTCCTCAAATGCAGCATTTCTTGCAAGCTATGATCAAGGGTGTAAATTAGATCTAAAAGCCTAATGAGGCTTTCCATTTTTTAATCTTGACACAAAATATTTAGGGTAGTAAGAGCTTATGTGTGAGAGGGCATGTGAAAGTGCATTCCATTAGCATTCATGGACTCCAATATTTTTAGAAGCCAAGCATATCAATGATACTTCTTTAGAATCAGGGACAAGAATATATAAGTAATACTCAACTATCCAACAGATTTTTCTCCACAATGCATATTTATTTGCCAATTATTTAGAATTTTAGAAGGAATTTGCCCATAAAGCAAGGTCAACCATAAAGATTTTTCACAAAGCTTAAGATAAAGAGCAATGCTTTTAAAGATCTGAGTTTGAACTATGATGCTGCTACTGATCAGCCATGTGACTTTGATCACACACTTGATGAGCTCTAGTTTTCCTATTTAAAAAGAGAAAAAATAATAGCAGAACCTGGAGAAGTTAAGTTAATTAAAAAGATTACAGTTATGTCATCATTGTCTAGAACATTGCCTGCCCTTAGAAGGGGATTAACCAATATCAGTCAAATAAATGAATGAGTGAAATAAAGTACTTTGGAAATGATAAAGCAGTTCAGTACACACACTGATGGTGTTAACGTTATCCTGCTCCAAAATTACAATAGAACAATGGATACCAATATTTCAGTAATATAATATAACTGGGGGACATCAGCTTCACATTTATTCTGTGACATCATAGTATCAGAAATTTTCTTCCCTTCCCCCTTCCCTACCTGCCTGGTAGAGTTGTTGATAATTCCACACCTGGCAACTCTATTTCTAGATGGTAGCCTCCACACCGTGAGGCAAGTTGTCTGGTGGTTGAGGATTGGTGTAGATTGGAAGTAGGAGGTGTTTTTGGAGTTGGAACCTCCTGCTAATAAAATCTTACTTACTCAGGAAAATAGATGGCTGAGATGGCTCGACTCTAAATCATAACATTAAAGCATTTTTTGAGCTACACACAAATGGACATCACTCACATTAACCTCATACTTATAAATAAGAAAACTAAAGACCACAGATATTAAATGACTTGCTGTTTTTCAAGAGCAGAAATGCAATTTGGATCTAGATCTAATGTCTAAAGAAGTATTTTTTAAATCCATTGACTTGAAAGGAAGAGCAGCAATATCAGGTCAAGTGCTGCAACACACAAGACAGACAAGACAAAGAACAAAAATGAGGGTGTTGGCGACCAAATGCATTCTTTCTCATGGACTGTAGAGAACATGAAAATTGCTAGATCATTTAATTTTATACAAGTTGGCATTGGTATTGATTCTGTCAATTTCAATTTGTTTGGAGAGTAAAAAACGAACTGGTCTTGAATATACTTTTTTCCAAAGTGACTAAATCAAGTTAAAATCTAATTCTTTCCAAACAAATTTTGGACATGTTTCTAAATGGAGACACATTACAAATTTTAATGTACTACATAATCAATATAGCTAATTTTGTAGAATAATCAGAATAATTGTTATATTTTAAAACATAAATTGCATGTAACTTTAAAAAACAATAATTCAAAATTATACAAGATCAATTTTAAATAGCAAGACCTCTACATTAGTAAAGTTTCACTGTTCTAATGCATTCTACTCATAAAATAATATAGAACTTGTTTGATAAATATCAAAGGGTTGACTAATAAAATAATCAAATAATTTTATTCACCTATTTCCAAATTATTTCCCTTGCTTATTGTTTTGTCCAAAGAAATCAACTACCTAAGAGTTGTATATCTTTAAGTGATTCTGATATTAAAGCTCTTATAAAATTGTGCAATTTTGATTTTTATAAAAAATATTATTTAAATTCAGCCATGACTTTCTTTGTGGGCAGAATGGTCTTGTAAAAAATAATAAAGCATGTGGTATATAAAGCAGAGAGCAACAAACAAAAAGCTCCCAAACTCATAGATACAGACATCAGAATGGTGATTATCAGGGGGATGAGATAGGGAAGGACAAAGAAGGTAAAGAGAACCAAATATATGGTGGTAGAGGAGATTAGACTTTCAGTGGTGAGCACACATACTCTATATCAATGTCATATTGTAAAGTTGCACATCTGAAATTTATACAGTGTTATTAACCAATATTATCTCAATAAATTTAGTAAAAAAGTAAACACAAGGAAAATATTTTAATAAACAATTAAAAAAACAAACAAATGATAAAGTAGAACCTAATCAACAAGACAAACAAGTGAGCAAAATAGAACCAGAGACATGGAAATAAAGAACAAACTGACAGTAACCAGAGAGGAGGAGAGAGAAGGATAACGGGGAAAAGAAGGGGAAGGGTCATAAAGGAACAAGTATAAAGGACCCAAGGAGAAAGACAACAGACAATGGGAGCAGTGAATGTGGAGGTGGGGGTGGGTAGGGCAGGGGAGTGTAATGGGAAGAAAATGGTGACAACTGTAATTGAACAACAATAAAAAATTTTAAAAATTATAAACCTCCAGTATAAATCTTAGACAATTTTGAAACTTAACACACTTAAATCCAATCTCTGAATTTTTCCCTGCAAACTTTTTCAATGAACAGTCTGCCTCATCTCTGTTAATGGCAACACTATCACTCTCGTTACTCAGAGAAAAAAAACCAAACCTCTTGTAAGGAGCTCTATGTAGTAGAGTTTGACTCCACCCTTCGAAGTTTGACTTGCTTGCTGACAGCTCTCCCTCTTGGGCTCCACATCTGGGAAAGCTGATGAAGAAGCCCAGGTTCTTCTGTTGGCAGTAGGCTCAAAGCACACAAGCCCCTTCCTGTGCACAGGATTCCTCTCCCGGGTCCCACCCACCGACCCCCATAAAAGTCTAAGCCAGTTTCAGGTCCCTGCTCTCTAACACTATGTTTGGACTTGCCCCGGAGCTACCCTGGTGTCCCAGAAAGCTTCATCATGTGACTAACAGACATTTTTTAACCTCTTGGGGTGTTTGTAGTATCATCAATCTTAATATTCAAACCAAATTTGGCTGAAGGTTCATCTTATAACTGAGGATTGTCCCAAGCTCTAGGAGCTGTAATAATAATAATGTTTCTTTTTATCTTATAATTCACATATGATATTTCAGTGAATTATATTCACTATCAATCCTGCCATTAGACTATATCCCATCTCCACTGTTACTATTTTGGTTTTAGCCACTATCATTTTGTGTGATTTTATTGCGATGCTTTCTTTCCTGCTCTGTGCACCCTGCTCCTGTCCTGTATGGTCCATTAAACAATAAAGAACCATGGTGATATTTTAATGTAAGTTGAATGTCACTCTTCTGCCTCAAACTTTACTATATTTAAATACCATTCCTCATTACAAAGAACCAGATCTTCTTGGGAAAATGGTCTTTTGGGGGGGCTGATGAAAAGAGAGTTCAAGATGAGCCTGGAGATTTTTTTCTTGATACAGAAAGGCTAAAAAATTATGACATTATGGTGATAGGTTTAAAGAGCAACTTTTTAAAGGAACTTACCGGCCATATTAGAGACAATTTACACATTAGAATAAGTAATTAGAAGACTTTTGCTTTTAGGATATACACAGCAAATAAAAGGGTATGAAGTTTCCAGTCAGCTGTAAACAACTAGAAACCTGGACAAAATATACAAAACAAGGGTTTTCAGATATTTGAATGATAGGAAGCACAGGATTGTGATCTCACAGAGAAAGAGGGAAAAGCACCTCATCATCACCTCAGATTTGTGCTTGAGCACTTTCTGAATTATAGACCCCAAAGGTCTGTGAACCCTAAAGATCTATAATTCAACACAGCAAAAAAATGGGGCTGCACTGAGTTGAGGAGGCAGATTCTGGGACAGGTAGAATTTATAAGGCAGGGAGGTGAAGAAAAGACAGGTATATAGAGAAAGAGAGCCAGAGAATATGCTTAAGTCTTTGGATGAGTTCTGATTTTCTTACTTATAGGGTAACGTGCACAAAGAAAGGCAGAGAACATTTTCTAAGAGAAAAATAGCCAGGAGCTATAAGCTGAAAAATAATCAGAGTTCACATAGGGACCGATACCTTTGAGGTTCTACGGGCCAGCATGAAGGGGCCTTGCTGAGTAAGCAGGGCATTCAGCAGAAACTCCAGAAAGGGTAC